>NC_140802.1:23205931-24405931 GCF_037176805.1 Vigna unguiculata
GATATTGCTCCCATGGACTCTTGTCATCTTCTTTTGGGATGGGCATGGCTTCATTTTAAAGCACTCCATCTTGATGAACGTTCCCTTTATTTGTGGCATGAGGGACGTCAAAAGAAGTAGAAGTTTACGACACCAAGACAAGTCAGTAAGGATCAACGTAGGCTGAAGGAGAAAACAGAAAAAGAAAGAATAGAGAAGGAAGTAATAGAAACTGCATGAGGAAGGGAACATAAAGAAAAAGAAATGGAACTAGGGAAAGTTTATTCGTCAATGTTCTTTCTTCTACAGTTTGTGATGCCATTTTACAGGGACAAAAGGATAAGCATGTGAAGGAAATACACGAACTTCCATGTTTGAAAAGGAAGCTTGTTCATAGTGCTTTATCATGCAGTTGGTCTGTCGATAAGAAGCAAATTCGTCAAACACAACGCATGGAATTATTTATTGTTACATATCAAGGTGGGGTATTGTTGCCAAGAAATGTTATCGACGGATTGCAACCATTGGAAAGTAGCAAATATCAAGTTGAATTTGATCCTGGAAGAAGAGAATTAGTTTCAACTTGTGAAAAAATACAATTCCTTCACAAGATCGTAATAAAAACTTACTTTAAAACTAGTGTCTTAAGATTCGGGACAAATCTTCTCGAAGAAGGAGGGTATGATGTGAATTGCATATGGGTCAAATGGAGGATGACTAATGCGCCGTGTTGATGCAGTTTCTTTTATTTAAACAAGGGCCCAATGCTTTGTAAAATTGGCTGACCAAATGGTGTTTGTGCTTAACCAATTAATGGGCTTTAGTTTTGCTTTATCTTCAAGTTGAAATAAGGGTCCATATGCCAACTTAAGAACGAACCTTTGGATGATCAAGAGGACCTTTGCTCAAAGTTTGTGGATGACTTTCCGTAGCCTTAAATTCAGTTACAATCAACCATTAAGTAGCGGATCATTATTAGCTTGAGTGGATCATTAATTAACAGCTTTAAGCGGGATGATATTGAAATTTATGTGTCCTTTGTAATTCTGATGGTTAAAGCTGCTATATAAGTTGAACCATTTTCATCAATGAAGGCAAGCTGAGTTTTATTCAGAAAATAAACGAGTTTTATCTCATCTATCTTAGTGAGAGTGATTCTCCTAAGTTCTTGAGTGATTCAAGAATCCATGAGTTTAATCGAAGGTCCTTTATCCCTTTGTGTGTTTCAACCCTTAGGCTTATCTTCCATTCTTGGAAGTGTGATGTCTATCAATTTTCATTCCATCTTCTTTTATGTTTCCATTTTCTCGTTTTAAATAATTTCTCAAATTTCTTGCTTGTTAGCATTGCAACAATGATAGATCAGTCAAACGAATCGAACGCTGTGGATTCACATCATTTGGTATTCACAGCCTGGCCATCTAGATTTGGAATAGGAAAGGAAGTTTATTACACAAAGTGTTTAACCGAAGGCCATCCATGTTTAGTTGCATTCAATTACGGAAGCGAAAACAATGTTGTGAACCAAAGTTTGGTGGAGAAACTCCAGTTACCAGCAACCTTTCATCTGGATCAACCATGGATCAAATTCAGTACATGGCAATGTGTGAAAGAAGTATTATGTGATATTGCTCCAATGACTCTTGTCATCTTCTTTTGGGATGGCCATGGCTTCATTTTAAAACACTCCATCTTGATGAACGTTCCCTTTATTTGAGGCATGAGGGACATCAAAAGAAGTAGAAGTTTATGACACCAAGACAAGTCAGTAAGAATCAACGTAGGCTGAAGGAGAAAACAGAAAAAGAAAGAATAGAAAAAGAAGTAATAGAAACTGCAGAAGGAAGGGAAAATAAAGAAAAAGAAATGGAACTAGAGAAAGTTTATTCGTCAATGTTTTTTCTTCTACAGTTTGTGATGTCATTTTACAGGAGCAAAAGGATAAGCATGTGAACGAAATACACGAGCTTCCATGTTTGAAAAGGAAGCTTGTTCATAGTGCTTTATCATGCATTTGGTCCGTGGATAAGAAGCAAATTCGTCAAACACAACGCATGGAATTATTTATTGTTACATATCAAGGTGGGGTACTATTGCCAAGAAATGTTATCGACGAATTGCAACCATTAGAAAGTAACAAATATCAAGTTGAATTTGATCCTGGAAGAAGAGAATTAGTTTCAACTTGTGAAAAAATAAAATTCCTTCACAAGATCATAATAAAAACTTACTTTAAAACCAGTGTCTTAAGATTGGGGACAAATCTTCTCGAAGAAGGAGGGTATGATGTGAATTGCATATGGGTCAAATGGAGGATGACTAATGCGCCGTGTTGATGCAGTTTCTTTTATTTAAACAAGGGCCCAATGCTTTGTAAAATTGGCTGACCAAATTGTGTTTGTGCTTAACCAATTAATGGGCTTTAGTTTTGCTTTATCTTCAAGTTGAAATAAGGGTCAATATGCCAACTTAAGAACCAACCTTTGGAAGATCAAGAGGACCTTTGCTCAAAGTTTGTGGATGACAATTTATAGCCTTAAATTCAGTTACAATCAACCATTAAGTAGCGGATCATTATTAGCTTGAGTGGATCATTAATTAACAGCTTTTAGCGGGATGATATTGAAATTGATGTGTCCTTTGTAATTCTGATGGTTAAAGATGCTATATAAGTTGAACCATTTTCATCAATGAAGGCAAGCTGAGTTTTAGTCAGAAAATAAACGAGTTTTATCCCATCTATCTTAGTGAGAGTGATTCTCCTAAGTTCTTGAGTGATTCAAGAATCCATGAGTTTAATCGAAGGTCCTTTATCCCTTTGTGTGTTTCAACTCTTAGGCTTATCTTCCATTCTTGGAAGTGTGATGTCTATCAATTTTCATTCCATCTTCTTTTATGTTTCCATTTTCTCATTTTAAATAATTTCTCACATTTCTTGCTTTTTAGCATTCCAACAATGATAGATCAGTCAAACGAATCGAACGCTGTGGATTCACATCATTTGGTATTCACAGCCTGGCCATCTAGATTTGGAATAGGAAAGGAAGTTTCTTACACAAAGTGTTTAACTGAAGGCCATCCATGTTTAGTTGCATTCGTGATGAAGGATTATGTTGTTCCTTTTTAATATTATTGAATATGGTGTGAGTTGATTAAGAAAGCTAAGCGAAATCCCCACTGGACATTAAGATAGCAAGCTATCTAGATGTGAAGGTTCCTTTCACAAAGCTCAAGAGAAGAAGATGATGGATTGATTCAAAACAAAAAGGAAATGGAATGCAAATAAACCATAGAAAACAAAGAACAATTAAAGGAAGAAGAAAACATAAAATGGAAAGGAAAGAAATGGTAAAAATGTGAGAAGCACGCCACTACAAGGCTAGGCTAGAAGCCATGGCAACCTTGAAGATGAGTGGATGTGTGCCGCCACTTGCTATGCAAGATAAGGCTTAAAAGTATTCACTCCCAAGGGAGGAAAATCTCACAAATGGTTGAGACACAAGAGTGTTTTTACTTCAAAATGTTCAACCCTTTTACATGTCTAGGAGCACCCCTTATATAGAAGAGTTTAGGGGCCTCTAAGCAAATAAAAGATACCTAAGGATGTCTCTACAAAAACCTAACCCTAGCTTCTAGAAACTAGGTCAAATAAGGTTACAAAAATGAGAGATAAAAGAGCTAACTATGGTGTGTGCAAGGCTAATTTCGTTCTAGCACAAAAGGAGACAAAGAATGTGTCTCATATGTCTCCAAAAAGTGGTCAAAGTGTGCTAAAAACAAAGGAGACCAAAGGTACATAGGTACACTTGCTTCATGCCTTTTACTTTATGCTTTATGCCATTGCTTTACTCTCTCCTCCACATCATTTATGCTCCCCAATCACCATGCACCACCTAGCATTGCTTTCTTACTCCTAATTAACCTACAAAGCAAATAAACATAGATTAGCATGTTGGCTTAAGTCAAGTCAACTATAGTGAACAAGTCAAACCTAGTCAAAGGTCAACAAGTCAACTAAAGTTGATTCAACTAAGTCAACTTAGGGAATCAAAAATAACAAACACAAATGAAAGGGATGAAGGATTAGTGAACTTCCTTTTTAAACATCCTTAGTCTTCTTAAGCATGTACCTTCATCCTTGGTTGGGGTCAATCCTTCATCAATTCGATTACGGAAGCGAAAATAATGTTGTGAACCAAAGTTTGGTGGAGAAACTCCAATTACCAGCAACGTTTCATCTAGATCAAGCATGGATCAAATTCAGTACATGGCAATGTGTGAAAGAGGTATTATGTGATATTGCTCCCATGGACTCTTGTCATCTTCTTTTGGGATGGGCATGGCTTCATTTTAAAACACTCCATCTTGATGAACGTTCCCTTTATTTGAGTCATGAGGGACATCAAAAGAAGTAGAAGTTTATGACACCAAGACAAGTCAGTAAGGATGAACGTAGGCTGAAGGAGAAAACAGAAAAAGAAAGAATAGAAAAAGAAGTAATAGAAATTGCAGAAGGAAGGGAAAATAAAGAAAAAGAAATGGAACTAGAGAAAGTTTATTCGTCAATGTTTTTTCTTCTACAGTTTGCGATGTCATTTTACAGGAACAAAAGGATAAGCATGTGAAGGAAATACACGAACTTCCATGTTTGAAAAGGAATCTTGTTCATAGTGCTTTATCATGCATTTGGTCCGTCGATAAGAAGCAAATTCGTCAAACACAACGCATGGAATTATTTATTGTTACATATCAAGGTGGGGTACTGTTGCCAAGAAATGTTATCGACGGATTGCAACCATTGAAAAGTAACAAATATCAAGTTGAATTTGATCCTGGAAGAAGAGAATTAGTTTCAACTTGTGAAAAAATAAAATTCCTTCACAAGATCGTAATAAAACCTTACTTTAAAACCACTGTCTTAAGACTCGGGACAAATCTTCTCGAAGAAGGAGGGTATGATGTGAATTGCATATGGGTCAAATGGAGGATGACTAATGTACCGTGTTGATGCAGTTTCTTTTATTTAAAGAAGGGCCTAATGCTTTGTAAAATTGGCTGACCAAATTGTGTTTGTGCTTAACCAATTAATGGGCTTTAGTTTTGCTTTATCTTCAAGTTGAAATAAGGGTCCATATGCCAACTTAAGAACCAACCTTTGGAAGATCAAGAGGACCTTTGCTCAAAGTTTGTGGATGACAATTTGTAGCCTTAAATTCAGTTATAATCAACCATTAAGTAGCGGATCATAATAGCTTGAGTGGATCATTAATTAACAGCTTTAAGCGGGATGATATTGAAATTTATGTGTCCTTTGTAATTCTGATGGTTAAAGCTGCTATATAAGTTGAACCATTTTCATCAACGAAGGCAAGCTGAGTTTTATTCAGAAAATAAACGAGTTTTATCTCATCTATCTTAGTGAGAGTGATTCTCCTAAGTTCTTGAGTGATTCAAGAATCCATGAGTTTAATCGAAGGTCCTTTATCCCTTTGCGTGTTTCAACTCTTAGGCTTATCTTCCATTCTTGGAAGTGTGATGTCTATCAATTTTCATTCCATCTTCTTTTATGTTTCCATTTTCTCGTTTTAAATAATTTCTCACATTTCTTGCTTGTTAGCATTCCAACAATGATAGATCAGTCAAACGAATCGAACGCTGTGGATTCACATCATTTGGTATTCACAGCCTGGCCATCTAGATTTGGAATAGGAAAGGAAGTTTATTACACAAAGTGTTTAACTGAAGGCCATCCATGTTTAGTTGCATTCGATTACGGAAGCGAAAACAATGTTGTGAACCAAAGTTTGGTGGAGAAACTCTAGTTACGAGCAACATTTCATCTAGATCAAGCATGGATCAAATTCAGTACATGGCAATGTGTGAAAGAGGTATAATGTGATATTGCTCCCATGGACTCTTGTCATCTTCTTTTGGGATGGGCATGGCTTCATTTTAAAACACTCCATCTTGATGAACGTTCCCTTTATTTGAGGCATGAGGGACATCAAAAGAAGTAGAAGTTTATGACACCAAGACAAGTCAGTAAGGATGAACGTAGGCTGAAGGAGAAAACAGAAAAAGAAAGAATAGAAAAAGAAGTAATAGAAATTGCAGAAGGAAGGGAAAATAAAGAAAAAGAAATGGAACTAGAGAAAGTTTATTCGTCAATGTTTTTTCTTCTACAGTTTGCGATGTCATTTTACAGGAACAAAAGGATAAGCATGTGAAGGAAATACACGAACTTCCATGTTTGAAAAGGAATCTTGTTCATAGTGCTTTATCATGCATTTGGTCCGTCGATAAGAAGCAAATTCGTCAAACACAACGCATGGAATTATTTATTGTTACATATCAAGGTGGGGTACTGTTGCCAAGAAATGTTATCGACGGATTGCAACCATTGGAAAGTAACAAATATCAAGTTGACTTTGATCCTGGAAGAAGAGAATTAGTTTCAACTTGTGAAAAAATAAAATTCCTTCACAAGATCGTAATAAAACCTTACTTTAAAACCACTGTCTTAAGACTCGGGACAAATCTTCTCGAAGAAGGAGGGTATGATGTGAATTGCATATGGGTCAAATGGAGGATGACTAATATACCGTGTTGATGCAGTTTCTTTTATTTAAAGAAGGGCCCAATGCTTTGTAAAATTGGCTGACCAAATTGTGTTTGTGCTTAACCAATTAATGGGCTTTAGTTTTGCTTTATCTTCAAGTTGAAATAAGGGTCCATATGCCAACTTAAGAACCAACCTTTGGAAGATCAAGAGGACCTTTGTTCAAAGTTTGTGGATGACAATTTGTAGCCTTAAATTCAGTTACAATCAACCATTAAGTAGCGGATCATAATAGCTTGAGTGGATCATTAATTAACAGCTTTAAGCGGGATGATATTGAAATTTATGTGTCCTTTGTAATTCTGATGGTTAAAGCTGCTATATAAGTTGAACCATTTTCATCAATGAAGGCAAGCTGAGTTTTATTCAGAAAATAAACGAGTTTTATCTCATCTATCTTAGTGAGAGCGATTCTCCTAAGTTCTTGAGTGATTCAAGAATCCATGAGTTTAATCGAAGGTCCTTTATCCCTTTGTGTGTTTCAACTCTTAGGCTTATCTTCCATTCTTGGAAGTGTGATGTCTATCAATTTTCATTCCATCTTCTTTTATGTTTCCATTTTCTCGTTTTAAATAATTTCTCACATTTCTTGCTTGTTAGCATTCCAACAATGATAGATCAGTCAAACGAATCGAACGCTGTGGATTCACATCATTTGGTATTCACGGCCTGGCCATCTAGATTTGGAATAGGAAAGGAAGTTTATTACACAAAGTGTTTAACTGAAGGCCATCCATGTTTAGTTGCATTCGATTACGGAAGCGAAAACAATGTTGTGAACCAAAGTTTGGTGGAGAAACTCCAGTTACCAGCAACGTTTCATCTAGATCAAGCATGGATCAAATTCAGTACATGGCAATGTGTGAAAGAGGTATTATGTGATATTGCTCCCATGGACTCTTGTCATCTTCTTTTGGGATGGGCATGGCTTCATTTTAAAACACTCCATCTTGATGAACGTTCCCTTTATTTGAGGCATGAGGGACATCAAAAGAAGTAGAAGTTTATGACACCAAGACAAGTCAGTAAGGATGAACGTAGGCTGAAGGAGAAAACAGAAAAAGAAAGAATAGAAAAAGAAGTAATAGAAATTGCAGAAGGAAGGGAAAATAAAGAAAAAGAAATGGAACTAGAGAAAGTTTATTCGTCAATGTTTTTTCTTCTATAGTTTGCGATGTCATTTTACAGGAACAAAAGGATAAGCATGTGAAGGAAATACACGAACTTCCATGTTTGAAAAGGAATCTTGTTCATAGTGCTTTATCATGCATTTGGTCCGTCGATAAGAAGCAAATTCGTCAAACACAACGCATGGAATTATTTATTGTTACATATCAAGGTGGGGTACTGTTGCCAAGAAATGTTATCGACGGATTGCAACCATTGAAAAGTAACAAATATCAAGTTGAATTTGATCCTGGAAGAAGAGAATTAGTTTCAACTTGTGAAAAAATAAAATTCCTTCACAAGATCGTAATAAAACCTTACTTTAAAACCACTGTCTTAAGACTCGGGACAAATCTTCTCGAAGAAGGAGGGTATGATGTGAATTGCATATGGGTCAAATGGAGGATGACTAATATACCGTGTTGATGCAGTTTCTTTTATTTAAAGAAGGGCCTAATGCTTTGTAAAATTGGCTGACCAAATTGTGTTTGTGCTTAACCAATTAATGGGCTTTAGTTTTGCTTTATCTTCAAGTTGAAATAAGGGTCCATATGCCAACTTAAGAACCAACCTTTGGAAGATCAAGAGGACCTTTGCTCAAAGTTTGTGGATGACAATTTGTAGCCTTAAATTCAGTTATAATCAACCATTAAGTAGCGGATCATAATAGCTTGAGTGGATCATTAATTAACAGCTTTAAGCGGGATGATATTGAAATTTATGTGTCCTTTGTAATTCTGATGGTTAAAGCTGCTATATAAGTTGAACCATTTTCATCAACGAAGGCAAGCTGAGTTTTATTCAGAAAATAAACGAGTTTTATCTCATCTATCTTAGTGAGAGTGATTCTCCTAAGTTCTTGAGTGATTCAAGAATCCATGAGTTTAATCGAAGGTCCTTTATCCCTTTGCGTGTTTCAACTCTTAGGCTTATCTTCCATTCTTGGAAGTGTGATGTCTATCAATTTTCATTCCATCTTCTTTTATGTTTCCATTTTCTCGTTTTAAATAATTTCTCACATTTCTTGCTTGTTAGCATTCCAACAATGATAGATCAGTCAAACGAATCGAACGCTGTGGATTCACATCATTTGGTATTCACAGCCTGGCCATCTAGATTTGGAATAGGAAAGGAAGTTTATTACACAAAGTGTTTAACTGAAGGCCATCCATGTTTAGTTGCATTCGATTACGGAAGCGAAAACAATGTTGTGAACCAAAGTTTGGTGGAGAAACTCTAGTTACGAGCAACATTTCATCTAGATCAAGCATGGATCAAATTCAGTACATGGCAATGTGTGAAAGAGGTATAATGTGATATTGCTCCCATGGACTCTTGTCATCTTCTTTTGGGATGGGCATGGCTTCATTTTAAAACACTCCATCTTGATGAACGTTCCCTTTATTTGAGGCATGAGGGACATCAAAAGAAGTAGAAGTTTATGACACCAAGACAAGTCAGTAAGGATGAACGTAGGCTGAAGGAGAAAACAGAAAAAGAAAGAATAGAAAAAGAAGTAATAGAAATTGCAGAAGGAAGGGAAAATAAAGAAAAAGAAATGGAACTAGAGAAAGTTTATTCGTCAATGTTTTTTCTTCTACAGTTTGCGATGTCATTTTACAGGAACAAAAGGATAAGCATGTGAAGGAAATACACGAACTTCCATGTTTGAAAAGGAATCTTGTTCATAGTGCTTTATCATGCATTTGGTCCGTCGATAAGAAGCAAATTCGTCAAACACAACGCATGGAATTATTTATTGTTACATATCAAGGTGGGGTACTGTTGCCAAGAAATGTTATCGACGGATTGCAACCATTGGAAAGTAACAAATATCAAGTTGACTTTGATCCTGGAAGAAGAGAATTAGTTTCAACTTGTGAAAAAATAAAATTCCTTCACAAGATCGTAATAAAACCTTACTTTAAAACCAATGTCTTAAGACTCGGGACAAATCTTCTCGAAGAAGGAGGGTATGATGTGAATTGCATATGGGTCAAATGGAGGATGACTAATATACCGTGTTGATGCAATTTCTTTTATTTAAAGAAGGGCCCAATGCTTTGTAAAATTGGCTGACCAAATTGTGTTTGTGCTTAACCAATTAATGGGCTTTAGTTTTGCTTTATCTTCAAGTTGAAATAAGGGTCCATATGCCAACTTAAGAACCAACCTTTGGAAGATCAAGAGGACCTTTGCTCAAAGTTTGTCGATGACAATTTGTAGCCTTAAATTCAGTTACAATCAACCATTAAGTAGCGGATCATAATAGCTTGAGTGGATCATTAATTAACAGCTTTAAGCGGGATGATATTGAAATTTATGTGTCCTTTGTAATTCTGATGGTTAAAGCTGCTATATAAGTTGAACCATTTTCATCAATGAAGGCAAGCTGAGTTTTATTCAGAAAATAAACGAGTTTTATCTCATCTATCTTAGTGAGAGCGATTCTCCTAAGTTCTTGAGTGATTCAAGAATCCATGAGTTTAATCGAAGGTCCTTTATCCCTTTGTGTGTTTCAACTCTTAGGCTTATCTTCCATTCTTGGAAGTGTGATGTCTATCAATTTTCATTCCATCTTCTTTTATGTTTCCATTTTCTCGTTTTAAATAATTTCTCACATTTCTTGCTTGTTAGCATTCCAACAATGATAGATCAGTCAAACAAATCGAACGCTGTGGATTCACATCATTTGGTATTCACGGCCTGGCCATCTAGATTTGGAATAGGAAAGGAAGTTTATTACACAAAGTGTTTAACTGAAGGCCATCCATGTTTAGTTGCATTCGATTACGGAAGCGAAAACAATGTTGTGAAACAAAGTTTGGTGGAGAAACTCCAGTTACCAGCAACGTTTCATCTAGATCAAGCATGGATCAAATTCAGTACATGGCAATGTGTGAAAGAGGTATTATGTGATATTGCTCCCATGGACTCTTGTCATCTTCTTTTGGGATGGGCATGGCTTCATTTTAAAACACTCCATCTTGATGAACGTTCCCTTTATTTGAGGCATGAGGGACATCAAAAGAAGTAGAAGTTTATGACACCAAGACAAGTCAGTAAGGATGAACGTAGGCTGAAGGAGAAAACAGAAAAAGAAAGAATAGAAAAAGAAGTAATAGAAATTGCAGAAGGAAGGGAAAATAAAGAAAAAGAAATGGAACTAGAGAAAGTTTATTCGTCAATGTTTTTTCTTCTACAGTTTGCGATGTCATTTTACAGGAACAAAAGGATAAGCATGTGAAGGAAATACACGAACTTCCATGTTTGAAAAGGAATCTTGTTCATAGTGCTTTATCATGCATTTGGTCCGTCGATAAGAAGCAAATTCGTCAAACACAACGCATGGAATTATTTATTGTTACATATCAAGGTGGGGTACTGTTGCCAAGAAATGTTATCGACGGATTGCAACCATTGGAAAGTAACAAATATCAAGTTGACTTTGATCCTGGAAGAAGAGAATTAGTTTCAACTTGTGAAAAAATAAAATTCCTTCACAAGATCGTAATAAAACCTTACTTTAAAACCACTGTCTTAAGACTCGGGACAAATCTTCTCGAAGAAGGAGGGTATGATGTGAATTGCATATGGGTCAAATGGAGGATGACTAATGTACCGTGTTGATGCAGTTTCTTTTATTTAAAGAAGGGCCCAATGCTTTGTAAAATTGGCTGACCAAATTGTGTTTGTGCTTAACCAATTAATGGGCTTTAGTTTTGCTTTATCTTCAAGTTGAAATAAGGGTCCATATGCCAACTTAAGAACCAACCTTTGGAAGATCAAGAGGACCTTTGCTCAAAGTTTGTGGATGACAATTTGTAGCCTTAAATTCAGTTGTAATCAACCATTAAGTAGCGGATCATAATAGCTTGAGTGGATCATTAATTAACAGCTTTAAGCGGGATGATATTGAAATTTATGTGTCCTTTGTAATTCTAATGGTTAAAGCTGCTATATAAGTTGAACCATTTTCATCAACGAAGGCAAGCTGAGTTTTATTCAGAAAATAAACGAGTTTTATCTCATCTATCTTAGTGAGAGTGATTCTCCTAAGTTCTTGAGTGATTCAAGAATCCATGAGTTTAATCGAAGGTCCTTTATCCCTTTGCGTGTTTCAACTCTTAGGCTTATCTTCCATTCTTGGAAGTGTGATGTCTATCAATTTTCATTCCATCTTCTTTTATGTTTCCATTTTCTCGTTTTAAATAATTTCTCACATTTCTTGCTTGTTAGCATTCCAACAATGATAGATCGGTCAAACGAATCGAACGCTGTGGATTCACATTATTTGGTATTCACAGCCTGGCCATCTAGATTTGGAATAGGAAAGGAAGTTTATTACACAAAGTGTTTAACTGAAGGCCATCGATGTTTAGTTGCATTCGATTACGGAAGCGAAAACAATGTTGTGAACCAAAGTTTGGTGGAGAAACTCTAGTTACGCGCAACATTTCATCTAGATCAAGCATGGATCAAATTCAGTACATGGCAATGTGTGAAAGAGGTATAATGTGATATTGCTCCCATGGACTCTTGTCATCTTCTTTTGGGATGGGCATGGCTTCATTTTAAAACACTCCATCTTGATGAACGTTCCCTTTATTTGAGGCATGAGGGACATCAAAAGAAGTAGAAGTTTATGACACCAAGACAAGTCAGTAAGGATGAACGTAGGCTGAAGGAGAAAACAGAAAAAGAAAGAATAGAAAAAGAAGTAATAGAAATTGCAGAAGGAAGGGAAAATAAAGAAAAAGAAATGGAACTAGAGAAAGTTTATTCGTCAATGTTTTTTCTTCTACAGTTTGCGATGTCATTTTACAGGAACAAAAGGATAAGCATGTGAAGGAAATACACGAACTTCCATGTTTGAAAAGGAATCTTGTTCATAGTGCTTTATCATGCATTTGGTCCGTCGATAAGAAGCAAATTCGTCAAACACAACGCATGGAATTATTTATTGTTACATATCAAGGTGGGGTACTGTTGCCAAGAAATGTTATCGACGGATTGCAACCATTGGAAAGTAACAAATATCAAGTTGACTTTGATCCTGGAAGAAGAGAATTAGTTTCAACTTGTGAAAAAATAAAATTCCTTCACAAGATCGTAATAAAACCTTACTTTAAAACCACTGTCTTAAGACTCGGGACAAATCTTCTCGAAGAAGGAGGGTATGATGTGAATTGCATATGGGTCAAATGGAGGATGACTAATATACCGTGTTGATGCAGTTTCTTTTATTTAAAGAAGGGCCCAATGCTTTGTAAAATTGGCTGACCAAATTGTGTTTGTGCTTAACCAATTAATGGGCTTTAGTTTTGCTTTATCTTCAAGTTGAAATAAGGGTCCATATGCCAACTTAAGAACCAACCTTTGGAAGATCAAGAGGACCTTTGCTCAAAGTTTGTGGATGACAATTTGTAGCCTTAAATTCAGTTACAATCAACCATTAAGTAGCGGATCATAATAGCTTGAGTGGATCATTAATTAACAGCTTTAAGCGGGATGATATTGAAATTTATGTGTCCTTTGTAATTCTGATGGTTAAAGCTGCTATATAAGTTGAACCATTTTCATCAATGAAGGCAAGCTGAGTTTTATTCAGAAAATAAACGAGTTTTATCTCATCTATCTTAGTGAGAGCGATTCTCCTAAGTTCTTGAGTGATTCAAGAATCCATGAGTTTAATCGAAGGTCCTTTATCCCTTTGTGTGTTTCAACTCTTAGGCTTATCTTCCATTCTTGGAAGTGTGATGTCTATCAATTTTCATTCCATCTTCTTTTATGTTTCCATTTTCTCGTTTTAAATAATTTCTCACATTTCTTGCTTGTTAGCATTCCAACAATGATAGATCAGTCAAACGAATCGAACGCTGTGGATTCACATCATTTGGTATTCACGGCCTGGCCATCTAGATTTGGAATAGGAAAGGAAGTTTATTACACAAAGTGTTTAACTGAAGGCCATCCATGTTTAGTTGCATTCGATTACGGAAGCGAAAACAATGTTGTGAACCAAAGTTTGGTGGAGAAACTCCAGTTACCAGCAACGTTTCATCTAGATCAAGCATGGATCAAATTCAGTACATGGCAATGTGTGAAAGAGGTATTATGTGATATTGCTCCCATGGACTCTTGTCATCTTCTTTTGGGATGGGCATGGCTTCATTTTAAAACATTCCATCTTGATGAACGTTCCCTTTATTTGAGGCATGAGGGACATCAAAAGAAGTAGAAGTTTATGACACCAAGACAAGTCAGTAAGGATGAACGTAGGCTGAAGGAGAAAACAGAAAAAGAAAGAATAGAAAAAGAAGTAATAGAAATTGCAGAAGGAAGGGAAAATAAAGAAAAAGAAATGGAACTAGAGAAAGTTTATTCGTCAATGTTTTTTCTTCTACAGTTTGCGATGTCATTTTACAGGAACAAAAGGATAAGCATGTGAAGGAAATACACGAACTTCCATGTTTGAAAAGGAATCTTGTTCATAGTGCTTTATCATGCATTTGGTCCGTCGATAAGAAGCAAATTCGTCAAACACAACGCATGGAATTATTTATTGTTACATATCAAGGTGGGGTACTGTTGCCAAGAAATGTTATCGACGGATTGCAACCATTGGAAAGTAACAAATATCAAGTTGAATTTGATCCTGGAAGAAGAGAATTAGTTTCAACTTGTGAAAAAATAAAATTCCTTCACAAGATCGTAATAAAACCTTACTTTAAAACCACTGTCTTAAGACTCGGGACAAATCTTCTCGAAGAAGGAGGGTATGATGTGAATTGCATATGGGTCAAATGGAGGATGACTAATGTACCGTGTTGATGCAGTTTCTTTTATTTAAAGAAGGGCCTAATGCTTTGTAAAATTGGCTGACCAAATTGTGTTTGTGCTTAACCAATTAATGGGCTTTAGTTTTGCTTTATCTTCAAGTTGAAATAAGGGTCCATATGCCAACTTAAGAACCAACCTTTGGAAGATCAAGAGGACCTTTGCTCAAAGTTTGTGGATGACAATTTGTAGCCTTAAATTCAGTTATAATCAACCATTAAGTAGCGGATCATAATAGCTTGAGTGGATCATTAATTAACAGCTTTAAGCGGGATGATATTGAAATTTATGTGTCCTTTGTAATTCTGATGGTTAAAGCTGCTATATAAGTTGAACCATTTTCATCAACGAAGGCAAGCTGAGTTTTATTCAGAAAATAAACGAGTTTTATCTCATCTATCTTAGTGAGAGTGATTCTCCTAAGTTCTTGAGTGATTCAAGAATCCATGAGTTTAATCGAAGGTCCTTTATCCCTTTGCGTGTTTCAACTCTTAGGCTTATCTTCCATTCTTGGAAGTGTGATGTCTATCAATTTTCATTCCATCTTCTTTTATGTTTCCATTTTCTCGTTTTAAATAATTTCTCACATTTCTTGCTTGTTAGCATTCCAACAATGATAGATCAGTCAAACGAATCGAACGCTGTGGATTCACATCATTTGGTATTCACAGCCTGGCCATCTAGATTTGGAATAGGAAAGGAAGTTTATTACACAAAGTGTTTAACTGAAGGCCATCCATGTTTAGTTGCATTCGATTACGGAAGCGAAAACAATGTTGTGAACCAAAGTTTGGTGGAGAAACTCTAGTTACGAGCAACATTTCATCTAGATCAAGCATGGATCAAATTCAGTACATGGCAATGTGTGAAAGAGGTACAATGTGATATTGCTCCCATGGACTCTTGTCATCTTCTTTTGGGATGGGCATGGCTTCATTTTAAAACACTCCATCTTGATGAACGTTCCCTTTATTTGAGGCATGAGGGACATCAAAAGAAGTAGAAGTTTATGACACCAAGACAAGTCAGTAAGGATGAACGTAGGCTGAAGGAGAAAAAAGAAAAAGAAAGAATAGAAAAAGAAGTAATAGAAATTGCAGAAGGAAGGGAAAATAAAGAAAAAGAAATGGAACTAGAGAAAGTTTATTCGTCAATGTTTTTTCTTCTACAGTTTGCGATGTCATTTTACAGGAACAAAAGGATAAGCATGTGAAGGAAATACACGAACTTCCATGTTTGAAAAGGAATCTTGTTCATAGTGCTTTATCATGCATTTGGTCCGTCGATAAGAAGCAAATTCGTCAAACACAACGCATGGAATTATTTATTGTTACATATCAAGGTGGGGTACTGTTGCCAAGAAATGTTATCGACGGATTGCAACCATTGGAAAGTAACAAATATCAAGTTGACTTTGATCCTGGAAGAAGAGAATTAGTTTCAACTTGTGAAAAAATAAAATTCCTTCACAAGATCGTAATAAAACCTTACTTTAAAACCACTGTCTTAAGACTCGGGACAAATCTTCTCGAAGAAGGAGGGTATGATGTGAATTGCATATGGGTCAAATGGAGGATGACTAATATACCGTGTTGATGCAGTTTCTTTTATTTAAAGAAGGGCCCAATGCTTTGTAAAATTGGCTGACCAAATTGTGTTTGTGCTTAACCAATTAATGGGCTTTAGTTTTGCTTTATCTTCAAGTTGAAATAAGGGTCCATATGCCAACTTAAGAACCAACCTTTGGAAGATCAAGAGGACCTTTGCTCAAAGTTTGTGGATGACAATTTGTAGCCTTAAATTCAGTTACAATCAACCATTAAGTAGCGGATCATAATAGCTTGAGTGGATCATTAATTAACAGCTTTAAGCGGGATGATATTGAAATTTATGTGTCCTTTGTAATTCTGATGGTTAAAGTTGCTATATAAGTTGAACCATTTTCATCAATGAAGGCAAGCTGAGTTTTATTCAGAAAATAAACGAGTTTTATCTCATCTATCTTAGTGAGAGCGATTCTCCTAAGTTCTTGAGTGATTCAAGAATCCATGAGTTTAATCGAAGGTCCTTTATCCCTTTGTGTGTTTCAACTCTTAGGCTTATCTTCCATTCTTGGAAGTGTGATGTCTATCAATTTTCATTCCATCTTCTTTTATGTTTCCATTTTCTCGTTTTAAATAATTTCTCACATTTCTTGCTTGTTAGCATTCCAACAATGATAGATCAGTCAAACGAATCGAACGCTGTGGATTCACATCATTTGGTATTCACGGCCTGGCCATCTAGATTTGGAATAGGAAAGGAAGTTTATTACACAAAGTGTTTAACTGAAGGCCATCCATGTTTAGTTGCATTCGATTACGGAAGCGAAAACAATGTTGTGAACCAAAGTTTGGTGGAGAAACTCCAGTTACCAGCAACGTTTCATCTAGATCAAGCATGGATCAAATTCAGTACATGGCAATGTGTGAAAGAGGTATTATGTGATATTGCTCCCATGGACTCTTGTCATCTTCTTTTGGGATGGGCATGGCTTCATTTTAAAACACTCCATCTTGATGAACGTTCCCTTTATTTGAGGCATGAGGGACATCAAAAGAAGTAGAAGTTTATGACACCAAGACAAGTCAGTAAGGATGAACGTAGGCTGAAGGAGAAAACAGAAAAAGAAAGAATAGAAAAAGAAGTAATAGAAATTGCAGAAGGAAGGGAAAATAAAGAAAAAGAAATGGAACTAGAGAAAGTTTATTCGTCAATGTTTTTTCTTCTACAGTTTGCGATGTCATTTTACAGGAACAAAAGGATAAGCATGTGAAGGAAATACACGAACTTCCATGTTTGAAAAGGAATCTTGTTCATAGTGCTTTATCATGCATTTGGTCCGTCGATAAGAAGCAAATTCGTCAAACACAACGCATGGAATTATTTATTGTTACATATCAAGGTGGGGTACTGTTGCCAAGAAATGTTATCGACGGATTGCAACCATTGGAAAGTAACAAATATCAAGTTGAATTTGATCCTGGAAGAAGAGAATTAGTTTCAACTTGTGAAAAAATAAAATTCCTTCACAAGATCGTAATAAAACCTTACTTTAAAACCACTGTCTTAAGACTCGGGACAAATCTTCTCGAAGAAGGAGGGTATGATGTGAATTGCATATGGGTCAAATGGAGGATGACTAATATACCGTGTTGATGCAGTTTCTTTTATTTAAAGAAGGGCCCAATGCTTTGTAAAATTGGCTGACCAAATTGTGTTTGTGCTTAACCAATTAATGGGCTTTAGTTTTGCTTTATCTTCAAGTTGAAATAAGGGTCCATATGCCAACTTAAGAACCAACCTTTGGAAGATCAAGAGGACCTTTGCTCAAAGTTTGTGGATGACAATTTGTAGCCTTAAATTCAGTTACAATCAACCATTAAGTAGCGGATCATAATAGCTTGAGTGGATCATTAATTAACAGCTTTAAGCGGGATGATATTGAAATTTATGTGTCCTTTGTAATTCTGATGGTTAAAGCTGCTATATAAGTTGAACCATTTTCATCAATGAAGGCAAGCTGAGTTTTATTCAGAAAATAAACGAGTTTTACCTCATCTATCTTAGTGAGAGTGATTCTCCTAAGTTCTTGAGTGATTCAAGAATCCATGAGTTTAATCGAAGGTCCTTTATCCCTTTGTGTGTTTCAACTCTTAGGCTTATCTTCCATTCTTGGAAGTGTGTTGTCTATCAATTTTCATTCCATCTTCTTTTATGTTTCCATTTTCTCGTTTTAAATAATTTCTCACATTTCTTGCTTGTTAGCATTCCAACAATGATAGATCAGTCAAACGAATCGAACGCTGTGGATTCACATCATTTGGTATTCACAGCCTGGCCATCTAGATTTGGAATAGGAAAGGAAGTTTATTACACAAAGTGTTTAACTGAAGGCCATCCATGTTTAGTTGCATTCGATTACGGAAGCGAAAACAATGTTGTGAACCAAAGTTTGGTGGATAAACTCCAGTTACCAGCAACGTTTCATCTAGATCAAGCATGGATCAAATTCAGTACATGGCAATGTGTGAAAGAGGTATTATGTGATATTGCTCCCATGGACTCTTGTCATCTTCTTTTGGGATGGGCATGGCTTCATTTTAAAACACTCCATCTTGATGAACGTTCCCTTTATTTGAGTCATGAGGGACATCAAAAGAAGTAGAAGTTTATGACACCAAGACAAGTCAGTAAGGATGAACGTAGGCTGAAGGAGAAAACAGAAAAACAAAGAATAGAAAAAGAAGTAATAGAAATTGCAGAAGGAAGGGAAAATAAAGAAAAAGAAATGGAACTAGAGAAAGTTTATTCGTCAATGTTTTTTCTTCTACAGTTTGCGATGTCATTTTATAGGAACAAAAGGATAAGCATGTGAAGGAAATACACGAACTTCCATGTTTGAAAAGGAATCTTGTTCATAGTGCTTTATCATGCATTTGGTCCGTCGATAAGAAGCAAATTCGTCAAACACAACGCATGGAATTATTTATTGTTACATATTAAGGTGGGGTACTGTTGCAAAGAAATGTTATCGACGGATTGCAACCATTGGAAAGTAACAAATATCAAGTTGAATTTGATCCTGGAAGAAGAGAATTAGTTTCAACTTGTGAAAAAATAAAATTCCTTCACAAGATCGTAATAAAACCTTACTTTAAAACCACTGTCTTAAGACTCGGGACAAATCTTCTCGAAGAAGGAGGGTATGATGTGAATTGCATATGGGTAAAATGGAGGATGACTAATGTACCGTGTTGATGCAGTTTCTTTTATTTAAAGAAGGGCCCAATGCTTTGTAAAATTGGCTGACCAAATTGTGTTTGTCCTTAACCAATTAATGGGCTTTAGTTTTGCTTTATCTTCAAGTTGAAATAAGGGTCCATATGCCAACTTAAGAACCAACCTTTGGAAGATCAAGAGGACCTTTGCTCAAAGTTTGTGGATGACAATTTGTAGCCTTAAATTCAGTTACAATCAACCATGAAGTAGCGGATCATAATAGCTTGAGTGGATCATTAATTAACAGCTTTAAGCGGGATGATATTGAAATTTATGTGTCCTTTGTAATTCTGATGGTTAAAGCTGCTATATAAGTTGAACCATTTCCATCAATGAAGGCAAGCTGAGTTTTATTCAGAAAATAAACGAGTTTTACCTCATCTATCTTAGTGAGAGTGATTCTCCTAAGTTCTTGAGTGATTCAAGAATCCATGAGTTTAATCGAAGGTCCTTTATCCCTTTGTGTGTTTCAACTCTTAGGCTTATCTTCCATTCTTGGAAGTGTGTTGTCTATCAATTTTCATTCCATCTTCTTTTATGTTTCCATTTTCTCGTTTTAAATAATTTCTCACATTTCTTGCTTGTTAGCATTCCAACAATGATAGATCAGTCAAACGAATCGAACGCTGTGGATTCACATCATTTGGTATTCACAGCCTGGCCATCTAGATTTGGAATAGGAAAGGAAGTTTATTACACAAAGTGTTTAACTGAAGGCCATCCATGTTTAGTTGCATTCGATTACGGAAGCGAAAACAATGTTGTGAACCAAAGTTTGGTGGATAAACTCCAGTTACCAGCAACGTTTCATCTAGATCAAGCATGGATCAAATTCAGTACATGGCAATGTGTGAAAGAGGTATTATGTGATATTGCTCCCATGGACTCTTGTCATCTTCTTTTGGGATGGGCATGGCTTCATTTTAAAACACTCCATCTTGATGAACGTTCCCTTTATTTGAGGCATGAGGGACATCAAAAGAAGTAGAAGTTTATGACACCAAGACAAGTCAGTAAGGATCAACGTAGGCTGAAAGAGAAAACAGAAAAAGAAAGAATAGAAAAAGAAGTAATAGAAACTGCAGAAGGAAGGGAAAATAAAGAAAAAGAAATAGAACTAGAGAAAGTTTATTCGTCAATGTTTTTTCTTCTACAGTTTGCGATGTCATTTTACAAAAACAAAAGGATAAGCATGTGAAGGAAATACACGAACTTCCATGTTTGAAAAGGAAGCTTGTTCATAGTGCTTTATCATGCAAATGGTCCGTCGATAAGAAGCAAATTCGTCAAACACAAAGCATGGAATTATTTATTGTTACATATCAAGGTGGGGTACTGTTGCCAAGAAATGTTATCGACGGATTGCAACCATTGGAAAGTAACAAATATCAAGTTGAATTTGATCCTGGAAGAAGAGAATTAGTTTCAACTTGTGAAAAAATAAAATTCCTTCACAAGATCGTAATAAAAACTTACTTTAAAACTAGTGTCTTAGGATTCGGGAAAAATCTTCTCGAAGAAGGAGGGTATGATGTGAATTGCATATGGTTCAAATGGAGGATGACTAATGCGCCGTGTTGATGCAGTTTCTTTTATTTAAACAAGGGCCAATGCTTTGTAAAATTGGCTGACCAAATTGTGTTTGTGCTTAACCAATTAATGGGTTTTAGTTTTGCTTTATCTTCAAGTTGAAATAAGGGTCCATATGCCAACTTAAGAACCAACCTTTGGAAGATCAAGAGGACCTTTGCTCAAAGTTTGTGGATGACAATTTGTAGCCTTAAATTCAGTTACAATCAACCATGAAGTAGCGGATCATAATAGCTTGAGTGGATCATTAATTAACAGCTTTAAGCGGGATGATATTGAAATTTATGTGTCCTTTGTAATTCTGATGGTTAAAGCTGCTATATAAGTTGAACCATTTTCATCAATGAAGGCAAGCTGAGTTTTATTCAGAAAATAAACGAGTTTTACCTCATCTATCTTAGTGAGAGTGATTCTCCTAAGTTCTTGAGTGATTCAAGAATCCATGAGTTTAATCGAAGGTCCTTTATCCCTTTGTGTGTTTCAACTCTTAGGCTTATCTTCCATTCTTGGAAGTGTGTTGTCTATCAATTTTCATTCCATCTTCTTTTATGTTTCCATTTTCTCGTTTTAAATAATTTCTCACATTTCTTGCTTGTTAGCATTCCAACAATGATAGATCAGTCAAACGAATCGAACGCTGTGGATTCACATCATTTGGTATTCACAGCCTGGCCATCTAGATTTGGAATAGGAAAGGAAGTTTATTACACAAAGTGTTTAACTGAAGGCCATCCATGTTTAGTTGCATTCGATTACGGAAGCGAAAACAATGTTGTGAACCAAAGTTTGGTGGATAAACTCCAGTTACCAGCAACGTTTCATCTAGATCAAGCATAGATCAAATTCAGTACATGGCAATGTGTGAAAGAGGTATTATGTGATATTGCTCCTATGGAATCTTGTCATCTTCTTTTGGGATGGGCATGGCTTCATTTTAAAACACTCCATCTTGATGAACGTTCCCTTTATTTGAGGCATGAGGGACATCAAAAGAAGTAGAAGTTTATGACACCAAGACAAGTCAGTAAGGATCAACGTAGGCTGAAGGAGAAAACAAAAAAAGAAAGAATAGAAAATGAAGTAATAGAAACCGCAGAAGGAAGGGAAAAAAAAGAAAAAGAAATGGAACTAGAGAGAGTTTATTCGTCAATGTTTTTTCTTCTACAGTTTGTGATGTCATCTTACAGGAACAAAAGGATAAGCATGTGAAGGAAATACACGAACTTCCATGTTTGAAAAGGAAGCTTGTTCATAGTGCTTTATCATGCAAATGGTCCGTCGATAAGAAGCAAATTCGTCAAACACAAAGCATGGAATTATTTATTGTTACATATCAAGGTGGGGTACTGTTGCCAAGAAATGTTATCGACGGATTGCAACCATTGGAAAGTAACAAATATCAAGTTGAATTTGATCCTGGAAGAAGAGAATTAGTTTCAACTTGTGAAAAAATAACATTCGTTCACAAGATCGTAATAAAAACTTACTTTAAAACTAGTGTCTTAGGATTCGGGACAAATCTTCTCGAAGAAGGAGGGTATGATGTGAATTGCATATGGGTTAAATGGAGGATGACTAATGCGCCGTGTTGATGCAGTTTCTTTTATTTAAACAAGGGCCCAATGCTTTGTAAAATTGGCTGACCAAATTGTGTTTGTGCTTAACCAATTAATGGGCTTTAGTTTTGCTTTATCTTCAAGTTGAAATAAGGGTCCATATGCCAACTTAAGAACCAACGTTTGGAAGATCAAGAGGACCTTTGCTCAAAGTTTGTGGATGACTTTTGGTAGCCTTAAATTCAGTTACAATCAACCATTAAGTAGCGGATCATTATTAGCTTTAGTGGATCATTAATTAATAGCTTTAAGCGGGATGATATTGAAATTTATGTGTCTTTTGTAATTCTGATGGTTAAAGCTCCTATATAAGTTGAACCATTTTCGTCAATGAAGGCAAGCTGAGTTTTATTCAGAAAATAAACGAGTTTTATCTCATCTATCTTAGTGAGAGTGATTCTCCTAAGTTCTTGAGTGATTCAAGAATCCATGAGTTTAATTAATCAAAGGTCCTTTATCCCTTTGTGTGTTTCAACTCTTAGGCTTATCTTCCATTCTTGGAAGTGTGATGTCTATCAATTTTCATTCCATCTTCTTTTATGTTTCCATTTTCTCGTTTTAAATAATTTCTCAAATTTCTTGCTTGTTAGCATTCCAACAACGATAGATCAGTCAAACGAATCGAACGCTGTGGATTGACATCATTTGGCATTCACAGCCTGGCCATCTAGATTTGGAATATGAAAGGAAGTTTATTACACAAAGTGTTTAACCGAAGGCCATCCATGTTTAGTTGATTTCGATTACGGAAGCGGAAACAATGTTGTGAACCAAAGTTTGGTGGAGAAACTCCAGTTACCAGCAACCTTTCATCTGGATCAAGCATGGATCAAATTCAGTACATGGCAATGTGTGAAAGAAGTATTATGTGATATTGCTCCCATGGACTCTTGTCATCTTCTTTTGGGATGGGCATGGCTGCATTTTAAAACACTCCATCTTGATGAACGTTCCCTTTATTTGAGGCATGAGGGACATCAAAAGAAGTAGAAGTTTATGACACCAAGACAAGTCAGTAAGGATCAACGTAGGCTGAAGGAGAAAACAAAAAAAGAAAGAATAGAAAAAGAAGTAATAGAAACCGCAGAAGGAAGGGAAAAAAAAGAAAAAGAAATGGAACTAGAGAGAGTTTATTCGTCAATGTTTTTTCTTCTACAGTTTGTGATGTCATCTTACAGGAACAAAAGGATAAGCATGTGAAGGAAATACACGAACTTCCATGTTTGAAAAGGAAGCTTGTTCATAGTGCTTTATCATGCATTTGGTCCGTCGATAAGAAGCAAATTCGTCAAACACAACGCGTGGAATTATTTATTGTTACATATCAAGGTGGGGTACTGTTGCCAAGAAATGTTATCGACGGATTGCAACCATTGGAAAGTAACAAATATCAAGTTGAATTTGATCCTGGAAGAAGAGAGTTACTTTCAACTTGTGAAAAAATAAAATTCCTTCACAAGATCGTAATAAAAACATACTTTAAAACTAGTGTCTTAAGATTCGGGACAAATCTTCTCGAAGAAGGAGGGTATGATGTGAATTGCATATGGTTCAAATGGAGGATGACTAATGCGCCGTGTTGATGCAGTTTCTTTTATTTAAACAAGGGCCCAATGCTTTGTAAAATTGGCTGACCAAATTGTGTTTGTGCTTAACCAATTAATGGGCTTTAGTTTTGCTTTATCTTCAAGTTGAAATAAGGGTCCATATGCCAACTTAAGAACCAACGTTTGGAAGATCAAGAGGACCTTTGCTCAAAGTTTGTGGATGACTTTTGGTAGCCTTAAATTCAGTTACAATCAACCATTAAGTAGCGGATCATTATTAGCTTTAGTGGATCATTAATTCATAGCTTTAAGCGGGATGATATTGAAATTTATGTGTCTTTTGTAATTCTGATGGTTAAAGCTCCTATATAAGTTGAACCATTTTCGTCAATGAAGGCAAGCTGAGTTTTATTCAGAAAATAAACGAGTTTTATCTCATCTATCTTAGTGAGAGTGATTCTCCTAAGTTCTTGAGTGATTCAAGAATCCATGAGTTTAATTAATCAAAGGTCCTTTATCCCTTTGTGTGTTTCAACTCTTAGGCTTATCTTCCATTCTTGGAAGTGTGATGTCTATCAATTTTCATTCCATCTTCTTTTATGTTTCCATTTTCTCGTTTTAAATAATTTCTCAAATTTCTTGCTTGTTAGCATTCCAACAACGATAGATCAGTCAAACAAATCGAACGCTGTGGATTGACATCATTTGGCATTCACAGCCTGGCCATCTAGATTTGGAATATGAAAGGAAGTTTATTACACAAAGTGTTTAACCGAAGGCCATCCATGTTTAGTTGATTTCGATTACGGAAGCGGAAACAATGTTGTGAACCAAAGTTTGGTGGAGAAACTCCAGTTACCAGCAACCTTTCATCTGGATCAAGCATGGATCAAATTCAGTACATGGCAATGTGTGAAAGAAGTATTATGTGATATTGCTCCCATGGACTCTTGTCATCTTCTTTTGGGATGGGCATGGCTGCATTTTAAAACACTCCATCTTGATGAACGTTCCCTTTATTTGAGGCATGAGGGACATCAAAAGAAGTAGAAGTTTATGACACCAAGACAAGTCAGTAAGGATCAACGTAGGCTGAAGGAGAAAACAAAAAAAGAAAGAATAGAAAAAGAAGTAATAGAAACCGCAGAAGGAAGGGAAAAAAAAGAAAAAGAAATGGAACTAGAGAGAGTTTATTCGTCAATGTTTTTTCTTCTACAGTTTGTGATGTCATCTTACAGGAACAAAAGGATAAGCATGTGAAGGAAATACACGAACTTCCATGTTTGAAAAGGAAGCTTGTTCATAGTGCTTTATCATGCATTTGGTCCGTCGATAAGAAGCAAATTCGTCAAACACAACGCGTGGAATTATTTATTGTTACATATCAAGGTGGGGTACTGTTGCCAAGAAATGTTATCGACGGATTGCAACCATTGGAAAGTAACAAATATCAAGTTGAATTTGATCCTGGAAGAAGAGAGTTACTTTCAACTTGTGAAAAAATAAAATTCCTTCACAAGATCGTAATAAAAACATACTTTAAAACTAGTGTCTTAAGATTCGGGACAAATCTTCTCGAAGAAGGAGGGTATGATGTGAATTGCATATGGTTCAAATGGAGGATGACTAATGCGCCGTGTTGATGCAGTTTCTTTTATTTAAACAAGGGCCCAATGCTTTGTAAAATTGGCTGACCAAATTGTGTTTGTGCTTAACCAATTAATGGGCTTTAGTTTTGCTTTATCTTCAAGTTGAAATAAGGGTCCATATGCCAACTTAAGAACCAACCTTTGGAAGATCAAGAGGACCTTTGCTCAAAGTTTGTGGATGACTTTTGGTAGCCTTAAATTCAGTTACAATCAACCATTAAGTAGCGGATCATTATTAGCTTTAGTGGATCATTAATTCATAGCTTTAAGCGGGATGATATTGAAATTTATGTGTCTTTTGTAATTCTGATGGTTAAAGCTCCTATATAAGTTGAACCATTTTCGTCAATGAAGGCAAGCTGAGTTTTATTCAGAAAATAAACGAGTTTTATCTCATCTATCTTAGTGAGAGTGATTCTCCTAAGTTCTTGAGTGATTCAAGAATCCATGAGTTTAATTAATCAAAGGTCCTTTATCCCTTTGTGTGTTTCAACTCTTAGGCTTATCTTCCATTCTTGGAAGTGTGATGTCTATCAATTTTCATTCCATCTTCTTTTATGTTTCCATTTTCTCGTTTTAAATAATTTCTCAAATTTCTTGCTTGTTAGCATTCCAACAACGATAGATCAGTCAAACAAATCGAACGCTGTGGATTGACATCATTTGGCATTCACAGCCTGGCCATCTAGATTTGGAATAGGAAAGGAAGTTTATTACACAAAGTGTTTAACCGAAGGCCATCCATGTTTAGTTGATTTCGATTACGGAAGCGGAAACAATGTTGTGAACCAAAGTTTGGTGGAGAAACTCCAGTTACCAGCAACCTTTCATCTGGATCAAGCATGGATCAAATTCAGTACATGGCAATGTGTGAAAGAAGTATTATGTGATATTGCTCCCATGGACTCTTGTCATCTTCTTTTGGGATGGGCATGGCTGCATTTTAAAACACTCCATCTTGATGAACGTTCCCTTTATTTGAGGCATGAGGGACATCAAAAGAAGTAGAAGTTTATGACACCAAGACAAGTCAGTAAGGATCAACGTAGGCTGAAGGAGAAAACAAAAAAAGAAAGAATAGAAAAAGAAGTAATAGAAACCGCAGAAGGAAGGGAAAAAAAAGAAAAAGAAATGGAACTAGAGAGAGTTTATTCGTCAATGTTTTTTCTTCTACAGTTTGTGATGTCATCTTACAGGAACAAAAGGATAAGCATGTGAAGGAAATACACGAACTTCCATGTTTGAAAAGGAAGCTTGTTCATAGTGCTTTATCATGCATTTGGTCCGTCGATAAGAAGCAAATTCGTCAAACACAACGCGTGGAATTATTTATTGTTACATATCAAGGTGGGGTACTGTTGCCAAGAAATGTTATCGACGGATTGCAACCATTGGAAAGTAACAAATATCAAGTTGAATTTGATCCTGGAAGAAGAGAGTTACTTTCAACTTGTGAAAAAATAAAATTCCTTCACAAGATCGTAATAAAAACATACTTTAAAACTAGTGTCTTAAGATTCGGGTCAAATCTTCTCGAAGAAGGAGGGTATGATGTGAATTGCATATGGTTCAAATGGAGGATGACTAATGCGCCGTGTTGATGCAGTTTCTTTTATTTAAACAAGGGCCCAATGCTTTGTAAAATTGGCTGACCAAATTGTGTTTGTGCTTAACCAATTAATGGGCTTTAGTTTTGCTTTATCTTCAAGTTGAAATAAGGGTCCATATGCCAACTTAAGAACCAACCTTTGGAAGATCAAGAGGACCTTTGCTCAAAGTTTGTGGATGACTTTTGGTAGCCTTAAATTCAGTTACAATCAACCATTAAGTAGCGGATCATTATTAGCTTTAGTGGATCATTAATTCATAGCTTTAAGCGGGATGATATTGAAATTTATGTGTCTTTTGTAATTCTGATGGTTAAAGCTCCTATATAAGTTGAACCATTTTCGTCAATGAAGGCAAGCTGAGTTTTATTCAGAAAATAAACGAGTTTTATCTCATCTATCTTAGTGAGAGTGATTCTCCTAAGTTCTTGAGTGATTCAAGAATCCATGAGTTTAATTAATCAAAGGTCCTTTATCCCTTTGTGTGTTTCAACTCTTAGGCTTATCTTCCATTCTTGGAAGTGTGATGTCTATCAATTTTCATTCCATCTTCTTTTATGTTTCCATTTTCTCGTTTTAAAATAATTTCTCAAATTTCTTGCTTGTTAGCATTCCAACAACGATAGATCAGTCAAACAAATCGAACGCTGTGGATTGACATCATTTGGCATTCACAGCCTGGCCATCTAGATTTGGAATAGGAAAGGAAGTTTATTACACAAAGTGTTTAACCGAAGGCCATCCATGTTTAGTTGATTTCGATTACGGAAGCGGAAACAATGTTGTGAACCAAAGTTTGGTGGAGAAACTCCAGTTACCAGCAACCTTTCATCTGGATCAAGCATGGATCAAATTCAGTACATGGCAATGTGTGAAAGAAGTATTATGTGATATTGCTCCCATGGACTCTTGTCATCTTCTTTTGGGATGGGCATGGCTGCATTTTAAAACACTCCATCTTGATGAACGTTCCCTTTATTTGAGGCATGAGGGACATCAAAAGAAGTAGAAGTTTATGACACCAAGACAAGTCAATAAGGATCAACGTAGGCTGAAGGAGAAAACAAAAAAAGAAAGAATAGAAAAAGAAGTAATAGAAACCGCAGAAGGAAGGGAAAAAAAAGAAAAAGAAATGGAACTAGAGAGAGTTTATTCGTCAATGTTTTTTCTTCTACAGTTTGTGATGTCATCTTACAGGAACAAAAGGATAAGCATGTGAAGGAAATACACGAACTTCCATGTTTGAAAAGGAAGCTTGTTCATAGTGCTTTATCATGCATTTGGTCCGTCGATAAGAAGCAAATTCGTCAAACACAACGCGTGGAATTATTTATTGTTACATATCAAGGTGGGGTACTGTTGCCAAGAAATGTTATCGACGGATTGCAACCATTGGAAAGTAACAAATATCAAGTTGAATTTGATCCTGGAAGAAGAGAGTTAGTTTCAACTTGTGAAAAAATAAAATTCCTTCACAAGATCGTAATAAAAACATACTTTAAAACTAGTGTCTTAAGATTCGGGACAAATCTTCTCGAAGAAGGAGGGTATGATGTGAATTGCATATGGTTCAAATGGAGGATGACTAATGCGCCGTGTTGATGCAGTTTCTTTTATTTAAACAAGGGCCCAATGCTTTGTAAAATTGGCTGACCAAATTGTGTTTGTGCTTAACCAATTAATGGGCTTTAGTTTTGCTTTATCTTCAAGTTGAAATAAGGGTCCATATGCCAACTTAAGAACCAACCTTTGGAAGATCAAGAGGACCTTTGCTCAAAGTTTGTGGATGACTTTTGGTAGCCTTAAATTCAGTTACAATCAACCATTAAGTAGCGGATCATTATTAGCTTTAGTGGATCATTAATTAATAGCTTTAAGCGGGATGATATTGAAATTTATGTGTCCTTTGTAATTCTGATGGTTAAAGCTGCTATATAAGTTGAACCATTTTCATCAATGAAGGCAAGCTGAGTTTTTATTAGAAAATAAACGAGTTTTATCTCATCTATCTTAGTGAGAGTGATTCTCCTAAGTTCTTGAGTGATTCAAGAATCCATGAGTTTAATCAAAGGTCCTTTATCCCTTTGTGAGTTTCAACTCTTAGGCTTATCTTCCATTCTTGGAAGTGTGATGTCTATCAATTTTCATTCCATCTTCTTTTATGTTTCCATTTTCTCGTTTTAAATAATTTCTCACATTTCTTGCTTGTTAGCATTCCAGCAACGATAGATCAGTCAAACGAATCGATCGCTGTGGATTCACATCATTTGGTATTCACAGCCTGGCCATCTAGATTTGGAATAGGAAAGGAAGTTTATTACACAAAGTGTTTAACCGAAGGCCATCCATGTTTAGTTGCATTCGATTACGGAAGCGAAAACAATGTTGTGAACCAAAGTTTGGTGGAGAAACTCCTGTTACCAGCAACCTTTCATCTGGATCAAGCATGGATGAAATTCAGTACATGGCAATGTGTGAAAGAAGTATTATGTGATATTGCTCCCATGGACTCTTGTCATCTTCTTTTGCGATGGGCATGGCTTCATTTTAAAACACTCCATCTTGATGAACGTTCCCTTTATTTGAGGCATGAGGGACATCAAAAGAAGTAGAAGTTTATGACACCAAGACAAGTCAGTAAGGATCAACGTAGGCTGAAGGAGAAAACAGAAAAAGAAAGAATAGAAAAGGAAGTAATAGAAACTGCAGAAGGAAGGGAAAATAAAGAAAAAGAAATGGAACTAGAGAAAGTTTATTCATCAATGTTTTTTCTTCTACAGTTTGTGATGTCATTTTACAGGAACAAAAGGATAAGCATGTGAAGGAAATACACGAACTTCCATGTTTGAAAAGGAAGCTTGTTTATAGTGCTTTATCATGCATTTGGTCCGTCGATAAGAAGCAAATTCGTCAAACACAACGCATGGAATTATTTATTGTTACATATCAAGGTGGGGTACTGTTGCCAAGAAATGTTATCGACGGATTGCAACAATTGGAAAGTAACAAATATCAAGTTGAATTTGATCTTGGAAGAAGAGAATTAGTTTAAACTTGTGAAAAAATAAAATTCCTTCACAAGATCGTAATAAAACCTTACTTTAAAACCAGTGTCTTAAGATTCGGGACAAATGTTCTCGAAGAAGGAGGGTATGATGTGAATTGCATATGGTTCAAATGGAGGATGACTAATGCGCCGTGTTGATGCAGTTTCTTTTATTTAAACAAGGGCCCAATGCTTTGTAAAATTGGCTGACCAAATTGTGTTTGTGCTTAACCAATTAATGGGTTTTAGTTTTGCTTTATCTTCAAGTTGAAATAAGGGTCCATATGCCAACTTAAGAACCAACCTTTGGAAGATCAAGAGGACCTTTGCTCAAAGTTTGTGGATGACTTTTGGTAGCCTTAAATTCAGTTACAAGCAACCATTAAGTAGCGGATCATTATTAGCTTTAGTGGATCATTAATTAATAGCTTTAAGCGGGATGATATTGAAATTTATGTGTCTTTTGTAATTCTGATGGTTAAAGCTCCTATATAAGTTGAACCATTTTCGTCAATGAAGGCAAGCTGAGTTTTATTCAGAAAATAAACGAGTTTTATCTCATCTATCTTAGTGAGAGTGATTCTCCTAAGTTCTTGAGTGATTCAAGAATCCATGAGTTTAATTAATCAAAGGTCCTTTATCCCTTTGTGTGTTTCAACTCTTAGGCTTATCTTCCATTCTTGGAAGTGTGATGTCTATCAATTTTCATTCCATCTTCTTTTATGTTTCCATTTTCTCGTTTTAAATAATTTCTCAAATTTCTTGCTTGTTAGCATTCCAACAACGATAGATCAGTCAAACGAATCGAACGCTGTGGATTGACATCATTTGGCATTCACAGCCTGGCCATCTAGATTTGGAATAGGAAAGGAAGTTTATTACACAAAGTGTTTAACCGAAGGCCATCCATGTTTAGTTGCATTCGATTACGGAAGCGGAAACAATGTTGTGAACCAAAGTTTGGTGGAGAAACTCCAGTTACCAGCAACCTTTCATCTGGATCAAGCATGGATCAAATTCAGTACATGGCAATGTGTGAAAGAAGTATTATGTGATATTGCTCCCATGGACTCTTGTCATCTTCTTTTGGGATGGGCATGGCTGCATTTTAAAACACTCCATCTTGATGAACGTTCCCTTTATTTGAGGCACGAGGGACATCAAAAGAAGTAGAAGTTTATGACACCAAGACAAGTCAGTAAGGATCAACGTAGGCTGAAGGAGAAAACAAAAAAAGAAAGAATAGAAAAAGAAGTAATAGAAACCGCAGAAGGAAGGGAAAAAAAAGAAAAAGAAATGGAACTAGAGAGAGTTTATTAGTCAATGTTTTTTCTTCTACAGTTTGTGATGTCATCTTACAGGAACAAAAGGATAAGCATGTGAAGGAAATACACGAACTTCCATGTTTGAAAAGGAAGCTTGTTCATAGTGCTTTATCATGCATTTGGTCCGTCGATAAGAAGCAAATTCGTCAAACACAACGCATGGAATTATTTATTGTTACATATCAAAGGTGGGGTACTGTTGCCAAGAAATGTTATCGACGGATTGCAACCATTGGAAAGTAACAAATATCAAGTTGAATTTGATCTTGGAAGAAGAGAATTAGTTTCAACTTGTGAAAAAATAACATTCGTTCACAAGATCGTAATAAAAACTTACTTTAAAACTAGTGTCTTAGGATTCGGGACAAATATTCTCGAAGAAGGAGGGTATGATGTGAATTGCATATGGGTTAAATGGAGGATGACTAATGCGCCGTGTTGATGCAGTTTCTTTTATTTAAACAAGGGCCCAATGCTTTGTAAAATTGGCTGACCAAATTGTGTTTGTGCTTAACCAATTAATGGGCTTTAGTTTTGCTTTATCTTCAAGTTGAAATAAGGGTCCATATGCCAACTTAAGAACCAACCTTTGGAAGATCAAGAGGACCTTTGCTCAAAGTTTGTGGATGACTTTTGGTAGCCTTAAATTCAGTTACAATCAACCATTAAGTAGCGGATCATTATTAGCTTTAGTGGATCATTAATTCATAGCTTTAAGCGGGATGATATTGAAATTTATGTGTCTTTTGTAATTCTGATGGTTAAAGCTCCTATATAAGTTGAACCATTTTCGTCAATGAAGGCAAGCTGAGTTTTATTCAGAAAATAAACGAGTTTTATCTCATCTATCTTAGTGAGAGTGATTCTCCTAAGTTCTTGAGTGATTCAAGAATCCATGAGTTTAATTAATAAAAGGTCCTTTATCCCTTTGTGTGTTTCAACTCTTAGGCTTATCTTCCATTCTTGGAAGTGCGATGTCTATCAATTTTCATTGCATCTTCTTTTATGTTTCCATTTTCTCGTTTTAAATAATTTCTCAAATTTCTTGCTTGTTACCATTCCAACAACGATAGATCAGTCAAACGAATCGAACGCTGTGGATTCACATCATTTGGCATTCACAGCCTGGCCATCTAGATTTGGAATAGGAAAGGAAGTTTATTACACAAAGTGTTTAACCGAAGGCCATCCATGTTTAGTTGCATTCGATTACGGAAGCGGAAACAATGTTGTGAACCAAAGTTTGGTGGAGAAACTCCAGTTACCAGCAACCTTTCATCTGGATCAAGCATGGATCAAATTCAGAACATGGCAATGTGTGAAAGAAGTATTATGTGATATTGCTCCCATGGACTCTTGTCATCTTCTTTTGGGATGGGCATGGCTTCATTTTAAAATATTCCATCTTGATGAACGTTCCCTTTATTTGAGGCATGAGGGACATCAAAAGAAGTAGAAGTTTATGACACCAAGACAAGTCAGTAAGGATCAATGTCGGCTGAAGGAGAAAACAGAAAAAGAAAGAATAGAAAAAGAAGTAATAGAAACTGCAGAAGGAAGGGAAAATAAAGAAAAAGAAATGGAACTAGAGAGAGTTTATTCGTCAATGTTTTTTCTTCTACAGTTTGTGATGTCATCTTACAGGAACAAAAGGATAAGCATGTGAAGGAAATACACGAACTTCCATGTTTGAAAAGGAAGCTTGTTCATAGTGCTTTATCATGCATTTGGTCCGTCGATAAGAAGCAAATTCGTCAAACACAACGCATGGAATTATTTATTGTTACATATCAAGGTGGGGTACTGTTGCCAAGAAATGTTATCGACGGATTGCAACGATTGGAAAGTAACTAATATCAAGTTGAATTTGATCCTGGAAGAAGAGAATTAGTTTCAACTTGTGAAAAAATAACATTCGTTCACAAGATCGTAATAAAAACTTACTTTAAAACTAGTGTCTTAGGATTCGGGAAAAATCTTCTCGAAGAAGGAGGGTATGATGTGAATTGCATATGGGTCAAATGGAGGATGACTAATGCGCCGTGTTGATGCAGTTTCTTTTATTTAAACAAGGGCCCAATGCTTTGTAAAATTGGCTGACCAAATTGTGTTTGTGCTTAACCAATTAATGGGCTTTAGTTTTGCTTTATCTTCAAGTTGAAATAAGGGTCCATATGCCAACTTAAGAACCAACCTTTGGAAGATCAAGAGGACCTTTGCTCAAAGTTTGTGGATGACTTTTGGTAGCCTTAAATTCAGTTACAATCAACCATTAAGTAGCGGATCATTATTAGCTTTAGTGGATCATTAATTCATAGCTTTAAGCGGGATGATATTGAAATTTATGTGTCTTTTGTAATTCTGATGGTTAAAGCTCCTATATAAGTTGAACCATTTTCGTCAATGAAGACAAGCTGAGTTTTATTCAGAAAATAAACGAGTTTTATCTCATCTATCTTAGTGACAGTGATTCTCCTAAGTTCTTGAGTGATTCAAGAATCCATGAGTTTAATTAATCAAAGGTCCTTTATCCCTTTGCGTGTTTCAACTCTTAGGCTTATCTTCCATTCTTGGAAGTGTGATGTCTATCAATTTTCATTCCATCTTCTTTTATGTTTCCATTTTCTCGTTTTAAATAATTTCTCAAATTTCTTGCTTGTTAGCATTCCAACAACGATAGATCAGTCAAACGAATCGAACCCTGTGGATTCACATCATTTGGTATTCACAGCCTGGCCATCTAGTTTTGGAATAGGAAAGGAAGTTTATTACACAAAGTGTTTAACCGAAGGCCATCCATGTTTAGTTGCATTCGATTACGGAAGCGAAAACAATGTTGTGAACCAAAGTTTGGTGGAGAAACTCCAGTTACCAGCAACCTTTCATATGGATCAAGCATGGATCAAATTCAGTACATGGCAATGTGTGAAAGAAGAATTATGTGATATTGCTCCCATGGACTCTTGTCATCTTCTTTTGGGATGGGCATGGCTTCATTTTAAAGCACTCCATCTTGATGAACATTCCCTTTATTTGAGGCATGAGGGACATCAAAAGAAGTAGAAGTTTATGACACCAAGACAAGTCAGAAAGGATCAACATAGGCTGAAGGAGAAAACAGAAAAAGAAAGAATAGAAATAGAGGTAATAGAACCTGCAGAAGGAAGGGAAAATAAAGAAAAAGAAATGGAACTAGAGAGAGTTTATTCGTCAATGTTTTTTCTTCTACAGTTTGTGATGTCATCTTACAGGAACAAAAGGATAAGCATGTGAAGGAAATACACGAACTTCCATGTTTGAAAAGGAAGCTTGTTCATAGTGCTTTATCATGCATTTGGTCCGTCGATAAGAAGCAAATTCGTCAAACACAACGCGTGGAATTATTTATTGTTACATATCAAGGTTGGGTACTGTTGCCAAGAAATGTTATCGACGGATTGCAACCATTGGAAAGTAACAAATATCAAGTTGAATTTGATCCTGGAAATAGAGAGTTAGTTTCAACTTGTGAAAAAATAAAATTCCTTCACAAGATCGTAATAAAAACTTACTTTAAAACTAATGTCTTAAGATTCGGGACAAATCTTCTCGAAGAAGGAGGGTATGATGTGAATTGCATATGGGTCAAATGGAGGATGACTAATGCGCCGTGTTGATGCAGTTTCTTCTATTCAAACAAGGGCCCAATGCTTTGTAAAATTGGCTGACCAAATTGTGTTTGTGCTTAACCAAATAATGGGCTTTAGTTTTGCTTTATCTTCAAGTTGAAATAAGGGTCCATATGCCAACCTAAGAACCAACCTTTGGAAGATCAAGAGGACCTTTGCTCAAAGTTTGTGGATGACTTTTGGTAGCCTTAAATTCAGTTACAATCAACCATTAAGTAGCGGATCATTATTAGCTTGAGTGGATCATTAATTAATAGCTTGAAGCGGGATGATATTGAAATTTATGTGTCTTTTGTAATTCTGATGGTTAAAGCTCCTATATAAGTTGAACCATTTTCGTCAATGAAGGCAAGCTGAGTTTTATTCAGAAAATAAACGAGTTTTATCTCATCTATCTTAATGACAGTAATTCTCCTAAGTTCTTGAGTGATTCAAGAATCCATGAGTTTAATTAATCAAAGGTCCTTTATCCCTTTGTGTGTTTCAACTCTTAGGCTTATCTTCCATTCTTGGAAGTGTGATGTCTATCAATTTTCATTCCATCTTCTTTTAAGTTTCCATTTTCTCGTTTTAAATAATTTCTCAAATTTCTTGCTTGTTAGCATTCCAACGACGATACATCAGTCTAACGAATCGAACGTTGTGGATTCACATCATTTGTATTGACAGCCTGGCCATCTAGATTTGGAATAGGAAAGGAAGTTTATTACACAAAGTGTTTAACCGAAGGCCATCCATGTTTAGTTGCATTCGATTACGGAAGCGGAAACAATGTTGTGAACCAAAGTTTGGTGGAGAAACTCCAGTTACCAGCAACCTTTCATCTGGATCAAGCATGGATCAAATTCAGTACATGGCAATGTGTGAAAGAAGTATTATGTGATATTGCTCCCATGGACTCTTGTCATCTTCTTTTGGGATGGGCATGGCTTCATTTTAAAACACTCCATCTTGATGAACGTTCCCTTTATTTGAGGCATGAGGGACATCAAAAGAAGTAGAAGTTTATGACACCAAGACAAGTCAGTAAGGATCAACGTAGGCTGAAGGAGAAAACAGAAAAAGAAGTAATAGAAACTGCAGAAGGAAGGGAATATAAAGAAAAAGAAATGGAACTAGAGAGAGTTTATTCGTCAATGTTTTTTCTTCTACATTTTGTGATGTCATTTTACAGGAACAAAAGGATAAGCATGTGAAGGAAATACACGAACTTCCATGTTTGAAAAGGAAGCTTGTTCATAGTGCTTTCTCATGCATTTGGTCCGTCGATAAGAAGCAAATTCGTCAAACACAACGCGTGGAATTATTTATTGTTACATATCAGGGTGGGGTACTGTTGCCAAGAAATGTTATCGACGGATTGCAACCATTGGAAAGTAACAAATATCAAGTTGAATTTGATCCTGGAAGAAGAGAATTAGTTTCAACTTGTGAAAAAATAAAATTCCTTCACAAGATCGTAATAAAACCTTACTTTAAAACCACTGTCTTAAGACTCGAGACAAATCTTCTCGAAGAAGGAGGGTATGATGTGAATTGCATATGGGTCAAATGGAGGATGACTAATGCGCCGTGTTGATGCAGTTTCTTTTATTTAATTAAGGGCCTAATGCTTTGTAAAATTGGCTGACCAAATTGTGTTTGTGCTGAACCAATTAATGGGCTTTAGTTTTGCTTTATCTTCAAGTTGAAATAAGGGTCCATATGCCAACTTAAGAACCAACCTTTGGAAGATCAAGAGGACCTTTGCTCAAAGTTTGTGGATGACTTTTGGTAGCCTTAAATTCAGTTACAATCAACCATTAAGTAGCGGATCATTATTAGCTTGAGTGGATCAATAATTAATAGCTTTAAGCGGGATGATATTGAAATTTATGTGTCTTTTGTAATTCTGATGGTTAAAGCTCCTATATAAGTTGAACCATTTTCATCAATGAAGGCAAGCTGAGTTTTATTCAGAAAATAAACGAGTTTTATCTCATCTATCTTAGTGAGAGTGATTCTCCTAAGTTCTTGAGTGATTCAAGAATCCATGAGTTTAATCAAAGGTCTTTTATCCCTTTGTGTGTTTCAACTCTTAGGCTTATCTTCCATTCTTGGAAGTGTGATGTCTATCAATTTTCATTCCATCTTCTTTTATGTTTCAATTTTCTGGTTTTAAATAATTTCTCAAATTTCTTGCTTGTTAGCATTCCAACAATGATAGATCAGTCAAACGAATCGAACGTTGTGGATTCACAGCCTGGCCATCTAGATTTGGAATAGGAAAGGAAGTTTATTATACAAAGTGTTTAACCGAAGGCCATCCATGTTTAGTCGCATTCGATTACGGAAGCGAAAACAATGTTGTGAACCAAAGTTTGGTGGAGAAACTCCAGTTACCAGCAACCTTTCATCTGGATCAAGCATGGATCAAATTCAGTACATGGCAATGTGTGAAAGAAGTATTATTTGATACTGCTCCCATGGACTCTTGTCATCTTCTTTTGGGATGGGCATGGCTTTATTTTAAAACACTCCATCTTGATGAACGTTCCCTTTATTTGAGGCATGAGGGACATCAAAAGAAGTAGAAGTTTATGACACCAAGACAAGTCAGTAAGGATCAACGTAGGCTGAAGGAGAAAACAGAAAAAGAAAGAATAGAAAAAGAAGTAATAGAAACTACAGAAGGAAGGGAAAATAAAGAAAAAGAAATGGAACTAGAGAAAGTTTATTCGTTAATGTTTTTTCTTCTATAGTTTGTGATGTAATTTTACAGGAACAAAAGGATAAGCATGTGAAGGAAATACACGAACTTCCATGTTTGAAAAGGAAGCTTGTTCATAGTGCTTTATCATGCATTTGGTCCGTCGATAAGAAGCAAATTCGTCAATCACAACGCATGGAATTATTTATTGTTACATATCAAGGTGGTGTACTGTTGCCAAGAAATGTTATCGGCGGATTGCAACCATTGGAAAGTAACAAATATCAAGTTGAATTTGATCCTGGAAGAAGAGAATTAGTTTCAACTTGTGAAAAAATAAAATTCCTTCAGAAGATCATTATAAAAACTTACTTTAAAACTAGTGTCTTAAGATTCGGGACAAATCTTCTCGAAGAAGGAGGGTATGATGTGAATTGCATATGGGTCAAATGGAGGATGACTAATGCGCCGTGTTGATGTAGTTTCTTTTATTTAATTAAGGGCCCAATGCTTTGTAAAATTGGCTGACCAAATTGTGTTTGTGCTGAACCAATTAATGGGCTTTAGTTTTGCTTTATCTTCAAGTTGAAATAAGGGTCCATATGCCAACTTAAGAACCAACCTTTGGAAGATCAAGAGGACCTTTGCTCAAAGTTTGTGGATGACTTTTGATAGCCTTAAATTTAGTTACAATCAACAATTAAGTAGCGGATCATTATTAGCTTGAGTGGGTCATTAATTAATAGCTTTTAGCGGGATGATATTGAAATTTATGTGTCTTTTGTAATTTTGATGGTTAAAGCTCTGATATAAGTTGAATCATTTTCATCAATGAAGGTAAGCTGAGTTTTATTCAGAAAATAAACGAGTTTTATCTCATCTATCTTAGTGAGAGTGATTCTCCTAAGTTCTTGAGTGATTCAAGAATCCATGAGTTTAATCAAAGGTCCTTTATCCCTTTGTGTGTTTCAACTCTTAGGCTTATCTTCCATTCTTGGAAGTGTGATGTCTATCAATTTTCATTCCATCTTCTTTTATGTTTCCATTTTCTCGTTTTAAATAATTTCTCAAATTTCTTGCTTGTTAGCATTCCAACAATGATAGATCAGTCAAACGAATCGAACGCTGTGGATGCACATCATTTGGTATTCACAGCCTGGCCATCTAGATTTGGACTAGGAAAGGAAGTTTATTATACAAAGTGTTTAACCGAAGGCCATCCATGTTTAGTTGCATTCGATTACGGAAGCGAAAATAATGTTGTGAACCAAAGTTTGGTGGAGAAACTCCAGTTACCAGCAACCTTTCATCTGGATCAAGCATGGATCAAATTTAGTACATGGCAATGTGTGAAAGAAGTATTATGTGATATTCCTCCCATGGACTCTTGTCATCTACTTTTGGGATGGGCATGGCTTCATTTTAAAGCACTCCATCTTGATGAACGTTCCCTTTATTTGAGGCATGAGGGACATCAAAAGAAGTAGAAGTTTATGACACCAAGACAAGTCAGAAAGGATCAACGTAGGCTGAAGGAGAAAACAGAAAAAGAAAGAATAGAAAAAGAGGTAATAGAAACAGTAGAAGGAAGGGAAGATAAAGAAAAAGAAATGGAACTAGAGAAAGTTTATTCGTGAATGTTTTTCCTTCTACAGTTTGTGATGTCACATTAGTGGATCAAAAGGATAAGCATGTGAAGGAAATACACGAACTTCCATGTTTGAAATGGAAGCTTGTTCATAGTGCTTTATCATGCATTTGGTCCGTCGATCAGAAGCAAATTCGTCAAACACAACGCATGGAATTATTTATTGTTACATATCAAGGTGGGGTACTGTTGCCAAGAAATGTTATCGACGGATTGCAACCATAGGAAAGTAACAAATATCAAGTTGAATTTGATCCTGGAAGAAGAGAATTAGTTTCAACTTGTGAAAAAATAAAATTCCTTCACAAGATCATAGTAAAAACTTACTTTAAAACTAGTGTCTTAAGATTCGGGACAAATCTTCTCGAAGAAGGAGGGTATGATGTGAATTGCATATGGGTCAAATGGAGGATGACTAATGCGCCGTGTTGATGCAGTTTCTTTTATTTAAATAAGGGCCCAATGCTTTGTAAAATTGGCTGACCAAATTGTGTTTGTGCTTAACCAATTAATGGGCTTTAGTTTTGCTTTATCTTCCAGTTGAAATAAGGGTCCATATGCCAACTTAAGAACCAACCTTTGGAAGATCAAGAGGACCTTTGCTCAAAGTTTGTGGATGACTTTTGGTAGCCTTAAGTTCAGTTACAATCAACCATTAAGTAGCGGATCATTATTAGCTTGAGAGGATTATTAATTAATAGCTTTTAGCGGGATGATATTGAAATTTATGTGTCTGTTGTAATTCTGATGGTTAAAGCTCCTATATAAGTTGAACCATTTTCATCAATGAAGGCAAGATGAGTTTTATTCAGAAAATAAACGAGTTTTATCTCATCTATCTTAGTGAGAGTGATTCTCCTAAGTTCTTGAGTGATTCAAGAATCCATGAGTTTAATCAAAGGTCCTTTATCCCTTTGTGTGTTTCAACTCTTAGGCTTATCTTCCATTCTTGGAAGTGTGATGTCTATCAATTTTCATTCCATCTTCTTTTATGTTTCCATTTTCTCGTTTTAAATAATTTCTCAAATTTCTTGCTTGTTAGCATTCCAACAATGGTAGATCAGTCAAACGAATCGAACGCTATGGATTCACATCATTTGGTATTCACAGCCTGACCATCTAGATTTGGAATAGGAAAGGAAGTTTATTATACAAAGTGTTTAACCGAAGGCCATCCATGTTTAGTTGCATTCGATTACGGAAGCGAAAACAATGTTGTGAACCAAAGTTTGGTGGAGAAACTCCAGTTACCAGCAACCTTTCATCTGGATCAAGCATGGATCAAATTTAGTACATGGCAATGTGTGAAAGAAGTATTCTGTGATATTGCTCCCATGGACTCTTGTCATCTTCTTTTGGGATGGGCATGGCTTCATTTTAAAGCACTCCATCTTGATGAACATTCCCTTTATTTGAGGCATGAGGGACATCAAAAGAAGTAGAAGTTTATGACACCAAGACAAGTCAGAAAGGATCAACATAGGCTGAAGGAGAAAACAGAAAAAGAAAGAATAGAAATAGAGGTAATAGAAACAGTAGAAGGAAGGGAAAATAAAGAAAAAGAAATGGAACTAGAGAAAGTTTATTCGTCAATGTTTTTCCTTCTACAGTTTGTGATGTCATTTTACTGGAACAAAAGGATAAGCGTGTGAAGGAAATACACGAACTTCCATGTTTGAAATGGAAGCTTGTTCATAGTGCTTTATCATGCATTTGGTCCGTCGATAAGAAGCAAATTCGTCAAACACAACGCATGGAATTATTTATTGTTACATATCAAGGTGGGGGACTGTTGCCAAGAAATGTTATCGACGGATTACAACCATTGGAAAGTAACAAATATCAAGTTGAATTTGATCCTGGAAGAAGAGAATTAGTTTCAACTTGTGAAAAAATAAAATTCCTTCACAAGATCATAGTAAAAACTTACTTTAAAACTAGTGTCTTAAGATTCAGGACAAATCTTCTCGAAGAAGGAGGGTATGATGTGAATTGCATATGGGTCAAATGGAGGATGACTAATGCGCCGTGTTGATGCAGTTTCTTTTATTTAAATAAGGGCCCAATGCTTTGTAAAATTGGCTGACCAAATTGTGTTTGTGCTTAACCAATTAATGGGCTTTAGTTTTGCTTTATCTTCCGGTTGAAATAAGGGTCCATATGCCAACTTAAGAACCAACCTTTGGAAGATCAAGAGGACCTTTGCTCAAAGTTTGTGGATGACTTTTGGTAGCCTTATGTTCAGTTACAATCAACCATTAAGTAGCGGATCATTATTAGCTTGAGAGGATCATTAATTAATAGCTTTTAGCGGGATGATATTTAAATTTATGTGTCTGTTGTAATTCTGATGGTTAAAGCTCCTATATAAGTTGAACCATTTTCATCAATGAAGGCAAGATGAGTTTTATTCAGAAAATAAACGAGTTTTATCTCATCTATCTTAGTGAGAGTGATTCTCCTAAGTTCTTGAGTGATTCAAGAATCCATGAGTTTAATCAAAGGTCCTTTATCCCTTTGTGTGTTTCAACTCTTAGGCTTATCTTCCATTCTTGGAAGTGTGATGTCTATCAATTTTCATTCCATCTTCTTTTATGTTTCCATTTTCTCGTTTTAAATAATTTCTCAAATTTCTTGCTTGTTAGCATTCCAACAATGGTAGATCAGTCAAACGAATCGAACGCTGTGGATTCACATCATTTGGTATTCACAGCCTGGCCATCTAGATTTGGAATAGGAAAGGAAGTTTATTATACAAAGTGTTTAACCGAAGGCCATCCATGTTTAGTTGCATTCGATTACGGAAGCGAAAACAATGTTGTGAACCAAAGTTTGGTGGAGAAACTCCAGTTACCAGCAACCTTTCATCTGGATCAAGCATGGATCAAATTTAGTACATGGCAATGTGTGAAAGAAGTATTATGTGATATTGCTCCCATGGACTCTTGTCATCTTCTTTTGGGATGGGCATGGCTTCATTTTAAAGCACTCCATCTTGATGAACGTTCCCTTTATTTGAGGCATGAGGGACATCAAAAGTAGTAGAAGTTTATGACACCAAGACAAGTCAGAAAGGATCAACGTAGGCTGAAGGAGAAAACAGAAAAACAAAAGAATAGAAAACGAAGTAATAGAAACTGCAGAAGGAAGGGGAAATAAAGAAAAAGAAATGGAACTAGAGAAAGTTTATTCGTCAATGTTTTTTCTTCTACAATTTGTGATGTCATTTTACTGGAACAAAAGGATAAGCATGTGAAGGAAATACACGAAGTTCCATGTTTGAAATGGAAGCTTGTTCATAATGCTTTATCATGCATTTGGTCCGTCGATAAGAAGCAAATTCGTCAAACACAACGGATGGAATTATTTATTGTTACATATCAAGGTGGGGTACTGTTGCCAAGAAATGTTATCGACGGATTGCAACCATAGGAAAGTAACAAATATCAAGTTGAATTTGATCCTGGAAGAAGAGAATTAGTTTCAACTTGTGAAAAAATAAAATTCCTTCACAAGATCATAGTAAAAACTTACTTTAAAACTAGTGTCTTAAGATTCGGGACAAATCTTCTCGAAGAAGGAGGGTATGATGTGAATTGCATATGGGTCAAATGGAGGATGACTAATGCGCCGTGTTGATGCAGTTTCTTTTATTTAAATAAGGGCCCAATGCTTTGTAAAATTGGCTGACCAAATTGTGTTTGTGCTTAACCAATTAATGGGCTTTAGTTTTGCTTTATCTTCAAGTTGAAATAAGGGTCCATATGCCAACTTAAGAACCAACCTTTGGAAGATCAAGAGGACCTTTGCTCAAAGTTTGTGGATGACTTTTGGTAGCCTTAAGTTCAGTTACAATCAACCATTAAGTAGCGGATCATTATTAGCTTGAGAGGATCATTAATTAATAGCTTTTAGCGGGATGATATTGAAATTTATGTGTCTTTTGTAATTCTGATGGTTAAAGCTCCTATATAAGTTGAACCATTTTCATCAATGAAGGCAAGATGAGTTTTATTCAGAAAATAAACGAGTTTTATCTCATCTATCTTAGTGAGAGTGATTCTCCAAAGTTCTTGAGTGATTCAAGAATCCATGAGTTTAATCAAAGGTCCTTTATCCCTTTGTGTGTTTCAACTCTTAGGCTTATCTTCCATTCTTGGAAGTGTGATGTCTATCAGTTTTCATTCCATCTTCTTTTATGTTTCCATTTTCTCATTTTAAACAATTTCTCAAATTTCTTGCTTGTTAGCATTCCAACAATGGTAGATCAGTCAAACGAATCGAACGCTGTGGATTCACATCATTTGGTATTCACAGCTTGGCCATCTAGATTTGGAATAGGAAAGGAAGTTTATTATACAAAGTGTTTAACCGAAGGCCATCCATGTTTAGTTGCATTCGATTACGGAAGCGAAAACAATGTTGTGAACCAAAGTTTGGTGGAGAAACTCCAGTTACCAGCAACCTTTCTTCTGGATCAAGCATGGATCAAATTTAGTACATGGCAATGTGTGAAAGAAGTATTATGTGATATTGCTCCCATGGACTCTTGTCATCTTCTTTTGGGATGGGCATGGCTTCATTTTAAAGCACTCCATCTTGATGAACATTCCCTTTATTTGAGGCATGAGGGACATCAAAAGAAGTAGAAGTTTATGACACCAAGACAAGTCAGAAAGGATCAACATAGGCTGAAGGAGAAAACAGAAAAAGAAAGAATAGAAATAGAGGTAATAGAAACAGTAGAAGGAAGGGAAAATAAAGAAAAAGAAATGGAACTAGAGAAAGTTTATTCGTCAATGTTTTTCCTTCTACAGTTTGTGATGTCATTTTACTGGAACAAAAGGATAAGCATGTGAAGGAAATACACGAACTTCCATGTTTGAAATGGAAGCTTATTCATAGTGCTTTATCATGCATTTGGTCCGTCGATAAGAAACAAATTCGTCAAACACAACGCATGGAATTATTTATTGTTACATATCAAGGTGGGGTACTGTTGCCAAGAAATGTTATCGACGGATTGCAACCATAGGAAAGTAACAAATATCAAGTTGAATTTGATCCTGGAAGAAGAGAATTAGTTTCAACTTGTGAAAAAATAAAATTCCTTCACAAGATCATAGTAAAAACTTACTTTAAAACTAGTGTCTTAAGATTCGGGACAAATCTTCTCGAAGAAGGAGGGTATGATGTGAATTGCATATGGGTCAAATGGAGGATGACTAATGCGCCGTGTTGATGCAGTTTCTTTTATTTAAATAAGGGCCCAATGCTTTGTAAAATTGGCTGACCAAATTGTGTTTGTGCTTAACCAATTAATGGGCTTTAGTTTTGCTTTATCTTCAAGTTGAAATAAGGGTCCATATGCCAACTTAAGAACCAACCTTTGGAAGATCAAGAGGACCTTTGCTCAAAGTTTGTGGATGACTTTTGGTACCCTTAAGTTCAGTTACAATCAACCATTAAGTAGCGGATCATTATTAGCTTGAGAGGATCATTAATTAATAGCTTTTAGCGGGATGATATTGAAATTTATGTGTCTTTTGTAATTCTGATGGTTAAAGCTCCTATATAAGTTGAACCATTTTCATCAATGAAGGCAAGATGAGTTTTATTCAGAAAATAAACGAGTTTTATCTCATCTATCTTAGTGAGAGTGATTCTCCAAAGTTCTTGAGTGATTCAAGAATCCATGAGTTTAATCAAAGGTCCTTTATCCCTTTGTGTGTTTCAACTCTTAGGCTTATCTTCCATTCTTGGAAGTGTGATGTCTATCAGTTTTCATTCCATCTTCTTTTATGTTTCCATTTTCTCATTTTAAACAATTTCTCAAATTTCTTGCTTGTTAGCATTCCAACAATGGTAGATCAGTCAAACGAATTGAACGCTGTGGATTCACATCATTTGGTATTCACAGCTTGGCCATCTAGATTTGGAATAGGAAAGGAAGTTTATTATACAAAGTGTTTAACCGAAGGCCATCCATGTTTAGTTGCATTCGATTACGGAAGCGAAAACAATGTTGTGAACCAAAGTTTGGTGGAGAAACTCCAGTTACCAGCAACCTTTCTTCTGGATCAAGCATGGATCAAATTTAGTACATGGCAATGTGTGAAAGAAGTATTATGTGATATTGCTCCCATGGACTCTTGTCATCTTCTTTTGGGATGGGCATGGCTTCATTTTAAAGCACTCCATCTTGATGAACATTCCCTTTATTTGAGGCATGAGGGACATCAAAAGAAGTAGAAGTTTATGACACCAAGACAAGTCAGAAAGGATCAACATAGGCTGAAGGAGAAAACAGAAAAAGAAAGAATAGAAATAGAGGTAATAGAAACAGTAGAAGGAAGGGAAAATAAAGAAAAAGAAATGGAACTAGAGAAAGTTTATTCGTCAATGTTTTTCCTTCTACAGTTAGTGATGTCATTTTACTGGAACAAAAGGATAAGCATGTGAAGGAAATACACGAACTTCCATGTTTGAAATGGAAGCTTTTTCATAGTGCTTTATAATGCATTTGGTCCGTCGATAAGAAGCAAATTCGTCAAACACAACGCATGGAATTATTTATTGTTCCATATCAAGGTGGGGTACTCTTGCCAAGAAATGTTATCGACGGATTGCAACCATAGGAAAGTAACAAATATCAAGTTGAATTTGATCCTGGAAGAAGAGAATTAGTTTCAACTTGTGAAAAAATAAAATTCCTTCACAAGATCATAGTAAAAACTTACTTTAAAACTAGTGTCTTAAGATTCGGGACAAATCTTCTCGAAGAAGGAGGGTATGATGTGAATTGCATATGGGTCAAATGGAGGATGACTAATGCGCCGTGTTGATGCAGTTTCTTTTATTTAAATAAGGGCCCAATGCTTTGTAAAATTGGCTGACCAAATTGTGTTTGTGCTTAACCAATTAATGGGCTTTAGTTTTGCTTTATCTTCCAGTTCAAATAAGGGTCCATATGCCAACTTAAGAACCAGCCTTTGGAAGATCAAGAGGACCTTTGCTCAAAGTTTGTGGATGACTTTTGGTAGCCTTAAGTTTAGTTACAATCAACCATTAAGTAGCGGATCATTATTAGCTTGAGAGGATCATTAATTAATAGCTTTTAGCGGGATGATATTGAAATTTATGTGTCTTTTGTAATTCTGATGGTTAAAGCTCCTATATAAGTTGAACCATTTTCATCAACGAAGGCAAGCTGAGTTTTATTCAGAAAATAAACGAGTTTTATCTCATCTATCTTAGTGAGAGTATTTCTGCTAAGTTCTTGAATGATTCAAGAATCCATGAGTTTAATCAAAGGTCCTTTATCCCTTTGTGTGTTTCAACTCTTAGGCTTATCTTCCATTCTTGGAAGTGTGATGTCTATCAATTTTCATTCCATCTTCTTTTATGTTTCCATTTTCTCGTTTTAAATAATTTCTCAAATTTCTTGCTTGTTAGCATTCCAACAATGATAGATCAGTCAAACGAATCGAATGTTGTGGATTCACATCATTTGGTATTCACAACCTGGCCATCTAGATTTGGAATAGGAAAGGAAGTTTATTATACAAAGTGTTTAACCGAAGGCCATCCATGTTTAGTTGCATTCGATTACGGAAGCGAAAACAATGTTGTGAACCAAAGTTTGGTGGAGAAACTCCAGTTACCAGCAACCTTTCATCTGGATCAAGCATGGATCAAATTCAGTACACGGCAATGTGTGAAAGAAGTATTATGTGATATTGCTCCCATGGACTCTTGTCATCTACTTTTGGGATGGGCATGGCTTCATTTTAAAGCACTCCATCTTGATGAACATTCCCTTTATTTGAGGCATGAGGGACATCAAAAGAAGTAGAAGTTTATGACACCAAGACAAGTCAGTAAGGATCAACGTAGGCTGATGGAGAAAACAGAAAAAGAAAGAATAGAAAAAGAAGTAATAGAAACTGTAGAAGGAAGGGAAAATAAAGAAAAAGAAATGGAACTAGAGAAAGTTTATTCGTCAATGTTTTTTCTTCTACAGTTTGTGATGTCATTTTACAGGAACAAAAGGATAAGCATGTGAAGGAAATACACGAACTTCCATGTTTGAAAAGGAAGCTTGTTCATAGTGCTTTATCATGCATTTGGTCTGTCGATAAGAAGCAAATTCGTCAAACACAACGCATGGAATTATTTATTGTTACATATCAAGGTGGGGTACTGTTGCCAAGAAATGTTATCGACGGATTGCAACCATTGGAAAGTAACAAATATCAAGTTGAATTTGATCCTGGAAGAAGAGAATTAGTTTCAACTTGTGAAAAAATAAAATTCCTTCACAAGATCATAATAAAAACTTACTTTAAAACTAGTTCTTAAGATTCGGGACAAATCTTCTCGAAGAAGGAGGGTATGATGTGAATTGCATATGGGTCAAATGGAGGATGAATAATGCGCCGTATTGATGCAGTTTCTTTTATTTAAATAAGGGCCCAATGCTTTGTAAAGTTGGCTGACCAAATTGTGTTTGTGCTTAACCAATTAATGGGCTTTAGTTTTGCTTTATCTTCAAGTTGAAATAAGGGTCCATATGCCAACTTAAGATCCAACCTTTGGAAGATCAAGAGGACCTTTGCTCAAAGTTTGTGGATGACTTTTGGTAGCCTTAAGTTCAGTTACAATCAACCATTAAGTAGCGGATCATTATTAGCTTGAGAGGATCATTAATTAATAGCTTTTAGCGGCATGATATTGAAATTTATGTGTCTTTTCTAATTCTGATGGTTAAAGCTCCTATATACGTTGAACCATTTTCATCAACGAAGGCAAGCTGAGTTTTATTCAGAAAATAAACGAGTTTTATCTCATCTATCTTAGTGAGAGTATTTCTGCTAAGTTCTTGAATGATTCAAGAATCCATGAGTTTAATCAAAGGTCCTTTATCCCTTTGTGTGTTTCAACTCTTAGGCTTATCTTCCATTCTTGGAAGTGTGATGTCTATCAATTTTCATTCCATCTTCTTTTATGTTTCCATTTTCTCGTTTTAAATAATTTCTCAAATTTCTTGCTTGTTAGCATTCCAACAATGATAGATCAGTCAAACGAATCGAATGTTGTGGATTCACATCATTTAGTATTCACAGCCTGGCCATCTAGATTTGGAATAGGAAAGGAAGTTTATTATACAAAGTGTTTAACCGAAGGCCATCCATGTTTAGTTGCATTCGATTACGGAAGCGAAAACAATGTTGTGAACCAAAGTTTGGTGGAGAAACTCCAGTTACCAGCAACCTTTCATCTGGATCAAGCATGGATCAAATTCAGTACACGGCAATGTGTGAAAGAAGTATTATGTGATATTGCTCCCATGGACTCTTGTCATCTACTTTTGGGATGGGCATGGCTTCATTTTAAAGCACTCCATCTTGATGAACATTCCCTTTATTTGAGGCATGAGGGACATCAAAAGAAGTAGAAGTTTATGACACCAAGACAAGTCAGTAAGGATCAACGTAGGCTGATGGAGAAAACAGAAAAAGAAAGAATAGAAAAAGAAGTAATAGAAACTGTAGAAGGAAGGGAAAATAAAGAAAAAGAAATGGAACTAGAGAAAGTTTATTCGTCAATGTTTTTTCTTCTACAGTTTGTGATGTCATTTTACAGGAACAAAAGGATAAGCATGTGAAGGAAATACACGAACTTCCATGTTTGAAAAGGAAGCTTGTTCATAGTGCTTTATCATGCATTTGGTCTGTCGATAAGAAGCAAATTCGTCAAACACAACGCATGGAATTATTTATTGTTACATATCAAGGTGGGGTACTGTTGCCAAGAAATGTTATCGACGGATTGCAACCATTGGAAAGTAACAAATATCAAGTTGAATTTGATCCTGGAATAAGAGAATTAGTTTCAACTTGTGAAAAAATAAAATTCCTTCACAAGATCATAATAAAAACTTACTTTAAAACTAGTTCTTAAGATTCGGGACAAATCTTCTCGAAGAAGGAGGGTATGATGTGAATTGCATATGGGTCAAATGGAGGATGAATAATGCGCCGTATTGATGCAGTTTCTTTTATTTAAATAAGGGCCCAATGCTTTGTAAAGTTGGCTGACCAAATTGTGTTTGTGCTTAACCAATTAATGGGCTTTAGTTTTGCTTTATCTTCAAGTTGAAATAAGGGTCCATATGCCAACTTAAGATCCAACCTTTGGAACATCAAGAGGACCTTTGCTCAAAGTTTGTGGATGACTTTTGGTAGCCTTAAGTTCAGTTACAATCAACCATTAAGTAGCGGATCATTATTAGCTTGAGAGGATCATTAATTAATAGCTTTTAGCGGGATGATATTGAAATTTATGTGTCTTTTCTAATTCTGATGGTTAAAGCTCCTATATACGTTGAACCATTTTCATCAACGAAGGCAAGCTGAGTTTTATTCAGAAAATAAACGAGTTTTATCTCATCTATCTTAGTGAGAGTATTTCTGCTAAGTTCTTGAATGATTCAAGAATCCATGAGTTTAATCAAAGGTCCTTTATCCCTTTGTGTGTTTCAACTCTTAGGCTTATCTTCCATTCTTGGAAGTGTGATGTCTATCAATTTTCATTCCATCTTCTTTTATGTTTCCATTTTCTCGTTTTAAATAATTTCTCAAATTTCTTGCTTGTTAGCATTCCAACAATGATAGATCAGTCAAACGAATCGAATGTTGTGGATTCACATCATTTAGTATTCACAGCCTGGCCATCTAGATTTGGAATAGGAAAGGAAGTTTATTATACAAAGTGTTTAACCGAAGGCCATCCATGTTTAGTTGCATTCGATTACGGAAGCGAAAACAATGTTGTGAACCAAAGTTTGGTGGAGAAACTCCAGTTACCAGCAACCTTTCATCTGGATCAAGCATGGATCAAATTCAGTACACGGCAATGTGTGAAAGAAGTATTATGTGATATTGCTCCCATGGACTCTTGTCATCTACTTTTGGGATGGGCATGGCTTCATTTTAAAGCACTCCATCTTGATGAACATTCCCTTTATTTGAGGCATGAGGGACATCAAAAGAAGTAGAAGTTTATGACACCAAGACAAGTCAGTAAGGATCAACGTAGGCTGATGGAGAAAACAGAAAAAGAAAGAATAGAAAAAGAAGTAATAGAAACTGTAGAAGGAAGGGAAAATAAAGAAAAAGAAATGGAACTAGAGAAAGTTTATTCGTCAATGTTTTTTCTTCTACAGTTTGTGATGTCATTTTACAGGAACAAAAGGATAAGCATGTGAAGGAAATACACGAACTTCCATGTTTGAAAAGGAAGCTTGTTCATAGTGCTTTATCATGCATTTGGTCTGTCGATAAGAAGCAAATTCGTCAAACACAACGCATGGAATTATTTATTGTTACATATCAAGGTGGGGTACTGTTGCCAAGAAATGTTATCGACGGATTGCAACCATTGGAAAGTAACAAATATCAAGTTGAATTTGATCCTGGAAGAAGAGAATTAGTTTCAACTTGTGAAAAAATAAAATTCCTTCACAAGATCATAATAAAAACTTACTTTAAAACTAGTTCTTAAGATTCGGGACAAATCTTCTCGAAGAAGGAGGGTATGATGTGAATTGCATATGGGTCAAATGGAGGATGAATAATGCGCCGTATTGATGCAGTTTCTTTTATTTAAATAAGGGCCCAATGCTTTGTAAAGTTGGCTGACCAAATTGTGTTTGTGCTTAACCAATTAATGGGCTTTAGTTTTGCTTTATCTTCAAGTTGAAATAAGGGTCCATATGCCAACTTAAGATCCAACCTTTGGAAGATCAAGAGGACCTTTGCTCAAAGTTTGTGGATGACTTTTGGTAGCCTTAAGTTCAGTTACAATCAACCATTAAGTAGCGGATCATTATTAGCTTGAGAGGATCATTAATTAATAGCTTTTAGCGGGATGATATTGAAATTTATGTGTCTTTTGTAATTCTGATGGTTAAAGCTCCTATATACGTTGAACCATTTTCATCAACGAAGGCAAGCTGAGTTTTATTCAGAAAATAAACGAGTTTTATCTCATCTATCTTAGTGAGAGTATTTCTGCTAAGTTCTTGAATGATTCAAGAATCCATGAGTTTAATCAAAGGTCCTTTATCCCTTTGTGTGTTTCAACTCTTAGGCTTATCTTCCATTCTTGGAAGTGTGATGTCTATCAATTTTCATTCCATCTTCTTTTATGTTTCCATTTTCTCGTTTTAAATAATTTCTCAAATTTCTTGCTTGTTAGCATTCCAACAATGATAGATCAGTCAAACGAATCGAATGTTGTGGATTCACATCATTTAGTATTCACAGCCTGGCCATCTAGATTTGGAATAGGAAAGGAAGTTTATTATACAAAGTGTTTAACCGAAGGCCGTCCATGTTTAGTTGCATTCGATTACGGAAGCGAAAACAATAATGTGAACCAAAGTTTGGTGGAGAAACTCCAGTTACCAGCAACCTTTCATCTGGATCAAGCATGGATCAAATTCAGTACACGGCAATGTGTGAAAGAAGTATTATGTGATATTGCTCCCATGGACTCTTGTCATCTACTTTTGGGATGGGCATGGCTTCATTTTAAAGCACTCCATCTTGATGAACATTCCCTTTATTTGAGGCATGAGGGACATCAAAAGAAGTAGAAGTTTATGACACCAAGACAAGTCAGTAAGGATCAACGTAGGCTGATGGAGAAAACAGAAAAAGAAAGAATAGAAAAAGAAGTAATAGAAACTGTAGAAGGAAGGGAAAATAAAGAAAAAGAAATGGAACTAGAGAAAGTTTATTCGTCAATGTTTTTTCTTCTACAGTTTGTGATGTCATTTTACAGGAACAAAAGGATAAGCATGTGAAGGAAATACACGAACTTCCATGTTTGAAAAGGAAGCTTGTTCATAGTGCTTTATCATGCATTTGGTCTGTCGATAAGAAGCAAATTCGTCAAACACAACGCATGGAATTATTTATTGTTACATATCAAGGTGGGGTACTGTTGCCAAGAAATGTTATCGACGGATTGCAACCATTGGAAAGTAACAAATATCAAGTTGAATTTGATCCTGGAAGAAGAGAATTAGTTTCAACTTGTGAAAAAATAAAATTCCTTCACAAGATCATAATAAAAACTTACTTTAAAACTAGTTCTTAAGATTCGGGACAAATCTTCTCGAAGAAGGAGGGTATGATGTGAATTGCATATGGGTCAAATGGAGGATGAATAATGCGCCGTATTGATGCAGTTTCTTTTATTTAAATAAGGGCCCAATGCTTTGTAAAGTTGGCTGACCAAATTGTGTTTGTGCTTAACTAATTAATGGGCTTTAGTTTTGCTTTATCTTCAAGTTGAAATAAGGGTCCATATGCCAACTTAAGATCCAACCTTTGGAAGATCAAGAGGACCTTTGCTCAAAGTTTGTGGATGACTTTTGGTAGCCTTAAGTTCAGTTACAATCAACCATTAAGTAGCGGATCATTATTAGCTTGAGAGGATCATTAATTAATAGCTTTTAGCGGGATGATATTGAAATTTATGTGTCTTTTGTAATTCTGATGGTTAAAGCTCCTATATACGTTGAACCATTTTCATCAACGAAGGCAAGCTGAGTTTTATTCAGAAAATAAACGAGTTTTATCTCATCTATCTTAGTGAGAGTGTTTCTCCTAAGTTCTTGAGTGATTCAAGAATCCATGAGTTTAATTAATCAAAGGTCCTTTATCCCTTTGTGTGTTTCAACTCTTAGGCTTATCTTCCATTCTTGGAAGTGTGATGTCTATCAATTTTCGTTCCATCTTCTTTTATGTTTCCACTTTCTTGTTTTAAATAATTTCTCAAATTTCTTGCTTGTTAGCATTCCAACAATGGTAGATCAGTCAAACGAATCGAACGTTGTGGATTCACATCATTTGGTATTCACAGCTTGGCCATCTAAATTTGGAATAGGAAAGGAAGTTTATTATACAAAGTGTTTAACCGAAGGCCATCCATGTTTAGTTGCATTCGATTACGGAAGCGAAAACAATAATGTGAACCAAAGATTGGTGGAGAAACTCTAGTTACCAGCAACCTTTCATCTGGATCAAGCATGGATCAAATTCAGTACACGGCAATGTGTGAAAGAAGTATTATGTGATATTGCTCCCATGGACTCTTGTCATCTTCTTTAGGGATGGGCATGGCTTCATTCTAAAGCACTCCATCTTGATGAACGTTCCCTTTATTTCAGGCATGAGGGACATCAAAAGAAGTAGAAGTTTATGACACCAAGACAAGTCTGTAAGGATCAACGTAGGCTAAAGGAGAAAACAGAAAATGAAGTAATAGAAACTGCAGAAGGAAGGGAAAATAAAGAAAAAGAAATGGAACTAGAGAAAGTTTATTCGTCAATGTTTTTCCTTCTACAGTTAGTGATGTCATTTTACTGGAACAAAAGGATAAGCATGTGAAGGAAATACACGAACTTCCATGTTTGAAATGGAAGCTTTTTCATAGTGCTTTATAATGCATTTGGTCCGTCGATAAGAAGCAAATTCGTCAAACACAACGCATGGAATTATTTATTGTTACATATCAAGGTGGGGTACTCTTGCCAAGAAATGTTATCGACGGATTGCAACCATAGGAAAGTAACAAATATCAAGTTGAATTTGATCCTGGAAGAAGAGAATTAGTTTCAACTTGTGAAAAAATAAAATTCCTTCACAAGATCATAGTAAAAACTTACTTTAAAACTAGTGTCTTAAGATTCGGGACAAATCTTCTCGAAGAAGGAGGGTATGATGTGAATTGCATATGGGTCAAATGGAGGATGACTAATGCGCCGTGTTGATGCAGTTTCTTTTATTTAAATAAGGGCCCAATGCTTTGTAAAATTGGCTGACCAAATTGTGTTTGTGCTTAACCAATTAATGGGCTTTAGTTTTGCTTTATCTTCAAGTTGAAATAAGGGTCCATATGCCAACTTAAGATCCAACCTTTGGAAGATCAAGAGGACCTTTGCTCAAAGTTTGTGGATGACTTTTGGTAGCCTTAAGTTCAGTTACAATCAACCATTAAGTAGCGGATCATTATTAGCTTGAGAGGATCATTAATTAATAGCTTTTAGCGGGATGATATTGAAATTTATGTGTCTTTTGTAATTCTGATGGTTAAAGCTCCTATATACGTTGAACCATTTTCATCAACGAAGGCAAGCTGAGTTTTATTCAGAAAATAAACGAGTTTTATCTCATCTATCTTAGTGAGAGTGATTCTCCTAAGTTCTTGAGTGATTCAAGAATCCATGAGTTTAATCAAAGGTCCTTTATCCCTTTGTGTGTTTCAACTCTTAGGCTTATCTTCCATTCTTGGAAGTGTGATGTCTATCAATTTTCATTCCATCTTCTTTTATGTTTCCATTTTCTCGTTTTAAATAATTTCTCAAATTTCTTGCTTGTTAGCATTCCAACAATGATAGATCAGTCAAACGAATCGAATGTTGTGGATTCACATCATTTAGTATTCACAGCCTGGCCATCTAGATTTGGAATAGGAAAGGAAGTTTATTATACAAAGTGTTTAACCGAAGGCCATCCATGTTTAGTTGCATTCGATTACGGAAGCGAAAACAATGTTGTGAACCAAAGTTTGGTGGAGAAACTCCAGTTACCAGCAACCTTTCATCTGGATCAAGCATGGATCAAATTCAGTACACGGCAATGTGTGAAAGAAGTATTATGTGATATTGCTCCCATGGACTCTTGTCATCTACTTTTGGGATGGGCATGGCTTCATTTTAAAGCACTCCATCTTGATGAACATTCCCTTTATTTGAGGCATGAGGGACATCAAAAGAAGTAGAAGTTTATGACACCAAGACAAGTCAGTAAGGATCAACGTAGGCTGATGGAGAAAACAGAAAAAGAAAGAATAGAAAAAGAAGTAATAGAAACTGTAGAAGGAAGGGAAAATAAAGAAAAAGAAATGGAACTAGAGAAAGTTTATTCGTCAATGTTTTTTCTTCTACAGTTTGTGATGTCATTTTACAGGAACAAAAGGATAAGCATGTGAAGGAAATACACGAACTTCCATGTTTGAAAAGGAAGCTTGTTCATAGTGCTTTATCATGCATTTGGTCTGTCGATAAGAAGCAAATTCGTCAAACACAACGCATGGAATTATTTATTGTTACATATCAAGGTGGGGTACTGTTGCCAAGAAATGTTATCGACGGATTGCAACCATTGGAAAGTAACAAATATCAAGTTGAATTTGATCCTGGAAGAAGAGAATTAGTTTCAACTTGTGAAAAAATAAAATTCCTTCACAAGATCATAATAAAAACTTACTTTAAAACTAGTTCTTAAGATTCGGGACAAATCTTCTCGAAGAAGGAGGGTATGATGTGAATTGCATATGGGTCAAATGGAGGATGAATAATGCGCCGTATTGATGCAGTTTCTTTTATTTAAATAAGGGCCCAATGCTTTGTAAAGTTGGCTGACCAAATTGTGTTTGTGCTTAACCAATTAATGGGCTTTAGTTTTGCTTTATCTTCAAGTTGAAATAAGGGTCCATATGCCAACTTAAGATCCAACCTTTGGAAGATCAAGAGGACCTTTGCTCAAAGTTTGTGGATGACTTTTGGTAGCCTTAAGTTCAGTTACAATCAACCATTAAGTAGCGGATCATTATTAGCTTGAGAGGATCATTAATTAATAGCTTTTAGCGGGATGATATTGAAATTTATGTGTCTTTTGTAATTCTGATGGTTAAAGCTCCTATATACGTTGAACCATTTTCATCAACGAAGGCAAGCTGAGTTTTATTCAGAAAATAAACGAGTTTTATCTCATCTATCTTAGTGAGAGTATTTCTGCTAAGTTCTTGAATGATTCAAGAATCCATGAGTTTAATCAAAGGTCCTTTATCCCTTTGTGTGTTTCAACTCTTAGGCTTATCTTCCATTCTTGGAAGTGTGATGTCTATCAATTTTCATTCCATCTTCTTTTATGTTTCCATTTTCTCGTTTTAAATAATTTCTCAAATTTCTTGCTTGTTAGCATTCCAACAATGATAGATCAGTCAAACGAATCGAATGTTGTGGATTCACATCATTTAGTATTCACAGCCTGGCCATCTAGATTTGGAATAGGAAAGGAAGTTTATTATACAAAGTGTTTAACCGAAGGCCGTCCATGTTTAGTTGCATTCGATTACGGAAGCGAAAACAATAATGTGAACCAAAGTTTGGTGGAGAAACTCCAGTTACCAGCAACCTTTCATCTGGATCAAGCATGGATCAAATTCAGTACACGGCAATGTGTGAAAGAAGTATTATGTGATATTGCTCCCATGGACTCTTGTCATCTACTTTTGGGATGGGCATGGCTTCATTTTAAAGCACTCCATCTTGATGAACATTCCCTTTATTTGAGGCATGAGGGACATCAAAAGAAGTAGAAGTTTATGACACCAAGACAAGTCAGTAAGGATCAACGTAGGCTGATGGAGAAAACAGAAAAAGAAAGAATAGAAAAAGAAGTAATAGAAACTGTAGAAGGAAGGGAAAATAAAGAAAAAGAAATGGAACTAGAGAAAGTTTATTCGTCAATGTTTTTTCTTCTACAGTTTGTGATGTCATTTTACAGGAACAAAAGGATAAGCATGTGAAGGAAATACACGAACTTCCATGTTTGAAAAGGAAGCTTGTTCATAGTGCTTTATCATGCATTTGGTCTGTCGATAAGAAGCAAATTCGTCAAACACAACGCATGGAATTATTTATTGTTACATATCAAGGTGGGGTACTGTTGCCAAGAAATGTTATCGACGGATTGCAACCATTGGAAAGTAACAAATATCAAGTTGAATTTGATCCTGGAAGAAGAGAATTAGTTTCAACTTGTGAAAAAATAAAATTCCTTCACAAGATCATAATAAAAACTTACTTTAAAACTAGTTCTTAAGATTCGGGACAAATCTTCTCGAAGAAGGAGGGTATGATGTGAATTGCATATGGGTCAAATGGAGGATGAATAATGCGCCGTATTGATGCAGTTTCTTTTATTTAAATAAGGGCCCAATGCTTTGTAAAGTTGGCTGACCAAATTGTGTTTGTGCTTAACTAATTAATGGGCTTTAGTTTTGCTTTATCTTCAAGTTGAAATAAGGGTCCATATGCCAACTTAAGATCCAACCTTTGGAAGATCAAGAGGACCTTTGCTCAAAGTTTGTGGATGACTTTTGGTAGCCTTAAGTTCAGTTACAATCAACCATTAAGTAGCGGATCATTATTAGCTTGAGAGGATCATTAATTAATAGCTTTTAGCGGGATGATATTGAAATTTATGTGTCTTTTGTAATTCTGATGGTTAAAGCTCCTATATACGTTGAACCATTTTCATCAACGAAGGCAAGCTGAGTTTTATTCAGAAAATAAACGAGTTTTATCTCATCTATCTTAGTGAGAGTGTTTCTCCTAAGTTCTTGAGTGATTCAAGAATCCATGAGTTTAATTAATCAAAGGTCCTTTATCCCTTTGTGTGTTTCAACTCTTAGGCTTATCTTCCATTCTTGGAAGTGTGATGTCTATCAATTTTCGTTCCATCTTCTTTTATGTTTCCACTTTCTTGTTTTAAATAATTTCTCAAATTTCTTGCTTGTTAGCATTCCAACAATGGTAGATCAGTCAAACGAATCGAACGTTGTGGATTCACATCATTTGGTATTCACAGCTTGGCCATCTAAATTTGGAATAGGAAAGGAAGTTTATTATACAAAGTGTTTAACCGAAGGCCATCCATGTTTAGTTGCATTCGATTACGGAAGCGAAAACAATAATGTGAACCAAAGATTGGTGGAGAAACTCTAGTTACCAGCAACCTTTCATCTGGATCAAGCATGGATCAAATTCAGTACACGGCAATGTGTGAAAGAAGTATTATGTGATATTGCTCCCATGGACTCTTGTCATCTTCTTTAGGGATGGGCATGGCTTCATTCTAAAGCACTCCATCTTGATGAACGTTCCCTTTATTTCAGGCATGAGGGACATCAAAAGAAGTAGAAGTTTATGACACCAAGACAAGTCTGTAAGGATCAACGTAGGCTAAAGGAGAAAACAGAAAATGAAGTAATAGAAACTGCAGAAGGAAGGGAAAATAAAGAAAAAGAAATGGAACTAGAGAAAGTTTATTCGTCAATGTTTTTCCTTCTACAGTTAGTGATGTCATTTTACTGGAACAAAAGGATAAGCATGTGAAGGAAATACACGAACTTCCATGTTTGAAAAGGAAGCTTTTTCATAGTGCTTTATAATGCATTTGGTCCGTCGATAAGAAGCAAATTCGTCAAACACAACGCATGGAATTATTTATTGTTACATATCAAGGTGGGGTACTCTTGCCAAGAAATGTTATCGACGGATTGCAACCATAGGAAAGTAACAAATATCAAGTTGAATTTGATCCTGGAAGAAGAGAATTAGTTTCAACTTGTGAAAAAATAAAATTCCTTCACAAGATCATAGTAAAAACTTACTTTAAAACTAGTGTCTTAAGATTCGGGACAAATCTTCTCGTAGAAGGAGGGTATGATGTGAATTGCATATGGGTCAAATGGAGGATGACTAATGCGCCGTGTTGATGCAGTTTCTTTTATTTAAATAAGGGCCCAATGCTTTGTAAAATTGGCTGACCAAATTGTGTTTGTGCTTAACCAATTAATGGGCTTTAGTTTTGCTTTATCTTCCAGTTCAAATAAGGGTCCATATGCCAACTTAAGAACCAGCCTTTGGAAGATCAAGAGGACCTTTGCTCAAAGTTTGTGGATGACTTTTGGTAGCCTTAAGTTTAGTTACAATCAACCATTAAGTAGCGGATCATTATTAGCTTGAGAGGATCATTAATTAATAGCTTTTAGCGGGATGATATTGAAATTTATGTGTCTTTTGTAATTCTGATGGTTAAAGCTCCTATATAAGTTGAACCATTTTCATCAACGAAGGCAAGCTGAGTTTTATTCAGAAAATAAACGAGTTTTATCTCATCTATCTTAGTGAGAGTATTTCTGCTAAGTTCTTGAATGATTCAAGAATCCATGAGTTTAATCAAAGGTCCTTTATCCCTTTGTGTGTTTCAACTCTTAGGCTTATCTTCCATTCTTGGAAGTGTGATGTCTATCAATTTTCATTCCATCTTCTTTTATGTTTCCATTTTCTCGTTTTAAATAATTTCTCAAATTTCTTGCTTGTTAGCATTCCAACAATGATAGATCAGTCAAACGAATCGAATGTTGTGGATTCACATCATTTGGTATTCACAGCCTGGCCATCTAGATTTGGAATAGGAAAGGAAGTTTATTATACAAAGTGTTTAACCGAAGGCCATCCATGTTTAGTTGCATTCGATTACGGAAGCGAAAACAATGTTGTGAACCAAAGTTTGGTGGAGAAACTCCAGTTACCAGCAACCTTTCATCTGGATCAAGCATGGATCAAATTCAGTACACGGCAATGTGTGAAAGAAGTATTATGTGATATTGCTCCCATGGACTCTTGTCATCTACTTTTGGGATGGGCATGGCTTCATTTTAAAGCACTCCATCTTGATGAACGTTCCCTTTATTTGAGGCATGAGGGACATCAAAAGAAGTAGAAGTTTATGACACCAAGACAAGTCAGTAAGGATCAACGTAGGCTAAAGGAGAAAACAGAAAATGAAGTAATAGAAACTGCAGAAGGAAGGGAAAATAAAGAAAAAGAAATGGAACTAGAGAAAGTTTATTCGTCAATGTTTTTTCTTCTACAGTTTGTGATGTCATTTTACAGGAACAAAAGGATAAGCATGTGAAGGAAATACACGAACTTCCATGTTTGAAAAGGAAGATTGTTCATAGTGCTTTATCATGCATTTGGTCTGTCGATAAGAAGCAAATTCGTCAAACACAACGCATGAAATTATTTATTGTTACATATCAAGGTGGGGTACTGTTGCCAAGAAATGTTATCGACGGATTGCAACCATTGGAAAGTAACAAATATCAAGTTCAATTTGATCCTGGAAGAAGAGAATTAGTTTCAACTTGTGAAAAAATAAAATTCCTTCACAAGATCATAATAAAAACTTACTTTAAAACTAGTTCTTAAGATTCGGGACAAATCTTCTCGAAGAAGGAGGGTATGATGTGAATTGCATATGGGTCAAATGGAGGATGACTAATGCGCCGTATTGATGCAGTTTCTTTTATTTAAATAAGGGCCCAATGCTTTGTAAAGTTGGCTGACCAAATTGTGTTTGTGCTTAACCAATTAATGGGCTTTAGTTTTGCTTTATCTTCAAGTTGAAATAAGGGTCCATATGCCAACTTAAGATCCAACCTTTGGAAGATCAAGAGGACCTTTGCTCAAAGTTTGTGGATGACTTTTGGTAGCCTTAAGTTCAGTTACAATCAACCATTAAGTAGCGGATCATTATTAGCTTGAGAGGATCATTAATTAATAGCTTTTAGCGGGATGATATTGAAATTTATGTGTCTTTTGTAATTCTGATGGTTAAAGCTCCTATATAAGTTGAACCATTTTCATCAACGAAGGCAAGCTGAGTTTTATTCAGAAAATAAACGAGTTTTATCTCATCTATCTTAGTGAGAGTGATTCTCCTAAGTTCTTGAGTGATTCAAGAATCCTTGAGTTTAATCAAAGGTCCTTTATCCCTCTGTGTGTTTCAACTCTTAGGCTTATCTTCCATTCTTGGAAGTGTGATGTCTATCAATTTCCGTTCCATCTTCTTTTATGTTTCCATTTTCTCGTTTTAAATAATTTCTCAAAGTTCTTGCTTGTTAGCATTCCCACAATGATAGATCAGTCAAATGAATCGAACGTTGTGGATTCACAGCCTGGCCATCTAGATTTGGAATAGGAAAGGAAGTTTATTATACAAAGTGTTTAACCAAAGGCCATCCATGTTTAGTTGCATTCGATTACGGAAGCGAAAACAATAATGTGAACCAAAGTTTGGTGGAGAAACTCCAGTTACCAGCAACCTTTCATCTGGATCAAGCATGGATCAAATTTAGTACACGGCAATTTGTGAAAGAAGTATTATGTGATATTGCTCCCATGGACTCTTGTCATCTTCTTTTGGGATGGGCATGGCTTCATTTTAAAGCACTCCATCTTGATGAACGTTCCCTTTATTTGAGGCATGAGGGACATCAAAAGAAGTAGAAGTTTATGACACCAAGACAAGTCAGTAAGGATCAACGTAGGCTAAAGGAGAAAACAGAAAATGAAGTAATAGAAACTGCAGAAGGAAGGGAAAATAAAGAAAAAGAAATGGAACTAGAGAAAGTTTATTCGTCAATGTTTTTTCTTCTACAATTTGTGATGTCATTTTACAGGAACAAAAGGATAAGCATGTGAAGGAAATACACGAACTTCCATGTTTGAAAAGGAAGATTGTTCATAGTGCTTTATCATGCATTTGGTCCGTCGATAAGAAGCAAATTCGTCAAACACAACGCATGGAATTATTTATTGTTACATATCAAGGTGGGGTACTGTTGCCAAGAAATGTTATCGATGGATTGCAACCATGGGAAAGTAACAAATATCAATTTCAATTTCATCCTGGAAGAAGAGAATTAGTTTCAACTTGTGAAAAAATAAAATTCCTTCACAAGATCATAATAAAAACTTACTTTAAAACTAGTGTCTTAAGATTCGGGACAAATCTTCTCGAAGAAGGAGGGTATGATGTGAATTGCATATGGGTCAAATGGAGGATGACTAATGTGCCGTGTTGATGCAGTTTCTTTTATTTAAATAAGGGCCCAATGCTTTCTAAAATTGGCTGACCAAATTGTGTTTGTGCTTAACCAATTAATGGGCTTTAGTTTTGCTTTATCTTCAAGTTGAAATAAGGGTCCATATGCCAACTTAAGAACCAACCTTTGGAAGATCAAGAGGACCTTTGCTCAAAGTTTGTGGATAACTTTTGGTAGCCTTAAGTTTAGTTACAATCAACCATTAAGTAGCGGATCATTATTAGCTTGAGACGATCATTAATTAATAGCTTTTAGCGGGATGATATTGAAATTTATGTGTCTTTTGTAATTCTGATGGTTTAAGCTCCTATATAAGTTGAACCATTTTCATCAACGAAGGCAAGCTGAGTTTTATTCAGAAAATAAACGAGTTTTATCTCATCTATCTTAGTGAGAGTGTTTCTCCTAAGTTCTTGAGTGATTCAAGAATCCATGAGTTTAATCAAAGGTCCTTTATCCCTTTGTGCGTTTCAACTCTTAGGCTTATCTTCCATTCTTGGAAGTGTGATGTCTATCAATTTTCGTTCCATCTTCTTTTATGTTTCCATTTTCTCGTTTTAAATAATTTCTCAAATTTCTTGCTTGTTAGCATTCCAACAATGGTAGATCAGTCAAACGAATCGAATGTTGTGGATTCACATCATTTGGTATTCACAGCTTGGCCATCTAGATTTGGAATAGGAAAGGAAGTTTATTATACAAAGTGTTTAACCGAAGGCCATCCATGTTTAGTTGCATTCGATTACGGAAGCGAAAACAATAATGTGAACCAAAGATTGGTGGAGAAACTCCAGTTACCAGCAACCTTTCATCTGGATCAAGCATGGATCAAATTCAGTACACGGCAATGTGTGAAAGAAGTATTATGTGATATTTGTCCCATGGACTCTTGTCATCTTCTTTTGGGATGGGCATGGCTTCATTCTAAAGCACTCCATCTTGATGAACGTTCCCTTTATTTGAGGCATGAGGGACATCAAAAGAAGTAGAAGTTTATGACACCAAGACAAGTCTGTAAGGATCAACGTAGGCTAAAGGAGAAAACAGAAAATGAAGTAATAGAAACTACAGAAGGAAGGGAAAATAAAGAAAAAGAAATGGAACTAGAGAAAGTTTATTCGTCAATGTTTTTTCTTCTACAGTTTGTGATGTCATTTTACAGGAACAAAAGGATAAGCATGTGAAGGAAATACACGAACTTCCATGTTTGAAAAGGAAGATTGTTCATAGTGCTTTATCATGCATTTGGTCCGTCGATAAGAAGCAAATTCGTCAAACACAACGCATGGAATTATTTATTGTTACATATCAAGGTGGGGTACTGTTGCCAAGAAATGTTATCGACGGATTGCAACCATTGGAAAGTAACAAATATCAAGTTCAATTTGATCCTGGAAGAAGAGAATTAGTTTCAACTTGTGACAAAATAAAATTCCTTCACAAGATAATAATAAAAACTTACTTTAAAACTAGTGTCTTAAGATTCGGGACAAATCTTCTCGAAGAAGGAGGGTATGATGTGAATTGCATATGGGTCAAATGGAGGATGACTAATGCGCCATGTTGATGCAGTTTCTTTTATTTAAATAAGGGCCCAATGCTTTGTAAAATTGGCTGACCAAATTGTGTTTGTGCTTAACCAATTAATGGGCTTTAGTTTTGCTTTATCTTCAAGTTGAAATAAGGGTCCATATGCCAACTTAAGAACCAACCTTTGGAAGATCAAGAGGACCTTTGCTCAAAGTTTGTGGATGACTTTTGGTAGCCTTAAATTTAGTTACAATCAACCATTAAGTAGCGGATCATTATTAGCTTGAGACGATCATTAATTAATAGCTTTTAGCGGGATGATATTGAAATTTATGTGTCTTTTGTAATTCTGATGGTTAAAGCTCCTATATAAGTTGAACCATTTTCATCAATGAAGGCAAGCTGAGTTTTATTCAGAAAATAAACGAGTTTTATCTCATCTATCTTAGTGAGAGTGATTCTCCTAAGTTCTTGAGTGATTAAAGAATCCATGAGTTTAATCAAAGGTCCTTTATCCCTTTGTGTGTTTCAACTCTTAGGCTTATCTTCCATTCTTGGAAGTGTGATGTCTATCAATTTTCATTCCATCTTCTTTTATGTTTCCATTTTCTCATTTTAAATAATTTCTCAAATTTCTTGCTTGTTAGCATTCCAACAATGGTAGATCAGTCAAACGAATCGAACGCTGTGGATTCACATCATTTGGTATTCACAGCCTGGCCATCTAGATTTGGAAGAGGAAAGGAAGTTTATTATACAAAGTGTTTAACCGAAGGCCATCCATGTTTAGTTGCATTCGATTACGGAAGCGAAAACACTGTTGTGAACCAAAGTTTGGTAGAGAAAATCCAGTTACCAGCAACCTTTCATCTGGATCAAGCATGGATCAAATTCAGTACACGGCAATGTGTGAAAGAAGTATTATGTGATATTGCTCCCATGGACTCTTGTCATCTTCTTCTGGGATGGGCATGGCTTCATTTTAAAGCACTCCATCTTGATGAGCGTTCCCTTTATTTGAGGCATGAGGGACATCAAAAGAAGTAGAAGTTTATGACACCAAGACAAGTCAGTAAGGATCAACGTAGGCTGAAGGAGAAAACAGAAAAAGAAAGAATAGAGAAAGAAGTAATAGAAACTGCAGAAGGAAGGGAAAATAAAGAAAAAGAAAGGGAATTAGAGAAAGTTTACTCGTCAATGTTTTTTCTTCTACAGTTTGTGATGTCATTTTACAGGAACAAAAGGATAAGCATGTGAAGGAAATACACGAACTTCCATGTTTGAAAAGGAAGCTTGTACATAGTGCTTTATCATGCATTTGGTCCGTCGATAAGAAGCAAATTCGTCAAACACAACGCATGGAATTATTTATTGTTACATATCAAGGTGGGGTACTGTTGCCAAGAAATGTTATCAAGGGATTACAACCATTGGATAGTAACAAATATCAAGTTGAATTGATCCTGGAAGAAGAGAATTAGTTTCAACTTATGAAAAAATAAAATTCCTTCCAAAGATCATAATAAAAACTTACTTTAAAACTAGTGTCTTAAGATTCGTGATAAATCTTCTCGAAGAAGGAGGGTATGATGTGAATGGCATATGGGTCAAATGGAGGATGACTAATGCGCCGTGTTGATGCAGTTTCTTTTATTTAAATAAGGGCCCAATGCTTTGTAAAATTGGTCGACCAAATTGTGTTTGTGCTTAACCAATTAATGGGCTTTAGCTTTGCTTTATCTTCAAGTTGAAATAAGGGTCCATATTCCAACTTAAGAACCAACCTTTGGAAGATCAAGAGGAACTTTGCTCAAAGTTTGTGGATGACTTTTGGTAGCCTTAAGTTCAGTTACAATCAACCATTAAGTAGCTGATCATTATTAGCTTGAGAGCATCATTAATTAATAGCTTTTAGCGGGATGATATTGAAATTTATGTGTCTTTTGTAATTCTGATGGTTAAAGCTCCTTCCTATATAAGTTGAACCATTTTCATCAACGAAGGCAAGCTGAGTTTTATTCAGAAAATAAACGAGTTTTATCTCATCTATCTTAGTGAGAGTGATTCTCCTAGGTTCTTGAGTGATTCAAGAATCCATGAGTTTAATCAAAGGTCCTTTATCCCTTTGTGTGTTTCAACTCTTAGGCTTATCTTCCATTCTTGGAAGTGTGATGTCTATCAATTTTCCTTCCATCTTCTTTTATGTTTCCATTTTCTCATTTTAAATAATTTCTCAAATTTCTTGTTTGTTAGCACTTCAACAATGATAGATCAGTCAAACGAATCGAACGCTGTGGATTCACATCATTTGGTATTCACAGCCTAACCATCTAGATTTGGAATAGGAAAGGAAGTTTCTTACACAAAGTGTTTAACCGAAGGCCTTCCATGTTTATTTGTATTCGATTACGGAAGCGAAAACAATGTTGTGAACCAAAGTTTGGTGGAGAAACTCCAGTTACCAGCAACCTTTCATCTGGATCAAGCATGGATCAAATTCAGTACATGGCAATGTGTGAAAGAAGTATTATGTGATATTGCTCCCATGGACTCTTGTCATCTTCTTTTGGGATGGGCATGGCTTCATTTTAAAGCACTCCATCGTGATGAGCGTTCCCTTTATTTGAGGCATGAGGGACATCAAAAGAAGTAGAAGTTTATGACACCAAGACAAGTTAGTAAGGATCAACGTAGGTTGAAGGAGAAAACAGAAAAAGAAAGAATAGAGAAAGAAGTAATAGAAACTGCAGAAGGAAGGGAAAATAAAGAAAAAGAAATGGAACTAGAGAAAGTTTATTCGTCAATGTTTTTTCTTCTACAGTTTGTGATGTCATTTTACAGGAACAAAAGGATAAGCATGTGAAGGAAATACACGAACTTCCATGTTTGAAAAGGAAGCTTGTTCATAGTGCTTTATCATGCATTTGGTCCGTCGATAAGAAGCAAATTCGTCAAACACAACGCATGGAATTATTTATTCTTACATATCAAGGTGGGGTATTGTTGCCAAGAAATGTTATCGACGGATTGCAACCATTGGATAGTAACAAATATCAAGTTGAATTTGATCCTGGAAGAAGAGAATTAGTTTCAACTTGTGAAAAAAATAAAATTCCTTTCAAAGATCATAATAAAAACTTACTTTAAAACTAGTGTCTTAAGATTCGGGATAAATCTTCTCGAAGAAGGAGGGTATGATGTGAATGGCATATGGGTCAAATGGAGGATGACTAATGCGCCGTGTTGATGCAGTTTCTTTTATTTAAACAAGTGCCCAATGCTTTGTAAAATTGGCTGACCAAATTGTGTTTGTGCTTAACCAATTAATGGGCTTTAGTTTTGCTTCATCTTCAAGTTGAAATAAGGGTCCATATGCCAACTTAAGAACCAACCTTTGGAAGATCAAGAAGACCTTTGCTCAAAGTTTGTGGATGACTTTTGGTAGCCTTAAATTCAGTTACAATCAACCATTAAGTAGCGGATCATTATTAGCTTGAGTGTATCATTAATTAATAGCTTTAAGCGAGATGATATTGAAATTTATGTGTCTTTTGTAATTCTGATGGTTAAAGCTCCTATATAAGTTGAACCATTTTCATCAATGAAGGCAAGCTGAGTTTTATTCAGAAAATAAACGAGTTTTATCTCATCTATCTTAGTGAGAGTGATTCTCCTAAGTTCTTGAGTGATTCAAGAATCCATGAGTTTAATCAAAGGTCCTTTATCCTTTTGTGTGTTTCAACTCTTAGGCTTATCTTCCATTCTTGGAAGTGTGATGTCTATCAATTTTCATTCCATCTTCTTTTATGTTTCCATTTTCTCATTTTAAATAATTTCTCAAATTTCTTGCTTGTTAGAATTCCAACAATGATAGATCAGTCAAACGAATCGAACGTTGTGGATTCACAGCCTGGCCATCTAGATTTGGAATAGGAAAGGAAGTTTATTACACAAAGTGTTTAACCGAAGGCCATCCATGTTTAGCTGCATTCGATCACGGAAGCGAAAACAATGTTGTGAACCAAAGTTTGGTGGAGAAACTCCAGTTACCAGCAACCTTTCATCTGGATCAAGCATGGATCAAATACAGTACATGGCAATGTGTGAAAGAGGTATTATGTGATATTACTCCCATGGACTCTTGTCATCTTCTTTTGGGATGGGCATGGCTTCACTTTAAAACACTTCATCTTGATGAACGTTCCCTTATTTGAGGCATGAGGGACATCAAAAGAAGTAGAAGTTTATGACACCAAGACAAGTCAGTAAGGATCAACGTAGGCTGAAGGAGAAAACAGAAAAAGAAAGAATAGAAAAAGAAGTAATAGAAACTGCAGAAGGAAGGGAAAATAAAGAAAAAGAAATGGAACTAGAGAAAGTTTATTGGTCAATGTTTTTTCTTCTACAGTTTGTGATGTCATTTTACAGGAACAAAAGGATAAGCATGTGAAGGAAATACACGAACTTCCATGTTTGAAAAGGAAGCTTGTTCATAGTGCTTTATCATGCATTTGGTCCGTCGATAAGAAGCAAATTCGTCAAACACAACGCGTGGAATTATTTATTGTTACATATCAAGGTGGGGTACTGTTGCCAAGAAATGTTATCGACGGATTGCAACCATTGGAAAGTAACAAATATCAAGTTGAATTTGATCCTGGAAGAAGAGAATTAGTTTCAACTTCTGAAAAAAAAAATTCCTTCACAAGATCGTAATAAAAACTTACTTTAAAACTAGTGTCTTAAGATTCGGGACAAATCTTCTCGAAGAAGGAGGGTATGATGTGAATTGCATATGGGTGAAATGGAGGATGACTAATGCGGCGTGTTGATGCAGTTTCCTTTATTTAAACAAGGGCCCAATGCTTTGTAAAATTGGCTGACCAAATTGTGTTTGTGCTTAACCAATTAATGGGCTTTAGTTTTGATTTATCTTTAAGTTGAAATAAGGGTCCATATGCCAACTTAAGAGCCAACCTTTGGAAGATCAAGAGGACCTTTGCTGAAAGTTTGTGGATAACTTTTGGTAGCCTTAAGTTTAGTTACAATCAACCATTAAGTAGCGGATCATTATTAGCTTGAGACGATCATTAATTAATAGCTTTTAGCGGGATGATATTGAAATTTATGTGTCTTTTGTAATTCTGATGGTTTAAGCTCCTATATAAGTTGAACCATTTTCATCAACGAAGGCAAGCTGAGTTTTATTCAGAAAATAAACGAGTTTTATCTCATCTATCTTAGTGAGAGTGTTTCTCCTAAGTTCTTGAGTGATTCAAGAATCCATGAGTTTAATCAAAGGTCCTTTATCCCTTTGTGCGTTTCAACTCTTAGGCTTATCTTCCATTCTTGGAAGTGTGATGTCTATCAATTTTCGTTCCATCTTCTTTTATGTTTCCATTTTCTCGTTTTAAATAATTTCTCAAATTTCTTGCTTGTTAGCATTCCAACAATGGTAGATCAGTCAAACGAATCGAATGTTGTGGATTCACATCATTTGGTATTCACAGCTTGGCCATCTAGATTTGGAATAGGAAAGGAAGTTTATTATACAAAGTGTTTAACCGAAGGCCATCCATGTTTAGTTGCATTCGATTACGGAAGCGAAAACAATAATGTGAACCAAAGATTGGTGGAGAAACTCCAGTTACCAGCAACCTTTCATCTGGATCAAGCATGGATCAAATTCAGTACACGGCAATGTGTGAAAGAAGTATTATGTGATATTTGTCCCATGGACTCTTGTCATCTTCTTTTGGGATGGGCATGGCTTCATTCTAAAGCACTCCATCTTGATGAACGTTCCCTTTATTTGAGGCATGAGGGACATCAAAAGAAGTAGAAGTTTATGACACCAAGACAAGTCTGTAAGGATCAACGTAGGCTAAAGGAGAAAACAGAAAATGAAGTAATAGAAACTACAGAAGGAAGGGAAAATAAAGAAAAAGAAATGGAACTAGAGAAAGTTTATTCGTCAATGTTTTTTCTTCTACAGTTTGTGATGTCATTTTACAGGAACAAAAGGATAAGCATGTGAAGGAAATACACGAACTTCCATGTTTGAAAAGGAAGATTGTTCATAGTGCTTTATCATGCATTTGGTCCGTCGATAAGAAGCAAATTCGTCAAACACAACGCATGGAATTATTTATTGTTACATATCAAGGTGGGGTACTGTTGCCAAGAAATGTTATCGACGGATTGCAACCATTGGAAAGTAACAAATATCAAGTTCAATTTGATCCTGGAAGAAGAGAATTAGTTTCAACTTGTGACAAAATAAAATTCCTTCACAAGATAATAATAAAAACTTACTTTAAAACTAGTGTCTTAAGATTCGGGACAAATCTTCTCGAAGAAGGAGGGTATGATGTGAATTGCATATGGGTCAAATGGAGGATGACTAATGCGCCATGTTGATGCAGTTTCTTTTATTTAAATAAGGGCCCAATGCTTTGTAAAATTGGCTGACCAAATTGTGTTTGTGCTTAACCAATTAATGGGCTTTAGTTTTGCTTTATCTTCAAGTTGAAATAAGGGTCCATATGCCAACTTAAGAACCAACCTTTGGAAGATCAAGAGGACCTTTGCTCAAAGTTTGTGGATGACTTTTGGTAGCCTTAAATTTAGTTACAATCAACCATTAAGTAGCGGATCATTATTAGCTTGAGACGATCATTAATTAATAGCTTTTAGCGGGATGATATTGAAATTTATGTGTCTTTTGTAATTCTGATGGTTAAAGCTCCTATATAAGTTGAACCATTTTCATCAATGAAGGCAAGCTGAGTTTTATTCAGAAAATAAACGAGTTTTATCTCATCTATCTTAGTGAGAGTGATTCTCCTAAGTTCTTGAGTGATTAAAGAATCCATGAGTTTAATCAAAGGTCCTTTATCCCTTTGTGTGTTTCAACTCTTAGGCTTATCTTCCATTCTTGGAAGTGTGATGTCTATCAATTTTCATTCCATCTTCTTTTATGTTTCCATTTTCTCATTTTAAATAATTTCTCAAATTTCTTGCTTGTTAGCATTCCAACAATGGTAGATCAGTCAAACGAATCGAACGCTGTGGATTCACATCATTTGGTATTCACAGCCTGGCCATCTAGATTTGGAAGAGGAAAGGAAGTTTATTATACAAAGTGTTTAACCGAAGGCCATCCATGTTTAGTTGCATTCGATTACGGAAGCGAAAACACTGTTGTGAACCAAAGTTTGGTAGAGAAAATCCAGTTACCAGCAACCTTTCATCTGGATCAAGCATGGATCAAATTCAGTACACGACAATGTGTGAAAGAAGTATTATGTGATATTGCTCCCATGGACTCTTGTCATCTTCTTCTGGGATGGGCATGGCTTCATTTTAAAGCACTCCATCTTGATGAGCGTTCCCTTTATTTGAGGCATGAGGGACATCAAAAGAAGTAGAAGTTTATGACACCAAGACAAGTCAGTAAAGATCAACGTAGGCTGAAGGAGAAAACAGAAAAAGAAAGAATAGAGAAAGAAGTAATAGAAACTGCAGAAGGAAGGGAAAATAAAGAAAAAGAAAGGGAATTAGAGAAAGTTTACTCGTCAATGTTTTTTCTTCTACAGTTTGTGATGTCATTTTACAGGAACAAAAGGATAAGCATGTGAAGGAAATACACGAACTTCCATGTTTGAAAAGGAAGCTTGTACATAGTGCTTTATCATGCATTTGGTCCGTCGATAAGAAGCAAATTCGTCAAACACAACGCATGGAATTATTTATTGTTACATATCAAGGTGGGGTACTGTTGCCAAGAAATGTTATCAAGGGATTACAACCATTGGATAGTAACAAATATCAAGTTGAATTGATCCTGGAAGAAGAGAATTAGTTTCAACTTATGAAAAAATAAAATTCCTTCCAAAGATCATAATAAAAACTTACTTTGAAACTAGTGTCTTAAGATTCGTGATAAATCTTCTCGAAGAAGGAGGGTATGATGTGAATGGCATATGGGTCAAATGGAGGATGACTAATGCGCCGTGTTGATGCAGTTTCTTTTATTTAAATAAGGGCCCAATGCTTTGTAAAATTGGTCGACCAAATTGTGTTTGTGCTTAACCAATTAATGGGCTTTAGCTTTGCTTTATCTTCAAGTTGAAATAAGGGTCCATATTCCAACTTAAGAACCAACCTTTGGAAGATCAAGAGGAACTTTGCTCAAAGTTTGTGGATGACTTTTGGTAGCCTTAAGTTCAGTTACAATCAACCATTAAGTAGCTGATCATTATTAGCTTGAGAGCATCATTAATTAATAGCTTTTAGCGGGATGATATTGAAATTTATGTGTCTTTTGTAATTCTGATGGTTAAAGCTCCTTCCTATATAAGTTGAACCATTTTCATCAACGAAGGCAAGCTGAGTTTTATTCAGAAAATAAACGAGTTTTATCTCATCTATCTTAGTGAGAGTGATTCTCCTAGGTTCTTGAGTGATTCAAGAATCCATGAGTTTAATCAAAGGTCCTTTATCCCTTTGTGTGTTTCAACTCTTAGGCTTATCTTCCATTCTTGGAAGTGTGATGTCTATCAATTTTCCTTCCATCTTCTTTTATGTTTCCATTTTCTCATTTTAAATAATTTCTCAAATTTCTTGCTTGTTAGCACTTCAACAATGATAGATCAGTCAAACGAATCGAACGCTGTGGATTCACATCATTTGGTATTCACAGCCTAACCATCTAGATTTGGAATAGGAAAGGAAGTTTCTTACACAAAGTGTTTAACCGAAGGCCTTCCATGTTTATTTGTATTCGATTACGGAAGCGAAAACAATGTTGTGAACCAAAGTTTGGTGGAGAAACTCCAGTTACCAGCAACCTTTCATCTGGATCAAGCATGGATCAAATTCAGTACATGGCAATGTGTGAAAGAAGTATTATGTGATATTGCTCCCATGGACTCTTGTCATCTTCTTTTGGGATGGGCATGGCTTCATTTTAAAGCACTCCATCGTGATGAGCGTTCCCTTTATTTGAGGCATGAGGGACATCAAAAGAAGTAGAAGTTTATGACACCAAGACAAGTTAGTAAGGATCAACGTAGGTTGAAGGAGAAAACAGAAAAAGAAAGAATAGAGAAAGAAGTAATAGAAACTGCAGAAGGAAGGGAAAATAAAGAAAAAGAAATGGAACTAGAGAAAGTTTATTCGTCAATGTTTTTTCTTCTACAGTTTGTGATGTCATTTTACAGGAACAAAAGGATAAGCATGTGAAGGAAATACACGAACTTCCATGTTTGAAAAGGAAGCTTGTTCATAGTGCTTTATCATGCATTTGGTCCGTCGATAAGAAGCAAATTCGTCAAACACAACGCATGGAATTATTTATTCTTACATATCAAGGTGGGGTATTGTTGCCAAGAAATGTTATCGACGGATTGCAACCATTGGATAGTAACAAATATCAAGTTGAATTTGATCCTGGAAGAAGAGAATTAGTTTCAACTTGTGAAAAAAATAAAATTCCTTTCAAAGATCATAATAAAAACTTACTTTAAAACTAGTGTCTTAAGATTCGGGATAAATCTTCTCGAAGAAGGAGGGTATGATGTGAATGGCATATGGGTCAAATGGAGGATGACTAATGCGCCGTGTTGATGCAGTTTCTTTTATTTAAACAAGTGCCCAATGCTTTGTAAAATTGGCTGACCAAATTGTGTTTGTGCTTAACCAATTAATGGGCTTTAGTTTTGCTTCATCTTCAAGTTGAAATAAGGGTCCATATGCCAACTTAAGAACCAACCTTTGGAAGATCAAGAAGACCTTTGCTCAAAGTTTGTGGATGACTTTTGGTAGCCTTAAATTCAGTTACAATCAACCATTAAGTAGCGGATCATTATTAGCTTGAGTGTATCATTAATTAATAGCTTTAAGCGAGATGATATTGAAATTTATGTGTCTTTTGTAATTCTGATGGTTAAAGCTCCTATATAAGTTGAACCATTTTCATCAATGAAGGCAAGCTGAGTTTTATTCAGAAAATAAACGAGTTTTATCTCATCTATCTTAGTGAGAGTGATTCTCCTAAGTTCTTGAGTGATTCAAGAATCCATGAGTTTAATCAAAGGTCCTTTATCCTTTTGTGTGTTTCAACTCTTAGGCTTATCTTCCATTCTTGGAAGTGTGATGTCTATCAATTTTCATTCCATCTTCTTTTATGTTTCCATTTTCTCATTTTAAATAATTTCTCAAATTTCTTGCTTGTTAGAATTCCAACAATGATAGATCAGTCAAACGAATCGAACGTTGTGGATTCACAGCCTGGCCATCTAGATTTGGAATAGGAAAGGAAGTTTATTACACAAAGTGTTTAACCGAAGGCCATCCATGTTTAGCTGCATTCGATCACGGAAGCGAAAACAATGTTGTGAACCAAAGTTTGGTGGAGAAACTCCAGTTACCAGCAACCTTTCATCTGGATCAAGCATGGATCAAATACAGTACATGGCAATGTGTGAAAGAGGTATTATGTGATATTACTCCCATGGACTCTTGTCATCTTCTTTTGGGATGGGCATGGCTTCACTTTAAAACACTTCATCTTGATGAACGTTCCCTTATTTGAGGCATGAGGGACATCAAAAGAAGTAGAAGTTTATGACACCAAGACAAGTCAGTAAGGATCAACGTAGGCTGAAGGAGAAAACAGAAAAAGAAAGAATAGAAAAAGAAGTAATAGAAACTGCAGAAGGAAGGGAAAATAAAGAAAAAGAAATGGAACTAGAGAAAGTTTATTGGTCAATGTTTTTTCTTCTACAGTTTGTGATGTCATTTTACAGGAACAAAAGGATAAGCATGTGAAGGAAATACACGAACTTCCATGTTTGAAAAGGAAGCTTGTTCATAGTGCTTTATCATGCATTTGGTCCGTCGATAAGAAGCAAATTCGTCAAACACAACGCGTGGAATTATTTATTGTTACATATCAAGGTGGGGTACTGTTGCCAAGAAATGTTATCGACGGATTGCAACCATTGGAAAGTAACAAATATCAAGTTGAATTTGATCCTGGAAGAAGAGAATTAGTTTCAACTTCTGAAAAAAAAAATTCCTTCACAAGATCGTAATAAAAACTTACTTTAAAACTAGTGTCTTAAGATTCGGGACAAATCTTCTCGAAGAAGGAGGGTATGATGTGAATTGCATATGGGTGAAATGGAGGATGACTAATGCGGCGTGTTGATGCAGTTTCCTTTATTTAAACAAGGGCCCAATGCTTTGTAAAATTTGCTGACCAAATTGTGTTTGTGCTTAACCAATTAATGGGCTTTAGTTTTGATTTATCTTTAAGTTGAAATAAGGGTCCATATGCCAACTTAAGAGCCAACCTTTGGAAGATCAAGAGGACCTTTGCTGAAAGTTTGTGGATGACTTTTGGTAGCCTTAAATTCAGTTACAATCAACCATTAAGTAGCGGATCATTATTAGCTTGAGTGGATCATTAATTAATAGCTTTAAGTGGGATGATATTGAAATTTATGTGTCTTTTGTAATTCTGATGGTTAAAGCTCCTATATAAGTTGAACCATTTTCATCAATGAAGGCAAGCTGAGTTTTATTCAGAAAATAAACGAGTTTTATCTCATTTATCTTAGTGAGAGTGATTCTCCTATGTTCTTGAGTGATTCAAGAATCCATGAGTTTAATCAAAGGTCCTTTATCCCTTTGTGTGTTTCAACTCTTAGGCTTATCTTCCATTCTTGGAAGTGTGATGTCTATCAATTTTCATTCCATCTTCTTTTATGTTTCCAATTTCTCGTTTTAAATAATTTCTCAAATTTCTTGCTTGTTAGCATTCCAACAATGATAGATCACTCAAACGAATCGTACGCTGTGGATTCACATCATTTGGTATTCACAGCCTGGCCATCTAGATTTGGAATAGGAAAGGAAGTTTATTACACAAAGTGTTTAACCGAAGGCCATCCATGTTTAGTTGCATTCGATTACGGAAGCGAAAACAATGTTGTGAACCAAAGTTTGGTGGAGAAACTCCAGTTACCAGCAACCTTCCATCTGGATCAAGCATGGATCAAATTCAGTACATGGCAATGTGTGAAAGAGGTATTATGTGATATTGCTCCCACGGACTCTTGTCATCTTCTTTTGGGATGGGCATGACTTCATTTTAAAACACTCCATCTTGATGAACGTTCCCTTTATTTGAGGCATGAGGGACATCAAAAGAAGTAGAAGTTTATGACACCAAGACAAGTCAGTAAGGATCAACGTAGGCTGAAGGAGAAAAAAAGAAAGATTAGAAAAAGAAGTAATAGAAGCTACAGAAGGAAGGGAAAATAAAGAAAAAGAAATGGAACTAGAGAAAGTTTATTCGTCAATGTCTTTTCTTCTACAGTTTGTGATGTCATTTTACAGGAACAAAAGGATAAGCATGTGAAGGAAATAGAAGAACTTCCATGTTTGAAAAGGACGCTTGTTCACAGTGCTTTATCATGCATTTGGTCCGTCGATAAGAAGCAAATTCGTCAAACACAACGCATGGAATGATTTATTGTTGCATATCAAGGTGGGGTACTGTTGCCAAGAAATGTTATCGACGGATTGCAACCATTGGAAAGTAACAAATATCAAGTTGAATTTGATCCTGGAAGAAGAGAGTTAGTTTCAACTTGTGAAAAAATACAATTCCTTCACAAGATCGTATTAAAAACTTACTTTAAAACTAGTGTCTTAAGATTCGGGACAAATCTTCTCGAAGAAGGAGGGTATGATGTGAATTGCATATGGGTCAAATGGAGGATAACTAATGCGCCGTGTTGATGCATTTTCTTTTATTTAAATAAGGGCCCAATGCTTTGTAAAATTGCCTGACCAAATTGTGTTTGTGCTTAACCAATTAATGGGCTTTAGTTTTGCTTTATCTTCAAGTTGAAATAAGGGTCCATATGCCAACTTAAGAGCCAACCTTTGGAAGATCAAGAGGACCTTTGCTCAAAGTTTGTGGATGACTTTTGGTAGCTTTAAATTCAGTTACAATCAACCATTAAGTAGCGGAGCATTATTAGATTGAGTGGATCATTAATTAATAGCTTTAAGCGAGATGATATTGAAATTTATGTGGTTTTTGTAATTCTGATGGTTAAAGCTCCTATATAAGTTGAACCATTTTCATTAATGAAGACAAGCTGACTTTTATTCAGAAAATAAACGAGTTTTATCTCATCTATCTTAGCGAGAGTGATTCTCCTAAGTTCTTGAGTGATTCAAGAATCCATGAGTTTAATCAAAGGTCCTTTATCCCTTTGTGTGTTTCAACTCTTAGGCTTATCTGCCATTCTTGGAAGTGTGATGTCGATCAATTTTCATTCCATCTTCTTTTATGTTTCCATTTTCTCGTTTTAAATAATTTCTCAAATTTCTTGCTTGTTAGCATTCCAACAATGATAGATCAGTTAAACGAATCGAACGCTGTGGATTCACATCATTTGGTATTCACAGCCTGGCCATCTAGATTTGGAATAGGAAAGGAAGTTTATTACACAAAGTGTTTAACCGAAGGCCATCCATGTTTAGCTGCATTCGATCACGGAAGCGAAAACAATGTTGTGAACCAAAGTTTGGTGGAGAAACTCCAGTTACCAGCAACCTTTCATCTGGATCAAGCATGGATCAAATACAGTACATGGCAATGTGTGAAAGAAGTATTATGTGATATTGCTCCCATGGACTCTTGTCATCTTCTTTTGGGATGGGCATGGCTTCATTTTAAAGCACTCCATCTTGGTGAATGTTCCCTTTATTTGAGGCATGAGGGACATCAAAAGAAGTAGAAGTTTATGACACCAAGACAAGTCAGTAAGGATCAACATAGGCTGAAGGAGAAAACAGATAAAGAAAGAATAGAGAAAGAAGTAATAGAAACTGCAGAAGGAAGGGAAAATAAAGAAAAAGAAATGGAACTAGAGAAAGTTTATTCGTCTATGTTTTTTCTTCTACAGTTTGTGATGTCATTTTACAGGAACAAAAGGATAAGCATGTGAAGGAAATACACGAACTTCCATGTTTGAAAAGGAAGCTTGTTCATAGTGCTTTATCATGCATTTGGTCCGTCGATAAGAAGCAAATTCGTCAAACACAACGCATGGAATTATTTATTGTTACATATCAAGGTGGGGTACTGTTGCCAAGAAATGTTATCGACGGATTGCAACCATTGGAAAGTAACAAATATCAAGTTGAATTTGATCCTGGAAGAAGAGAATTAGTTTCAACTTGTGAAAAAAATAATTCCTTCACAAGATCGTAATAAAAACTTACTTTAAAACTAGTGTCTTAAGATTCGGGACAAATCTTCTCGAAGAAGGAGGGTATGATGTGAATTGCATATGGGTGAAATGGAGGATGACTAATGCGGCGTGTTGATGCAGTTTCCTTTATTTAAACAAGGGCCCAATGCTTTGTAAAATTGGCTGACCAAATTGTGTTTGTGCTTAACCAATTAATGGGCTTTAGTTTTGATTTATCTTTAAGTTGAAATAAGGGTCCATATGCCAACTTAAGAGCCAACCTTTGGAAGATCAAGAGTACCTTTGCTCAAAGTTTGTGGATGACTTTTGGTAGCCTTAAATTCAGTTACAATCAACCATTAAGTAGCGGATCATTATTAGCTTGAGTGGATCATTAATTAATAGCTTTAAGCGGGATGATATTGAAATTTATGTGTCTTTTGTAATTCTGATGGTTAAAGCTCCTATATAAGTTGAACCATTTTCATCAATGAAGGCAAGCTGAGTTTTATTCAGAAAATAAACGAGTTTTATCTCATCTATCTTAGTGAGAGTGATTCTCCTATGTTCTTGAGTGATTCAAGAATCCATGAGTTTAATCAAAGGTCCTTTATCCCTTTGTGTGTTTCAACTCTTAGGCTTATCTTCCATTCTTGGAAGTGTGATGTCTATCAATTTTCATTCCATCTTCTTTTATGTTTCCAATTTCTCGTTTTAAATAATTTCTCAAATTTCTTGCTTGTTAGCATTCCAACAATGATAGATCACTCAAACGAATCGTACGCTGTGGATTCACATCATTTGGTATTCACAGCCTGGCCATCTAGATTTGGAATAGGAAAGGAAGTTTATTACACAAAGTGTTTAACCGAAGGCCATCCATGTTTAGTTGCATTCGATTACGGAAGCGAAAACAATGTTGTGAACCAAAGTTTGGTGGAGAAACTCCAGTTACCAGCAACCTTCCATCTGGATCAAGCATGGATCAAATTCAGTACATGGCAATGTGTGAAAGAGGTATTATGTGATATTGCTCCCACGGACTCTTGTCATCTTCTTTTGGGATGGGCATGACTTCATTTTAAAACACTCCATCTTGATGAACGTTCCCTTTATTTGAGGCATGAGGGACATCAAAAGAAGTAGAAGTTTATGACACCAAGACAAGTCAGTAAGGATCAACGTAGGCTGAAGGAGAAAAAAAAGAAAGATTAGAAAAAGAAGTAATAGAAGCTACAGAAGGAAGGGAAAATAAAGAAAAAGAAATGGAACTAGAGAAAGTTTATTCGTCAATGTCTTTTCTTCTACAGTTTGTGATGTCATTTTACAGGAACAAAAGGATAAGCATGTGAAGGAAATAGAAGAACTTCCATGTTTGAAAAGGACGCTTGTTCACAGTGCTTTATCATGCATTTGGTCCGTCGATAAGAAGCAAATTCGTCAAACACAACGCATGGAATGATTTATTGTTGCATATCAAGGTGGGGTACTGTTGCCAAGAAATGTTATCGACGGATTGCAACCATTGGAAAGTAACAAATATCAAGTTGAATTTGATCCTGGAAGAAGAGAGTTAGTTTCAACTTGTGAAAAAATACAATTCCTTCACAAGATCGTATTAAAAACTTACTTTAAAACTAGTGTCTTAAGATTCGGGACAAATCTTCTCGAAGAAGGAGGGTATGATGTGAATTGCATATGGGTCAAATGGAGGATAACTAATGCGCCGTGTTGATGCATTTTCTTTTATTTAAATAAGGGCCCAATGCTTTGTAAAATTGCCTGACCAAATTGTGTTTGTGCTTAACCAATTAATGGGCTTTAGTTTTGCTTTATCTTCAAGTTGAAATAAGGGTCCATATGCCAACTTAAGAGCCAACCTTTGGAAGATCAAGAGGACCTTTGCTCAAAGTTTGTGGATGACTTTTGGTAGCCTTAAATTCAGTTACAATCAACCATTAAGTAGCGGAGCATTATTAGATTGAGTGGATCATTAATTAATAGCTTTAAGCGAGATGATATTGAAATTTATGTGGTTTTTGTAATTCTGATGGTTAAAGCTCCTATATAAGTTGAACCATTTTCATTAATGAAGACAAGCTGACTTTTATTCAGAAAATAAACGAGTTTTATCTCATCTATCTTAGCGAGAGTGATTCTCCTAAGTTCTTGAGTGATTCAAGAATCCATGAGTTTAATCAAAGGTCCTTTATCCCTTTGTGTGTTTCAACTCTTAGGCTTATCTTCCATTCTTGGAAGTGTGATGTCTATCAATTTTCATTCCAACTTCTTTTATGTTTCCATTTTCTCGTTTTAAATAATTTTTCAAATTTCTTGCTTGTTAGCATTCCAACAATGATAGATCAGTCAAACGAATTGAACGCTGTGGATTCACATCATTTGGTATTCACAGCCTGGCCATCTATATTTGGAATAGGAAAGGAAGTTTATTACACAAAGTGTTTAACCGAAGGCCATCCATGTTTAGTTGCATTCGATTACGGAAGCGAAAACAATGTTGTGAACCAAAGTTTGGTGGAGAAACTCCAGTTACCAGCAACCTTTCATCTGGATCAAGCATGGATCAAATACAGTACATGGCAATGTGTGAAAGAGGTATTATGTGATATTGCTCCCATGGACTCTTGTCATCTTCTTTTGGGATGGGCATGGCTTCACTTTAAAACACTCCATCTTGATGAACGTTCCCTTATTTGAGGCATGAGGGACATCAAAAGAAGTAGAAGATTATGACACCAAGACAAGTCAGTAAGGATCAACGTAGGCTGAAGGAGAAAACTGAAAAAGAAAAAATAGAAAAAGAAGTAATAGAAACTGCAGAAGGAAGGGAAAATAAAGAAAAAGAAATGGAACTAGAGAAAGTTTATTCGTCAATGTTTTTTCTTCTACAGTTTGTGATGTCATTTTACAGGAACAAAAGGATAAGCATGTGAAGGAAATACACGAACTTCCATGTTTGAAAAGGAAGCTTGTTCATAGTGCTTTATCATGCATTTGGTCCGTCGATAAGAAGCAAATTCGTCAAACACAACGCGTGGAATTATTTATTGTTACATATCAAGGTGGGGTACTGTTGCCAAGAAATGTTATCGACGGATTGCAACCATTGGAAAGTAACAAATATCAAGTTGAATTTGATCCTGGAAGAAGAGAATTAGTTTCAACTTCTGAAAAAAAAAATTCCTTCACAAGATCGTAATAAAAAGTTACATTAAAACTAGTGTCTTAAGATTCGGGACAAATCTTCTCGAAGAAGGAGGGTATGATGTGAATTGCATATGGGTGAAATGGAGGATGACTAATGCGCCGTGTTGATGCATTTTCTTTTATTTAAATAAGGGCCCAATGCTTTGTAAAATTGGCTGACCAAATTGTGTTTGTGCTTAACCAATTAATGGGCTTTAGTTTTGCTTTATCTTCAAGTTGAAATAAGGGTCCAATTGCCAACTTAAGAACCAACCTTTGGAAGATCAAGAGGACCTTTGCTCAAAGTTTGTGGATGACTTTTGGTAGCCTTAAATTCAGTTACAATCAACCATTAAGTAGCAGATCATTATTAGCATGAGTGGATCATTAATTAATAGCTTTAAGCGGGATGATATTGAAATTTATGTGTCTTTTGTAATTCTGATGGTTAAAGGTCCTATATAAGTTGAACCATTTTCATCAATGAAGGCAAGCTGAGTTTTATTCAGAAAATAAACGAGTTTTATCTCATCTATCTTAGTGAGAGTGATTCTCCTAAGTTCTTGAGTGATTCAAGAATCCATGAGTTTAATCAAAGGTCCTTTATCCCTTTGTGTGTTTCAACTCTTAGGCTTATCTGCCATTCTTGGAAGTGTGATGTCGATCAATTTTCATTCCATCTTCTTTTATGTTTCCATTTTCTCGGTTTAAATAATTTCTCAAATTTCTTGCTTGTTAGCATTCCAACAATGATAGATCAGTCAAACGAATCGAACGCTGTGGATTCACATCATTTGGTATTCACAGCCTGACCATCTAGATTTGGAATAGGAAAGGAAGTTTCTTACACAAAGTGTTTAACCGAAGGCCTTCCATGTTTATTTGTATTCGATTACGGAAGCGAAAACAATGTTGTGAACCAAAGTTTGGGGGAGAAACTCCAGTTACCAGCAACGTTTCATCTGGATCAAGCATGGATCAAATTCAGTACATGGCAACGTGTGAAAGAAGTATTATGTGATATTGCTCCCATGGACTCTTGTCATCTTCTTTTGGGATGGGCATGGCTTCATTTTAAAACACTTCATCTTGATGAACGTTCCCTTTATTTGAGGCATGAGGGACATCAAAAGAAGTAGAAGTTTATGACACCAAGACAAGTCAGTAAGGATCAACGTAGGCTGAAGGAGAAAAAAAAGAAAGATTAGAAAAAGAAGTAATAGAAGCTACAGAAGGAAGGGAAAATAAAGAAAAAGAAATGGAACTAGAGAAAGTTTATTCGTCAATGTCTTTTCTTCTACAGTTTGTGATGTCATTTTACAGGAACAAAAGGATAAGCATGTGAAGGAAATAGAAGAACTTCCATGTTTGAAAAGGACGCTTGTTCACAGTGCTTTATCATGCATTTGGTCCGTCGATAAGAAGCAAATTCGTCAAACACAACGCATGGAATGATTTATTGTTGCATATCAAGGTGGGGTACTGTTGCCAAGAAATGTTATCGACGGATTGCAACCATTGGAAAGTAACAAATATCAAGTTGAATTTGATCCTGGAAGAAGAGAGTTAGTTTCAACTTGTGAAAAAATACAATTCCTTCACAAGATCGTATTAAAAACTTACTTTAAAACTAGTGTCTTAAGATTCGGGACAAATCTTCTCGAAGAAGGAGGGTATGATGTGAATTGCATATGGGTCAAATGGAGGATAACTAATGCGCCGTGTTGATGCATTTTCTTTTATTTAAATAAGGGCCCAATGCTTTGTAAAATTGCCTGACCAAATTGTGTTTGTGCTTAACCAATTAATGGGCTTTAGTTTTGCTTTATCTTCAAGTTGAAATAAGGGTCCATATGCCAACTTAAGAGCCAACCTTTGGAAGATCAAGAGGACCTTTGCTCAAAGTTTGTGGATGACTTTTGGTAGCCTTAAATTCAGTTACAATCAACCATTAAGTAGCGGAGCATTATTAGATTGAGTGGATCATTAATTAATAGCTTTAAGCGAGATGATATTGAAATTTATGTGGTTTTTGTAATTCTGATGGTTAAAGCTCCTATATAAGTTGAACCATTTTCATTAATGAAGACAAGCTGACTTTTATTCAGAAAATAAACGAGTTTTATCTCATCTATCTTAGCGAGAGTGATTCTCCTAAGTTCTTGAGTGATTCAAGAATCCATGAGTTTAATCAAAGGTCCTTTATCCCTTTGTGTGTTTCAACTCTTAGGCTTATCTTCCATTCTTGGAAGTGTGATGTCTATCAATTTTCATTCCAACTTCTTTTATGTTTCCATTTTCTCGTTTTAAATAATTTTTCAAATTTCTTGCTTGTTAGCATTCCAACAATGATAGATCAGTCAAACGAATTGAACGCTGTGGATTCACATCATTTGGTATTCACAGCCTGGCCATCTAGATTTGGAATAGGAAAGGAAGTTTATTACACAAAGTGTTTAACCGAAGGCCATCCATGTTTAGTTGCATTCGATTACGAAAGCGAAAACAATGTTGTGAACCAAAGTTTGGTGGAGAAACTCCAGTTACCGGCAACCTTTCATCTGGATCAAGCATGGATCAAATACAGTACATGGCAATGTGTGAAAGAGGTATTATGTGATATTGCTCCCATGGACTCTTGTCATCTTCTTTTGGGATGGGCATGGCTTCACTTTAAAACACTCAATCTTGATGAACGTTCCCTTATTTGAGGCATGAGGGACATCAAAAGAAGTAGAAGATTATGACACCAAGACAAGTCAGTAAGGATCAACGTAGGCTGAAGGAGAAAACTGAAAAAGAAAAAATAGAAAAAGAAGTAATAGAAACTGCAGAAGGAAGGGAAAATAAAGAAAAAGAAATGGAACTAGAGAAAGTTTATTCGTCAATGTTTTTTCTTCTACAGTTTGTGATGTCATTTTACAGGAACAAAAGGATAAGCATGTGAAGGAAATACACGAACTTCCATGTTTGAAAAGGAAGCTTGTTCATAGTGCTTTATCATGCATTTGGTCCGTCGATAAGAAGCAAATTCGTCAAACACAACGCGTGGAATTATTTATTGTTACATATCAAGGTGGGGTACTGTTGCCAAGAAATGTTATCGACGGATTGCAACCATTGGAAAGTAACAAATATCAAGTTGAATTTGATCCTGGAAGAAGAGAATTAGTTTCAACTTCTGAAAAAAAAAATTCCTTCACAAGATCGTAATAAAAAGTTACATTAAAACTAGTGTCTTAAGATTCGGGACAAATCTTCTCGAAGAAGGAGGGTATGATGTGAATTGCATATGGGTGAAATGGAGGATGACTAATGCGCCGTGTTGATGCATTTTCTTTTATTTAAATAAGGGCCCAATGCTTTGTAAAATTGGCTGACCAAATTGTGTTTGTGCTTAACCAATTAATGGGGTTTAGTTTTGCTTTATCTTCAAGTTGAAATAAGGGTCCAATTGCCAACTTAAGAACCAACCTTTGGAAGATCAAGAGGACCTTTGCTCAAAGTTTGTGGATGACTTTTGGTAGCCTTAAATTCAGTTACAATCAACCATTAAGTAGCAGATCATTATTAGCATGAGTGGATCATTAATTAATAGCTTTAAGCGGGATGATATTGAAATTTATGTGTCTTTTGTAATTCTGATGGTTAAAGGTCCTATATAAGTTGAACCATTTTCATCAATGAAGGCAAGCTGAGTTTTATTCAGAAAATAAACGAGTTTTATCTCATCTATCTTAGTGAGAGTGATTCTCCTAAGTTCTTGAGTGATTCAAGAATCCATGAGTTTAATCAAAGGTCCTTTATCCCTTTGTGTGTTTCAACTCTTAGGCTTATCTGCCATTCTTGGAAGTGTGATGTCTATCAATTTTCATTCCATCTTCTTTTATGTTTCCATTTTCTCGGTTTAAATAATTTCTCAAATTTCTTGCTTGTTAGCATTCCAACAATGATAGATCAGTCAAACGAATCGAACGCTGTGGATTCACATCATTTGGTATTCACAGCCTGACCATCTAGATTTGGAATAGGAAAGGAAGTTTCTTACACAAAGTGTTTAACCGAAGGCCTTCTATGTTTATTTGTATTCGATTACGGAAGCGAAAACAATGTTGTGAACCAAAGTTTGGGGGAGAAACTCCAGTTACCAGCAACGTTTCATCTGGATCAAGCATGGATGAAATTCAGTACATGGCAATGTGTGAAAGAAGTATTATGTGATATTGGTCCCATGTACTCTTGTCATCTTCTTTTGGGATGGGCATGGCTTCATTTTAAAACACTCCATCTTGATGAACGTTCCTTTTATTTGAGGCATGAGGGACATCAAAAGAAGTAGAAGTTTATGACACCAAGACAATTCAGTAAGGATCAACGTAGGCTAAAGGAGAAAAAAAAAGAATAGAAAAAGAAGTAATAGAAGCTACAGAAGGAAGGGAAAATAAAGAAAAAGAAATGGAACTAGAGAAAGTTTATTCGTCAATGTCTTTTCTTCTACAGTTTGTGATGTCATTTTACAGGAACAAAAGGATAAGCATGTGAAGGAAATAGAAGAATTTCCATGTTTGAAAAGGAAGCTTGTTCACAGTGCTTTATCATGCATTTGGTCCGTCGATAAGAAGCAAATTCGTCAAACACAACGCATGGAATGATTTATTGTTGCATGTCAAGGTGGGGTACTATTGCCAAGAAATGTTATCGACGGATTGCAACCATTGGAAAGTAACAAATATCAAGTTCAATTTGATCCTGGAAGAAGAGAATTAGTTTCCACTTGTGAAAAAATACAATTCCTTCACAAGATCGTAATAAAAATTTACTTTAAAAGTAGTGTCTTAAGATTTGGGACAAATTATCTCGAAGAAGGCATTTATGTGGTTTTTGTAATTCTGATGGTTAAAGCTCCTATATAAGTTGTATATGGGTCCAATGGAGGATGACTAATGCGCCGTGTTGATGCAGTTTCTTTTATTTAAACAAGGGCCCAATGCTTTGTAAAATTGGCTGACCAAATTGTTTTTGTGCTTAACCAATTAATGGGCTTTAGTTTTGCTTTATCTTCAAGTTGAAATAAGGGTCCATATGCCAACTTAAGAACCAACCTTTGGAAGATCAAGAGGACCTTTGCTCAAAGTTTGTGGATGACTTTTGGTAGCGTTAAATTCAGTTACAATCAACCATTAAGTAGCGGGTCATTATTAGCTTGAGTGGATCATTAATTAATAGCTTTAACCGGGATGTTATTGAAATTTATGTGTCTTTGTAATTCTGATGGTTAAAGCTCCTATATAAGTTGAACCATTTTCATCAATGAAGGCAAGCTGAGTTTTATTCAGAAAATAAACGAGTTTTATCTCATCTATCTTAGTGAGAGTGATTCTCCTAAGTTCTTGAGTGATTCAAGAATCCATGAGTTTAATCAAAGGTCCTTTATCCCTTTGTGTGTTTCAACTCTTAGGCTTATCTGCCATTCTTGGAAGTGTGATGTCTATCAATTTTCATTCCATCTTCTTTTATGTTTCCATTTTCTCGGTTTAAATAATTTCTCAAATTTCTTGCTTGTTAGCATTCCAACAATGATAGATCAGTCAAACGAATCGAACGCTGTGGATTCACATCATTTGGTATTCACAGCCTGACCATCTAGATTTGGAATAGGAAAGGAAGTTTCTGACACAAAGTGTTTAACCGAAGGCCTTCCATGTTTATTTGTATTCGATTACGGAAGCGAAAACAATGTTGTGAACCAAAGTTTGGGGGAGAAACTCCAGTTACCAGCAACGTTTCATCTGGATCAAGCATGGATCAAATTCAGTACATGGCAACGTGTGAAAGAAGTATTATGTGATATTGCTCCCATGGACTCTTGTCATCTTCTATTGGGATGGGCATGGCTTCATTTTAAAACACTTCATCTTGATGAACGTTCCCTTTATTTGAGGCATGAGGGACATCAAAAGAAGTACAAGTTTATGACACCAAGACAAGTCAGTAAGGATCAACGTAGGCTGAAGGAGAAAACAGAAAAAGAAAGAATAGAAAAAGAATTAATAGAAACTGCAGAAGGAAGGGAAAATAAAGAAAAAGAAATGGAACTGGAGAAAGTTTATTCGTCAAGGTTTTTTCTTCTACAGTTTGTGATATCATTTAACAGGAACAAAAGGATAAGCATGTGAAGGAAATACACGAACTTCCATCTTTGAAAAGGAAGCATGTTCATAGTGCTTTATCATGCATTTGGTCCGTCGATAAGAAGCAAATTCGTCAAGCACAACGCATGGATTTATTTATTGTTACATATCAAGGTGGGGTACTGTTGCCAAGAAATGTTATCGACGGATTGCAACCATTGGAAAGTAACAAATATCAAGTTGAATTTGATCCTGGAAGAAGAGAATTAGTTTCAACTTGTGAAAATATACAATTCCTTCACAAGATCATAATAAAAAGTTACATTAAAACTAGTGTCTTAAGATTCGGGACAAATCTTCTCGAAGAAGGAGGGTATGATGTGAATTGCATATGGGTCAAATGGAGGATGACTAATGCACCGTGTTGATGCAGTTTCTTTTATTTAAATAGGGACCCAATCCTTTGTAAAATTGGCTGACCAAATTGTGTTTGTGCTGAACCAATTAATGGGCTTTAGTTTTGCTTTATCTTCAAGTTGAAATAAGGGTCCAATTGCCAACTTAAGAACCAACCTTTGGAAGATCAAGAGGACCTTTGCTCAAAGTTTGTGGATGACTTTTGGTAGCCTTAAATTCAGTTACAATCAACCATTAAGTAGCAGATCATTATTAGCATGAGTGGATCATTAATTAATAGCTTTAAGCGGGATGATATTGAAATTTATGTGTCTTTTGTAATTCTGATGGTTAAAGGTCCTATATAAGTTGAACCATTTTCATCAATGAAGGCAAGCTGAGTTTTATTCAGAAAATAAACGAGTTTTATCTCATCTATCTTAGTGAGAGTGATTCTCCTAAGTTCTTGAGTGATTCAAGAATCCATGAGTTTAATCAAAGGTCCTTTATCCCTTTGTGTGTTTCAACTCTTAGGCTTATCTGCCATTCTTGGAAGTGTGATGTCTATCAATTTTCATTCCATCTTCTTTTATGTTTCCATTTTCTCGGTTTAAATAATTTCTCAAATTTCTTGCTTGTTAGCATTCCAACAATGATAGATCAGTCAAACGAATCGAACGCTGTGGATTCACATCATTTGGTATTCACAGCCTGACCATCTAGATTTGGAATAGGAAAGGAAGTTTCTGACACAAAGTGTTTAACCGAAGGCCTTCCATGTTTATTTGTATTCGATTACGGAAGCGAAAACAATGTTGTGAACCAAAGTTTGGGGGAGAAACTCCAGTTACCAGCAACGTTTCACCTGGATCAAGCATGGATCAAATTCAGTACATGGCAACGTGTGAAAGAAGTATTATGTGATATTGCTCCCATGGACTCTTGTCATCTTCTATTGGGATGGGCATGGCTTCATTTTAAAACACTTCATCTTGATGAACGTTCCCTTTATTTGAGGCATGAGGGACATCAAAAGAAGTACAAGTTTATGACACCAAGACAAGTCAGTAAGGATCAACGTAGGCTGAAGGAGAAAACAGAAAAAGAAAGAATAGAAAAAGAATTAATAGAAACGGCAGAAGGAAGGGAAAATAAAGAAAAAGAAATGGAACTAGAGAAAGTTTATTCGTCAAGGTTTTTTCTTCTACAGTTTGTGATATCATTTTACAGGAACAAAAGGATAAGCATGTGAAGGAAATACACGAACTTCCATGTTTGAAAAGGAATCTTGTTCATAGTGCTTTATCATGCATTTGGTCCGTCGATAAGAAGCAAATTCGTCAAGCACAACGCATGGATTTATTTATTGTTACAGATCAAGGTGGGGTACTGTTGCCAAGAAATGTTATCGACGGATTGCAACCATTGGAAAGTAACAAATATCAAGTTGAATTTGATCCTGGAAGAAGAGAATTAGTTTCAACTTGTGAAAATATACAATTCCTTCACAAGATCATAATAAAAAGTTACATTAAAACTAGTGTCTTAAGATTCGGGACAAATCTTCTCGAAGAAGGAGGGTATGATGTGAATTGCATATGGGTCAAATGGAGGATGACTAATGCACCGTGTTGATGCAGTTTCTTTTATTTAAATAGGGACCCAATCCTTTGTAAAATTGGCTGACCAAATTGTGTTTGTGCTGAACCAATTAATGGGCTTTAGTTTTGCTTTATCTTCAAGTTGAAATAAGGGTCCAATTGCCAACTTAAGAACCAACCTTTGGAAGATCAAGAGGACCTTTGCTCAAAGTTTGTGGATGACTTTTGGTAGCCTTAAATTCAGTTACAATCAACCATTAAGTAGCAGATCATTATTAGCATGAGTGGATCATTAATTAATAGCTTTAAGCGGGATGATATTGAAATTTATGTGTCTTTTGTAATTCTGATGGTTAAAGCTCCTATATAAGTTGAACCATTTTCATCAATGAAGGCAAGCTGAGTTTTATTCAGAAAATAAACGAGTTTTATCTCATCTATCTTAGTGAGAGTGATTCTCCTAAGTTCTTGAGTGATTCAAGAATCCATGAGTTTAATCAAAGGTCCTTTATCCCTTTGTGTGTTTCAACTCTTAGGCTTATCTGCCATTCTTGGAAGTGTGATGTCTATCAATTTTCATTCCATCTTCTTTTATGTTTCCATTTTCTCGGTTTAAATAATTTCTCAAATTTCTTGCTTGTTAGCATTCCAACAATGATAGATCAGTCAAACGAATCGAACGCTGTGGATTCACATCATTTGGTATTCACAGCCTGACCATCTAGATTTGGAATAGGAAAGGAAGTTTCTGACACAAAGTGTTTAACCGAAGGCCTTCCATGTTTATTTGTATTCGATTACGGAAGCGAAAACAATGTTGTGAACCAAAGTTTGGGGGAGAAACTCCAGTTACCAGCAACGTTTCACCTGGATCAAGCATGGATCAAATTCAGTACATGGCAACGTGTGAAAGAAGTATTATGTGATATTGCTCCCATGGACTCTTGTCATCTTCTATTGGGATGGGCATGGCTTCATTTTAAAACACTTCATCTTGATGAACGTTCCCTTTATTTGAGGCATGAGGGACATCAAAAGAAGTACAAGTTTATGACACCAAGACAAGTCAGTAAGGATCAACGTAGGCTGAAGGAGAAAACAGAAAAAGAAAGAATAGAAAAAGAATTAATAGAAACGGCAGAAGGAAGGGAAAATAAAGAAAAAGAAATGGAACTAGAGAAAGTTTATTCGTCAAGGTTTTTTCTTCTACAGTTTGTGATATCATTTTACAAGAACAAAAGGATAAGCATGTGAAGGAAATACACGAACTTCCATGTTTGAAAAGGAATCTTGTTCATAGTGCTTTATCATGCATTTGGTCCGTCGATAAGAAGCAAATTCGTCAAGCACAACGCATGGATTTATTTATTGTTACAGATCAAGGTGGGGTACTGTTGCCAAGAAATGTTATCGACGGATTGCAACCATTGGAAAGTAACAAATATCAAGTTGAATTTGATCCTGGAAGAAGAGAATTAGTTTCAACTTGTGAAAATATACAATTCCTTCACAAGATCATAATAAAAAGTTACATTAAAACTAGTGTCTTAAGATTCGGGACAAATCTTCTCGAAGAAGGAGGGTATGATGTGAATTGCATATGGGTCAAATGGAGGATGACTAATGCACCGTGTTGATGCAGTTTCTTTTATTTAAATAAGGACCCAATCCTTTGTAAAATTGGCTTTCCAAATTGTGTTTGTGCTGAACCAATTAATGGGCTTTAGTTTTGCTTTATCTTCAAGTTGAAATAAGGGTCCAATTGCCAACTTAAGAACCAACCTTTGGAAGATCAAGAGGACCTTTGCTCAAAGTTTGTGGATGACTTTTGGTAGCCTTAAATTCAGTTACAATCAACCATTAAGTAGCAGATCATTATTAGCATGAGTGGATCATTAATTAATAGCTTTAAGCGGGATGATATTGAAATTTATGTGTCTTTTGTAATTCTGATGGTTAAAGGTCCTATATAAGTTGAACCATTTTCATCAATGAAGGCAAGCTGAGTTTTATTCAGAAAATAAACGAGTTTTATCTCATCTATCTTAGTGAGAGTGATTCTCCTAAGTTCTTGAGTGATTCAAGAATCCATGAGTTTAATCAAAGGTCCTTTATCCCTTTGTGTGTTTCAACTCTTAGGCTTATCTGCCATTCTTGGAAGTGTGATGTCTATCAATTTTCATTCCATCTTCTTTTATGTTTCCATTTTCTCGGTTTAAATAATTTCTCAAATTTCTTGCTTGTTAGCATTCCAACAATGATAGATCAGTCAAACGAATCGAACGCTGTGGATTCACATCATTTGGTATTCACAGCCTGACCATCTAGATTTGGAATAGGAAAGGAAGTTTCTGACACAAAGTGTTTAACCGAAGGCCTTCCATGTTTATTTGTATTCGATTACGGAAGCGAAAACAATGTTGTGAACCAAAGTTTGGGGGAGAAACTCCAGTTACCAGCAACGTTTCACCTGGATCAAGCATGGATCAAATTCAGTACATGGCAACGTGTGAAAGAAGTATTATGTGATATTGCTCCCATGGACTCTTGTCATCTTCTATTGGGATGGGCATGGCTTCATTTTAAAACACTTCATCTTGATGAACGTTCCCTTTATTTGAGGCATGAGGGACATCAAAAGAAGTACAAGTTTATGACACCAAGACAAGTCAGTAAGGATCAACGTAGGCTGAAGGAGAAAACAGAAAAAGAAAGAATAGAAAAAGAATTAATAGAAACGGCAGAAGGAAGGGAAAATAAAGAAAAAGAAATGGAACTAGAGAATGTTTATTCGTCAAGGTTTTTTCTTCTACAGTTTGTGATATCATTTAACAGGAACAAAAGGATAAGCATGTGAAGGAAATACACGAACTTCCATCTTTGAAAAGGAAGCTTGTTCATAGTGCTTTATCATGCATTTGGTCCGTCGATAAGAAGCAAATTCGTCAAGCACAACACATGGATTTATTTATTGTTACATATCAAGGTGGGGTACTGTTGCCAAGAAATGTTATCGACGGATTGCAACCATTGGAAAGTAACAAATATCAAGTTGAATTTGATCCTGGAAGAAGAGAATTAGTTTCAACTTGTGAAAATATACAATTCCTTCACAAGATCATAATAAAAAGTTACATTAAAACTAGTGTCTTAAGATTCGGGACAAATCTTCTCGAAGAAGGAGGGTATGATGTGAATTGCATATGGGTCAAATGGAGGATGACTAATGCACCGTGTTGATGCAGTTTCTTTATTTAAATAAGGACCCAATCCTTTGTAAAATTGGCTGACCAAATTGTATTTGTGCTGAACCAATTAATGGGCTTTAGTTTTGCTTTATCTTCAAGTTGAAATAAGGGTCCAATTGCCAACTTAAGAACCAACCTTTGGAAGATCAAGAGGACCTTTGCTCAAAGTTTGTGGATGACTTTTGGTAGCCTTAAATTCAGTTACAATCAACCATTAAGTAGCAGATCATTATTAGCATGAGTGGATCATTAATTAATAGCTTTAAGCGGGATGATATTGAAATTTATGTGTCTTTTGTAATTCTGATGGTTAAAGGTCCTATATAAGTTGAACCATTTTCATCAATGAAGGCAAGCTGAGTTTTATTCAGAAAATAAACGAGTTTTATCTCATCTATCTTAGTGAGAGTGATTCTCCTAAGTTCTTGAGTGATTCAAGAATCCATGAGTTTAATCAAAGGTCCTTTATCCCTTTGTGTGTTTCAACTCTTAGGCTTATCTGCCATTCTTGGAAGTGTGATGTCTATCAATTTTCATTCCATCTTCTTTTATGTTTCCATTTTCTCGGTTTAAATAATTTCTCAAATTTCTTGCTTGGTAGCATTCCAACAATGATAGATCAGTCAAACGAATCGAACGCTGTGGATTCACATCATTTGGTATTCACAGCCTGACCATCTAGATTTGGAATAGGAAAGGAAGTTTCTGACACAAAGTGTTTAACCGAAGGCCTTCCATGTTTATTTGTATTCGATTACGGAAGCGAAAACAATGTTGTGAACCAAAGTTTGGGGGAGAAACTCCAGTTACCAGCAACATTTCATCTGGATCAAGCATGGATCAAATTCAGTACATGGCAACGTGTGAAAGAAGTATTATGTGATATTGCTCCCATGGACTCTTGTCATCTTCTATTGGGATGGGCATGGCTTGATTTTAAAACACTTCATCTTGATGAACGTTCCCTTTATTTAAGGCATGAGGGACATCAAAAGAAGTACAAGTTTATGACACCAAGACAAGTCAGTAAGGATCAACGTAGGCTGAAGGAGAAAACAGAAAAAGAATTAATAGAAACGGCAGAAGGAAGGGAAAATAAAGAAAAAGAAATGGAACTAGAGAAAGTTTATTCGTCAAGGTTTTTTCTTCTACAGTTTGTGATATCATTTTACAGGAACAAAAGGATAAGCATGTGAAGGAAATACACGAACTTCCATGTTTGAAAAGGAATCTTGTTCATAGTGCTTTATCATGCATTTGGTCCGTCGATAAGAAGCAAATTCGTCAAGCACAACGCATGGATTTATTTATTGTTACAGATCAAGGTGGGGTACTGTTGCCAAGAAATGTTATCGACGGATTGCAACCATTGGAAAGTAACAAATATCAAGTTGAATTTGATCCTGGAAGAAGAGAATTAGTTTCAACTTGTGAAAATATACAATTCCTTCACAAGATCATAATAAAAAGTTACATTAAAACTAGTGTCTTAAGATTCGGGACAAATCTTCTCGAAGAAGGAGGGTATGATGTGAATTGCATATGGGTCAAATGGAGGATGACTAATGCACCGTGTTGATGCAGTTTCTTTTATTTAAATAGGGACCCAATCCTTTGTAAAATTGGCTGACCAAATTGTGTTTGTGCTGAACCAATTAATGGGCTTTAGTTTTGCTTTATCTTCAAGTTGAAATAAGGGTCCAATTGCCAACTTAAGAACCAACCTTTGGAAGATCAAGAGGACCTTTGCTCAAAGTTTGTGGATGACTTTTGGTAGCCTTAAATTCAGTTACAATCAACCATTAAGTAGCAGATCATTATTAGCATGAGTGGATCATTAATTAATAGCTTTAAGCGGGATGATATTGAAATTTATGTGTCTTTTGTAATTCTGATGGTTAAAGGTCCTATATAAGTTGAACCATTTTCATCAATGAAGGCAAGCTGAGTTTTATTCAGAAAATAAACGAGTTTTATCTCATCTATCTTAGTGAGAGTGATTCTCCTAAGTTCTTGAGTGATTCAAGAATCCATGAGTTTAATCAAAGGTCCTTTATCCCTTTGTGTGTTTCAACTCTTAGGCTTATCTGCCATTCTTGGAAGTGTGATGTCTATCAATTTTCATTCCATCTTCTTTTATGTTTCCATTTTCTCGGTTTAAATAATTTCTCAAATTTCTTGCTTGGTAGCATTCCAACAATGATAGATCAGTCAAACGAATCGAACGCTGTGGATTCACATCATTTGGTATTCACAGCCTGACCATCTAGATTTGGAATAGGAAAGGAAGTTTCTGACACAAAGTGTTTAACCGAAGGCCTTCCATGTTTATTTGTATTCGATTACGGAAGCGAAAACAATGTTGTGAACCAAAGTTTGGGGGAGAAACTCCAGTTACCAGCAACGTTTCATCTGGATCAAGCATGGATCAAATTCAGTACATGGCAACGTGTGAAAGAAGTATTATCTGATATTGCTCCCATGGACTCTTGTCATCTTCTATTGGGATGGGCATGGCTTGATTTTAAAACACTTCATCTTGATGAACGTTCCCTTTATTTAAGGCATGAGGGACATCAAAAGAAGTACAAGTTTATGACACCAAGACAAGTCAGTAAGGATCAACGTAGGCTGAAGGAGAAAACAGAAAAAGAAAGAATAGAAAAAGAATTAATAGAAACGGCAGAAGGAAGGGAAAATAAAGAAAAAGAAATGGAACTAGAGAAAGTTTATTCGTCAAGGTTTTTTCTTCTACAGTTTGTGATATCATTTTACAGGAACAAAAGGATAAGCATGTGAAGGAAATACACGAACTTCCATGTTTGAAAAGGAATCTTGTTCATAGTGCTTTATCATGCATTTGGTCCGTCGATAAGAAGCAAATTCGTCAAGCACAACGCATGGATTTATTTATTGTTACAGATCAAGGTGGGGTACTGTTGCCAAGAAATGTTATCGACGGATTGCAACCATTGGAAAGTAACAAATATCAAGTTGAATTTGATCCTGGAAGAAGAGAATTAGTTTCAACTTGTGAAAATATACAATTCCTTCACAAGATCATAATAAAAAGTTACATTAAAACTAGTGTCTTAAGATTCGGGACAAATCTTCTCGAAGAAGGAGGGTATGATGTGAATTGCATATGGGTCAAATGGAGGATGACTAATGCACCGTGTTGATGCAGTTTCTTTTATTTAAATAGGGACCCAATCCTTTGTAAAATTGGCTGACCAAATTGTGTTTGTGCTGAACCAATTAATGGGCTTTAGTTTTGCTTTATCTTCAAGTTGAAATAAGGGTCCAATTGCCAACTTAAGAACCAACCTTTGGAAGATCAAGAGGACCTTTGCTCAAAGTTTGTGGATGACTTTTGGTAGCCTTAAATTCAGTTACAATCAACCATTAAGTAGCAGATCATTATTAGCATGAGTGGATCATTAATTAATAGCTTTAAGCGGGATGATATTGAAATTTATGTGTCTTTTGTAATTCTGATGGTTAAAGCTCCTATATAAGTTGAACCATTTTCATCAATGAAGGCAAGCTGAGTTTTATTCAGAAAATAAACGAGTTTTATCTCATCTATCTTAGTGAGAGTGATTCTCCTAAGTTCTTGAGTGATTCAAGAATCCATGAGTTTAATCAAAGGTCCTTTATCCCTTTGTGTGTTTCAACTCTTAGGCTTATCTGCCATTCTTGGAAGTGTGATGTCTATCAATTTTCATTCCATCTTCTTTTATGTTTCCATTTTCTCGGTTTAAATAATTTCTCAAATTTCTTGCTTGGTAGCATTCCAACAATGATAGATCAGTCAAACGAATCGAACGCTGTGGATTCACATCATTTGGTATTCACAGCCTGACCATCTAGATTTGGAATAGGAAAGGAAGTTTCTGACACAAAGTGTTTAACCGAAGGCCTTCCATGTTTATTTGTATTCGATTACGGAAGCGAAAACAATGTTGTGAACTAAAGTTTGGGGGAGAAACTCCAGTTACCAGCAACGTTTCATCTGGATCAAGCATGGATCAAATTCAGTACATGGCAACGTGTGAAAGAAGTATTATGTGATATTGCTCCCATGGACTCTTGTCATCTTCTATTGGGATGGGCATGGCTTGATTTTAAAACACTTCATCTTGATGAACGTTCCCTTTATTTAAGGCATGAGGGACATCAAAAGAAGTACAAGTTTATGACACCAAGACAAGTCAGTAAGGATCAACGTAGGCTGAAGGAGAAAACAGAAAAAGAAAGAATAGAAAAAGAATTAATAGAAACGGCAGAAGGAAGGGAAAATAAAGAAAAAGAAATGGAACTAGAGAAAGTTTATTCGTCAAGGTTTTTTCTTCTACAGTTTGTGATATCATTTTACAGGAACAAAAGGATAAGCATGTGAAGGAAATACACGAACTTCCATCTTTGAAAAGGAATCTTGTTCATAGTGCTTTATCATGCATTTGGTCCGTCGATAAGAAGCAAATTCGTCAAGCACAACGCATGGATTTATTTATTGTTACAGATCAAGGTGGGGTACTGTTGCCAAGAAATGTTATCGACGGATTGCAACCATTGGAAAGTAACAAATATCAAGTTGAATTTGATCCTGGAAGAAGAGAATTAGTTTCAACTTGTGAAAATATACAATTCCTTCACAAGATCATAATAAAAAGTTACATTAAAACTAGTGTCTTAAGATTCGGGACAAATCTTCTCGAAGAAGGAGGGTATGATGTGAATTGCATATGGGTCAAATGGAGGATGACTAATGCACCGTGTTGATGCAGTTTCTTTTATTTAAATAGGGACCCAATCCTTTGTAAAATTGGCTGACCAAATTGTGTTTGTGCTGAACCAATTAATGGGCTTTAGTTTTGCTTTATCTTCAAGTTGAAATAAGGGTCCAATTGCCAACTTAAGAACCAACCTTTGGAAGATCAAGAGGACCTTTGCTCAAAGTTTGTGGATGACTTTTGGTAGCCTTAAATTCAGTTACAATCAACCATTAAGTAGCAGATCATTATTAGCATGAGTGGATCATTAATTAATAGCTTTAAGCGGGATGATATTGAAATTTATGTGTCTTTTGTAATTCTGATGGTTAAAGCTCCTATATAAGTTGAACCATTTTCATCAATGAAGGCAAGCTGAGTTTTATTCAGAAAATAAACGAGTTTTATCTCATCTATCTTAGTGAGAGTGATTCTCCTAAGTTCTTGAGTGATTCAAGAATCCATGAGTTTAATCAAAGGTCCTTTATCCCTTTGTGTGTTTCAACTCTTAGGCTTATCTGCCATTCTTGGAAGTGTGATGTCTATCAATTTTCATTCCATCTTCTTTTATGTTTCCATTTTCTCGGTTTAAATAATTTCTCAAATTTCTTGCTTGGTAGCATTCCAACAATGATAGATCAGTCAAACGAATCGAACGCTGTGGATTCACATCATTTGGTATTCACAGCCTGACCATCTAGATTTGGAATAGGAAAGGAAGTTTCTGACACAAAGTGTTTAACCGAAGGCCTTCCATGTTTATTTGTATTCGATTACGGAAGCGAAAACAATGTTGTGAACCAAAGTTTGGGGGAGAAACTCCAGTTACCAGCAACGTTTCATCTGGATCAAGCATGGATCAAATTCAGTACATGGCAACGTGTGAAAGAAGTATTATGTGATATTGCTCCCATGGACTCTTGTCATCTTCTATTGGGATGGGCATGGCTTCATTTTAAAACACTTCATCTTGATGAACGTTCCCTTTATTTGAGGCATGAGGGACATCAAAAGAAGTACAAGTTTATGACACCAAGACAAGTCAGTAAGGATCAACGTAGGCTGAAGGAGAAAACAAAAAAAGAAAGAATAGAAAAAGAATTAATAGAAACGGCAGAAGGAAGGGAAAATAAAGAAAAAGAAATGGAACTAGAGAAAGTTTATTCGTCAAGGTTTTTTCTTCTACAGTTTGTGATATCATTTTACAGGAACAAAAGGATAAGCATGTGAAGGAAATACACGAACTTCCATGTTTGAAAAGGAAGCTTGTTCATAGTGCTTTATCATGCATTTGGTCCGTCGATAAGAAGCAAATTCGTCAAGCACAACGCATGGATTTATTTATTGTTACAGATCAAGGTGGGGTACTGTTGCCAAGAAATGTTATCGACGGATTGCAACCGTTGGAAAGTAACAAATATCAAGTTGAATTTGATCCTGGAAGAAGAGAATTAGTTTCAACTTGTGAAAATATACAATTCCTTCACAAGATCATAATAAAAAGTTACATTAAAACTAGTGTCTTAAGATTCGGGACAAATCTTCTCGAAGAAGGAGGGTATGATGTGAATTGCATATGGGTCAAATGGAGGATCACTAATGCACCGTGTTGATGCAGTTTCTTTTATTTAAATAAGGACCCAATCCTTTGTAAAATTGGCTGACCAAATTGTGTTTGTGCTGAACCAATTAATGGGCTTTAGTTTTGCTTTATCTTCAAGTTGAAATAAGGGTCCAATTGCCAACTTAAGAACCAACCTTTGGAAGATCAAGAGGACCTTTGCTCAAAGTTTGTGGATGACTTTTGGTAGCCTTAAATTCAGTTACAATCAACCATTAAGTAGCAGATCATTATTAGCATGAGTGGATCATTAATTAATAGCTTTAAGCGGGATGATATTGAAATTTATGTGTCTTTTGTAATTCTGATGGTTAAAGCTCCTATATAAGTTGAACCATTTTCATCAATGAAGGCAAGCTGAGTTTTATTCAGAAAATAAACGAGTTTTATCTCATCTATCTTAGTGAGAGTGATTCTCCTAAGTTCTTGAGTGATTCAAGAATCCATGAGTTTAATCAAAGGTCCTTTATCCCTTTGTGTGTTTCAACTCTTAGGCTTATCTGCCATTCTTGGAAGTGTGATGTCTATCAATTTTCATTCCATCTTCTTTTATGTTTCCATTTTCTCGGTTTAAATAATTTCTCAAATTTCTTGCTTGGTAGCATTCCAACAATGATAGATCAGTCAAACGAATCGAACGCTGTGGATTCACATCATTTGGTATTCACAGCCTCACCATCTAGATTTGGAATAGGAAAGGAAGTTTTTGACACAAAGTGTTTAACCGAAGGCCTTCCATGTTTATTTGTATTCGATTACGGAAGCGAAAACAATGTTGTGAACCAAAGTTTGGGGGAGAAACTCCAGTTACCAGCAACGTTTCATCTGGATCAAGCATGGATCAAATTCAGTACATGGCAACGTGTGAAAGAAGTATTATGTGATATTGCTCCCATGGACTCTTGTCATCTTCTTTTGGGATGGGCATGGCTTCATTTTAAAACACTTCATCTTGATGAACGTTCCCTTTATTTGAGGCATGAGGGACATCAAAAGAAGTACAAGTTTATGACACCAAGACAAGTCAGTAAGGATCAACGTAGGCTGAAGGAGAAAACAGAAAAAGAAAGAATAGAAAAAGAATTAATAGAAACTGCAGAAGGAAGGGAAAATAAAGAAAAAGAAATGGAACTAGAGAAAGTTTATTCGTCAAGGTTTTTTCTTCTACAGTTTGTGATATCATTTAACAGGAACAAAAGGATAAGCATGTGAAGGAAATACACGAACTTCCATCTTTGAAAAGGAAGCTTGTTCATAGTGCTTTATCATGCATTTGGTCCGTCGATAAGAAGCAAATTTGTCAAGCACAACACATGGATTTATTTATTGTTACATATCAAGGTGGGGTACTGTTGCCAAGAAATGTTATCGACGGATTGCAACCATTGGAAAGTAACAAATATCAAGTTGAATTTGATCCTGGAAGAAGAGAATTAGTTTCAACTTGTGAAAATATACAATTCCTTCACAAGATCATAATAAAAAGTTACATTAAAACTAGTGTCTTAAGATTCGGGACAAATCTTCTCGAAGAAGGAGGGTATGATGTGAATTGCATATGGGTCAAATGGAGGATCACTAATGCACCGTGTTGATGCAGTTTCTTTTATTTAAATAAGGACCCAATCCTTTGTAAAATTGGCTGACCAAATTGTATTTGTGCTGAACCAATTAATGGGCTTTAGTTTTGCTTTATCTTCAAGTTGAAATAAGGGTCCAATTGCCAACTTAAGAACCAACCTTTGGAAGATCAAGAGCACCTTTGCTCAAAGTTTGTGGATGACTTTTGGTAGCCTTAAATTCAGTTACAATCAACCATTAAGTAGCAGATCATTATTAGCATGAGTGGATCATTAATTAATAGCTTTAAGCGGGATGATATTAAAATTTATGTGTCTTTTGTAATTCTGATGGTTAAAGCTCCTATATAAGTTGAACCATTTTCATCAATGAAGGCAAGCTGAGTTTTATTCAGAAAATAAACGAGTTTTATCTCATCTATCTTAGTGAGAGTGATTCTCCTAAGTTCTTGAGTGATTCAAGAATCCATGAGTTTAATCAAAGGTCCTTTATCCCTTTGTGTGTTTCAACTCTTAGGCTTATCTGCCATTCTTGGAAGTGTGATGTCTATCAATTTTCATTCCATCTTCTTTTATGTTTCCATTTTCTCGGTTTAAATAATTTCTCAAATTTCTTGCTTGTTAGCATTCCAACAATAATAGATCAGTCAAACGAATCGAACGCTGTGGATTCACATCATTTGGTATTCACAGCCTCACCATCTAGATTTGGAATAGGAAAGGAAGTTTCTGACACAAAGTGTTTAACCGAAGGCCTTCCATGTTTATTTGTATTCGATTACAGAAGCGAAAACAATGTTGTGAACCAAAGTTTGGGGGAGAAACTCCAGTTACCAGCAACGTTTCATCTGGATCAAGCATGGATCAAATTCAGTACATGGCAACGTGTGAAAGAAGTATTATGTGATATTGCTCCCATGGACTCTTGTCATCTTCTATTGGGATGGGCATGGCTTCATTTTAAAACACTTCATCTTGATGAACGTTCCCTTTATTTGAGGCATGATGGACATCAAAAGAAGTACAAGTTTATGACACCAAGACAAGTCAGTAAGGATCAACGTAGGCTGAAGGAGAAAACAGAAAAAGAAAGAATAGAAAAAGAATTAATAGAAACTGCAGAAGGAAGGGAAAATAAAGAAAAAGAAATGGAACTAGAGAAAGTTTATTCGTCAATGTTTTTTCTTCTACAGTTTGTGATATCATTTAACAGGAACAAAAGGATAAGCATGTGAAGGAAATACACGAACTTCCATCTTTGAAAAGGAAGCTTGTTCATAGTGCTTTATCATGCATTTGGTCCGTCGATAAGAAGCAAATTCGTCAAGCACAACGCATGGATTTATTTATTGTTACATATCAAGGTGGGGTACTGTTGCCAAGAAATGTTATCGACGGATTGCAACCATTGGAAAGTAACAAATATCAAGTTGACTTTGATCCTGGAAGAAGAGAATTAGTTTCAACTTGTGAAAATATACAATTCCTTCACAAGATCATAATAAAAAGTTACATTAAAACTAGTGTCTTAAGATTCGGGACAAATCTTCTCGAAGAAGGAGGGTATGATGTGAATTGCATATGGGTCAAATGGAGGATCACTAATGCACCGTGTTGATGCAGTTTCTTTTATTTAAATAAGGACCCAATCCTTTGTAAAATTGGCTGACCAAATTGTATTTGTGCTGAACCAATTAATGGGCTTTAGTTTTGCTTTATCTTCAAGTTGAAATAAGGGTCCAATTGCCAACTTAAGAACCAACCTTTGGAAGATCAAGAGCACCTTTGCTCAAAGTTTGTGGATGACTTTTGGTAGCCTTAAATTCAGTTACAATCAACCATTAAGTAGCAGATCATTATTAGCATGAGTGGATCATTAATTAATAGCTTTAAGCGGGATGATATTAAAATTTATGTGTCTTTTGTAATTCTGATGGTTAAAGCTCCTATATAAGTTGAACCATTTTCATCAATGAAGGCAAGCTGAGTTTTACTCAGAAAATAAACGAGTTTTATCTCATCTATCTTAGTGAGAGTGATTCTCCTAAGTTCTTGAGTGATTCAAGAATCCATGAGTTTAATCAAAGGTCCTTTATCCCTTTGTGTGTTTCAACTCTTAGGCTTATCTGCCATTCTTGGAAGTGTGATGTCTATCAATTTTCATTCCATCTTCTTTTATGTTTCCATTTTCTCGGTTTAAATAATTTCTCAAATTTCTTGCTTGTTAGCATTCCAACAATAATAGATCAGTCAAACGAATCGAACGCTGTGGATTCACATCATTTGGTATTCACAGCCTCACCATCTAGATTTGGAATAGGAAAGGAAGTTTCTGACACAAAGTGTTTAACCGAAGGCCTTCCATGTTTATTTGTATTCGATTACAGAAGCGAAAACAATGTTGTGAACCAAAGTTTGGGGGAGAAACTCCAGTTACCAGCAACGTTTCATCTGGATCAAGCATGGATCAAATTCAGTACATGGCAACGTGTGAAAGAAGTATTATGTGATATTGCTCCCATGGACTCTTGTCATCTTCTATTGGGATGGGCATGGCTTCATTTTAAAACACTTCATCTTGATGAACGTTCCCTTTATTTGAGGCATGATGGACATCAAAAGAAGTACAAGTTTATGACACCAAGACAAGTCAGTAAGGATCAACGTAGGCTGAAGGAGAAAACAGAAAAAGAAAGAATAGAAAAAGAATTAATAGAAACTGCAGAAGGAAGGGAAAATAAAGAAAAAGAAATGGAACTAGAGAAAGTTTATTCGTCAATGTTTTTTCTTCTACAGTTTGTGATATCATTTAACAGGAACAAAAGGATAAGCATGTGAAGGAAATACACGAACTTCCATCTTTGAAAAGGAAGCTTGTTCATAGTGCTTTATCATGCATTTGGTCCGTCGATAAGAAGCAAATTCGTCAAGCACAATGCATGGATTTATTTATTGTTACATATCAAGGTGGGGTACTGTTGCCAAGAAATGTTATCGACGGATTGCAACCATTGGAAAGTAACAAATATCAAGTTGACTTTGATCCTGGAAGAAGAGAATTAGTTTCAACTTGTGAAAATATACAATTCCTTCACAAGATCATAATAAAAAGTTACATTAAAACTAGTGTCTTAAGATTCGGGACAAATCTTCTCGAAGAAGGAGGGTATGATGTGAATTGCATATGGGTCAAATGGAGGATCACTAATGCACCGTGTTGATGCAGTTTCTTTTATTTAAATAAGGACCCAATCCTTTGTAAAATTGGCTGACCAAATTGTATTTGTGCTGAACCAATTAATGGGCTTTAGTTTTGCTTTATCTTCAAGTTGAAATAAGGGTCCAATTGCCAACTTAAGAACCAACCTTTGGAAGATCAAGAGCACCTTTGCTCAAAGTTTGTGGATGACTTTTGGTAGCCTTAAATTCAGTTACAATCAACCATTAAGTAGCAGATCATTATTAGCATGAGTGGATCATTAATTAATAGCTTTAAGCGGGATGATATTAAAATTTATGTGTCTTTTGTAATTCTGATGGTTAAAGCTCCTATATAAGTTGAACCATTTTCATCAATGAAGGCAAGCTGAGTTTTATTCAGAAAATAAACGAGTTTTATCTCATCTATCTTAGTGAGAGTGATTCTCCTAAGTTCTTGAGTGATTCAAGAATCCATGAGTTTAATCAAAGGTCCTTTATCCCTTTGTGTGTTTCAACTCTTAGGCTTATCTGCCATTCTTGGAAGTGTGATGTCTATCAATTTTCATTCCATCTTCTTTTATGTTTCCATTTTCTCGGTTTAAATAATTTCTCAAATTTCTTGCTTGTTAGCATTCCAACAATAATAGATCAGTCAAACGAATCGAACGCTGTGGATTCACATCATTTGGTATTCACAGCCTCACCATCTAGATTTGGAATAGGAAAGGAAGTTTCTGACACAAAGTGTTTAACCGAAGGCCTTCCATGTTTATTTGTATTCGATTACAGAAGCGAAAACAATGTTGTGAACCAAAGTTTGGGGGAGAAACTCCAGTTACCAGCAACGTTTCATCTGGATCAAGCATGGATCAAATTCAGTACATGGCAACGTGTGAAAGAAGTATTATGTGATATTGCTCCCATGGACTCTTGTCATCTTCTATTGGGATGGGCATGGCTTCATTTTAAAACACTTCATCTTGATGAACGTTCCCTTTATTTGAGGCATGATGGACATCAAAAGAAGTACAAGTTTATGACACCAAGACAAGTCAGTAAGGATCAACGTAGGCTGAAGGAGAAAACAGAAAAAGAAAGAATAGAAAAAGAATTAATAGAAACTGCAGAAGGAAGGGAAAATAAAGAAAAAGAAATGGAACTAGAGAAAGTTTATTCGTCAATGTTTTTTCTTCTACAGTTTGTGATATCATTTAACAGGAACAAAAGGATAAGCATGTGAAGGAAATACACGAACTTCCATCTTTGAAAAGGAAGCTTGTTCATAGTGCTTTATCATGCATTTGGTCCGTCGATAAGAAGCAAATTCGTCAAGCACAATGCATGGATTTATTTATTGTTACATATCAAGGTGGGGTACTGTTGCCAAGAAATGTTATCGACGGATTGCAACCATTGGAAAGTAACAAATATCAAGTTGAATTTGATCCTGGAAGAAGAGAATTAGTTTCAACTTGTGAAAATATACAATTCCTTCACAAGATCATAATAAAAAGTTACATTAAAACTAGTGTCTTAAGATTCGGGACAAATCTTCTCGAAGAAGGAGGGTATGATGTTAATTGCATACGGGTCAAATGGAGGATCACTAATGCACCGTGTTGATGCAGTTTCTTTTATTTAAATAAGGGCCCAATGCTTTGTAAAATTGGCTGACCAAATTGTGTTTGTGCTGAACTAATTAATGGGCTTTAGTTTTGCTTTATCTTCAAGTTGAAATAAGGGTCCAATTGCCAACTTAAGAACCAACCTTTGGAAAATCAAGAGGACCTTTGCTCAAAGTTTGTGGATGACTTTTGGTAGCCTTAAATTCAGTTACAATCAACCATTAAGTAGAAGATCATTATTAGCATGAGTGGATCATTAATTAATAGCTTTAAGCGGGATGATATTGAAATTTATGTGTCTTTTGTAATTCTGATGGTTAAAGCTCCTATATAAGTTGAACCATTTTCATCAATGAAGGCAAGCTGAGTTTTATTCAGAAAATAAACGAGTTTTATCTCATCTATCTTAGTGAGAGTGATTCTCCTAAGTTCTTGAGTGATTCAAGAATCCATGAGTTTAATCAAAGGTCCTTTCTCCCTCTGTGTGTTTCAATTCTTAGGCTTATCTTCCATTCTTGGAAGTGTGATGTCTATCAATTTCCGTTCCATCTTCTTTTATGTTTCCATTTTCTCGTTTTAAATAATTTCTCAAATTTCTTGCTTGTTAGCATTCCAACAATGATAGATCAGTCAAACGAATCGAACGCTGTGGATTCACATCATTTGGTATTCACAGCCTGGCCATCTAGACCTAGAATAGGAAAGGAAGTTTATTATACAAAGTGTTTAACCGAAGGCCATCCATGTTTAGTTGCATTCGATTACGGAAGCGAAAACAATGTTGTGAGCCAAAGATTGGTGGAGAAACTCCAGTTACCAGCAACGTTTCATCTGGATCAAGCATGGATCAAATTCAGTACATGGCAACGTGTGAAAGAAGTATTATGTGATATTGCTCCCATGGACTCTTGTCATCTTCTTTTGGGATGGGCATGGCTTCATTTTAAAACACTTCATCTTGATGAACGTTCCCTTTATTTGAGGTATGAGGGACATCAAAGGAAGTACAAGTTTATGACACCAAGACAAGTCAGTAAGGATCAACGTAGGCTGAAGGAGAAAACAGAAAAACAAAGAATAGAAAAAGAATTAATAGAAACTGCAGAAGGAAGGGAAAATAAAGAAAAAGAAATGGAACTAGAGAAAGTTTATTCGTCAATGTTTTTTCTTCTACAGTTTGTGATATCATTTAACAGGAACAAAAGGATAAGCATGTGAAGGAAATACACGAACTTCCATCTTTGAAAAGGAAGCTTGTTCATAGTGCTTTATCATGCATTTGGTCCGTCGATAAGAAGCAAATTCGTCAAGCACAACGCAATGATTTATTTATTGTTACATATCAAGGTGGGGTACTGTTGTCAACAAGTGTTATTGACGGATTGCCACCATTGGAAAGTAACAAATATCAAGTTGAATTTGATCCTGGAAGAAGAAAATTAGTTTCAACTTGTGAAAATATACAATTCCTTCACAAGATCATAATAAAAAGTTACATTAAAACTAGTGTCTTAAGATTCGGGACAAATCTTCTCGAAGAAGGAGGGTATGATGTGAATTGCATATGGGTCAAATGGAGGATGACTAATGCACCGTGTTGATGCAGTTTCTTTTATTTAAATAAGGGCCCAATTCTTTGTAAAATTGGCTGATCAAATTGTGTTTGTTCTGAACCAATTAATGGGCTTTAGTTTTGCTTTATCTTCAAGTTGAAATAAGGGTCCAATTGCCAACTTAAGAACCAACCTTTGGAAAATCAAGAGGACCTTTGCTCAAAGTTTGTGGATGACTTTTGGTAGCCTTAAATTCAGTTACAATAAACCATTAAGTAGCAGATCATTATTAGCATGAGTGGATCATTAATTAATAGCTTTAAGCGGGATAATATTGAAATTTATGTGTCTTTTGTAATTCTGATGGTTAAAGCTCCTATATAAGTTGAACCATTTTCATCAATGAAGGCAAGCTGAGTTTTATTCAGAAAATAAACGAGTTTTATCTCATCTATCTTAGTGAGAGTGATTCTCCTAAGTTCTTGAGTGATTCAAGAATCCATGAGTTTAATCAAAGGTCCTTTATCCCTTTGTGTGTTTCAACTCTTAGGCTTATCTGCCATTCTTGGAAGTGTGATGTCTATCAATTTTCATTCCATCTTCTTTTATGTTTCCATTTTCTCGTTTTAAATAATTTCTCAAATTTCTCGCTTGTTAGCATTCCAACAATGATAGATCAGTCAAACGAATCGAACGCTGTGGATTCACATCATTCGGTATTCACAGCCTGGCCATCTAGACCTGGAATAGGAAAGGAAGTTTATTATACAAAGTGTTTAACCGAAGGCCATCCATGTTTAGTTGCATTCGATTACGGAAGCGAAAACAATGTTTTGAGCCAAAGATTGGTGGAGAAACTCCAGTTACCAGCAACCTTTCATCTGGATCAAGCATGGATCAAATTCAGTACATGGCAATGTGTGAAAGAAGTATTATGTGATATCGCTCCCATGGACTCTTGTCATCTTCTTTTGGGATGGGCTTGGCTTCATTTTAAAACACTCCATCTTGATGAACGTTCCCTTTATTTGAGGCATGAGGGACATCAAAGGAAGTAGAAGTTTATGACACCAAGACATGTCAGTAAGGATCAACGTAGGCTGAAGGAGAAAACAAAAAAAAGAAAGAATAGAAAAAGAAGTAATAGAAACTGCAGAAGGAAGGGAAAATAAAGAAAAAGAAATGGAACTAGAGAAAGTTTATTCGTCAATGTATTTTCTTCTACAGTTTCTGATATCATTTTACAGGAACAAAAGGATAAGCATGTGAAGGAAATACACGAACTTCCATGTTTGAAAAGGAAGCTTGTTCATAGTGCTTTATCACGCATTTGGTCCGTCGATAAGAAGCAAATTCGTCAAACACAACGCATGGAATTATTTATTGTTACATATCAAGGTGGGGTACTGTTGTCAACAAGTGTTATCGACGGATTGCCATCATTGGAAAGTAACAAATATCAAGTTTAATTTGATCCTGGAAGAAGAAAATTACTTTCAACTTGCGAAAAAGTAAATTTCCTTCACAAGATCATAATAAAAACTTACTTTACAACTAGTGTCTTAAGATTCGGGACAAATCTTCTCGAAGAAGGAGGGTATGATGTGAATTGCATATGGGTCAAATGGAGGATGACTAATGCGCCGTGTTGATGCAGTTTCTTTTATTTAAACAAGGGCCCAATGCTTTGTAAAATTGGTTGACCAAATTGTGTTTGTGCTTAACCAATTAATGGGCTTTAGTTTTGCTTTATCTTCAAGTTGAAATAAGGGTCCATATGCCAACCTATGAACCAACCTTTGGAAGATCAAGAGGACCTTTGCTCAAAGTTTGTGGATGACTTTTGGTAGCCTTAAATTCAGTTACAATCAACCATTAAGTAGCGGTTCATTATTAGCTTGAGTGGATCATTAATTAATAGCTTTTAGCGGGATGATATTGAAATTTATGTGTCTTTTGTAATTCTGATGGTTAAAGCTCCTATATAAGTTGAACCATTTTCATCAATGAAGGCAAGCTGAGTTTTATTCAGAAAATAAACGAGTTTTATCTCATCTATCTTAGTGAGAGTGATTCTCCTAAGTTCTTGAGTGATTCAAGAATCCATGAGTTTAATCAAAGGTCCTTTCTCCCTCTGTGTGTTTCAATTCTTAGGCTTATCTTCCATTCTTGGAAGTGTGATGTCTATCAATTTCCGTTCCATCTTCTTTTATGTTTCCATTTTCTCGTTTTAAATAATTTCTCAAATTTCTTGCTTGTTAGCATTCCAACAATGATAGATCAGTCAAACGAATCGAACGCTGTGGATTCACATCATTTGGTATTCACAGCCTGGCCATCTAGACCTAGAATAGGAAAGGAAGTTTATTATACAAAGTGTTTAACCGAAGGCCATCCATGTTTAGTTGCATTCGATTACGGAAGCGAAAACAATGTTGTGAGCCAAAGATTGGTGGAGAAACTCCAGTTACCAGCAACGTTTCATCTGGATCAAGCATGGATCAAATTCAGTACATGGCAACGTGTGAAAGAAGTATTATGTGATATTGCTCCCATGGACTCTTGTCATCTTCTTTTGGGATGGGCATGGCTTCATTTTAAAACACTTCATCTTGATGAACGTTCCCTTTATTTGAGGTATGAGGGACATCAAAGGAAGTACAAGTTTATGACACCAAGACAAGTCAGTAAGGATCAACGTAGGCTGAAGGAGAAAACAGAAAAACAAAGAATAGAAAAAGAATTAATAGAAACTGCAGAAGGAAGGGAAAATAAAGAAAAAGAAATGGAACTAGAGAAAGTTTATTCGTCAATGTTTTTTCTTCTACAGTTTGTGATATCATTTAACAGGAACAAAAGGATAAGCATGTGAAGGAAATACACGAACTTCCATCTTTGAAAAGGAAGCTTGTTCATAGTGCTTTATCATGCATTTGGTCCGTCGATAAGAAGCAAATTCGTCAAGCACAACGCAATGATTTATTTATTGTTACATATCAAGGTGGGGTACTGTTGTCAACAAGTATTATTGACGGATTGCCACCATTGGAAAGTAACAAATATCAAGTTGAATTTGATCCTGGAAGAAGAAAATTAGTTTCAACTTGTGAAAATATACAATTCCTTCACAAGATCATAATAAAAAGTTACATTAAAACTAGTGTCTTAAGATTCGGGACAAATCTTCTCGAAGAAGGAGGGTATGATGTGAATTGCATATGGGTCAAATGGAGGATGACTAATGCACCGTGTTGATGCAGTTTCTTTTATTTAAATAAGGGCCCAATTCTTTGTAAAATTGGCTGATCAAATTGTGTTTGTTCTGAACCAATTAATGGGCTTTAGTTTTGCTTTATCTTCAAGTTGAAATAAGGGTCCAATTGCCAACTTAAGAACCAACCTTTGGAAAATCAAGAGGACCTTTGCTCAAAGTTTGTGGATGACTTTTGGTAGCCTTAAATTCAGTTACAATCAACCATTAAGTAGCAGATCATTATTAGCATGAGTGGATCATTAATTAATAGCTTTAAGCGGGATGATATTGAAATTTATGTGTCTTTCGTAATTCTGATGGTTAAAGCTCCTATATAAGTTGAACCATTTTCATCAATGAAGGCAAGCTGAGTTTTATTCAGAAAATAAACGAGTTTTATCTCATCTATCTTAGTGAGAGTGATTCTCCTAAGTTCTTGAGTGATTAAAGAATTCATGAGTTTAATCAAAGGTCCTTTCTTCCTCTGTGTGTTTCAATTCTTAGGCTTATCTTCCATTCTTGGAAGTGTGATGTCTATCAATTTCCGTTCCATCTTCTTTTATGTTTCCATTTTCTCGTTTTAAATAATTTCTCAAATTTCTCGCTTGTTAGCATTCCAACAATGATAGATCAGTCAAACGAATCGAACGCTGTGGATTCACATCATTCGGTATTCACAGCCTGGCCATCTAGACCTGGAATAGGAAAGGAAGTTTATTATACAAAGTGTTTAACCGAAGGCCATCCATGTTTAGTTGCATTCGATTACGGAAGCGAAAACAATGTTTTGAGCCAAAGATTGGTGGAGAAACTCCAGTTACCAGCAACCTTTCATCTGGATCAAGCATGGATCAAATTCAGTACATGGCAATGTGTGAAAGAAGTATTATGTGATATTGCTCCCATGGACTCTTGTCATCTTCTTTTGGGATGGGCATGGCTTCATTTTAAAACACTCCATCTTGATGAACGTTCCCTTTATTTGAGGCATGAGGGACATCAAAGGAAGTAGAAGTTTATGACACCAAGACATGTCAGTAAGGATCAACGTAGGCTGAAGGAGAAAACAAAAAAAGAAAGAATAGAAAAAGAAGTAATAGAAACTGCAGAAGGAAGGGAAAATAAAGAAAATGAAATGGAACTAGAGAAAGTTTATTCGTCAATGTATTTTCTTCTACAGTTTGTGATGTCATTTTACAGGAACAAAAGGATAAGCATGTGAAGGAAATACACGAACTTCCATGTTTGAAAAGGAAGCTTGTTCATAGTGCTTTATCACGCATTTGGTCCGTCGATAAGAAGCAAATTCGTCAAACACAACGCATGGAATTATTTATTGTTACATATCAAGGTGGGGTACTGTTGTCAACAAGTGTTATTGACGGATTGCCACCATTGGAAAGTAACAAATATCAAGTTGAATTTGATCCTGGAAGAAGAAAATTAGTTTCAACTTGCGAAAAAGTAAAATTCCTTCACAAGATCATAATAAAAACTTACTTTACAACTAGTGTCTTAAGATTCGGGACAAATCTTCTCGAAGAAGGAGGGTATGATGTGAATTGCATATGGGTCAAATGGAGGATGACTAATGCGCCGTGTTGATGCAGTTTCTTTTATTTAAACAAGGGCCCAATGCTTTGTAAAATTGGCTGACCAAATTGTGTTTGTGCTTAACCAATTAATGGGCTTTAGTTTTGCTTTATCTTCAAGTTGAAATAAGGGTCCATATGCCAACCTATGAACCAACCTTTGGAAGATCAAGAGGACCTTTGCTCAAAGTTTGTGGATGACTTTTGGTAGCCTTAAATTCAGTTACAATCAACCATTAAGTAGCGGTTCATTATTAGCTTGAGTGGATCATTAATTAATAGCTTTAAGCAGGATGATATTGAAATTTATGTGTCTTTTGTAATTCTGATGGTTAAAGCTCCTATATAAGTTGAACCATTTTCATCAATGAAGGCAAGCTGAGTTTTATTCAGAAAATAAACGAGTTTTATCGCATCTATCTTAGTGAGAGTGATTCTCCTAAGTTCTTGAGTGATTCAAGAATCCATGAGTTTAATCAAAGGTCCTTTCTCCCTCTGTGTGTTTCAACTCTTAGGCTTATCTTCCATTCTTGGAAGTGTGATGTCTATCAATTTCCGTTCCATCTTCTTTTATGTTTCCATTTTCTCTTTTTAAATAATTTCTCATATTTCTTGCTTGTTAGCATTCCAACAATGATAGATCAGTCAAACGAATCGAACGCTGTGGATTCACATCATTTGGTATTCACAGCCTGGCCATCTAGACCTGGAATAGGAAAGGAAGTTTATTATACAAAGTGTTTAACCGAAGGCCATCCATGTTTAGTTGCATTCGATTACGGAAGCGAAAACAATATTTTGAGCCAAAGATTGGTGGAGAAACTCCAATTACCAGCAACCTTTCATCTGGATCAAGCATGGATCAAATTCAGTACATGGCAATGTGTGAAAGAAGTATTATGTGATATCGCTCCCATGGACTCTTGTCATCTTCTTTTGGGATGGGCATGGCTTCATTTTAAAACACTCCATCTTGATGAACGTTCCCTTTATTTGAGGCATGAGGGACATCAAAGGAAGTAGAAGTTTATGACACCAAGACATGTCAGTAAGGATCAACGTAGGCTGAAGGAGAAAACAAAAAAAAGAAAGAATAGAAAAAGAAGTAATAGAAACTGCAGAAGGAAGGGAAAATAAAGAAAAAGAAATGGAACTAGAGAAAGTTTATTCGTCAATGTATTTTCTTCTACAGTTTCTGATATCATTTTACAGGAACAAAAGGATAAGCATGTGAAGGAAATACACGAACTTCCATGTTTGAAAAGGAAGCTTGTTCATAGTGCTTTATCACGCATTTGGTCCGTCGATAAGAAGCAAATTCGTCAAACACAACGCATGGAATTATTTATTGTTACATATCAAGGTGGGGTACTGTTGTCAACAAGTGTTATCGACGGATTGCCATCATTGGAAAGTAACAAATATCAAGTTTAATTTGATCCTGGAAGAAGAAAATTACTTTCAACTTGCGAAAAAGTAAATTTCCTTCACAAGATCATAATAAAAACTTACTTTACAACTAGTGTCTTAAGATTCGGGACAAATCTTCTCGAAGAAGGAGGGTATGATGTGAATTGCATATGGGTCAAATGGAGGATGACTAATGCGCCGTGTTGATGCAGTTTCTTTTATTTAAACAAGGGCCCAATGCTTTGTAAAATTGGCTGACCAAATTGTGTTTGTGCTTAACCAATTAATGGGCTTTAGTTTTGCTTTATCTTCAAGTTGAAATAAGGGTCCATATGCCAACCTATGAACCAACCTTTGGAAGATCAAGAGGACCTTTGCTCAAAGTTTGTGGATGACTTTTGGTAGCCTTAAATTCAGTTACAATCAACCATTAAGTAGCGGATCATTATTAGCTTGAGTGGATAATTAATTAATAGCTTTCAGCGGGATGATATTGAAATTTATGTGTCTTTTGTAATTCTGATGGTTAAAGCTCCTATATAAGTTGAACCATTTTCATCAATGAAGGCAAGCTGAGTTTTATTCAGAAAATAAACGAGTTTTATCTCATCTATCTTAGTGAGAGTGATTCTCCTAAGTTCTTGAGTGATTCCAGAATCCATGAGTTTAATCAAAGGTCCTTTCTCCCTCTGTGTGTTTCAATTCTTAGGCTTATCTTCCATTCTTGGAAGTGTTATGTCTATCAATTTTCATTCCATCTTCTTTTATGTTTCCATTTTCTCATTTTAAATAATTTCTCAAATTTCTTGCTTGTTAGCATTCCAACAATGATAGATCAGTAAAACAAATTGAACGCTGTGGATTCACATCATTTGGTATTCACAGCGTGGCCATCTAGATTTGGAATAGGAAAGGAAGTTTATTATACAAAGTGTTTAACCGAAGGCCATCCATGTTTAGTTGCATTCGATTACGGAAGCGAAAACAATGTTGTGAGCCAAAGATTGGTGGAGAAACTCCAGTTACCAGCAACCTTTCATCTGGATCAAGCATGGATCAAATTCAGTACATGGATATGTGTGAAAGAAGTATTATGTGATATCGCTCCCATGGACTCTTGTCATCTTCTTATGGGATGGGCATGGCTTCATTTTAAAACACTCCATCTTGATGAACGTTCCCTTTATTTGAGGCATGAGGGACATCAAAGGAAGTAGAAGTTTATGACACCAAGACATGTCAGTAAGGATCAACGTAGGCTGAAGGAGAAAACAGAAAAAGAAAGAATAGAAAAAGAAGTAATAGAAACTGCAGAGGGAAGGGAAAATAAAGAAAAAGAAATGGAACTAGAGAAAGTTTATTCGTCAATGTATTTTCTTCTACAGTTTGTGATGTCATTTTACAGGAACAAAAGGATAAGCATGTGAAGGAAATACACGAACTTCCATGTTTGAAAAGGAAGCTTGTTCATAGTGCTTTATCATGCATTTGGTTCGTCGATAAGAAGCAAATTCGTCAAAGACAACGCATGGAATTATTTATTGTTACATATCAAGGTGGGGTACTATTGCCAAGAAATGTTATCGACGGATTGCAACCATTGGAAAGTAACAAATATCAAGTTGAATTTGATCCTGGAAGAAGAGAATTAGTTTCAACTTGTGAAAAAATAAAATTCCTTCAGAAGATCAGTATAAAAACTTACTTTAAAACTAGTGTCTTAAGATTCGGGACAAATCTTCTCGAAGAAGGAGGGTATGATGTGAATTGCATATGGGTCAAATGGAGGATGACTAATGCGCCGTGTTGATGCAGTTTCTTTTATTTAAATAAGGGCCCAATGCTTTGTAAAATTGGCTGACCAAATTATGTTTGTGCTTAATGATGGAGGCGTGGTTCGGGATCGTCACATGGTTTTCAGAGCAGTTGATGGGATCATGCCCAAGACCTTTAAAGAGATCTCGGATTAGCTTTAGATCATAGAATAGGAACTCTTATAATTCTTGTAATGTTTTTGTTTGGGCTTTACCGGACCTTTAGTTATGTTGGGCCTTTTTGGTGTTTCGGCCCATAGTATATAAGCCATTGTGAGACACATTTGTATGGAGATTTGAGTTTTATGAAACAGTGAGTTTTCTCTCAAGTCTCGAGGTTCTCCTGAGAACCACCGATCCTTATCTTTGAATCTCCGATTCAAAGTGGCGGATCTTCCTCACTTATCTTGGAATCTCCTCCAAGTGGCGTGATTTCCTTCCGTTCCGCAAAAACCCCCAATCGACGTCCTCCATTTTCCCCCTTTTCGTTTTAGGGTTCATACCCATTTTCGTTCTAGATGAATTCCTCCCCAAATCCGAGACGATCCTTCATCATCTGGTAATCAGAGCTCGGTTAGTTCTTCTTTCAAGATTGATTTTGGATTTTGTCGTTTCTCCTTCCAAAATAGTTCGTGCTACATTCGTTTGTTCGCGACTTGTTCGTTCTTTGTGGCTTCTGTCTCGTCTTCGATTGTGCACGTGTTTAGGAAGTTTGAGAAGGGGATTCCACGAACTGATTGCTTGGTTCATCTTTGGGCATCCTCGGCGCCGGATGTTTTGAAGTAGAAATTGTTATTCTTTCGTTTGTGTTGAGGGCGAACTGATTTCATAGGGTGTTGCACGTGTTTTGACCAGAATTGGAAGCTACTTCAAAATTAAGGTGTTATGTCTGAATCCGTGGCGATTGGAGGCAAATTGGTCAATGGAATTCGATGCATACCAAGTGCTTGTTCGCAATAGCTAGTTTGTTGAGGCAGTAGAGTAGCGTGAAGTGGGGAAGACATGTTGAGTTGGTGAATTGCTGCCACGTGAAGCTTGAACCCTTTGTTAAATTCTTACCATTGGACAGACTCATTTGGTGGACAGACTCATTTGGTGCATAGTTGTTTTGAAGCTAGCTGTTCAGGCCTGCCTTAGTTATGTTGTGCAGCAGCTCTCCTAAGTAAACAGTGCAATTTGGCAAGATTTTAGTGGAGCAGAGTTTCATTTTATGAAATCCCAGTCGGTGGGCTTGTGCTTGAAGCGGTTATGGGACAGTAGCTTGCTTAGTCTTTCGGTGCAGCAGCTCTTGGTCCAAGCGGTGTCCAAACTTTTGGTGCATTTTTCTGGTTTTTTTTTGTGCAAAATCTAGTGCAGACGGGTCCAGCAGAGTATTCATGCGGTCAACAAAGTGAGCTTATTACAAACCTCTTTTCAATTTGGTGCTGATTGTGGTAACGGGACAGTGGACTTATCAAGGACTGTTTGTGCTATGATTGGCTGATGTGTGGGGCATGAATTGAGTTGTTCAAACGGTGACAGCAGCTGGTTGGATTGGTCCAATTGACAGCAACATACACTGTTTTCGAGCGGTGGTGGCAGGAAAATTGGTGCTTGATGATTCTGAAACTGTTAAAGCAATTTTGGATAAGGGAAATCCCCATTACGTCTGTGAATCACGGGTTCTTGTGAAACCTTATAAAGAGAAGCCAAAACTTATGCTCAGAAAGCACTCAGATAGAGTTGAGCACCAGCACCCTGCTTATTACGCAGCACACTACCTAGATGTTGACACTGAACCTACGCCAATTCCAAGAGGTTGCAGGAACCCTCGATCTCTGAGGAGCCTGATCATTGAACAGCAAGAGGAGGCTGCATTTGAATTTCAGAGAAGACGTTTTGCAGAGCTGCAGTTGGCCCAAAAATCTTTCACCATTTCACCCCATTTAGGCTTTAACGCAGCAAAAACTTCAAATGATCATTTCAATGTCCATTCTGCAGAATCTCTCAATCATGTTCTGAATGACAAATCCGGATATATGGATAACAATTACACTGCTGAGGACAGCAATCAAGGACTGAATCTCCCAGATAGCCCATTTTCATTTCCAGTAGATAGTGGAATTTCAGCAGTTAAATAATGCTTGGAAGCAAAACATCTCTAGTTTTCTTGGTGCATCGGTGACAGAACAGAAATTTTGTGTAGTGCAGCAACCATTTCTTTATTTCAGTTGGTGGCAGCCTTTTTATTTTGATGTGGCAGCAGCCTTCAATCGTGTTTCGGTACAGCAGGTGTAGTGAATTGCCACGTGAAATTGGAGTTAGAAGTGCTAAAACAGTTTGGACTCACTGCAGCAGCGTGGCTTAGTCCTTTTGGTGCAGAAGTTTCACTTGAGTATCTAGTTCATGCGGCATTTCTTTGATTGGCACGTGAAATAGGCTAGCAGTGCAGCATGGTGAAAGTGGCAGATTCAAGTTGTTGGTGATTGTGATTGGCACATTTTTTTTGGTTTTGGTTTGTTTAATGTCAGGTGCAGATTTGTTTAAGCTGCCACATGGTGATGCATAATTAGACAGCAGCTACTTTCATTGGTGCAGCGGATATTAGTACCTTATTTGTTTTAGTGCTTTTTTTTACCAAACGGTGGCAGCAATAGGCTGGATTGGGTGCCTGTATCCCTTTAATTTCATTCGGTGCTTAGTCATTTTGGTGTAGGACATCAACCCCTCGCTTAAGAGAAACAATTTTGGTGCTGCTTCATTGGCTAAACAGTGCAGTTTTGGGTCGTGTTTTGGCTGGTTTGGATAGCAAGCGTGCTTGCTGGTTTGTTGCAGCTTTGCAGCTGTCTCACTTTGTTTTGGGCATGGATTGAGTTGATTTTTTTTTGGATGCTGTTGTGATTACTCTCCATTATGCATATGGTACTTATTCTTGTCAGTATAAGTCCTTTTCTTGAATTTCTAACTTTGTTTGAGTCTCTTGTCCATCAATTCTTTTCGAGTTTGATTTTCCCTTGGATTCTTGTGTTGTGGGACAATGTACCTTGAGCTAAATTGTTGGAAGTATTGCTTGTGTAAGTTTGTATTAATCATCACAATTTAGCTTGAGTATTTTGTTTCATATTTCCAGTAGTAATTCTAAATACTTTGTTTAGATTACACTTGTCTTTTAAAGTGCTTTTCTCGTTGTCAGAATCTTAGTTTGTCACATATTCACTCTCTTTGGTTTAACGCTTTCTTGCTTTTGGTGCTTTTTAGTTTGTCTTTAAATTTCCTTGGTTTTGTCTTGGAGTCATCCTTTCCTTGGCCTCCTGAGTTGAGCCTAGATTCATTACGTCTTTCACTTTGATGTTGATTTCTAGATGGGTTGATTGGCGGTTCTTTGAAGAACTGAACAAGAACTTGAGAGCGAGTGAATACACTTTGAGAGTGAAACACGAGTGGAATTGAGTGTAAACACGTAAGGAGTGGTGAGGCCCATTTAATAATTTTATCCCCATTACTTTTGCTAACCACTTACTGTGTTTTGTGTTAGTTCTTGTTTCCTCTCTTTCACTGCAGGAATTAGGAATTTTGAGCACTCCAGAATGTTCCATACACGTTCAACCTTGATAGAAGATATCAACTTCATTGTGTCCAGAATTATCAAGTTGAATAGCAAACTTGGGAATCTTAGAAAGGAGCACCATGAAGAAAGACGATCATTACCAAAAGACAAAACAAGTGTTATTAGCTGCACCAAGTGTGAAGGTTATGGACACGAAAATTATCAATGTCCTAATTGGAACGCAAAGTACATGAATCTTCAGGAACTCCAGGATTACATTGTATACTTGAAAGAGGTAAAGAGGAGTGTTAGGCGAAAGCTCGAAGTTAGGCAAGAGCAACGAGCAAAAAGGGAGCATGAAAAGGCGGAAAGAGCATTAAAGGAAATGTGGGAAAAAGCAAGACAAAAGAGAGAGCTAAAAGAGAGAAAGGAGCAAGAGCTAAGAGAACAAAAGATGAAAGAGCTTAGAGAAAGAAAAGAAAAACTGCTAAGAGAGCGAGAAGAGAAAGAACAAAGAGAGAAACACGAGAATGAGTCTCTCCTCACACCCGTGGCATGCATGGTTGAGATGAAATCCTTAAAGGGGGATGATAATATGTTAAATTGTTGTTCCCATTCACATCATGATTTTTCATTGGGAACACTTACTAATCCCTCTCTTTTTGTCTTAATGCCTAGGGAAGACTTATACATTAAGGAGCAATGGCATAAGCGATGGGGTGAGGAAAGGATGATAGAAAAGGCAACAACAACATGGGCAACACATGAACCTGCATTTAATCATCTGTTTGTGTGTTTGTCCTATCATGAAAATCCTGAAGGATTTCAGGGACACTCTTTTTCTATTCTGATTATTATGGGTTGTTCTCCTTTTTGTTCCACAGTGAATAGTATACTTGTGGTTAAACTTTTTGACGTGTTCTGCAGGTTTATCTTTGATCCTGGAAGACAATCTTTTAACACCTTGATAATAAGAGATTGGCCTCTTTTATGATTCCCATCTCCTTTTTTATATATATAGCATTTCATTTCTGTCTTTAGACTATTATGGTTTTTGTGTGCTTTCACACTTATGTTTGTGTGTCTGGTTGTAGGAAATAAAGCGCTAAAATTCGAGGTCGAATTTTGTCCAACCTGGAGGCAATGATGGAGGCGTGGTTCGGGATCGTCACATGGTTTTCAGAGCAGTTGATGGGATCATGCCCAAGACCTTTAAAGAGATCTCGGATTAGCTTTAGATCATAGAATAGGAACTCTTATAATTCTTGTAATGTTTTTGTTTGGACTTTACCGGACCTTTAGTTATGTTGGGCCTTTTTGGTGTTTCGGCCCATAGTATATAAGCCATTGTGAGACACATTTGTATGGAGATTTGAGTTTTATGAAACAGTGAGTTTTCTCTCAAGTCTCGAGGTTCTCCTCAGAACCACCGATCCTTATCTTTGAATCTCCGATTCAAAGTGGCGGATCATCCTCACTTATCTTGGAATCTCCTCCAAGTGGCGTGATTTCCTTCCGTTCCGCAAAAACCCCCAATCGACGTCCTCCATTTTCCCCCTTTTCGTTTTAGGGTTCATACCCATTTTCGTTCTAGATGAATTCCTCCCCAAATCCGAGACGATCCTTCATCATGCTTAACCAATTAATGGGCTTTAGTTTTGCTTTATCTTCAAGTTGAAATAAGGGTCCATATGCCAACTTAAGAACCAACCTTTGGAAGATCAAGAGGACCTTTGCTCAAAGTTTGTGGATGACTTTTGGTAGCCTTAAATTCAGTTACAATCAACCATTAAGTAGTGAATCATTATTAGCTTGAGTGGATCATTAATTAATAGCTTTTAGCGGAATGATATTGAAATTTATGTGTCTTTTGTAATTCTGATGGTTAAAGCTCCGATATAAGTTGAATCATTTTCATCAATGAAGGCAAGCTGAGTTTTATTCAGAAAATAAACGAGTTTTATCTCATCTATCTTAGTGAGAGTGATTCTCCTAAGTTCTTGAGTGATTCAAGAATCCATGAGTTTAATCAAAGGTCCTTTATCCCTTTGTGTGTTTCAACTCTTAGGCTTATCTTCCATTCTTGGAAGTCTGATGTCTATCAATTTCCATTCCATCTTCTTTTATGTTTCCATTTTCTCATTTTAAATAATTTCTCCAATTTCTTGCTTGTTAGCATTCCAACAATGATAGATCAGTCAAACGAATCGAACACTGTGGATTCACATCATTTGGTATTCACAGCCTGGCCATCTAGATTTGGAATAGGAAAGGAAGTTTATTATACAAAGTGTTTAACCGAAGGCCATCCATGTTTAGTTGCATTCGATTACGGAAGCGAAAATAATGTTGTGAACCAAAGTTTGGTGGAGAAACTCCAGTTACCAACAACCTTTAATCTGGATCAAGCATGGATCAAATTCAGTACATGGCAATGTGTGAAAGAAGTATTATGTGATATTGCTCCCATGGACTCTTGTCATCTTCTTTTGGGATGGGCATGGCTTTATTTTAAAACACTCCATCTTGATGAACGTTCCCTTTATTTGAGGCATGAGGGACATCAAAAGAAGTAGAAGTTTATGACACCAAGACAAGTCAGTAAGGATCAACGTAGGCTGAAGGAGAAAACAGAAAAAGAAAGAATAGAAAAAAAGTAATAGAAATTGCAGAAGGAAGGGAAAATAAAGAAAAAGAAATGGAACTAGAGAAAGTTTATTCGTCAATGTTTTTTCTTCTATAGTTTATGATGTCATTTTACAGGAACAAAAGGATAAGCATGTGAAGGAAATACACGAACTTCCATGTTTGAAAAGGAAGCTTGTTCATAGTGCTTTATCATGCATTTGGTCCGTCGATAAGAAGCAAATTCGTCAAACACAACGTATGGAATTATTTATTGTTACATATCAAGGTGGGGTACTGTTGCCAAGAATTGTTATCGACGGATTGCAACCATTGGAAAGTAACAAATATCAAGTTGAATTTGATCCTGGAAGAAGAGAATTAGTTTCAACTTGTGAAAAAATAAAATTCCTTCACAAGATCAGTATAAAAACTTACTTTAAAACTAGTGTCTTAAGATTCGGGACAAATCTTCTCGAAGAAGGAGGGTATGATGTGAATTGCATATGGGTCAAATGGAGGATGACTAATGCACCGTGTTGATGCAGTTTCTTTTATTTAAATAAGGGCCCAATGCTTTGTAAAATTGGCTGACCAAATTGTGTTTGTGCTTAACCAATTAATGGGCTTTAGTTTTGCTTTATCTTCAAGTTGAAATAAGGGTCCATATGCCAACTTAAGAACCAACCTTTGGAAGATCAAGAGGACCTTTGCTCAAAGTTTGTGGATGACTTTTGGTAGCCTTAAATTCAGTTACAATCAACCATTAAGTAGCGAATCATTATTAGCTTGAGTGGATCATTAATTAATAGCTTTTAGCGGAATGATATTGAAATTTATGTGTCTTTTGTAATTCTGATGGTTAAAGCTCCGATATAAGTTGAATCATTTTCATCAATGAAGGCAAGCTGAGTTTTATTCAGAAAATAAACGAGTTTTATCTCATCTATCTTAGTGAGAGTGATTCTCCTAAGTTCTTGAGTGATTCAAGAATCCATGAGTTTAATCAAAGGTCCTTTATCCCTTTGTGTGTTTCAACTCTTAGGCTTATCTTCCATTCTTGTAAGTCTGATGTCTATCAATTTCCATTCCATCTTCTTTTATGTTTCCATTTTCTCGTTTTAAATAATTTCTCCAATTTCTTGCTTGTTAGCATTCCAACAATGATAGATCAGTCAAACGAATCGAACACTGTGGATTCACATCATTTGGTATTCACAGCCTGGCCATCTAGATTTGGAATAGGAAAGGAAGTTTATTATACAAAGTGTTTAACCGAAGGCCATCCATGTTTAGTTGCATTCGATTACGGAAGCGAAAATAATGTTGTGAACCAAAGTTTGGTGGAGAAACTCCAGTTACCAACAACCTTTAATCTGGATCAAGCATGGATCAAATTCAGTACATGGCAATGTGTGAAAGAAGTATTATGTGATATTGCTCCCATGGACTCTTGTCATCTTCTTTTGGGATAGGCATGGCTTTATTTTAAAACACTCCATCTTGATGAACGTTCCCTTTATTTGAGGCATGAGAGACATCAAAAGAAGTAGAAGTTTATGACACCAAGACAAGTCGGTAAGGATCAACGTAGGCTGAAGGAGAAAACAGAAAAAGAAAGAATAGAAAAGAAAGTAATAGAAATTGCAGAAGGAAGGGAAAATAAAGAAAAAGAAATGGAACTAGAGAAAGTTTATTCGTCAATGTTTTTTCTTCTATAGTTTGTGATGTCATTTTACAGGAACAAAAGGATAAGCATGTGAAGGAAATACACGAACTTCCATGTTTGAAAAGGAAGCTTGTTCATAGTGCTTTATCATGCATTTGGTCCGTCGATAAGAAGCAAATTCGTCAAAGACAACGCATGGAATTATTTATTGTTACATATCAAGGTGGGGTACTGTTGCCAAGAAATGTTATCGACGGATTGCAACCATTGGAAAGTAACAAATATCAAGTTGAATTTGATCCTGGAAGAAGAGAATTAGTTTCAACTTGTGAAAAAATAAAGTTCCTTCAGAAGATCAGTATAAAAACTTACTTTAAAACTAGTGTCTTAAGATTCGGGACAAATCTTCTCGAAGAAGGAGGGTATGATGTGAATTGCATATGGGTCAAATGGAGGATGACTCATGCGCCGTGTTGATGCAGTTTCTTTTATTTAAATAAGGGCCCAATGCTTTGTAAAATTGGCTGACCAAATTGTGTTTGTGCTTAACCAATTAATGGGCTTTAGTTTTGCTTTATCTTCAAGTTGAAATAAGGGTCCATATGCCAACTTAAGAACCAACCTTTGGAAGATCAAGAGGACCTTTGCTCAAAGTTTGTGGATGACTTTTGGTAGCCTTAAATTCAGTTACAATCAACCATTAAGTAGCGAATCATTATTAGCTTGCGTGGATCATTAATTAATAGCTTTTAGCGGAATGATATTGAAATTTATGTGTCTTTTGTAATTCTGATGGTTAAAGCTCCGATATAAGTTGAATCATTTTCATCAATGAAGGCAAGCTGAGTTTTATTCAGAAAATAAACGAGTTTTATCTCATCTATCTTAGTAAGAGTGATTCTCCTAAGTTCTTGAGTGATTCAAGAATCCATGAGTTTAATCAAAGGTCCTTTATCTCTTTGTGTGTTTCAACTCTTAGGCTTATCTTCCATTCTTGGAAGTGTGATGTCTATCAATTTTCATTCCATCTTCTTTTATGTTTCCATTTTCTCGTTTTAAATAATTTCTCAAATTTCTTGCTTGTTAGCATTCCAACAATGATAGATCATTCAAACGAATCGAACGTAGTGGATTCATAGCCTGGCCATCTAGATTTGGACTAGGAAAGGAAGTTTATTATACAAAGTGTTTAGCCGAAGGCCATCCATGTTTAGTTGCATTCGATTACGGAAGCGAAAACAATGTTGTGAACCAAAGTTTGGTGGAGAAACTCCAGTTACCAACAACCTTTCATCTGGATCAAGCATGGATCAAATTCAGTACATGGCAATGTGTGAAAGAAGTATTATGTGATATTGCTCCCATGGACTCTTGTCATCTTCTTTTGGGATGGGCATGACTTTATTTTAAAACACTCCATCTTGATGAACGTTCCCTTTATTTGAGGCATGAGGGACATCAAAAGAAGTAGAAGTTTATGACACCAAGACAAGTCGGTAAGGATCAACGTAGGCTGAAGGAGAAAACAGAAAAAGAAAGAATAGAAAAAAAAGTAATAGAAATTGCAGAAGGAAGGGAAAATAAAGAAAAAGAAATGGAACTAGAGAAAGTTTATTCGTCAATGTTTTTTCTTCTATAGTTTGTGATGTCATTTTACAGGAACAAAAGGATAAGCATGTGAAGGAAATACACGAACTTCCATGTTTGAAAAGGAAGCTTGTTCATAGTGCTTTATCATGCATTTGGTCCGTCGATAAGAAGCAAATTCGTCAAACACAACGCATGGAATTATTTATTGTTACATATCAAGGTGGGGTACTGTTGCCAAGAAATGTTATCGACGGATTGCAACCATTGGAAAGTAACAAATATCAAGTTGAATTTGATCCTGGAAGAAGAGAATTAGTTTCAACTTGTGAAAAAATAAAATTCCTTCACAAGATCATTATAAAAACTTACTTTAAAACTAGTGTCTTAAGATTCGGGACAAATCTTCTCGAAGAAGGAGGGTATGATGTGAATTGCATATGGGTCAAATGGAGGATGACTAATGCGCCGTGTTGATGCAGTTTCTTTTATTTAAATAAGGGCCCAATGCTTTGTAAAATTGGCTGACCAAATTGTGTTTGTGCTTAACCAATTAATGGGCTTTAGTTTTGCTTTATCTTCAAGTTGAAATAAGGGTTCATATGCCAACTTAAGAACCAACCTTTGGAAGATCAAGAGGACCTTTGCTCAAAGTTTGTGGATGACTTTTGGTAGCCTTAAATTCAGTTACAATCAACCATTAAGTAGCGGATCATTATTAGCTTGAGTGGATCATTAATTAATAGCTTTTAGTGAGATGGTATTGAAATTTATGTGTCTTTTGTAATTCTGATGGTTAAAGCTCCGATATAAGTTGAATCATTTTCATCAATGAAGGCAAGCTGAGTTTTATTCAGAAAATAAACGAGTTTTATCTCATCTATCTTAGTGAGAGTGATTCTCCTAAGTTCTTGAGTGATTCAAGAATCCATGAGTTTAATCAAAGGTCCTTTATCTCTTTGTGTGTTCAACTCATAGGCTTATCTTCCATTCTTGGAAGTGTGATGTCTATCAATTTTCATTCCCTCTATTATGTTTCCATTTTCTCGTTTTAAATAATTTCTCAAATTTCTTGCTTGTTAGCATTCCAAGAATGATAGATCAGTCAAACGAATCGAACGTTGTGGATTCATAGCCTGGCCATCTAGATTTGGAATAGGAAAGGAAGTTTATTATACAAAGTGTTTAACCGAAGGCCATCCATGTTTAGTTGCATTTGATTACGGAAGCGAAAACAATGTTGTGAACCAAAGTTTGGTGGAGAAACTCCAGGTACCAACAACCTTTCATCTGGATCAAGCATGGATCAAATTCAGTACATGGCAATGTGTGAAAGAAGTATTATGTGATATTGCTCCCATGGACTCTTGTCATCTTCTTTTGGGATGGGCATGGCTTTATTTTAAAACACTCCATCTTGATGAACGTTCCCTTTATTTGAGGCATGAGGGACATCAAAAGAAGTAGAAGTTTATGACACCAAGACAGGTCGGTAAGGATCAACGTAGGCTGAAGGAGAAAACAGAAAAAGAAAGAATAGAAAAGAAAGTAATAGAAATTGCAGAAGGAAGGGAAAATAAAGAAAAAGAAATGGAACTAGAGAAAGTTTATTTGTCAATGTTTTTTCTTCTATAGTTTGTGATGTCATTTTATAGGAACAAAAGGATGAGCATGTGAAGGAAATACACGAACTTCCATGTTTGAAAAGGAAGCTTGTTCATAGTGCTCTATCATGCATTTGGTCCGTCGATAAGAAGCAAATTCGTCAAACACAACGCATGGAATTATTTATTGTTACATATCAAGGTGGGGTACTGTTGCCAAGAAATGTTATCGACGGATTGCAACCATTGGAAAGTAACAAATATCAAGTTGAATTTGATCCTGGAAGAAGAGAATTAGTTTCAACTTGTGAAAAAATAAAATTCCTTCACAAGATCATTATAAAAACTTACTTTAAAACTAGTGTCTTAAGATTCGGGACAAATCTTCTCGAAGAAGGAGGGTATGATGTGAATTGCATATAGGTCAAATGGAGGATGACTAATGCGCCGTGTTGATGCAGTTTCTTTTATTTAAATAAGGGCCCAATGCTTTGTAAAATTGGCTGACCAAATTGTGTTTGTGCTTAACCAATTAATGGGCTTTAGTTTTGCTTTATCTTCAAGTTGAAATAAGGGTCCATATGCCAACTTAAGAACCAACCTTTGGAAGATCAAGAGGACCTTTGCTCAAAGTTTGTGGATGACTTTTGGTAGCCTTAAATTCAGTTACAATCAACCATTAAGTAGCGGATCATTATTAGCTTGAGTGGATCATTAATTTATAGCTTTTAGTGAGATGGTATTGAAATTTATGTGTCTTTTGTAATTCTGATGGTTAAAGCTCCGATATAAGTTGAATCATTTTCATCAATGAAGGCAAGCTGAGTTTTATTCAGAAAATAAACGAGTTTTATCTCATCTATCTTAGTGAGAGTGATTCTCCTAATTCTTGAGTGATTCAAGAATCCATGAGTTTAAACAAAGGTCCTTTATCCCTTTGTGTGTCTCAACTCTTAGGCTTATCTTCCATTCTTGGAAGTGTGATGTCTATCAATTTTCATTCCATCTTCTTTTATATTTCCATTTTCTCGTTTTAAATAATTTCTCAAATTTCTTGCTTGTTAGCATTCCAACTATGATAGATCAGTCAAACGAATCGAACGTTGTGGATTCACAGCCTGGCCATCTAGATTTGGAATAGGAAAGGACGTTTATTATACAAAGTGTTCAACCGAAGGCCATCCATGTTTAGTTGCATTCGATTACGGAAGCGAAAACAATGTTGTGAACCAAAGTTTGGTGGAGAAACTCCACTTACCAGCAACCTTTCATCTGGATCAAGCATGGATCAAATTCAGTACATGGCAATGTGTGAAAGAAGTATTATGTGATATTGCTCCCATGGACTCTTGTCATCTTCTTTTGGGATGGGCATGGCTTCATTTTAAAGCACTCCATCGTGATGAACGTTCCCTTTATTTGAGGCATGAGGGACATCAAAAGAAGTAGAAGTTTATGACACCAAGACAAGTCAGTAAGGATCAACGTAGGCTGAAGGAGAAAACAGAAAAAGAAAGAATAGAAAAAGAAGTAATAGAAACTGCAGAAGGAAGGGAAAATAAAGAAAAAGAAATGGAACTAGAGAAAGTTTATTCGTCAATGTTTTTCCTTCTACAGTTTGTGATGTCATTTTACAGGAACAAAAGGATAAGCATGTGAAGGAAATACACGAACTTCCATGTTTGAAAAGGAAGCTTGTTCATAGTGCTCTATCATGCATTTGGTCCGTCGATAAGAAGCAAATTCGTCAAACACAACGCATGGAATTATTTATTGTTACATATCAAGGTGGGGTACTGTTGCCAAGAAATGTTATCGACGGATTGCAACCATTGGAAAGTAACAAATATCAAGTTGAATTTGATCCTGGAAGAAGAGAATTAGTTTCAACTTGTGAAAAAATAAAATTCCTTCACAAGATCATTATAAAAACTTACTTTAAAACTAGTGTCTTAAGATTCGGGACAAATCTTCTCGAAGAAGGAGGGTATGATAAGAATTGCATATGGGTCAAATGGAGGATGACTAATGCGCCGTGTTGATGCAGTTTCTTTTATTTAAATAAGGGCCCAATGCTTTGTAAAATGGGCTGACCAAATTGTGTTTGTGCTTAACCAATTAATGGGCTTTAGTTTTGCTTTATCTTCAAGTTGAAATAAGGGTCCATATGCCAACTTAAGAACCAACCTTTGGAAGATCAAGAGGACCTTTGCTCAAAGTTTGTGGATGACTTTTGGTAGCCTTAAATTCAGTTACAATCAACCATTAAGTAACGGATCATTATTAGCTTGAGTGGATCATTAATTAATAGCTTTTAGTGAGATGGTATTGAAATTTATGTGTCTTTTGTAATTCTGATGGTTAAAGCTCCGATATAAGTTGAATCATTTTCATCAATGAAGGCAAGCTGAGTTTTATTCAGAAAATAAACGAGTTTTATCTCATCTATCTTAGTGAGAGTGATTCTCCTAAGTTCTTGAGTGATTCAAGAATCCATGAGTTTAATCAAAGGTCCTTTATCCCTTTGTGTGTTTCAACTCTTAGGCTTATCTTCCATTCTTGGAAGTGTGATGTCTATCAATTTTCATTCCATCTTCTTTTATATTTCCATTTTCTCGTTTTAAATAATTTCTCAAATTTCTTGCTTGTTAGCATTCCAACTATGATAGATCAGTCAAACGAATCGAACGTTGTGGATTCACAGCCTGGCCATCTAGATTTGGAATAGGAAAGGACGTTTATTATACAAAGTGTTTAACCGAAGGCCATCCATGTTTAGTTGCATTCGATTACGGAAGCGAAAACAATGTTGTGAACCAAAGTTTGGTGGAGAAACTCCAGTTACCAGCAACCTTTCATCTGGATCAAGCATGGATCAAATTCAGTACATGGCAATGTGTGAAAGAAGTATTATGTGATATTGCTCCCATGGACTCTTGTCATCTTCTTTTGGGATGGGCATGGCTTCATTTTAAAGCACTCCATCGTGATGAACGTTCCCTTTATTTGAGGCATGAGGGACATCAAAAGAAGTAGAAGTTTATGACACCAAGACAAGTCAGTAAGGATCAACGTAGGCTGAAGGAGAAAACAGAAAAAGAAAGAATAGAAAAAGAAGTAATAGAAACTGCAGAAGGAAGGGAAAATAAAGAAAAAGAAATGGAACTAGAGAAAGTTTATTCGTCAATGTTTTTCCTTCTACAGTTTGTGATGTCATTTTACTGGAACAAAAGGATAACCATGTGTAGGAAATACACGAACTTCCATGTTTGAAATGGAAGCTTGTTCATAGTGCTTTATCATGCATTTGGTCCATCGATAAGAAGCAAATTTGTCAAACACAACGCATGGAATTATTTATTGTTACATATCAAGGTGGGGTACTGTTGCCAAGAAATGTTATCGACGGATTGCAACCATTGGAAAGTAACAAATATCAAGTTGAATTTGATCCTGGAAGAAGAGAATTAGTTTCAACTTGTGAAAAAATAAAATTCCTTCACAAGATCATTATAAAAACTTACTTTAAAACTAGTGTCTTAAGATTCGGGACAAATCTTCTCGAAGAAGGAGGGTATGATAAGAATTGCATATGGGTCAAATGGAGGATGACTAATGCGCCGTGTTGATGCAGTTTCTTTTATTTAAATAAGGGCCCAATGCTTTGTAAAATGGGCTGACCAAATTGTGTTTGTGCTTAACCAATTAATGGGCTTTAGTTTTGCTTTATCTTCAAGTTGAAATAAGGGTCCATATGCCAACTTAAGAACCAACCTTTGGAAGATCAAGAGGACCTTTGCTCAAAGTTTGTGGATGACTTTTGGTAGCCTTAAATTCAGTTACAATCAACCATTAAGTAGCGGATCATTATTAGCTTGAGTGGATCATTAATTAATAGCTTTTAGTGAGATGGTATTGAAATTTATGTGTCTTTTGTAATTCTGATGGTTAAAGCTCCGATATAAGTTGAATCATTTTCATCAATGAAGGCAAGCTGAGTTTTATTCAGAAAATAAACGAGTTTTATCTCATCTATCTTAGTGAGAGTGATTCTCCTAAGTTCTTGAGTGATTCAAGAATCCATGAGTTTAATCAAAGGTCCCTCATCCCTTTGTGTGTTTCAACTCTTAGGCTTATCTTCCATTCTTGGAAGTGTGATGTCTATCAATTTTCATTCCATCTTCTTTTATATTTCCATTTTCTCGTTTTAAATAATTTCTCAAATTTCTTGCTTGTTAGCATTCCAACAATGATAGATCAGTCAAACGAATCGAACGTTGTGGATTCACAGCCTGGCCATCTAGATTTGGAATAGGAAAGGAAGTTTATTATACAAAGTGTTTAACCGAAGGCCATCCATGTTTAGTTGCATTCGATTACGGAAGCGAAAACAATGTTGTGAACCAAAGTTTGGTGGAGAAACTCCAGTTACCAGCAACCTTTCATCTGGATCAAGCATGGATCAAATTCAGTACATAGCAATGTGAGAAAGAAGTACTATGTAAGATTGCTCCCATGGACTCTTGTCATCTTCTTTTGGGATGGGCATGGCTTCATTTTAAAGCACTCCATCTTGATGAACGTTCCCTTTATTTAAGGCATGAGGGACATCAAAAGAAGTAGAAGTTTATGACCCCAAGACAAGTCAGTAAGGATCAACGTAGGCTGAAGGAGAAAACAGAAAAAGAAAGAATAGAAAAAGAGGTAATAGAAACAGCAGAAGGAAGGGAAAATAAAGAAAAAGAAATGGAACTAGAGAAAGGTTATTCGTCAATGTTTTTCCTTCTACAGTTTCTGATGTCATTTTACTGGAACAAAAGGATAAGCATGTGAAGAAAATACACGAACTTCCATGTTTGAAATGGAAGCTTGTTCATAGTGCTTTATCATGCATTTGGTCCGTCGATAAGAAGCAAATTCGTCAAACACAACGCATGGAATTATTTATTGTTACATATCAAGGTGGGGTACTGTTGCCAAGAAATGTTATCGACGGATTGCAACCATTGGAAAGTAACAAATATCAAGTTGAATTTGATCCTGGAAGAAGAGAATTAGTTTCAACTTGTGAAAAAATAAAATTCCTTCACAAGATCATTATAAAAACTTACTTTAAAACTAGTGTCTTAAGATTCGGGACAAATCTTCTCGAAGAAGGAGGGTATGATAAGAATTGCATATGGGTCAAATGGAGGATGACTAATGCGCCGTGTTGATGCAGTTTCTTTTATTTAAATAAGGGCCCAATGCTTTGTAAAATGGGCTGACCAAATTGTGTTTGTGCTTAACCAATTAATGGGCTTTAGTTTTGCTTTATCTTCAAGTTGAAATAAGGGTCCATATGCCAACTTAAGAACCAACCTTTGGAAGATCAAGAGGACCTTTGCTCAAAGTTTGTGGATGACTTTTGGTAGCCTTAAATTCAGTTACAATCAACCATTAAGTAGCGGATCATTATTAGCTTGAGTGGATCATTAATTAATAGCTTTTAGTGAGATGGTATTGAAATTTATGTGTCTTTTGTAATTCTGATGGTTAAAGCTCCGATATAAGTTGAATCATTTTCATCAATGAAGGCAAGCTGAGTTTTATTCAGAAAATAAACGAGTTTTATCTCATCTATCTTAGTGAGAGTGATTCTCCTAAGTTCTTGAGTGATTCAAGAATCCATGAGTTTAATCAAAGGTCCCTCATCCCTTTGTGTGTTTCAACTCTTAGGCTTATCTTCCATTCTTGGAAGTGTGATGTCTATCAATTTTCATTCCGTCTTCTTTTATGTTTCCATTTTCTCGTTTTAAATAATTTCTCAAATTTCTTGCTTGTTAGCATTCCAACAATGATAGATCAGTCAAACGAATCGAACGTTGTGGATTCACAGCCTGGCCATCTAGATTTGGAATAGGAAAGGAAGTTTATTATACAAAGTGTTTAACCGTAGGCCATCCATGTTTAGTTGCATTCGATTACGGAAGCGAAAACAATGTTGTGAACCAAAGTTTGGTGGAGAAACTCCAGTTACCAGCAACCTTTCATCTGGATCAAGCATGGATCAAATTCAGTACATGGCAATGTGTGAAAGAAGTATTATGTGATATTGCTCCCATGGACTCTTGTCATCTTCTTTTGGGATGGGCATGGCTTCATTTTAAAGCACTCCATCGTGATGAACGTTCCCTTTATTTGAGGCATGAGGGACATCAAAAGAAGTAGAAGTTTATGACACCAAGACAAGTCAGTAAGGATCAACGTAGGCTGAAGGAGAAAACAGAAAAAGAAAGAATAGAAAAAGAAGTAATAGAAACTGCAGAAGGAAGGGAAAATAAAGAAAAAGAAATGGAACTAGAGAAAGTTTATTCGTCAATGTTTTTCCTTCTACAGTTTCTGATGTCATTTTACTGGAACAAAAGGATAAGCATTTGACGGAAATACACGAACTTCCATGTTTGAAATGGAAGCATGTTCATAGTGCTTTATCATGCATTTGGTCCGTCGATAAGAAGCAAATTCGTCAAACACAACGCATGGAATTATTTATTGTTACATATTAAGGTGGGGTACTGTTGCCAAGAAATGTTATCGACGGATTGCAACCATTGGAAAGTAACAAATATCAAGTTGAATTTGATCCTGGAAGACGAGAATTAGTTTCAACTTGTGAAAAAATAAAATTCCTTGACAAGATCATTATAAAAACTTACTTTAAAACTAGTGTCTTAAGATTCGGGACAAATCTTCTCGAAGAAGGAGGTTATGATGTGAATTGGATATGGGTCAAATGGAGGATGACTAATGCGCCGTGTTGATGCAGTTTCTTTTATTTAAATAATGGCCCAATGCTTTGTAAAATTGGCTGACCAAATTGTGTTTGTGCTTAACCAATTAGTAGGCTTTAGTTTTGCTTTATCTTCAAGTTGAAATAAGGGTCCATATGCCAACTTAAGAACCAACCTTTGGAAGATCAAGAGGACCTTTGCTCAAAGTTTGTGGATGACTTTTGGTAGCCTTAAATTCAGTTACAATCAACCATTAAGTAGCGGATCATTATTAGGTTAACTGGATCATTAATTAATAGCTTTAAGCGCGATGATATTGAAATTTATCTGTCTTTTGTAATTCTGATGGTTAAAGCTCCTATATAAGTTGGACCATTTTCATCAATGAAGGCAAGCTCAGTTTTATTCAAAAAATAAACGAGTTTTATCTCATTTATCTTAGTGAGAGTGATTCTCCTAAGTTCTTGAGTGATTCAAGAATCCATGAGTTTAATCAAAGGTCCTTTATCCCTTTGTGTGTTTCAACTCTTAGGCTTATCTTCCATTCTTGGAAGTGTGATGTCTATCAATTTTCATTCCATCTTCTTTTATGTTTCCATTTTCTCGTTTTAAATAATTTCTCAAATTTCTTGCTTGTTAGCATTCCAACAATGATAGATCAGTCAAAGGAATCGAACGCTGTGGATTCACATCATTTGGTTTTCATAGCCTGACCATCTAGATTAGGAATACGAAAGGAAGTTTATTATACAAAGTGTTTAACCGAAGGCCATCCATGTTTAGTTGCATTCGATTACGGAACCGAAAACAATGTTGTGAACCAAAGTTTGGTGGAGAAACTCCAGTTACCAGCAACCTTTCATCTGGATCAAGCATGGATCAAATTCAGTACATGGCAATGTGTGAAAGAAGTATTATGTGATATTGCTCCCATGGACTCTTGTCATCTTCTTTTGGGATGGGCAAGGCTTCATTTTAAAGCACTCCATCGTGATGAACGTTCCCTTTATTTGAGGTATGAGGGACATCAAAAGAAGTAGAAGTTTATGACACCAAGACAAGTCAGTAAGGATCAACGTAGGCTGAAGGAGAAAACAGAAAAAGAAAGAATAGAAAAAGAAGTAATAGAAACTGCAGAAGGAAGGGAAAATAAAGAAAAAGAAATGGAACTAGAGAAAGTTTATTCGTCAATGTTTTTCCTTCTACAGTTTGTGATGTCATTTTACTGGAACAAAAGGATAAGCATGTGACGGAAATACACGAACTTCCATGTTTGAAATGGAAGCTTGTTCATAGTGCTTTATCATGCATTTGGTCCATCGATAAGAAGCAAATTCGTCAAACACAACGCATGGAATTATTTATTGTTACATATCAAGGTGGGGTACTGTTGCCAAGAAATGTTATCGACGGATTGCAACCATTGGAAAGTAACAAATATCAAGTTGAATTTGATCCTGGAAGAAGAGAATTAGTTTCAACTTGTGAAAAAATAAAATTCCTTCACAAGATCATTATAAAAACTTACTTTAAAACTAGTGTCTTAAGATTCGGGACAAATCTTCTCGAAGAAGGAGGTTATGATGTGAATTGCATATGGGTCAAATGGAGGATGACTAATGCGCCGTGTTGATGCAGTTTCTTTTATTTAAATAGTGGCCCAATGCTTTGTAAAATTGGCTGACCAAATTGTGTTTGTGCTTAACCAATTAGTGGGCTTTAGTTTTGCTTTATCTTCAAGTTGAAATAAGGGTCCATATGCCAACTTAAGAACCAACCTTTGGAAGATCAAGAGGACCTTTGCTCAAAGTTTGTGGATGACTTTTGGTAGCCTTAAATTCAGTTACAATCAACCATTAAGTAGCGGATCATTATTAGCTTGAGTGCATCATTAATTAATAGCTTTAAGCGCGATGATATTGAAATTTATGTGTCTTTTGTAATTCTGATGGTTAAAGCTCCTATATAAGTTGAACCATTTTCATCAATGAAGGCAAGCTGAGTTTTATTCAGAAAATAAAGGAGTTTTATCTCATTTATCTTAGTGAGAGTGATTCTCCTAAGTTCTTGAGTGATTCAAGAATCCATGAGTTTAATCAAAGGTCCTTTATCCCTTTGTGTGTTTCAACTCTTAGGCTTATCTTCCATTCTTGGAAGTGTGATGTCTATCAATTTTCATTCCATCTTCTTTTATGTTTCCATTTTCTCGTTTTAAATAATTTCTCAAATTTCTTGCTTGTTAGCATTCCAACAATGGTAGATCAGTCAAACGAATCGAACGCTGTGGATTCACATCATTTGGTATTCACAGCCTGGCCATCTAGACCTGGAATAGGAAAGGAAGTTTATTATACAAAGTGTTTAACCGAAGGCCATCCATGTTTAGTTGCATTCGATTACGGAAACGAAAACAATGTTGTGAACCAAAGTTTTTGATGAAGGATTATCTTGTCTTCTTTTAAGATTATTGAATATGGTATGAGTTGATTAAGAAAGCTAAGTGAAATCCCCACTGGACATTAAGATAGCAAGCTATCTAGATGTGAAGGTTCCTTTCACAAAGCTCAAGAGAAGAAGATGATGGATTGATTCAAACAAAAAGGAAATGGAAAGCACATAAACCATAGAAAATCAAGAACAATTAAAGGAAGAAGAAAACATAAAATGGAAAGGAAAGGAATGGTAAAAATGTGAGAAGCACGCCACTACAAGGCTAGGCTAGAAGCCATGGCAACCTTGAAGATGAGTGGATGTGTGCCGCCACTTGCTATGCAAGATAAGGCTTAGAAGTATTCACTCCCAAGGGAGGAAACTCTCACAAATGGTTGAGACACAAGAGTGTTTTTACTTCAAAATGTTCAACCCTTTTACATGTCTAGGAGCACCCCTTATATAGAAGAGTTTAGGGGCCTCTAAGCAAATAAAAGATACCTAAGGATGTCTCTACAAAAACCTAACCCTATCTTCTAGAAACTAGGTCAAATAAGGTTACAAAAATGAGAGACAAAAGAGCCAACTATGGTGTGTGCAAGGCTAATTTCGTTCTAGCACAAAAGGAGACAAAGAATGTGTCTCATATGTCTCCAAAAAGTGGCTAAAGTGTGCTAAAAACAAAGGAGACCAAAGGTACATAGGTACACTTGTTTTATGCCTTTTACTTTATGCTTTATGCCTTTGCTTTACTCTCTCATCCACATCATTTATGCTCCCCAATCACCATGCACCACCTAGCATTACTTTCTTACTCCTAATTAACCTACAAAGCAAATAAACATATATTAGCATGTTGGCTTAAGTCAAGTCAACTATAGTCAACAAGTCAAACCTAGTCAAAGGTCAACAAGTCAACTAAAGTTGATTCAACTAAGTCAACTTAGGGAATCAAAAATAACAAACACAAATGAAAGGGATGAAGGATTAGTGAACTTCCTTTCTAAACATGCTTAGTCTTCTTAAGCATGTGCCTTCATCCTTGGTTGGGGTCATTCCTTCATCATCCTCCCCTTCTTGGAGAGAATTTGACCACAAATTCTTTGAGCCTTTGTAGATGGAGCTTGACTTGATTTGGGGGAGGATTTGCGCCTCCCTTTTATGAGCTCTTGTTCCATCCTTTCTAAGGGTATTACCCCTAGCCTTAGTTAGCCCATTTTTGTTTTCTACACTACTCTTCCTCTCTTGCTTGTGCTTTGGGCCTTCCTTTTTGGCTTGGGAAGAGAAGGAAGGGTGATGCACATCTTGCTTTTGAAGAATTTTTTTGTAGGCAAGTAACACCTTAGTGAAAGCTTGCCCCTTTTGTTTTTCTTCTTTATCTTTTCTTATTATATTTCTATCCTTATTAACTTCTTGAGGTGATAGAGGTAGTAAAGTTGTCTTTTTCCCATTTTTGAAGAAAATGTATTGGTTGGTATGACCATCATGTAAAGTTTGTTTATCAAATTGCCATGGCCTACCTAGTAAGATATGTGTGACTTCCATGGGAACAACATCACATAGCACCTCATCTTTGTAGCTTCCTATAGATAAGTTAATTAGGACTTGTTTATTGACATCTATTTCTCCCTCTTTACTTATCCAAGCAAGCTTGTAAGGCTTAGCATGAGGAATGGTCTCTAAGCTAAGCTTTTCCACCAACCTTGTGCTAGCTACATTGGTACTACTTCCTCTATCAATAATTAGAGAGCAAACCCATTTGTTAATTTTGCATCTAGATTGAAAAATGTTTTCTCTTTGAGTTGGCTCAAGCTCACTTTGATCTTGACCTATCATGCGACTTAATAACATAGGGTCTTTCTCAAAAATTTTAGTTTTACTAGAGGAAGAAGATTCTTTTGAAAGAGAATGGGGAGATGAGTGTTCACTTTCAACATCATTACTCTTCTTTAAGATCATGGTCCTCTTGGTTGGGCAATTTAAAGCAATGTGATTATAACCCAAACATTTAAAACATTTAATGGAACTTGATCTTGAAGAAGTGGAATGGTGAATGTGATCACTTGGAGACTTACTTTTACTTGGTGGTTCTTGATGAGAGTTAGAAGGGAACTTATCATGTTTCTTTTTATCCTTTCCCTTCCATGAGTGACTAAAGTAGTGGTTGGGTGAGTAACTCTTCTTTGCCCTTCTTTTTCTTTTCAATTGAATTTCAATCCCAAGGGCAAGTGTGAAAACATTTTCAAGAGTGGAGTACTCATACAACTCTACTTGGTCTTTTATGTCTCTCCTAAGACCACTCACAAATCTTTTTATTTTTTCTTTGTTAGTTTTTTTTATTTCAACCCTACGCATTTGAGACTCTAATTCTTTAAAGTATTCACTCACACTCATAGAACCTTGGTGAAGCCTTTGGAGCTTTAAAATAAGTTCCTTCCTATAGGAGGGAGGAACAAATCTAGCGCGCATAAGAGTTTTAATGTCCATCCAAGAAGCCGTGGGTGGCCCTTGGTCATAATTCTTACAAACTTTATGCCACCAAGTATTGGCGTACTCCAAAAATCCTAAAACTACTAGATCAACTTGTGTTTGATCCTTTACATGATTTTCAATGAAAATTTGATCAACTTTAGCTTCCCAATCAAGGAAGATTTTGGGATCACTTCCACCATAGAACTTAGGAATCTTTGGAGTTTGCTTCTCTTATGATGGGTTGCGCCTAGAATGCCCTCTTTTCCTAGGCTCTCTTTCTTTCTCCCTAGCTTCAAGCCTTTGAATGTGCTCTTGGATTCTTAGGTCACTTTGCTCCTTGTCTTTTCTCAATTGTTCAAAGGCCTCCTTCCTAGACAACTCCAAATCCCGAAGCAATCTCATCAATGTATTGTTTTTGTTTGGTGTAGGTGCATTTGATGAACTTGCCATGATTCCTACAACAAAAACACTCAAATCCGAGACAAAATAAATTGATTAGAGGTTAGACAACATGAAAACCAAGACCAAATCCAACCCAAATTGTAACCCAAGTGTTTAGATCACTCTCCCAAAGTAACAAGGCAAGGCTAGCACTCAAAATCCACCAAAGGAGTGAAGCAAACACGTTTAAAAACTTGTTCAAAACCTTTCAAATGCAAGACAAGTGATTCGGCCACAACATCCCAAGAGTTTCAAGAAAAGAAAACTACTAAGACACAACAAAGAACACCTAGTGACAAGCAAGAAAAGCACAAAAACAAGAAAGTTTAACTTCTAAGGAATTTTTTTTTTTTAAAGACAAAACTTGAACAAGACTAAAGCAATGAAAAACACTTTTAAAGACTCTATGGAAAGCATTTGAACAAGCCAAGATTATACCTCAAATTATGCATACACCAAGAAAGATCATAACCAAGTTAAAACATGGAATTAATTTGCCAATATCACCCAAAATCCAAGTATAAAATTTGGTAGCATAACACCTAGTAAAAATGGCCAAATGGATTCACCAAGCAACACATTAGCTCTCTTCCAAACTGTTTTTGGTCATGAAAATAATTTTTCTTTTCAAAACTAGGTACTTAAGATGATGAGAAGGATATTTTAGGGTGTCTTGAACACTTAGTTCCTTAAAATTAGGTCAAAATCAATTTCAAGGAGCATGCTACAACAAAAGGCATAGATCTCATGCAATAGCTCAAATACTTAGAAACAAGAATAAGAAAACTCAAAGAAGCATATGACATATGACTCAAGCAAAAGTTAGACACATTTAAAGACTCAACATGACATACACAAAGACACAAACATGTAGCTATCATGCATTTAAACTCATGGATTTGAGGCTCAAAGACTAAGCATCAAAATACATGTTATCCAACCACATTTAGGAGCAAAAGAGTCACAAAACCGAAGCCAAAATTGCCACAACATAACCTGAAAGCGTTGTTTTTCGTATTCTAGGCAGCTCTGACCTTTGCTCACCCATTTGATCATAACTCTCTCCACAGAACTCCAAATCCGTTAATTCTTTTTTTGTTGGAAACTAGACTCACAGAGATTTCTTTTGATATAAAGAACGTTACTTTTGGACCACTGAGCTAGCTGCAGTATTTTTTTCAAAAACGCACACGTTGCTGCCAGCACTGTTTTTATGTGGACCATTCAAAGATAGCTACACAAGACAAGGTTAGAACATGAAACCACCATATTCAAGGACAACCAAAGCTCTAGATACCAAATGATGAAGGATTATCTTGTCTTCTTTTAAGATTATTGAATATGGTATGAGTTGATTAAGAAAGCTAAGTGAAATCCCCACTGGACATTAAGATAGCAAGCTATCTAGATGTGAAGGTTCCTTTCACAAAGCTCAAGAGAAGAAGATGATGGATTGATTCAAAAAAAAAGGAAATGGAAAGCACATAAACCATAGAAAATCAAGAACAATTAAAGGAAGAAGAAAACATAAAATGGAAAGGAAAGGAATGGTAAAAATGTGAGAAGCACGCCACTACAAGGCTAGGCTAGAAGCCATGGCAACCTTGAAGATGAGTGGATGTGTGCCGCCACTTGCTATGCAAGATAAGGCTTAGAAGTATTCACTCCCAAGGGAGGAAACTCTCACAAATGGTTGAGACACAAGAGTGTTTTTACTTCAAAATGTTCAACCCTTTTACATGTCTAGGAGCACCCCTTATATAGAAGAGTTTAGGGGCCTCTAAGCAAATAAAAGATACCTAAGGATGTCTCTACAAAAACCTAACCCTATCTTCTAGAAACTAGGTCAAATAAGGTTACAAAAATGAGAGACAAAAGAGCCAACTATGGTGTGTGCAAGGCTAATTTCGTTCTAGCACAAAAGGAGACAAAGAATGTGTCTCATATGTCTCCAAAAAGTGGCTAAAGTGTGCTAAAAACAAAGGAGACCAAAGGTACATAGGTACACTTGTTTTATGCCTTTTACTTTATGCTTTATGACTTTGCTTTACTCTCTCATCCACATCATTTATGCTCCCCAATCACCATGCGCCACCTAGCATTACTTTCTTACTCCTAATTAACCTACAAAGCAAATAAACATATATTAGCATGTTGGCTTAAGTCAAGTCAACTATAGTTAACAAGTCAAACCTAGTCAAAGGTCAACAAGTCAACTAAAGTTGATTCAACTAAGTCAACTTAGGGAATCAAAAATAACAAACACAAATGAAAGGGATGAAGGATTAGTGAACTTCCTTTCTAAACATGCTTAGTCTTCTTAAGCATGTGCCTTCATCCTTGGTTGGGGTCATTCCTTCATCAGTTTTGGTGGAGAAACTCCAGTTACCAGCAACCTTTCATTTGGATCAAGCATGGATCAAATTCAGTACATGGCAATGTGTGAAAGAAGTATTATGTGATATTGCTCCCATGGACTCTTGTCATCTTCTTTTAGGATGGGAATGGCTTCATTTTAAAACACTCCATCTTGATGAACGTTCCCTTTATTTGAGGCATGAGGGACATCAAAGGAAGTAGAAGTTTATGACACCAAGACAAGTCAGTAAGGATAAACGTAAGCTGAAGGAGAAAACAGAAAAAGAAAGAATAGAAAAAGAAGTAATAGAAACTGTAGAAGGAAGGGAAAATAAAGAAAAAGAAATGGAACTAGAGAAAGTTTATTCGTCAATGTATTTTCTTCTACAATTTGTGATGTCATTTTACAGGAACAAAAGGTTAAGCATGTGAAGGAAATACACGAACTTCCATGTTTGAAAAGGAAACTTGTTCATAGTGCTTTATCATGCATTTGGTCCGTCGATAATAAGCAAATTCGTCAAACACAACGCATGGAATTATTTATTGTTACATATCAAGGTGGGGTATTGTTGTCAAGAAATGTTATCGACGGATTGCAACCATTGGAAAGTAACAAATATCAAGTTGAATTTGATCCTGGAAGAAGAGAATTAGTTTCAACTTGCGAAAAAATAAAATTCCTTCACAAGATCATAATAAAAACTTACTTTAAAACTAGTTGATGAAGGATTATCTTGTTCCTTTTTAAGATTATTGAATATGGTGAGTTGATTAAGAAAACCAAGGAAATCCCCACTGGACATTAAGATAGCAAGCTATCTAGATGTGAAGGTTCCTTTCCAAGGTTCTAGAGAGGAGGAGAATGGATTGATGGGGAGTAAGAAATCAAAAGGAAAAACATATAATAGAAACAATATAAACCAAGAAGAGTAAAGAAACATAAAATGAAAAACAAGGGAAATGGGAGGAATGGAGGATTCACGCCACTACAAGGCTATGCTAGAAGAAGCCATGGCAACCTTGAAGATGAGTGGTGTATGCCGCCACTTGCCAAGGCAAGAGAAGGCTTGAAAGAACTCCACTCCCTAAGGAGGAATGCTCTCATAAAAGGTTGAAACACAAAGTGTATAATTTCTCCAAAATGTTCAACCCTTGTACAAGTGTTAGAGGTCCCCTTAAATAGACAAGTCTATGGGCCCCTTAGCAAAACAACTAAGTTAAAGGATTACAAAAGAAACCTAGCATGTTCTAGAAAGTAAATCATCCTAGGGTGCACATGGGTGAATTTTCGTCCAAGCCATCTAGGTGGCAAGTCTTCATGGCCAAGGCTCCCAAAGGAAGGTTCTAAAACATTATAGAAGACTTGGTGTCCAAGGCATGTGGGCCTCCCCTTTCTAGATGCTTCTAGAAAGTCTTATTCCTTCTCTCTCTTCCTTAGGACGCCAAGTGTCTCCTATGTGGTCCTCCTCCTTTCTTATTCCTACAAAAGCAAATTAAGGAATTTATTAGCATGTTGGTTTAAGGTTAAGCTAATCTTTTGAGTCAACAAGTCAACCCAAAGTCAAGGTCAACAAGTCAACTCAAAAATAGTCAACCAAGCCAACTTAAAGGAATTTTAAACTAAAGAAAATAAAAGCAAAGGAAGGGATCAAGGAACTCCCTTTCTTCTAAGCATGTGCCATGAGCCATCATCCTTGGTAGGGATCAATCCTTTATCATTCTCCCCTTGTTGGAGAGAATTTGACCTCAAATTCTTGAAGTCTTTGTTGATGGAGCTTGACTTGAGTTGATGAGAACTTTCTTCATCTTTAATGATTTGATCCCTAGTCTTAGAGATGCCCTCTTTCTTTTTAATGCCACTCTCCTTTTCTTGCTTGTGTTTTTGTTCATCTCTCTTTGTTTGGGAAGAGAATGAAGAGTGGTGTTGCACCTCGTGCTTTGAAAAACTCTTTTTGTAGTCAAGTAACTCCTTGGTGAAAGCTTGCCCCTTTTCTTTTTCTTTTTCTTCTTTTATTTTATTTTTGTCCTCATTTTCTTGTGGAGGTGGGAGAGGTAGGATTGTGAACTTCTTTCCTAGGGAGGAGAAAACATAAGTGTTTGCATGGCCATCATAAACAACTTTTCTATCAAATTGCCATGGCCTACCTAGCAAAATATGGTTGGCTTCCATAGGCACAATGTCACATAATACCTCATCCTTAAAATTGCCAATTGAAAAGTTAATGAGGACTTGTTTTGTTACTTTTATTTCTTCTTGTTAAGCCATGATGGGTTGTAGGGTTTGACATGAGGAATGGTTTTCAAGCCAAACTTGTCCACCACCCTTGGGCTAGCCATATTTACACAACTTCCACTATCTATGATGAAGTGACATATCTTGTCATTGATAAGGCATCCTCCATGAAAAAGGTTTTGTCTTTGAGAAGGATCAAGTTCTTTGGGAACTTGTCCTAGTTGGCGCCTTACCATTAACAATCCACTTTCAAAGGGTTTAGTCCTTTCAATTGAAGAAGAAGTGTGGGAAGAAGTATTTTGGGGGGAAGGGGAAGAAAAATGTTCACTCTCATCATCACTCTTCTTTAAGATCATTGTCCTCTTGATTGGGCAATTCAAAGCAATGTGTTTATACCCCAAACATTTAAAACATTTAATGGAACTTGATCTTTGAGAAGTGGAATGGTGAGTGTGACCACTTGGTAACTTATTTTTACTTGATGGTACTTGGTGAGACTTAGAAGGAAATTTATCATGTTTCTCTTTAGTTTTTCCCTTCCATGAGTGACTATAGTAGTGGTTGGGTGAGTAACTCTTCCTTGCCCTATTCTTTCTTTTCAAATGAGTTTCAATCCTAAGAGCAAGTGTGAAATCATTTTGAAGAGTGGAGTACTCATACAACTCTACTTGGTCTTGTATGTCTCTCCTAAGACCATTCACAAACCTTTTCATTTTTTCTTTGTTAGTTTCTCTTATTCCAACCCTAAACATTTGAGACTCTAATTCTTTAAAGTACTCACTCACACACATAGGACCTTGGTGAAGCCTTTGGAGCTTCAAAAGAAGTTCCTTCCTATAGGAGGGAGGAACAAATCTAGCGCGCATAAGAGTTTTAATGTCCATCCAAGAAGCCGCGGGTGGCCCTTGGTCATAATTTTTACAAACTTTATCCCACCAAGTTTTGGCATACTCAAAAAATCCTAACACTACTAGATCAACTTGTGTTTGATCCTTTACATGATTTTCATTGAAAATTTGATCAACTTTAGCTTCCCAATCAAGGAAGATTTTGGGATCACTTCCTCCATAGAACTTAGGAATCTTTGGAGTTTGCTTCTCTTGTGATGGGTTGCGCCTAAAATGCCCTCTTTTCCTAGCCTCTCTTTCTTGCTCTTTAGCTTCAAGCCTTTGAATGTGCTCTTGGATTCTTAGGTCACTTTGCTCCTTGTCTTTTCTTAATTGTTCAAAGGCCTCCTTCCTAGATAACTCCAAATCCCGAAGCAATCTCATCAATGTATTGTTTTTGTTTGGTGTAGGTGCATTTGATGAACTTGCCATGATTCCTACAACAAAAACACTCAAATCCGAGACAAAATAAATGAATTAGGGGTTAGACAACATGAAAACCGAGACCAATTCCAACCCAAAATGTGACCCAAGTGTTTACATCACTCTCCCAAAGTAACAAGGCAAGGCTACACTCAAAGCTCCTCCAAGGAGTGAAGAAAACACTTTGTTCAAAAATCCTTTTCTTGCGTACAAGTGGCTCGGTTCAAACACTCAAGAATTTCAAGAAGACAAACTTACTATGACAAAACCAAGAGTACCTAAAGACAAGCAAGAAAAGCACAAAAACAAGAAATGCTAAACTCTAAAGAAGAAAAGTTTGAGACAAACTTTTAACAAGACTAAAACAAGAAAAGCACATTATAAGAATGACATGGAAAATACTTGAACATGCATTCCTAGTCCTAAATCATGCATACACCAAGAAAGATCATAACCAAGTCAAAGAATGGAACTAATTTGCCAATATCACCCATTTCTCAAGCATGAAAACTACTAGCATAACACTTAGTGACAAACACACTTTTGGTTCATCAAAGAGCCATCTTGCTCTTAGTAAGATTGTAAAAGTGTACCAAAATTTTTCTTCTTTCAAAAACTAGTTTCACAAAATGATGAGAAAGGTGTTTTGGGTAGCTTGGACACTTAGTTCCCAAATTTTAGGCCAAAATCAAGTCCAAGGAGCATACATCAAACAAGACATAAGGTGAATGCAATATTCAAATACTTGGAATAACAAGAATAAGAAAACTTCAAGCTAACATATGACATATGACTCAAGCAAAAGTTAGACACATTTAAAGACTCAAACATGTAGCTATCATGCATTTAAACTTTTGGAAATGAAGGTCAATGATTAAGAACACAAAGACATGTTATCCAACAACATTTAGGAGTAAGAAGAGTAACAAAAACAGTAGCCAAAACTGCCCAACATAACCTGAAAAACGTTGATTGGCGGTGATCTCGGCAGCTCTGACCTTTGCTTACTATTTTAATCATAACTCTCTCCACAGAACTCCAAATGCATTGGTTATTTTTTTTTTAAAACTAGACTAACAGAGCTTTCTTTTGACATCAAGAACGTAACTTTTGGACAACTGAGCAGGTGCAGTTTAATCTTTTAAAATCGTGAACAGTTTCTGCCAGCATTGTTTTTATGTGGACCATTCAAAGATAGCTACACAAGACAAGGTTAGAACATGAAAACACCATACTCAAGGACAACCAAAGCACTAGATAGCAAATGATGAAGGATTCTCCTGTTTCTTTTTGAGATTATTGAATATGGTGAGTTGATTAAGAAAACCAAGGAAATCCCCACTGGACATTAAGATAGCAAGCTATCTAGATGTGAAGGTTCCTTTCCAAGGTTCTAGAGAGGAGGAGAATGGATTGATGGGGAGTAAGAAATCAAAAGGAAAAACATATCATAGAAACAATATAAACCAAGAAGAGTAAAGAAACATAAAATGAAAAACAAGGGAAATGGGAGGAATGGAGGATTCACGCCACTACAAGGCTATGCTAGAAGAAGCCATGGCAACCTTGAAGATGAGTGGTGTATGCCGCCACTTGCCAAGGCAAGAGAAGGCTTGAAAGAACTCCACTCCCTAAGGAGGAATGCTCTCATAAAAGGTTGAAACACAAAGTGTATAATTTCTCCAAAATGTTCAACCCTTGTACAAGTGTTAGAGGTCCCCTTAAATAGACAAGTCTATGGGCCCCTTAGCAAAACAACTAAGTTAAAGGATTACAAAAGAAACCTAGCATGTTCTAGAAAGTAAATCATCCTAGGGTGCACATGGGTGAATTTTCGTCCAAGCCATCTAGGTGGCAAGTCTTCATGGCCAAGGCTCCCAAAGGAAGGTTCTAAAACATTATAGAAGACTTGGTGTCCAAGGCATGTGGGCCTCCCCTTTCTAGATGCTTCTAGAAAGTCTTATTCCTTCTCTCTCTTCCTTAGGACGCCAAGTGTCTCCTATGTGGTCCTCCTCCTTTCTTATTCCTACAAAAGCAAATTAAGGAATTTATTAGCATGTTGGTTTAAGGTTAAGCTAATCTTTTGAGTCAACAAGTCAACCCAAAGTCAAGGTCAACAAGTCAACTCAAAAATAGTCAACCAAGCCAACTTAAAGGAATTTTAAACTAAAGAAAATAAAAGCAAAGGAAGGGATCAAGGAACTCCCTTTCTTCTAAGCATGTGCCATGAGCCATCATCCTTGGTAGGGATCAATCCTTTATCACTAGTGTCTTAAGATTCGAGAACAAATCTTCTCGAAGAAGGAGGGTATGATGTGAATTGCATATGGGTCAAATGGAGGATGACTAATGCGCCGTGTTGATGCAGTTTCTTTTATTTAAACAAGGGCCCAATGCTTTGTAAAATTGGCTGACCAAATTGTGTTTGTGCTTAACCAATTAATGGGCTTTAGTTTCGCTTTATCTTCAAGTTGAAATAAGGGTCCATATGCCAACTTAAGAACCAACCTTTGGAAGATCAAGAGGACATTTGCAAAAAAGATTGTGGATGACTTTTGGTAGCCTTAAATTCAGTTACAATCAACCATTAAGTAGCGGATCGTTATTAGCTTGAGTGGATCATTAATTAATAGCTTTAAGCGGGATGATATTGAAATTTATGTGTCTTTTGTAATTCTGATGGTTAAAGCTCCTATATAAGTTGAACCATTTTCATCAATGAAGGCAAGCTGAGTTTTATTCAGAAAATAAACGAGTTTTATCTCATCTATCTTAGTTGGAGTGATTCTCCTAAGTTCTTGAGTGATTCAAGAATCAATGAGTTTAATCAAAGGTCCTTTATCCCCTTGTGTGTTTCAACTCTTAGGCTTATCTTCCATTCTTGGAAGTGTGATGTCTATAAATTTTCATTCCATCTTCTTTTATGTTTCCATTTTCTCGTTTTAAATAATTTCTCAAATTTCTTGCTTGTTAGCATTCCAACAATGATAGATCAGTCAAACGAATCGAACGTTGTGGCTTCACATCATGTGGTATTCACAGCCTGGCCATCTAGATTTGGAATAGGAAAGGAATTTTATTATACAAAGTGTTTAACCGAAGGCCATCCATGTTTAGTTGCATTCAATTACGGAAGCGAAAACAATGTTGTGAGCCAAAGATTGGTGGAGAAACAACAGTTACCAGCAACCTTTCATCTGGATCAGGCATGGATCAAATTCAGTACATGGCAATGTGTGAAAGAAGTATTATGTGATATTTGCTCCCATGGACTCTTGTCATTTTCTTTTGGGATGGGCATGGCTTCATTAGAAAACACTCGATGTTGATGAACGTTCACTTTATTTTAGGCATGAGGGACATCAAAAGAAGTACAAGTTTATGACACCAAGACAAGTCAGTAAGGATCAACGTAGGCTGAAGGAGAAAACAGAAAAAGAAAGAATAGAAAAAGAAGTAATAGAAACTGCAGAAGGAAGGGAAAATAAAGAAAAAGAAATGGAACTAGAGAAAGTTTATTCGTCAATGTTTTTTCTTCTACAGTTTGTGATGTCATTTTACTGGAACAAAAGGATAAGCATGTGAAGGAAATACACGAACTTCCATGTTTGAAAAGGAAGCTTGTTCATAGTGCTTTATCATGCATTTGGTCCGTCGATAAGAAGCAAATTCGTCAAACACAACTCATGGAATTATTTATTGTTACATATCAAGTTGGGGTACTGTTGCCAAGAAATGTTATCGACGGATTGCAACCATTGGAAAGTAACAAATATCAAGTTGAATTTGATCCTGGAAGAAGAGAATTAGTTTCAACTTGTGAAAAAATAAAATTCCTTCACAAGATCATAATAAAAACTTACTTTAAAACTACTGTTTTCAGATTCGGGACAAATCTTCTCGAAGAAGGAGGGTATGATTTGAATTGCATATGGGTCAAATGGAGGATGACTAATGCGCCGTGTTGATGCAGTTTCTTTTATTTCAATAAGGGACCAATGCTTTGTAAAATTGGCTGACCAAATTGTGTTGTGCTTAAACAATTAATGCGCTTTACTTTTGCTTTATCCTCAAGTTGAAATAAGGGTCCATATGCCAACTTAAGAACCAACCTTTGGAAGATCAAGAGGACCTTTGCTCAAAGTTTGTGGATGACTTTTGGTAGCCTTAAATTCAGTTACAATCAACCATTAAGTAGCAGATCATTATTAGCTTGAGTGGATCATTAATTAATAGCTTTAAGCGGGATGATATTGAAATTTATGTGTCTTTTGTAATTCTGATGGTTAAAGCTCCTATATAAGTCGAACCATTTTCATCAATGAAGGCAAGCTGAGTTTTATTCAGAAAATAAACGAGTTTTAACTCATCTATCTTAGTGAGAGTGATTCTCCTAAGTTCTTGAGTGATTCAAGAATCCATGAGTTTAATCAAAGGTCCTTTATCCCCTTGTGTGTTTGAACTCTTAGGCTTATCTTCCATTCTTAGAAGTGTGATGTCTATCAATTTTCATTCCATCTTCTTTTATGTTTCCATTTTCTCGTTTTAAATAATTTCTCAAATTTCTTGCTTGTTAGCATTCCAACAATGATAGATCAGTCAAACGAATCGAACGCTGTGGATTCACATCATTTAGTATTCACAGCCTGGCCATCTAGACCTGGAATAGGAAAGGAAGTTTATTATACAAAGTGTTTAACCGAAGGCCATCCATGTTTAGTTGCATTCGATTACGGAAGCGAAAACAATGTTGTGAGCCAAAGATTGGTGGAGAAACAACAGTTACCAGCAACCTTTCATCTGGATCAGGCATGGATCAAATTCAGTACATGGAAATGTGTGAAAGAAGTATTATGTGATATTGCTCCCATGGACACTTGTCATCTTCTTTTGGGATGGGCATGGCTTCATTTTAAAACACTCCATCTTGATGAACGTTCCCTTTATTTGAGGCTTGGGGGACATCAAAGGAAGTAGAAGTTTATGACACCAAGACAAGTCAGTAAGGATCAACGCAGGCTGAAGGAGAAAACAGAAAAAGAAAGAATAGAAAAAGAAGTAATAGAAACTACAGAAGGAAGGGAAAATAAAGAAAAAGAAATGGAACTAGAGAAAGTTTATTCGTCAATGTGTTTTCTTCTACAGTTTGTGGTGTCATTTTACAGGAACAAAAGGATAAGCATGTGAAGGAAATACACGAACTTCCATGTTTGAAAAGGAAGCTTGTTCATAGTGCTTTATCATGCATTTGGTCCGTCGATAAGAAGCAAATTCGTCAAACACAATGCATGGAATTATTTATTGTTACATATCAAGGTGGGGTACTGTTGTCAAGAAATGTTATCGACGGATTGCAACCATTGGAAAGTAACAAATATCAAGTTGAATTTGATCCTGGAAGAAGAGAATTAGTTTCACCTTGCGAAAAAGTAAAATTCCTTCACAAGATCATAATAAAAACTTACTTTAAAACTAGTGTCTTAAGATTCGGGACAAATCTTCTCGAAGAAGGAGGGTATGATGTGAATTGCATATGGGTCAAATGGAGGATGACTAATGCGCCGTGTTGATGAAGTTTCTTTTATTTAAACAAGGGCCCAATGCTTTGTAAAATTGGCTGACCAAATTGTGTTTGTGCTTAACCAATTAATGGGCTTTAGTTTTGCTTTATCTTCAAGTTGAAATAAGGGTCCATATGCCAACCTAAGAACCAACCTTTGGAAGATCAAGAGGACCTTCTCTCAAAGTTTGTGGATGACTTTTGGTAGCCTTAAATTCAGTTACAATCAACCATTAAGTAGCGGATCGTTATTAGCATGAGTGGATCATTAATTAATAGCTTTAAGCGGGATGATATTGAAATTTATGTGTCTTTTGTAATTCTGATGGTTAAAGCTCCTATATAAGTTGAACCATTTTCATCAATGAAGGCAAGCTGAGTTTTATTCAGAAAATAAACGAGTTTTATCTCATCTATCTTAGTGAGAGTGATTCTCCTATGTTCTTGAGTGATTCAAGAATCCATGAGTTTAATCAAAGGTCCTTTATCCCCTTGTGTGTTTCAACTCTTAGGCTTATCTTCCATTCTTAGAAGTGTGATGTCTATCAATTTCCGTTCCATCTTCTTTTATGTTTCCATTTTCTCGTTTTAAATAATTTCTCAAATTTCTTGCTTGTTAGCATTCCAACAATGATAGATCAGTCAAACGTATCGAACGCTGTGGATTCACATCATTTGGTATTCACAGCCTGGCCATCTAGACCTGGAATAGGCAAGGAAGTTTATTATACAAAGTGTTTAACCGAAGGCCATCCATGTTTAGTTGCATTCGATTACGGAAGCGAAAACAATGTTGTGAGCCAAAGATTGGTGGAGAAACTCCAGTTACCAGCAACCTTTCATCTGGATGAAGCATGGATCAAATTCAGTACATGGCAACGTGTGAAAGAAGTATTATGTGATATTGCTCCCATGGACTCTTGTCATCTTCTTTGGGGATGGGCATGGCTTCATTTTAAAACACTCCATCTTGATGAACGTTCACTTTATTTGACGCATGAGGGACATCAAAAGAAGTACAAGTTTATGACACCAAGACAAGTCAGTAAGGATCAACGTAGGCTGAAGGAGAAAGCAGAAAAAGAAAGAACAGAAAAAGAAGTAATAGAAACTACAGAAGGAAGGGAAAATAAAGAAAAAGAAATGGAACTAGAGAAAGTTTATTCGTCAATGTTTTTTCTTCTACAGTTTGTGATGTCATTTTACAGGAACAAAAGGATAAGCATGTGAAGGAAATAGACGAACTTCCATGTTTGAAAAGGAAGCTTGTTCATAGTGCTTTATCATGCATTTCGTCCGTCGATAAGAAGCAAATTCGTCAAACACAACGCATGGAATTATTTATTGTTACATATAAAGCTGGGGTACTGTTGCGAAGAAATGTTATCGACGGATTGCAACCATTGGAAAGTAACAAATATCAAGTTGAATTTGATCCTGGAAGAAGAGAATTAGTTTCAACTTGTGAAAATATACAATTCCTTCACAAGATCATAATAAAAACTTACATTAAAACTAGTGTCTTAAGATTCGGGTCAAATCTTCTCGAAGAAGGAGGGTATGATGTGAATTGCATACGGGTCAAATGGAGGATGACTAATGCACCGTGTTGATGCAGTTTGTTTTATTTAAACAAGGGCCCAATGCTTTGTAAAATTGGCTGACCAAATTGTGTTTGTGCTTAACCAATTAATGGGCTTTAGTTTTGCTTTATCTTCAAGTTGAAATAAGGGTCCATATGCCAACTTAAGAACCAACCTTTGGAAGATCAAGAGGACCTTTGCTCAAAGTTTGTGGATGACTTTTGGTAGCCTTAAATTCAGTTACAATCAACCATTAAGTAGCGGATCGTTATTAGCTTGAGTGGATCATTAATTAATAGCTTTAAGCGGGATGATATTGAAATTTATGTGTCTTTTGTAATTCTGATGGTTAAAGCTCCTATATAAGTTGAACTATTTTCATCAATGAAGGCAAGTTGAGTTTTATTCAGAAAAAAAACGAGTTTTATCTCATCTATCTTAGTGAGAGTGATTCTCCAAAGTTCTTCAGTGATTCAAGAATCCATGAGTTTAATCAAAGGTCCTTTATCCCTTTGTGTGTTTCAACTCTTAGGCTTATCTTTCATTCTTGGAAGTGTGATGTCTATCAATTTCCTTTCCATCTTCTTTTATGTTTCCACTTTCTCGTTTTAAATAATTTCTCAAATTTCTTGCTTGTTAGCATGCCAACAATGATAGAGCAGTCAAACGAATCGAACCCTGTGGATTCACATCATTTGGTATTCACAGCCTGGCCATCTAGATTTGGAATAGGAAAGGAAGTTTCTTACACAAGTGTTTAACCGAAGGCCTTCCATGTTTATTTGTATTTGATTACGAAAGCGAAAACAATGTTGTGAACCAAAGTTTGGGGGAGAAACTCCAGTTACCAGCAACCTTTCATCTGGATGAAGCATGGATCAAATTCAGTACATGGCAATGTGTGAAAGAAGTATTATGTGATATTGCTCCCATGGACTCCTGTCATCTTCTTTTGGGATGGGCATGGCTTCATTTTAAAACACTCCATCTTGATGAACGTTCCCTTTATTTGAGGCATGAGGGATATCAAAGGAAGTAGAAGTTTAGGACACCAAGACATGTCAGTAAGGATCAACGTAGGCTAAAGGAGAAAACGGAAAAAGGAAGAATAGAAAAAGAAGTAATAGAAACTGCAGAAGGAAGGGAAAGTAAAGAAAAAGAAATGGAACTAGAGAAAGTTTATTCTTTTCAATGTATTTTCTTCTACAGTTTGTGATGTCATTTTACAGGAACAAAAGGATAAGCATGTCAAGGAAATACACCAACTTCCATGTTTGAAAAGGAAGCTTGTTCATAATGCTTTATCACGCATTTGGTCCGTCGATAAGAAGCAAATTCGTCAAACACAACGCATGGAATTATTTATTGTTACATATCAAGGTGGGGTACTGTTGTCAAGAAATGTTATCGACGGATTGCCACCATTGGAAAGTAAGAAATATCAAGTTGAATTTGATCCTGGAAGAAGAGAATTAGTTTCAACTTGCGAAAAAGTAAAATTCCTTCACAAGATCATAATAAAAACTTACTTTAAAACTAGTGTCTTAAGATTCGGGACAAATCTTCTCGAAGAAGGAGGGTATGATATGAATTGCATATGGGTCAAATGGAGGATGACTAATGCGCCGTGTTGATGCAGTTTCTTTTATTTAAACAAGGGCCCAATGCTTTGTAAAATTGGCTGACCAAATTGTGTTTGTGCTTAACCAATTAATGTGCTTTAGTTTTGCTTTATCTTCAAGTTGAAATAAGGGTCCATATGCCAACCTAAGAACCAACCTTTGGAAGATCAAGAGGACCTTTGCTCAAAGCTTGTGGATGACTTTTGGTAGCCTTAAATTCAGTTACAATCAACCATTAAGTAGCGGATCATTATTAGCTTGAGTGGATAATTAATTCATAGCTTTAAGCGGGATGATATTGAAATTTATGTGTCTTTTGTAATTCTGATGGTTAAAGCTCCTATATAAGTTAAATCATTTTCATCAATGAAGGCAAGCTGAGTTTTATTCAGAAAATAAACGAGTTTTATCTTATCTATCTTAGTGAGAGTGATTCTCCTAAGTTCTTGAGTGATTCAAGAATCCATGAGTTTAATCAAAGGTCCTTTCTCCCTCTGTGTGTTTCAATTCTTAGGCTTATCTTCCATTCTTGGAAGTGTGATGTCTATCAATTTCCGTTCCATCTTCTTTTATGTTTCCATTTTCTCGTTTTAAATAATTTCTCAAATTTCTTGCTTGTTAGCATTCCAACAGTGATAGATCAGTCAAACGAATAGAACGGTGTGGATTCACATCATTTGGTATTCACAGCCTGGCCATCTAGACCTGGAATAGGAAAGGAAGTTTATTATACAAAGTGTTTAACAGAAGGCCATCCATGTTTGGTTGCATTCGATTACAGAAGCGAAAACAATGTTGTGAGCCAAAGATTGGTGGAGAAACTCCAGTTACGAGCAACCTTTCATCTGGATCAAGGATGGATCAAATTCAGTACATGGCAATGTGTGAAAGAAGTATTATGTGATATTGCTCCCATGGACTCTTGTCATCTTCTTTTGGGATGGGCATGGCTTCATTTTAAAACACTCCATCTTGATGAACGTTCCCTTTATTTGAAGCACGAGGGACATCAAAGGAAGTAGAAGTTTATGACACCAAGACAAGTCAGTAAGGATCAACGTAGGCTGAAGGAGAAAACAGAAAAAGAAAGAATAGAAAAAGAAGTAATAGAAACTGCAGAAGGAAGGGAAAATAAAGAAAAAGAAATGGAACTAGAGAAAGTTTATTCGTCAATGTTTTTTCTTCTACAGTGTGTGATGTCATTTTATAGGAACAAAAGGATAAGCATGTGAAGGAAATACACGAACTTCCATGTTTGAAAAAGAAGCTTGTTCATAGTGCTTTATCATGCATTTGGTCCGTCGATAAGAAGCAAATTCGTCAAAGACAACGCATGGAATTATTTATCGTTACATATCAAGGTGGGGTACTGTTGCCAAGAAATGTTATCGACGGATTGCAACCATTGGAAAGTAACAAATATCAAGTTGAATTTCATCCTGGAAGAAGAGAATTAGTTTCAACTTGTGAAAAAATAAAATTCCTTCACAAGATCAGTATAAAAACTTACTTTAAAACTAGTGTCTTAAGATTCGGGACAAATCTTCTCGAAGAAGGAGGGTATGATGTGAATTGCATATGGGTCAAATGGAGGATGACTAATACGCCGTGTTGATGCAGTTTCTTTTATTTAAATAAGGGCCCAATACTTTGTAAAATTGGCTGACCAAATTGTGTTTGTGCTTATCCAATTAATGGGCTTTAGTTTTGCTTTATCTTCAAGTTGAAATAAGGGTCCATATGCCAACTTAAGAACCAACCTTTGGAAGATCAAGAGGACCTTTGCTCAAAGTTTGTGGATGACTTTTAGTAGCCTTAAATTCAGTTACAATCCACCATTAAGTAGCGGATCATTATTAGCTTGAGTGGATCATTAATTAATAGCTTTTAGCGGGATGATATTGAAATTATTGTGTCTTTTGTAATTCTGATGGTTAAAGCTCCAATATAAGTTGAATCATTTTCATCAATGAAGGCAAGCTGAGTTTTATTCAGAAAATAAACGAGTTTTATCTCATCTATCTTAGTGATAGTGATTCTCCTAAGTTCTTGAGTGATTCAAGAAACCATGAGTTTAATCAAAGGTCCTTTATCCCTTTGTGTGTTTCAACTCTTAGGCTTATCTTCCATTCTTGGAAGTGTGATTTCTATCAATTTTCATTCCATCTTCTTTTATGTTTCCATTTTCTCGTTTTAAATAATTTCTCAAATTTCTTGCTTGTTAGCATTCCAACAATGATAGATCAGTCAAACGAATCGAACGTTGTGGATTCACAGCCTGGCCATCTAGATTTGGAATAGGAAAGGAAGTTTATTATACAAAGTGTTTAACCGAAGGCCATCCATGTTTAGTTGCATTCGATTACGGAAGCGAAAACAATGTTGTGAACCAAAGTTTGGTGGAGAAACTCCAGTTACCAGCAACCTTTCATCTGGATCAAGCATGGATCAAATTCAGTACATGGCAATGTGTGAAAGAAGTATTATGTGATATTGCTCCCATGGACTCTTGTCATCTTCTTTTGGGATGGGAATGGCTTTATTTTAAAACACTACATCTTGATGAACGTTCCCTTTATTTGAGGCATGAGGGACATCAAAAGAAGTACAAGTATATGACACCAAGACAAGTCAGTAAGGATCAACGTAGGCTGAAGGAGAAAACAGAAAAAGAAAGAATAGAAAAAGAAGTAATAGAAACTGCAGAAGGAAGGGAAAATAAAGAAAAAGAAATGGAACTAGAGAAAGTTTATTCGTCAATGTTTTTTCTTCTACAGTTTGTGATGTCATTTTACAGGAACAAAAGGATAAGCATGTGAAGGAAATACACGAACTTCCATGTTTGAAAAGGAAGCTTGTTCATAGTGCTTTATCATGCATTTGGTCCGTCGATAAGAAGCAAATTCGTCAAAGACAACACATGGAATTATTTAATGTTACATATCAAGGTGGGGCACTGTTGCCAAAAAATGTTATCGACGGATTGCAACCATTGGAAAGTAACAAATATCAAGTTGAATTTGATCCTGGAAGAAGAGAATTAGTTTCAACTTGTGAAAAAATAAAATTCCTTCACAAGATCATTATAAAAACTTACTTTAAAACTAGTGTCTTAAGATTCGGGACAAATCTTCTCGAAGAAGGAGGGTATGATGTGAATTGCATATGGGTCAAATGGAGGATGACTAATGCGCCGTGTTGATGCAGTTTCTTGTATTTAAATAAGGGCCCAATGCTTTGTAAAATTGGCTGACCAAATTGTGTTTGTGCTTAACCAATTAATGGGCTTTAGTTTTGCTTTATCTTCAAGTTGAAATAAGGGTCCATATGCCAACTTAAGAACCAACCTTTGGAAGATCAAGAGGACCTTTGCTCAAAGTTTGTGGATGACTTTTGGTAGCCTTAAATTCAGTTACAATCAACCATTAGGTAGCGGATCATTATTAGCTTGAGTGGATCATTAATTAATAGCTTTTAGCGGGATGATATTGAAATTTATGTGTCTTTTGTAATTCTGATGGTTAAAGCTCCGATATAAGTTGAATCATTTTCATCAATGAAGGCAAGCTGAGTTTTATTCAGAAAATAAACGAGTTTTATCTCATCTATCTTAGTGAGAGTGATTCTCCTAAGTTCTTGAGTGATTCAAGAATCCATGAGTTTAATCAAGGGTCCTTTATCCCTTTGTGTGTTTCAAGTCTTAGGCTTATCTTCCATTCTTGGAAGTGTGATGTCTATCAATTTTCATTCCATCTTCTTTTATGTTTCCATTTTCTCGTTTTAAATAATTTCTCAAATTTCTTGCTTGTTAGCATTCCAACAATGATAGATCAGTCAAACGAATCGAACGTTGTGGATTCACAGCCTGGCCATCTAGATTTGGAATAGGAAAGGAAGTTTATTATACAAAGTGTTTAACCGAAGGCCATCCATGTTTAGTTGCATTCCATTACGGAAGCGAAAACAATGTTGTGAACCAAAGTTTGGTGGAGAAACTCCAGTTACCAGCAACCTTTCATCTGGATCAAGCATGGATCAAATTCAGTACATGGCAATGTGTGAAAGAAGTATTATGTGATATTGCTCCCATGGACTCTTGTCATCTTCTTTTGGGATGGGAATGGCTTTATTTTAAAACACTACATCTTGATGAACGTTCCCTTTATTTGAGGCATGAGGGACATCAAAAGAAGTACAAGTATATGAGACCAAGACAAGTCAGTAAGGATCAACGTAGGCTGAAGGAGAAAACAGAAAAAGAAAGAATAGAAAAAGAAGTAATAGAAACTGCAGAAGGAAGGGAAAATAAAGAAAAAGAAATGGAACTAGAGAAAGTTTATTCGTCAATGTTTTTTCTTCTACAGTTTGTGATGTCATTTTACAGGAACAAAAGGATAAGCATGTGAAGGAAATACACGAACTTCCATGTTTGAAAAGGAAGCTTGTTCATAGTGCTTTATCATGCATTTGGTCCGTCGATAAGAAGCAAATTCGTCAAAGACAACACATGGAATTATTTAATGTTACATATCAAGGTGGGGCACTGTTGCCAAAAAATGTTATCGACGGATTGCAACCATTGGAAAGTAACAAATATCAAGTTGAATTTGATCCTGGAAGAAGAGAATTAGTTTCAACTTGTGAAAAAATAAAATTCCTTCACAAGATCATTATAAAAACTTACTTTAAAACTAGTGTCTTAAGATTCGGGACAAATCTTCTCGAAGAAGGAGGGTATGATGTGAATTGCATATGGGTCAAATGGAGGATGACTAATGCGCCGTGTTGATCCAGTTTCTTGTATTTAAATAAGGGCCCAATGCTTTGTAAAATTGGCTGACCAAATTGTGTTTGTGCTTAACCAATTAATGGGCTTTAGTTTTGCTTTATCTTCAAGTTGAAATAAGGGTCCATATGCCAACTTAAGAACCAACCTTTGGAAGATCAAGAGGACCTTTGCTCAAAGTTTGTGGATGACTTTTGGTAGCCTTAAATTCAGTTACAATCAACCATTAGGTAGCGGATCATTATTAGCTTGAGTGGATCATTAATTAATAGCTTTTAGCGGGATGATATTGAAATTTATGTGTCTTTTGTAATTCTGATGGTTAAAGCTCCGATATAAGTTGAATCATTTTCATCAATGAAGGCAAGCTGAGTTTTATTCAGAAAATAAACGCGTTTTATCTCATCTATCTTAGTGAGAGTGATTCTCCTAAGTTCTTGAGTGATTCAAGAATCCATGAGTTTAATCAAGGGTCCTTTATCCCTTTGTGTGTTTCAAGTCTTAGGCTTATCTTCCATTCTTGGAAGTGTGATGTCTATCAATTTTCATTCCATCTTCTTTTATGTTTCCATTTTCTCGTTTTAAATAATTTCTCAAATTTCTTGCTTGTTAGCATTCCAACAATGATAGATCAGTCAAACGAATCGAACGTTGTGGATTCACAGCCTGGCCATCTAGATTTGGAATAGGAAAGGAAGTTTATTATACAAAGTGTTTAACCGAAGGCCATCCATGTTTAGTTGCATTCCATTACGGAAGCGAAAACAATGTTGTGAACCAAAGTTTGGTGGAGAAACTCCAGTTACCAGCAACCTTTCATCTGGATCAAGCATGGATCAAATTCAGTACATGGCAATGTGTGAAAGAAGTACTATGTAAGATTGCTCCCATGGACTCTTCTCATCTTCTTTTGGGATGGGCATGGCTTCATTTTAAAGCACTCCATCTTGATGAACGTTCCCTTTATTTGAGGCATGAGGGACATCAAAAGAAGTAGAAGTTTATGACACCAAGACAAGTCAGTAAGGATCAACGTAGGCTGAAGGAGAAAACAGAAAAAGAAAGAATAGAAAAAGAGGTAATAGAAACAGCAGAAGAAAGGGAAAATAAACAAAAAGAAATGGAACTAGAGAAAGTTTATTCGTCAATGTTTTTCCTTCTACAGTTTGTGATGACATTTTACTGGAACAAAAGGATAAGCATCTGAAGAAAATACACGAACTTCCATGTTTGAAATGGAAGCTTGTTCATGGTGCTTTATCATGCATTTGGTCCGTCGATAAGAAGCAAATTCGTCAAACACAACGCATGAAATTATTTATTGTTACATATCAAGGTCGGGTACTGTTGCCAAAAAATGTTATCGATGGATTGCAACCATTGGAAAGTAACAAATATCAAGTTGAATTTGATCCTTGAAGAAGAGAATTAGTTTCAACTTGTGAAAAAATAAAATTGCTTCACAAGATCATTATAAAAACTTACTTTAAAACTAGTGTCTTAAGATTCGGGACCCATCTTCTCGAAGAAGGAGGTTATGATGTGAATTGCATATGGGTCAAATGGAGGATGACTAATGCGCCGTGTTGAGGCAGTTTCTTTTATTTAAATAAGGGCCCAATGCTTTTTAAAATTGGCTGACCAAATTGTGTTTGTGCTTAAACCAATTAATGGGCTTTAGTTTTGCTTTATCTTCAAGTTGAAATAAGGGTCCATATGCCAACTTAAGAACCAACCTTTGGAAGATCAAGAGGACCTTTGCTCAAAGTTTGTGGATGACTTTTGGTAGCCTTAAATTCAGTTACAATCAACCATTAAGTAGCGGATCATTATTAGCTTGAGTGCATCATTAATTAATAGCTTTTAGCGAGATGATATTGAAATTTATGTCTCTTTTGTAATTCTGATGGTTAAAGTTCCGATATAAGTTGAATCATTTTCATCAATGAAGGTAAGCTGAGTTTTATTCAAAAAATAGACGAGTTTTATCTCATCTATCTTAGTGAGAATGATTCTCCTAAGTTCTTGAGTGATTCAAGAATCCATGAGTTTAATCAAAGGTCCTTTATCCCTTTGTGTGTGTCAACTCTTAGGCTTATCTTCCATTCTTGGAAGTGTTATGTCTATCAATTTTCATTCCATCTTCTTTTATGTTTCCATTTTCTCGTTTTAAATAATTTCTCAAATTTCTTGCTTGTTAGCATTCCAACAATGATAGATCAGTCAAAGGAATCGAACGCTGTGGATTCATATCATTTGGTACTCACACCCTGGTCATCTAGATTAGGAATAGGAAAGGAAGTTTATTATACAAAGTGTTTAACCGAAGGCAATCCATGTTTAGTTGCATTCGATTACGGAAGCGAAAACAATGTTGTGAACCAAAGTTTGGTGGAGAAACTCCAGTTACCAGCAACCTTTCATCTCGATCAAGCATGGATCAAATTCAGAACATGGCAATGTGTGAAAGAAGTATTATGTGATATTGCTCCCATGGACTCTTGTCAACTTCTTTTGGGATGGGCATGGCTTCATTTTAAAGCACTCCACCTTGATGAACGTTCCCTTTATTTGAGGCATGAGGGACATCAAAAGAAGTAGAAGTTTATGACACCAAGACAAGTCAGTAAGGATCAACGTAGGCTGAAGGAGAAAACAGAAAAAGAAAGAATAGAAAAAGAAGTAATAGAAACTGCAGAAGGAAGGGAAAATAAAGAAAAAGAAATGGAACTAGAGAAAGTTTATTCGTCAATGTTTTTTCTTCTACAGTTTGTTATGTCATTTTACAGGAACAACAGGATAAGCATTTGAAGGAAATACACGAACTTCCATGTTTGAAAAGGAAGCTTGTTCATAGTGCTTTATCATGCATTTGGTCCGTCGATAAGAAGCAAATTCGTCAAACATAACGCATGAAATTATTTATTGTTACATATCAAGATAGGGTACTGTTGCCAACAAATGTTATCGACGGATTGCAACCATTGGAAAGTAACAAATATCAAGTTGAATTTGATCCTGGAAGAAGAGAATTAGTTTCAACTTGTGAAAAAATAAAATTCCTTCACAAGATCATAATAAAAACTTACTTTAGAACTAGTGTCTTAAGATTCGGGACAAATCTTCTCGAAGAAGGAGGGTATGATGTGAATTGCATATGGGTCAAATGGAGGATGACTAATGCGTCGTGTTGATGCAGTTTCTTTTATTTAAATAAGGGCCCAATGCTTTGTAAAATTGGCTGGCCAAATTGTGTTTGTGCTTAACCAATTAATGGGCTTTAGTTTTGCTTTATCTTCAAGTTGAAATAAGGGTCCATATGCCAACTTAAGAACCAACCTTTGGAAGATCAAGAGGACCTTTGCTCAAAGTTTCTGGATGACTTTTGGTAGCCTTAAGTTCAGTTACAATCAACCATTAAGTAGCGGATCATTATTAGCTTGAGAGGATCATTAATTAATAGCTTTTAGCGGGATGATATTGAAATTTATGTGTCTTTTGTAATTCTGATGGTTAAAGCTCCTATATAAGTTGAACCATTTTCATCAACGAAGGCAAGCTGAGTTTTATTCAGAAAATAAACAAGTTTTATCTCATCTATCTTAGTGAGAGTGATTCTCCTAAGTTCTTGAGTGATTCAAGAATCCATGAGTTTAATCAAAGGTCCTTTACCCTTTGTGTGTTTCCACTCTTAGGCTTATCTTCCATTCTTGGAAGTGTGATGTCTATCAATTTTCATTCCATCTTCTTTTATGTTTCCATTTTCTCGTTTTAAATAATTTCTCAAATTTCTTGCTTGTTAGCATTCCAACAATGATAGATCAGTAAAACGAATCGAACGCTGTGGATTCACATCATTTGGTATTCATAGCCTGGCCATCTAGATTTGGAATAGGAAGGGAAGTTTATTATACAAAGTTTTTAACCGAAGGCAATCCATGTTTAGTTGCATTCGATTACGGAAGCGAAAACAATGTTGTGAACCAAAGTTTGGTGGAGAAACTCCAGTTACCAGCAACCTTTCATCTCGATCAAGCATGGATCAAATTCAGAACATGGCAATGTGTGAAAGAAGTATTATGTGATATTGCTCCCATGGACTCTTGTCATCTTCTTTTGGGATGGGCATGGCTTCATTTTAAAGCACTCCATCTTTGTGAACGTTCCCTTTATTTGAGGCATGAGGGACATTAAAAGAAGTAGAAGTTTATGACACCAAGACAAGTCAGTAAGGATCAACGTACGCTGAAGGAGAAAACAGAAAAAGAAAGAATAGAGAAAGAAGTAATAGAAACTGCAGAAGGAAGGGAAAATAAAGAAAAAGAAATGGAAGTAGAGAAAGTTTATTCGTCAATGTTTTTTCTTCTACAGTTTGTGATGTCATTTTACAGGAACAAAAGGATAAGCATTTGAAGGAAATACACGAACTTCCATGTTTGAAAAGGAAGCTTGTTCATAGTGCTTTATCATGCATTTGGTCCGTCGATAAGAAGCAAATTCGCGAAACACAACGCATGGAATTATTTATTGTTACATATCAAGGTGGGGTACTGTTGCCAAGAAATGTTATCGACGGATTGCAACCATTGGAAAGTAACAAATATCAAGTTGAATTTGATCCTGGAAGAAGAGAATTAGTTTCAACTTGTGAAAAAATAAAATTCCTTCACAAGATCATAATAAAAACTTACTTTAGAACTAGTGTCTTAAGATTCGGGACAAATCTTCTCGAAGAAGGAGGTTATGATATGAATTGCATATGGGTCAAATGGAGGATGACTAATGCGCCGAGTTGATGCAGTTTCTTTTATTTAAATAAGGGCCCAATGCTTTGTAAAATTGGCTGACCAAATTGTGTTTGTGCTTAACCAATTAATGGGCTTTAGTTTTGCTTTATCTTCAAGTTGAAATAAGGGTCCATATGCCAACTTAAGAACCAACCTTTGGAAGATCAAGAGGACCTTTGCTCAAAGTTTGTGGATGACTTTTGGTAGCCTTAAATTCAGTTACAATCAACCATTAAGTAGCGGATCATTATTAGCTTGAGTGGATCATTAATTAATATCTTTAAGCGGGATGATATTGAAATTTATGTGTCTTTTGTAATTCTGATGGTTAAAGCTCCTATATAAGTTGAACCATTTTCATCCATGAAGGCAAGCTGAGTTTTATTCAGAAAATAAACGATTTTATCTCATCTATCTTAGTGAGAGTGATTCTCCTAAGTTCTTGAGTGATTCAAGAATCCATGAGTTTAATCAAAGGTCCTTTATCCCTTTGTGTGTTTCAACTCTTAGGCTTATCTTCCATTCTTGGAAGTGTGATGTCTATCAATTTTCATTCCATCTTCTTTTATGTTTCCATTTTCTCGTTTTAAATAATTTCTCAAATTTCTTGCTTGTTAGCATTCCAACAATGGTAGATCAGTAAAACGAATCGAACGCTGTGGATTCACATCATTTGGTATTCACAGCCTGGCCATCTAGATTTGGAATAGGAAAGGAAGTTTATTATACAAAGTGTTTAACCGAAGGCCATCCATGTTTAGTTGCATTCGATTACGGAAGCGAAAACAATGTTGTGAACCAAAGTTTGGTGGAGAAACTCCAGTTACCAGCAACCTTTCATCTGGATCAAGCATGGATCAAATTCAGTACATGGCAATGTGTGAAAGAAGTATTATGTGATATTGCTCCCATGGACTCTTGTCATCTTCTTTTGGGATGGGCATGGCTTCATTTTAAAGCACTCCATCTTGATGAACGTTCCCTTTATTTGAGGCATGAGGGACATCAAAAGAAGTAGAAGTTTATGACACCAAGACAAGTCAGTAAGGATCAACGTAGGCTGAAGGAGAAAACAGAAAAAGAAAGAATAGAGAAAGAAGTAATAGAAACTGCAGAAGGAAGGGAAAATAAAGAAAAAGAAATGGAACTAGAGAAAGTTTATTCGTCAATGTTTTTTCTTCTACAGTTTGTGATGTCATTTTACAAGAACAAAAGGATAAGCATGTGAGGGAAATACACGAACTTCCATGTCTGAAAAGGAAGCTTGTTCATAGTGCTTTATCATGCATTTGGTCCGTCGATAAGAAGCAAATTCGTCAAACACAACGCATGGAATTATTTATTGTTACATATCAAGGTAGGGTACTGTTGCCAAGAAATGTTATCGACGGATTGCAACCATTGGAAAGTAACAAATATCAAGTTGAATTTGATCATGGAAGAAGAGAATTAGTTTCAACTTGTGAAGAAATAAAATTCCTTCACAAGATCATAATAAAAACTTACTTTAGAACTAGTGTCTTAAGATTCGGGACAAATCTTCTCGAAGAAGGAGGGTATGATGTGAATTGCATATGGGTCAAATGGAGGATGACTAATGCGTCGTGTTGACGCAGTTTCTTTTATTTAAAAAAGGGCCCAATGCTTTGTAAAATTGGCTGGCCAAATTGTGTTTGTGCTTAACCAATTAATGGGCTTTAGTTTTGCTTTATCTTCAAGTTGAAATAAGGGTCCATATGCCAACTTAAGAACCAACCTTTGGAAGATCAAGAGGACCTTTGCTCAAAGTTTGTGGATGACTTTTGGTAGCCTTAAGTTCAGTTACAATCAACCATTAAGTAGCGGATCATTATTAGCTTGAGAGGATCATTAATTAATAGCTTTTAGCAGGATGATATTGAAATTTATGTGTCTTTTGCAATTCTGATGGTTAAAGCTCCTATATAAGTTGAACCATTTTCATCAACGAAGGCAAGCTGAGTTTTATTCAGAAAATAAACGAGTTTTATATCATCTATCTTAGTGAGAGTGATTCTCCTAAGTTCTTGAGTGATTCAAGAATCCATGAGTTTAATCAAAGGTCCTTTATCCCTTTGTGTGTTTCAACTCTTAGGCTTATCTTCCATTCTTGGAAGTGTGATGTCTATCAATTTTCATTCCATCTTCTTTTATGTTTCCATTTTCTCGTTTTAAATAATTTCTCAAATTTCTTGCTTGTTAGCATTCCAACAATGGTAGATCAGTAAAACGAATCGAACGCTGTGGATTCACATCATTTGGTATTCACAGCCTGGCCATCTAGATTTGGAATAGGAAAGGAAGTTTATTATACAAAGTGTTTAACCGAAGGCCATCCATGTTTAGTTGCATTCGATTACGGAAGCGAAAACAATGTTGTGAACCAAAGTTTGGTGGAGAAACTCCAGTTACCAGCAACCTTTCATCTGGATCAAGCATGGATCAAATTCAGTACATGGCAATGTGTGAAAGAAGTATTATGTGATATTGCTCCCATGGACTCTTGTCATCTACTTTTGGGATGGGCATGGCTTCATTTTAAAGCACTACATCTTGATGAACGTTCCCTTTATTTGAGGCATGAGGGACATCAAAAGAAGTAGAAGTTTATGACACCAAGACAAGTCAGTAAGGATCAACGTAGGCTGAAGGAGAAAACAGAAAAAGAAAGAATAGAGAAAGAAGTAATAGAAACTGCAGAAGGAAGGGAAAATAAAGAAAAAGAAATGGAAGTAGAGAAAGTTTATTCGTCAATGTTTTTTCTTCTACAGTTTGTGATGTCATTTTACAGGAACAAAAGGATAAGCATTTGAAGGAAATACACGAACTTCCAAGTTTGAAAAGGAAGCTTGTTCATAGTGCTTTATCATGCATTTGGTCCGTCGATAAGAAGCAAATTCGTGAAACACAACGCATGGAATTATTTATTGTTACATATCAAGGTGGGGTACTGTTGCCAAGAAATGTTATCGACGGATTGCAACCATTGGAAAGTAACAAATATCAAGTTGAATTTGATCCTGGAAGAAGAGAATTAGTATCAACTTGTGAAAAAATAAAATTCCTTCACAAGATCATTATAAAAACTTACTTTAAAAGTACTGTCTTAAGATTCGGGACAAATCTTCTCGAAGAAGGAGGTTATGATGTGAATTGCATATGGGTCAAATGGAGGATGACTAATGCGCCGTGTTCATGCAGTTTCTTTTATTTAAATAAGGGCCCAATGCTTTGTAAAATGGGCTGACCAAATTGTGTTTGTGCTTAACCAATTAATGGGCTTTAGTTTTGCTTTATCTTCAAGGTGAAATAAGGGTCCATATGCAAACTTAAGAACCAACCTTTGGAAGATCAAGAGGACCTTTGCTCAAAGTTTGTGGATGACTTTTGGTAGCCTTAAATTCAGTTACAATCAACCATTAAGTAGCGGATCATTATTAGCTTGAGTGAATCATTAATTAATATCTTTAAGCGGGATGATATTGAAATTTATGTGTCTTTTGTAATTCTAATGCTTAAAGCTCCTATATAAGTTGAACCATTTCCATCCATGAAGGCAAGCTGAGTTTTATTTAGAAAAGAAACGAGTTTTATCTCATCTATCTTAGTGAGAGTGATTCTCCTAAGTTCTTGAGTGATTCAAGAATCCATGAGTTTAATCAAAGGTCCTTTATCCCTTTGTGTGTTTCAACTCTTAGGCTTATCTTCCATTCTTGGAAGTGTGATATCTATCAATTTTCATTCCATCTTCTTTTATGTTTCCATTTTCTCGTTTTAAATAATTTCTCAAATTTCTTGCTTGTTAGCATTCCAACAATGGTAGATCAGTAAAACGAATCGAACGCTGTGGATTCACATCATTTGGTATTCACAGCCTGGCCATCTAGATTTGGAATAGGAAATGAAGTTTATTATACAAAGTGTTTAACCGAAGGCCATCCATGGTTAGTTGCATTCGATTACGGAAGCGAAAACAATGTTGTGAACCAAAGTTTGGTGGAGAAACTCCAGTTACCAGCAACCTTTCATCTGGATCAAGCATGGATCAAATTCAGTACATGGCAATGTGTGAAAGAAGTATTATGTGATATTGCTCCCATGGACTCTTGTCATCTTCTTTTGGGATGGGCATGGCTTCATTTTAAAGCACTCCAACTTGATGAACGTTCCCTTTATTTGAGGCATGAGGGACATCAAAAGAAATAGAAGTTTATGACACCAAGACAAGTCAGTAAGGATCAACGTAGGCTTAAGGAGAAAACAGAAAAAGAAAGAATAGAAACTGCAGAAGGAAGGGAAAATAAAGAAAAAGAAATGGAACTAGAGAAAGTTTATTCGTCAATGTTTTTTCTTCTACAGTTTGTGATGTCATTTTACAAGAACAAAAGGATAAGCATGTGAAGGAAATACACGAACTTCCATGTTTGAAAAGGAAGCTTGTTCATAGTGCTTTATCATGCATTTGGTCCGTCGATAAGAAGCAAATTCGTCAAACACAACGCATGGAATTATTTATTGTTACATATCAAGGTAGGGTACTGTTGCCAAGAAATGTTATCGACGGATTGCAACCATTGGAAAGTAACAAATATCAAGTTGAATTTGATCCTGGAAGAAGAGAATTAGTTTCAACTTGTGAAAAAATAAAATTCCTTCACAAGATCATTATAAAAACTTACTTTAAAAGTAGTGTCTTAAGATTCGGGACAAATCTTCTCGAAGAAGGACGTTATGATGTGAATTGCATATGGGTCAAATGGAGGATGACTAATGCGCCGTGTTGATGCAGTTTCTTTTATTTAAATAAGGGCCCAATGCTTTGTAAAATTGGCTGACCAAATTGTGTTTGTGCTTCACCAATTAATGGGCTTTAGTTTTGCTTTATCTTCAAGTTGAAATAAGGGTCCATATGCCAACTTAAGAACCAACCTTTGGAAGATCAAGAGGACCTTTGCTCAAAGTTTGTGGATGACTTTTGGTAGCCTTAAATTCAGTTACAATCAACCATTAAGTAGCTGATCATTATTAGCTTGAGTGGATCATTAATTAATATCTTTAGGCGGGATGATATTGAAATTTATGTGTCTTTTGTAATTTTGATGGTTAAAGCTCCTATATAAGTTGAACCATTTTCATCAATGAAGGCAAGCTGAGTTTTATTCAGAAAATAAACGAGTTTTATCTTATTTATCTTAGTGAGAGTGATTCTCCTAAGTTCTTGAGTGATTCAAGAATCCATGAGTTTAATCAAAGGTCCTTTATCCTTTTGTGTGTTTCAACTCTTAGGCTTATCTTCCATTCTTGGAAGTGTGATGTCTATCAATTTTCATTCCATCTTCTTTAATGTTTCCATTTTCTCGTTTAAATAATTTCTCAAATTTCTTGCTTGTTAGCATTCCAACAATGATAGATCAGTCAAAGGAATCGAACGCTGCGGATTCACATCATTTGGTATTCACAGCTTGGCCATCTAGATTAGGAATAGGAAAGGAAGTTTATTATACAAAGTGTTTAACCGAAGGCCATCCATGTTTAGTTGCATTCGATTACGGAAGCGAAAACAATGTTGTGAACCAAAGTTTGGTGGAGAAACTCCAGTTACCAGCAACCTTTCATCTGGATCAAGCATGGATCAAATTCAGTACATGGCAATGTGTGAAAGAAGTATTATGTCATATTGCTCCCATGGACTCTTGTCATCTTCTTTTGGGATGGGCATGGCTTCATTTTAAAGCACTCCATCTTGATGAACGTTCCCTTTATTTGAGGCATGAGGGACATCAAAAGAAATAGAAGTTTATGACACCAAGACAAGTCAGTAAGGATCAACGTAGGCTTAAGGAGAAAACAGAAAAAGAAAGAATAGAAAAAGAAGTAATAGAAACTGCAGAAGGAAGGGAAAATAAAGAAAAAGAAATGGAACTAGAGAAAGTTTATTCGTCAATGTTTTTTCTTCTACAGTTTGTGATGTCATTTTACAAGAACAAAAGGATAAGCATGTGAAGGAAATACACGAACTTCCATGTTTGAAAAGGAAGCTTGTTCATAGTGCTTTATCATGCATTTGGTCCGTCGATAAGAAGCAAATTCGTCAAACACAACGCATGGAATTATTTATTGTTACATATCAAGGTAGGGTACTGTTGCCAAGAAATGTTATCGACGGATTGCAACCATTGGAAAGTAACAAATATCAAGTTGAATTTGATCCTGGAAGAAGAGAATTAGTTTCAACTTGTGAAAAAATAAAATTCCTTCACAAGATCATTATAAAAACTTACTTTAAAACTAGTGTCTTAAGATTCGGGACAAATCTTCTCGAAGAAGGAGGGTATGATGTGAATTGCATATGGGTCAAATGGAGGATGACTAATGCGCCGTGTTGATGCAGTTTCTTTTATTTAAATAAGGGCCCAATGCTTTGTAAAATTGGCTGACCAAATTGTGTTTGTGCTTCACCAATTAATGGGCTTTAGTTTTGCTTTATCTTCAAGTTGAAATAAGGGTCCATATGCCAACTTAAGAACCAACCTTTGGAAGATCAAGAGGACCTTTGCTCAAAGTTTGTGGATGACTTTTGGTAGCCTTAAATTCAGTTAAAATCAACCATTAAGTAGCTGATCATTATTAGCTTGAGTGGATCATTAATTAATAGCTTTAAGCGGGATGATATTGAAATTTATGTGTCTTTTGTAATTCTGATGGTGAAAGCTCCTATATAAGTTGAACCATTTTCATCAATGAAGGCAAGCTGAGTTTTATGCAGAAAATAAACGAGTTTTATCTTATTTATCTTAGTGAGAGTGATTCTCCTAAGTTCTTGAGTGATTCAAGAATCCATGAGTTTAATCAAAGGTCCTTTATCCTTTTGTGTGTTTCAACTCTTAGGCTTATCTTCCATTCTTGGAAGTGTGATGTCTATCAATTTTCATTCCATCTTCTTTAATGTTTCCATTTTCTCGTTTTAAATAATTTCTCAAATTTCTTGCTTGTTAGCATTCCAACAATGATAGATCAGTCAAAGGAATCGAACGCTGTGGATTCACATCATTTGGTATTCACAGCCTGGCCATCTAGATTAGGAATAGGAAAGGAAGTTTATTATACAAAGTGTTTAACCGAAGGCCATCCATGTTTAGTTGCATTCGATTACGGAAGCGAAAACAATGTTGTGAACCAAAGTTTGGTGGAGAAACTCCAGTTACCAGCAACCTTTCATCTGGATCAAGCATGGATCAAATTCAGTACATGGCAATGTGTGAAAGAAGTATTATGTGATATTGCTACCATGGACTCTCGTCATCTTCTTTTGGGATGGGCATGGCTTCATTTTAAAACACTCCATCTTGATGAACGTTCCCTTTATTTGAAGCATGAGGGACATCAAAGGAAGTAGAAGTTTATGACACCAAGACAAGTCAGTAAGGATCAACGTAGGCTGAAGGAGAAAACAGAAAAAGAAAGAATAGAAAAAGAAGTAATAGAAACTGCAGAAGGAAGGGAAAATAAAGAAAAAGAAATGGAACTAGAGAAAGTTTATTCGTCAATGTTTTTTCTTCTACAGTGTGTGATGTCATTTTACAGGAACAAAAGGATAAGCATGTGAAGGAAATACACGAACTTCCATGTTTGAAAAGGAAGCTTGTTCATAGTGCTTTATCATGCATTTGGTCCGTCGATAAGAAGCAAATTCGTCAAAGACAACGCATGGAATTATTTATCGTTACATATCAAGGTGGGGTACTGTTGCCAAGAAATGTTATCGACGGATTGCAACCATTGGAAAGTAACAAATATCAAGTTGAATTTGATCCTGGAAGAAGAGAATTAGTTTCAACTTGTGAAAAAATAAAATTCCTTCACAAGATCATTATAAAAACTTACTTTAAAAGTAGTGTCTTAAGATTCGGGACAAATCTTCTCGAAGAAGGAGGGTATGATGTGAATTGCATATGGGTCAAATGGAGGATGACTAATGCGCCGTGTTGATGCAGTTTCTTGTATTTAAATAAGGGCCCAATGCTTTGTAAAATTGGCTGACCAAATTGTGTTTGTGCTTAACCAATTAATGGGCTTTAGTTTTGCTTTATCTTCAAGTTGAAATAAGGGTCCATATGCCAACTTAAGAACCAACCTTTGGAAGATCAAGAGGACCTTTGCTCAAAGTTTGTGGATGACTTTTGGTAGCCTTAAATTCAGTTACAATCAACCATTAGGTAGCGGATCATTATTAGCTTGAGTGGATCATTAATTAATAGCTTTTAGCGGGATGATATTGAAATTTATGTGTCTTTTGTAATTCTGATGGTTAAAGCTCCGATATAAGTTGAATCATTTTCATCAATGAAGGCAAGCTGAGTTTTATTCAGAAAATAAACGAGTTTTATCTCATCTATCTTAGTGAGAGTGATTCTCCTAAGTTCTTGAGTGATTCAAGAATCCATGAGTTTAATCAAGGGTCCTTTATCCCTTTGTGTGTTTCAACTCTTAGGCTTATCTTCCATTCTTGGAAGTGTGATGTCTATCAATTTTCATTCCATCTTCTTTTATGTTTCCATTTTCTCGTTTTAAATAATTTCTCAAATTTCTTGCTTCTTAGCATTCCAACAATGATAGATCAGTCAAACGAATCGAACGTTGTGGATTCACAACCTGGCCATCTAGATTTGGAATAGGAAAGGAAGTTTATTATACAAAGTGTTTAACCGAAGGCCATCCATGTTTAGTTGCATTCGATTACGGAAGCGAAAACAATGTTGTGAACCAAAGTTTGGTGGAGAAACTCCAGTTACCAGCAACCTTTCATCTCGATCAAGCATGGATCAAATTCAGAACATGGCAATGTGTGAAAGAAGTATTATGTGATATTGCTCCCATGGACTCTTGTCATCTTCTTTTGGGATGGGCATGGCTTCATTTTAAAGCACTCCATCTTTGTGAACGTTCCCTTTATTTGAGGCATGAGGGACATTAAAAGAAGTAGAAGTTTATGACACCAAGACAAGTCAGTAAGGATCAACGTACGCTGAAGGAGAAAACAGAAAAAGAAAGAATAGAGAAAGAAGTAATAGAAACTGCAGAAGGAAGGGAAAATAAAGAAAAAGAAATGGAACTAGAGAAAGTTTATTCGTCAATGTTTTTTCTTCTACAGTTTGTGATGTCATTTTACAGGAACAAAAGGATAAGCATTTGAAGGAAATACACGAACTTCCATGTTTGAAAAGGAAGCTTGTTCATAGTGCTTTATCATGCATTTGGTCCGTCGATAAGAAGCAAATTCGCGAAACACAACGCATGGAATTATTTATTGTTACATATCAAGGTGGGGTACTGTTGCCAAGAAATGTTATCGACAGATTGCAACCATTGGAAAGTAACAAATATCAAGTTGAATTTGATCCTGGAAGAAGAGAATTAGTTTCAACTTGTGAAAAAATAAAATTCCTTCACAAGATCATAATAAAAACTTACTTTAAAACTAGTGTCTTAAGATTCGGGACAAATCTTCTCGAAGAAGGAGGTTATGATATGAATTGCATATGGGTCAAATGGAGGATGACTAATGCGCCGAGTTGATGCAGTTTCTTTTATTTAAATAAGGGCCCAATGCTTTGTAAAATTGGCTGACCAAATTGTGTTTGTGCTTAACCAATTAATGGGCTTTAGTTTTGCTTTATCTTCAAGTTGAAATAAGGGTCCATATGCCAACTTAAGAACCAACCTTTGGAAGATCAAGAGGACCTTTGCTCAAAGTTTGTGGATGACTTTTGGTAGCCTTAAATTCAGTTACAATCAACCATTAAGTAGCGGATCATTATTAGCTTGAGTGGATCATTAATTAATATCTTTAAGCGGGATGATATTGAAATTTATGTGTCTTTTGTAATTCTGATGGTTAAAGCTCCTATATAAGTTGAACCATTTTCATCCATGAAGGCAAGCTGAGTTTTATTCAGAAAATAAACGAGTTTTATCTCATCTATCTTAGTGAGAGTGATTCTCCAAAGTTCTTGAGTGATTCAAGAATCCATGAGTTTAATCAAAGGTCCTTTATCCCTTTGTGTGTTTCAACTCTTAGGCTTATCTTCCATTCTTGGAAGTGTGATGTCTATCAATTTTCATTCCATTTTCTCGTTTTAAATAATTTCTCAAATTTCTTGCTTGTTAGCATTCCAACAACGATAGATCAGTCAAACGAATCGAACGTTGTGGATTCACATCATTTGGTATTCACAGCATGGCCATCTAGATTTGGAATAGGAAAGGAAGTTTATTACACAATCTGTTTAACCGCAGGCCATCCATGTTTAGTTGCATTCGATTACGGAAGCGGAAAGAATGTTGTGAACCAAAGTTTGGTGGAGAAACTCCAGTTACCAGAAACCTTTCATCTGAATCAAGCATGGATCAAATTCAGTGCATGGCAATGTGTGAAAGAAGTATGATGTGATATTGCTCCCATGGACTTTTGTCATCTTCTTTTGGGATGGGCATGGCTTCATTTTAAAACACTCCATCTTGATGAACGTTCCCTTTATTTGAGGCATGAGGGACATCAAAAGAAGTAGAAGTTTATGACACCAAGACAAGTCAGTAAGGATCAACGTAGGCTGAAGGAGAAAACAGAAAAAGAAAGAATAGAAAAAGAAGTAATAGAAACTGCAGAAGGAAGGGAAAATAAAGAAAAAGAAATGGAACTAGAGAAAGTTTATTCGTCAATGTTTTTTCTTCTACAGTTTGTGATGTCATTTTACAGGAACAAAAGGATAAGCATGTGAAGGAAATACACGAACTTCCATGTTTGAAAAGGAAGCTTGTTCATAGTGCTTTATCATGCATTTGGTCCGTCGATAAGAAGCAAATTCGTCAAACACAACGCATGGAATTATTTATTGTTACATATCAAGGTGGGGTACTGTTGCCAAGAAATGTTATCGACGGATTGCAACCATTGGAAAGTAACAAATATCAAGTTGAATTTGATCCTGGAAGAAGAGAATTAGTTTCAACTTGTGAAAAAATAAAATTCCTTCACAAGATCATTATAAAAACTTACTTTAAAAGTAGTGTCTTAAGATTCGGGACAAATCTTTTCGAAGAAGGACGTTATGATGTGAATTGCATATGGGTCAAATGGAGGATGACTAATGCGCCGTGTTCATGCAGTTTCTTTTATTTAAATAAGGGCCCAATGCTTTGTAAAATGGGTTGACCAAATTGTGTTTGTGCTTAACCAATTAATGGGCTTTAGTTTTGCTTTATCTTCAAGGTGAAATAAGGGTCCATATGCCAACTTAAGAACCAACCTTTGGAAGATCAAGAGGACCTTTGCTCAAAGTTTGTGGATGACTTTTGGTAGCCTTAAATTCAGTTACAATCAACCATTAAGTAGCTGATCATTATTAGCTTGAGTGGATCATTAATTAATATCTTTAAGCGGGATGATATTGAAATTTATGTGTCTTTTGTAATTTTGATGGTTAAAGCTCCTATATAAGTTGAACCATTTTCATCAATGAAGGCAAGCTGAGTTTTATTCAGAAAATAAACGAGTTTTATCTTATTTATCTTAGTGAGAGTGATTCTCCTAAGTTCTTGAGTGATTCAAGAATCCATGAGTTTAATCAAAGGTCCTTTATCCTTTTGTGTGTTTCAACTCTTAGGCTTATCTTCCATTCTTGGAAGTGTGATGTCTATCAATTTTCATTCCATCTTCTTTAATGTTTCCATTTTCTCGTTTTAAATAATTTCTCAAATTTCTTGCTTGTTAGCATTCCAACAATGATAGATCAGTCAAAGGAATCGAACGCTGTGGATTCACATCATTTGGTATTCACAGCCTGGCCATCTAGATTAGGAATAGGAAAGGAAGTTTATTATACAAAGTGTTTAACCGAAGGCCATCCATGTTTAGTTGCATTCGATTACGGAAGCGAAAAAATGTTGTGAACCAAAGTTTGGTGGAGAAACTCCAGTTACCAGCAACCTTTCATCTGGATCAAGCATGGATCAAATTCAGTACATGGCAATGTGTGAAAGAAGTATTATGTGATATTGCTCCCATGGACTCTTGTCATCTTCTTTTGGGATGGGCATGGCTTCATTTTAAAGCACTCCATCTTGATGAACGTTCCCTTTATTTGAGGCATGAGGGACATAAAAAGAAATAGAAGTTTATGACACCAAGACAAGTCAGTAAGGATCAACGTAGGCTGAAGGAGAAAACAGAAAAAGAAAGAATAGAAAAAGAAGTAATAGAAACTGCAGAAGGAAGGGAAAATAAAGAAAAAGAAATGGAACTAGAGAAAGTTTATTCGTCAATGTTTTTTCTTCTACAGTTTGTGATGTCATTTTACAGGAACAAAAGGATAAGCATGTGAAGGAAATACACGAACTTCCAAGTTTGAAAAGGAAGCTTGTTCATAGTTCTTTATCATGCATTTGGTCCGTCGATAAGAAGCAAATTCGTCAAACACAACGCATGGAATTATTTATTGTTACATATCAAGGTGGGGTACTGTTGCCAAGAAATGTTATCGACGGATTGCAACCATTGGAAAGTAACAAATATCAAGTTGAATTTGATCCTGGAAGAAGAGAATTAGTTTCAACTTGTGAAAAAATAAAATTCCTTCACAAGATCATTATAAAAACTTACTTTAAAATTAGTGTCTTAAGATTCGGGACAAATCTTCTCGAAGAAGGACGTTATGATGTGAATTGCATATGGGTCAAATGGAGGATGACTAATGTGCCGTGTTGATGCAGTTTCTTTTATTTAAATAAGGGCCCAATGCTTTGTAAAATTGGCTGACCAAATTGTGTTTGTACTTCACCAATTAATGGGCTTTAGTTTTGCTTTATCTTCAAGTTGAAATAAGGGTCCATATGCCAACTTAAGAACCAACCTTTGGAAGATCAAGAGGACCTTTGCTCAAAGTTTGTGGATGACTTTTGGTAGCCTTAAATTCAGTTACAATCAACCATTAAGTAGCTGATCATTATTAGCTTGAGTGGATCATTAATTAATATCTTTAAGCGGGATGATATTGAAATTTATGTGTCTTTTGTAATTTTGATGGTTAAAGCTCCTATATAAGTTGAACCATTTTCATCAATGAAGGCAAGCTGAGTTTTATTCAGAAAATAAACGAGTTTTATCTTATTTATCTTAGTGAGAGTGATTCTCCTAAGTTCTTGAGTGATTCAAGAATCCATGAGTTTAATCAAAGGTCCTTTATCCTTTTGTGTGTTTCAACTCTTAGGCTTATCTTCCATTCTTGGAAGTGTGATGTCTATCAATTTTCATTCCATCTTCTTTAATGTTTCCATTTTCTCGTTTTAAATAATTTCTCAAATTTCTTGCTTGTTAGCATTCCAACAATGATAGATCAGTCAAAGGAATCGAACGCTGTGGATTCACATCATTTGGTATTCACAGCCTGGCCATCTAGATTAGGAATAGGAAAGGAAGTTTATTATACAAAGTGTTTAACCGAAGGCCATCCATGTTTAGTTGCATTCGATTACGGAAGCGAAAACAATGTTGTGAACCAAAGTTTGGTGGAGAAACTCCAGTTACCAGCAACCTTTCATCTGGATCAAGCATGGATCAAATTCAGTACATGGCAATGTGTGAAAGAAGTATTATGTGATATTGCTCCCATGGACTCTTGTCATCTTCTTTTGGGATGGGCATGGCTTGATTTTAAAGCACTCCATCTTGATGAACGTTCCCTTTATTTGAGGCATGAGGGACATAAAAAGAAGTAGAAGTTTATGACACCAAGACAAGTCAGTAAGGATCAACGTAGGCTGAAGGAGAAAACAGAAAAAGAAAGAATAGAAAAAGAAGTAATAGAAATTGCAGAAGGAAGGGAAAATAAAGAAAAAGAAATGGAAGTAGAGAAAGTTTATTCGTCAATGTTTTTTCTTCTACAGTTTGTGATGTCATTTTACAGGAACAAAAGGATAAGCATTTGAAGGAAATACACGAACTTCCAAGTTTGAAAAGTAAGCTTGTTCATAGTTCTTTATCATGCATTTGGTCCGTCGATAAGAAGCAAATTCGTCAAACACAACGCATGGAATTATTTATTGTTACATATCAAGGTGGGGTACTGTTGCCAAGAAATGTTATCGACGGATTGCAACCATTGGAAAGTAACAAATATCAAGTTGAATTTGATCCTGGAAGAAGAGAATTAGTTTCAACTTGTGAAAAAATAAAATTCCTTCACAAGATCATTATAAAAACTTACTTTAAAAGTAGTGTCTTAAGATTCGGGACAAATCTTCTCGAAGAAGGACGTTATGATGTGAATTGCATATGGGTCAAATGGAGGATGACTAATGCGCCGTGTTCATGCAGTTTCTTTTATTTAAATAAGGGCCCAATGCTTTGTAAAATGGGCTGACCAAATTGTGTTTGTGCTTCACCAATTAATGGGCTTTAGTTTTGCTTTATCTTCAAGGTGAAATAAGGGTCCATATGCCAACTTAAGAACCAACCTTTGGAAGATCAAGAGGACCTTTGCTCAAAGTTTGTGGATGACTTTTGGTAGCCTTAAATTCAGTTACAATCAACCATTAAGTAGCGGATCATTATTATCTTGAGTGAATCATTAATTAATATCTTTAAGCGGGATGATATTGAAATTTATGTGTCTTTTGTAATTCTGATGCTTAAAGCTCCTATATAAGTTGAACCATTTTCATCCATGAAGGCAAGCTGAGTTTTATTCAGAAAAGAAACGAGTTTTATCTCATCTATCTTAGTGAGAGTGATTCTCCTAAGTTCTTGAGTGATTCAAGAATCCATGAGTTTAATCAAAGGTCCTTTATCCCTTTGTGTGTTTCAACTCTTAGGCTTATCTTCCATTCTTGGAAGTGTGATGTCTATCAATTTTCATTCCATCTTCTTTTATGTTTCCATTTTCTCGTTTTAAATAATTTCTCAAATTTCTTGCTTGTTAGCATTCCAACAATGGTAGATCAGTAAAACGAATCGAACGCTGTGGATTCACATCATTTGGTATTCACAGCCTGGCCATCTAGATTTGGAATAGGAAATGAAGTTTATTATACAAAGTGTTTAACCGAAGGCCATCCATGGTTAGTTGCATTCGATTACGGAAGCGAAAACAATGTTGTGAACCAAAGTTTGGTGGAGAAACTCCAGTTACCAGCAACCTTTCATCTGGATCAAGCATGGATCAAATTCAGTACATGGCAATGTGTGAAAGAAGTATTATGTGATATTGCTCCCATGGACTCTTGTCATCTTCTTTTGGGATGGGCATGGCTTCATTTTAAAGCACTCCATCTTGATGAACGTTCCCTTTATTTGAGGCATGAGGGACATCAAAAGAAATAGAAGTTTATGACACCAAGACAAGTCAGTAAGGATCAACGTAGGCTTAAGGAGAAAACAGAAAAAGAAAGAATAGAGAAAGAAGTAATAGAAACTGCAGAAGGAAGGGAAAATAAAGAAAAAGAAATGGAACTAGAGAAAGTTTATTCGTCAATGTTTTTTCTTCTACAGTTTGCGATGTCATTTTACAGGAACAAAAGGATAAGCATGTGAAGGAAATACACGAACTTCCATGTTTGAAAAGGAATCTTGTTCATAGTGCTTTATCATGCATTTGGTCCGTCGATAAGAAGCAAATTCGTCAAACACAACGCATGGAATTATTTATTGTTACATATCAAGGTGGGGTACTGTTGCCAAGAAATGTTATCGACGGATTGCAACCATTGGAAAGTAACAAATATCAAGTTGAATTTGATCCTGGAAGAAGAGAATTAGTTTCAACTTGTGAAAAAATAAAATTCCTTCACAAGATCATTATAAAAACTTACTTTAAATGTAGTGTCTTAAGATTCGGGACAAATCTTCTCGAAGAAGGACGTTATGATGTGAATTGCATATGGGTCAAATGGAGGATGACTAATGTGCCGTGTTGATGCAGTTTCTTTTATTTAAATAAGGGCCCAATGCTTTGTAAAATTGGCTGACCAAATTGTGTTTGTGCTTCACCAATTAATGGGCTTTAGTTTTGCTTTATCTTCAAGTTGAAATAAGGGTCCATATGCCAACTTAAGAACCAACCTTTGGAAGATCAAGAGGACCTTTGCTCAAAGTTTGTGGATGACTTTTGGTAGCCTTAAATTCAGTTACAATCAACCATTAAGTAGCTGATCATTATTAGCTTGAGTGGATCATTAATTAATATCTTTAAGCGGGATGATATTGAAATTTATGTGTCTTTTGTAATTTTGATGGTTAAAGCTCCTATATAAGTTGAACCATTTTCATCAATGAAGGCAAGCTGAGTTTTATTCAGAAAATAAACGAGTTTTATCTTATTTATCTTAGTGAGAGTGATTCTCCTAAGTTCTTGAGTGATTCAAGAATCCATGAGTTTAATCAAAGGTCCTTTATCCTTTTGTGTGTTTCAACTCTTAGGCTTATCTTCCATTCTTGGAAGTGTGATGTCTATCAATTTTCATTCCATCTTCTTTAATGTTTCCATTTTCTCGTTTTAAATAATTTCTCAAATTTCTTGCTTGTTAGCATTCCAACAATGATAGATCAGTCAAAGGAATCGAACGCTGTGGATTCACATCATTTGGTATTCACAGCCTGGCCATCTAGATTAGGAATAGGAAAGGAAGTTTATTATACAAAGTGTTTAACCGAAGGCCATCCATGTTTAGTTGCATTCGATTACGGAAGCGAAAACAATGTTGTGAACCAAAGTTTGGTGGAGAAACTCCAGTTACCAGCAACCTTTCATCTGGATCAAGCATGGATCAAATTCAGTACATGGCAATGTGTGAAAGAAGTATTATGTGATATTGCTCCCATGGACTCTTGTCATCTTCTTTTGGGATGGGCATGGCTTGATTTTAAAGCACTCCATCTTGATGAACGTTCCCTTTATTTGAGGCATGAGGGACATAAAAAGAAGTAGAAGTTTATGACACCAAGACAAGTCAGTAAGGATCAACGTAGGCTGAAGGAGAAAACAGAAAAAGAAAGAATAGAAAAAGAAGTAATAGAAACTGCAGAAGGAAGGGAAAATAAAGAAAAAGAAATGGAACTAGAGAAAGTTTATTCGTCAATGTTTTTTCTTCTACAGTTTGTGATGTCATTTTACAGGAACAAAAGGATAAGCATTTGAAGGAAATACACGAACTTCCAAGTTTGAAAAGTAAGCTTGTTCATAGTTCTTTATCATGCATTTGGTCCGTCGATAAGAAGCAAATTCGTCAAACACAACGCATGGAATTATTTATTGTTACATATCAAGGTGGGGTACTGTTGCCAAGAAATGTTATCGACGGATTGCAACCATTGGAAAGTAACAAATATCAAGTTGAATTTGATCCTGGAAGAAGAGAATTAGTTTCAACTTGTGAAGAAATAAAATTCCTTCACAAGATCATAATAAAAACTAACTTTAGAACTAGTGTCTTAAGATTCGGGACAAATCTTCTCGAAGAAGGAGGGTATGATGTGAATTGCATATGGGTCAAATGGAGGATGACTAATGTGTCGTGTTGATGCAGTTTCTTTTATTTAAATAAGGGCCCAATGCTTTGTAAAATTGGCTGGCCAAATTGTGTTTGTGCTTAACCAATTAATGGGCTTTAGTTTTGCTTTATCTTCAAGTTGAAATAAGGGTCCATATGCCAACTTAAGAACCAACCTTTGGAAGATCAAGAGGACCTTTGCTCAAAGTTTGTCGATGACTTTTGGTAGCCTTAAGTTCAGTTACAATCAACCATTAAGTAGCGGATCATTATTAGCTTGAGAGGATCATTAATTAATAGCTTTTAGCGGGATGATATTGAAATTTATGTGTCCTTTGTAATTCTGATGCTTAAAGCTCCTATATAAGTTGAACCATTTTCATCCATGAAGGCAAGCTGAGTTTTATTCAGAAAATAAACGAGTTTTATCTCATCTATCTTAGTGAGAGTGATTCTCCTAAGTTCTTGAGTGATTCAAGAATCCATGAGTTTAATCAAAGGTCCTTTATCCCTTTGTGTGTTTCAACTCTTAGGCTTATCTTCCATTCTTGGAAGTGTGATGTCTATCAATTTTCATTCCATCTTCTTTTATGTTTCCATTTTCTCGTTTTAAATAATTTCTCAAATTTCTTGCTTGTTAGCATTCCAACAATGGTAGATCAGTAAAACGAATCGAACGCTGTGGATTCACATCATTTGGTATTCACAGCCTGGCCATCTAGATTTGGAATAGGAAATGAAGTTTATTATACAAAGTGTTTAACCGAAGGCCATCCATGGTTAGTTGCATTCGATTACGGAAGCGAAAACAATGTTGTGAACCAAAGTTTGGTGGAGAAACTCCAGTTACCAGCAACCTTTCATCTGGATCAAGCATGGATCAAATTCAGTACATGGCAATGTGTGAAAGAAGTATTATGTGATATTGCTCCCATGGACTCTTGTCATCTTCTTTTGGGATGGGCATGGCTTCATTTTAAAGCACTCCATCTTGATGAACGTTCCCTTTATTTGAGGCATGAGGGACATCAAAAGAAATAGAAGTTTATGACACCAAGACAAGTCAGTAAGGATCAACGTAGGCTTAAGGAGAAAACAGAAAAAGAAAGAATAGAGAAAGAAGTAATAGAAACTGCAGAAGGAAGGGAAAATAAAGAAAAAGAAATGGAACTAGAGAAAGTTTATTCGTCAATGTTTTTTCTTCTACAGTTTGTGATGTCATTTTACAAGAACAAAAGGATAAGCATGTGAAGGAAATACATGAACTTCCATGTTTGAAAAGGAAGCTTGTTCATAGTGCTTTATCATGCATTTGGTCCGTCGATAAGAAGCAAATTCGTCAAACACAACGCATGGAATTATTTATTGTTACATATCAAGGTAGGGTACTGTTGCCAAGAAATGTTATCGACGGATTGCAACCATTGGAAAGTAACAAATATCAAGTTGAATTTGATCCTGGAAGAAGAGAATTAGTTTCAACTTGTGAAGAAATAAAATTCCTTCACAAGATCATAATAAAAACTAACTTTAGAACTAGTGTCTTAAGATTCGGGACAAATCTTCTCGAAGAAGGAGGGTATGATGTGAATTGCATATGGGTCAAATGGAGGATGACTAATGTGTCGTGTTGATGCAGTTTCTTTTATTTAAATAAGGGCCCAATGCTTTGTAAAATTGGCTGGCCAAATTGTGTTTGTGCTTAACCAATTAATGGGCTTTAGTTTTGCTTTATCTTCAAGTTGAAATAAGGGTCCATATGCCAACTTAAGAACCAACCTTTGGAAGATCAAGAGGACCTTTGCTCAAAGTTTGTGGATGACTTTTGGTAGCCTTAAATTCAGTTACAATCAACCATTAAGTAGCTGATCATTATTAGCTTGAGTGGATCGTTAATTAATATCTTTAAGCGGGATGATATTGAAATTTATGTGTCTTTTGTAATTTTGATGGTTAAAGCTCCTATATAAGTTGAACCATTTTCATCAATGAAGGCAAGCTGAGTTTTATTCAGAAAATAAACGAGTTTTATCTTATTTATCTTAGTGAGAGTGATTCTCCTAAGTTCTTGAGTGATTCAAGAATCCATGAGTTTAATCAAAGGTCCTTTATCCTTTTGTGTGTTTCAACTCTTAGGCTTATCTTCCATTCTTGGAAGTGTGATGTCTATCAATTTTCATTCCATCTTCTTTAATGTTTCCATTTTCTCGTTTTAAATAATTTCTCAAATTTCTTGCTTGTTAGCATTCCAACAATGATAGATCAGTCAAAGGAATCGAACGCTGTGGATTCACATCATTTGGTATTCACAGCCTGGCCATCTAGATTAGGAATAGGAAAGGAAGTTTATTATACAAGTGTTTAACCGAAGGCCATCCATGTTTAGTTGCATTCGATTACGGAAGCGAAAACAATGTTGTGAACCAAAGTTTGGTGGAGAAACTCCAGTTACCAGCAACCTTTCATCTGGATCAAGCATGGATCAAATTCAGTACATGGCAATGTGTGAAAGAAGTATTATGTGATATTGCTCCCATGGACTCTTGTCATCTTCTTTTGGGATGGGCATGGCTTGAGTTTAAAGCACTCCATCTTGATGAACGTTCCCTTTATTTGAGGCATGAGGGACATAAAAAGAAGTAGAAGTTTATGACACCAAGACAAGTCAGTAAGGATCAACGTAGGCTGAAGGAGAAAACAGAAAAAGAAAGAATAGAAAAAGAAGTAATAGAAACTGCAGAAGGAAGGGAAAATAAAGAAAAAGAAATGGAACTAGAGAAAGTTTATTCGTCAATGTTTTTTCTTCTACAGTTTGTGATGTCATTTTACAGGAACAAAAGGATAAGCATTTGAAGGAAATACACGAACTTCCAAGTTTGAAAAGGAAGCTTGTTCATAGTGCTTTATCATGCATTTGGTCCATCGATAAGAAGCAAATTCGTCAAACACAACGCATGGAATTATTTATTGTTACATATCAAGGTGGGGTACTGTTGCCAAGAAATGTTATCGACGGATTGCAACCATTGGAAAGTAACAAATATCAAGTTGAATTTGATCCTGGAAGAAGAGAATTAGTTTCAACTTATGAAAAAATAAAATTCCTTCACAAGATCATTATAAAAACTTACTTTAAAACTAGTGTCTTAAGATTCGGGACAAATCTTCTCGAAGAAGGACGTTATGATGTGAATTGCATATGGGTCAAATGGAGGATAACTAATGCGCCGTGTTGATGCAGTTTCTTTTATTTAAACAAGGGCCCAATGCTTTGTAAAATTGGCTGACCAAATTGTGTTTGTGCTTAACCAATTAATGGGCTTTAGTTTTGCTTTATCTTCAAGTTGAAATAAGGGTCCATATGCCAACTTAAGAACCAACCTTTGGAAGATCAAGAGGACCTTTGCTCAAAGTTTGTGGATGACTTTAGGTAGCCTTAAATTCAGTTACAATCAACCATTAAGTAGCTGATCACATTTCGCTTGAGTGGATCATTAATTAATATCTTTAAGCAGGATGATATTGAAATTTATGTGTCTTTTGTAATTCTGATGGTTAAAGCTCCTATATAAGTTCAACCATTTTCATCAATGAAGGCAAGCTGAGTTTTATTCAGAAAATAAACGAGTTTTATCTCATCTATCTTAGTGAGAGTGATTCTCCTAAGTTCTTGAGTGATTCAAGAATCCATGAGTTTAATCAAAGGTCCTTTATCCCTTTGTGTGTTTCAACTCTTAGGCTTATCTTCCATTCTTGGAAGTGTGATGTCTATCAATTTTCATTCCATCTTCTTTTATGTTTCCATTTTCTCGTTTTAAATAATTTCTCAAATTTCTTGCTTGTTAGCATTCCAACAATGACATATCAGTCAAAGGAATCGAACGCTGTGGATTCACATCATTTGGTATTCACAGCCTGGCCATCTAGATTTGGAATAGGAAAGGAAGTTCATTATACAAAGTGTTTAACCGAAGGCCATCCATGTTTAGTTGCATTCGATTACGGAAGCGAAAACAATGTTGTGAGCCAAAGTTTGGTGGAGAAACTCCAGTTACCAGCAACCTTTCATCTGGATCAAGCATGGATCAAATTCAGTACATGGCAATGTGTGAAAGAAGTATTATGTGATATTGCTCCCATGGACTCTTGTCATCTTCTTTTGGGATGGGCATGGCTTCATATTAAAGCACTCCATCTTGATGAACGTTCCCTTTATTTGAGGCATGAGGGACATCAAAAGAAGTAGAAGTTTATGACACCAACACAAGTCAGTAAGGATCAACGTAGGCTGAAGGAGAACACAGAGAAAGAAAGAATAGAAAAGGAAGTAATAGAAACTGCAGAAGAAAGGGAAAATAAAGAAAAAGAAATGGAACTAGAGAAAGTTTATTCGTCAATGTTTTTTCTTCTACAATTTGTGATGTCAGTTTACAGGAACAAAAGGATAAGCATGTGAAGGAAATACACGAACTTCCGTGTTTGAAAAGGAAGCTTGTTCATAGTGCTTTATCATGCATTTGGTCCGTCGATAAGAAGCAAATTCGTCAAACACAACGCATGGAATTATTTATTGTTACATATCAAGATGGGGTACTGTTGCCAAGAAATGTTATCGACGAATTGCAACCATTGGAAAGTAACAAATATAGTGTTGAATTTGATCCTGGAAGAAGAGAATTAGTTTCAACTTGTGAAAAAATAAAATTCCTTCACAAGATCATAATAAAAACTTACTTTAAAACTAGTGTCTTAAGATTCGTGACAAATCTTCTCGAAGAAGGAGGGTATGATATGAATTGCATATGGGTCAAATGGAGGATGACTAATGCGCCGTGTTGATGCAGTTTCTTTTATTTAAATAAGGGCCCAATGCTTTGTAAAATTGGCTGACCAAATTGTGTTTGTGCTTAACCAATTAATGGGCTTTAGTTTTGCTTTATCTTCAAGTTGAAATAAGGGTCCATATGCCAACTTAAGAACCAACCTTTGGAAGATCAAGAGGACCTTTGCTGAAAGTTTGTGGATGACTTTTGGTAGCCTTAAGTTTAGTTACAATCAATCATTAAGTAGCGGATCATTATTAGCTTGAGAGGATCATTAATTAATAGCTTTTAGCGGGATGATATTTAAATTTATGTGTCTTTTGTAATTCTGATGGTAAAGCTCCTATAAAGGTTGAACCATTTTCATCAACGCAGGCAAGCTGAGGTTTATTCAGAAAATAAACGAGTTTTATCTCATCTATCTTAGTGAGAGTGATTCTCCTAAGTTCTTGAGTGATTCAAGAATCCATGAGTTTAATCAAAGGTCCTTTATCCCTTTGTGTGTTTCAACTCTTAGGCTTATCTTCCATTCTTGGAAGTGTGATGTCTATCAATTTTCATTCCATTTTCTTTTATGTTTCCATTTTCTCGTTTTAAATAATTTCTCAAATTTCTTGCTTGTTAGCATTCCAACAATGGTAGATCAGTAAAACGAATCGAACGCTGTGGATTCACATCATTTGGTATTCACAGCCTGGCCATCTAGATTTGGAATAGGAAATGAAGTTTCTTATACAAAGTGTTTAACCGAAGGCCATCCATGTTTAGTTGCATTCGATTACGGAAGCGAAAACAATGTTGTGAACCAAAGTTTGGTGGAGAAACTCCAGTTACCAGCAACCTTTCATCTGGATCAAGCATGGATCAAATTCAGTACATGGTAATGTGTGAAAGAAGTATTATGTGATATTGCTCCGATGGACTCTTGTCATTTTCTTTTGGGATGGGCATGGCTTCATTTTAAAGCACTCCATCTTGATGAACGTTCCCTTTATTTGAGGCATGAGGGACATCAAAAGAAGTAGAAGTTTATGACACCAAGACAAGTCAGTAAGGATCAATGTAGGGTGAAGGAGAAAACAGAAAAAGAAAGAATAGAGAAAGATGTAATAGAAAATGCAGAAGGAAGGGAAAATAAAGAAAAAGAAATGGAACTAGAGAAAGTTTATTCGTCAATGTTTTTTCTTCTACAGTTTGTGATGTCATTTTACTGGAACAAAAGGATAAGCATGTGAAAGAAATACACAAACTTCCATGTTTGAAAAGGAAGCTTGTTCATAGTGCTTTATCATGCATTTGGTCTGTCGGTAATGAAGGCAAGCTGAGTTTTATTCAGAAAATAAACGAGTTTTATCTCATCTATCTTAGTGAGAGTGATTCTCCTAAGTTCTTGAGTGATTCAAGAATCCATGAGTTTAATCAAAGGTCCTTTATCCCTTTGTGCGTTTCAACTGTTAGGCTTATCTTCCATTCTTGGAAGTGTGATGTATCAATTTTCATTCCATCTTCTTTTATGTTTCCATTTTCTCGTTTTAAATAATTTCTCAAATTTCTTGCTTGTTAGCATTCCAACAATGGTAGATCAGTCAAACGAATCGAACGCTGTGGATTCACATCATTTGGTATTCACAGCCTGGCCATCTAGACCTGGAATAGGAAAGGAAGTTTATTATACACAGTGTTTAACCGAAGGCCATCCATGTTTAGTTGCATTCGATTACGGAAGCGAAAACAATGTTGTGAACCAAAGTTTTTGACGAAGGATTATCTTGTCTTCTTTTAAGATTATTTAATGTGGTATGAGTTGATTAAGAAAGCTAAGTGAAATCCCCACTGGACATTAAGATAGCAAGCTATCTAGATGTGAAGGTTCCTTTCACAAAGCTCACGAGAAGAAGATGATGGATTGATTCAAACAAAGAGGAAATGGAAAACACATAAACCATAGAAAAACAAGAACAATTAAAGGAAGAAGAAAACATAAAATGGAAAGGAAAGGAATGGTAAAAATGTGAGAAGCACGCCACTACAAGGCTAGGCTAGAAGCCATGGCAACCTTGAAGATGAGTGGATGTGTGCCGCCACTTGCTATGCAAGATAAGGCTTAGAAGTATTCACTCTCAAGGGAGGAAACTCTCACAAATGGTTGAGACACAAGAGTGTTTTTACTTCAAAATGTTCAACCCTTTTACATGTCTAGGAGCACCCCTTATATAGAAGAGTTTAGGGGCCTCTAAGCAAATAAAAGATACCTAAGGATGTCTCTACAAAAACCTAACCCTATCTTCTAGAAACTAGGTCAAATAAGGTTACAAAAATGAGAGACAAAAGAGCCAACTATGGTGTGTGCAAGGCTAATTTCGTTCTAGCACAAAAGGAGACAAAGAATGTGTCTCATATGTCTCCAAAAAGTGGCTAAAGTGTGCTAAAAACAAAGGAGACCAAAGGTACATAGGTACACTTGTTTTATGCCTTTTACTTTATGCTTTATGCCTTTGCTTTACTCTCTCATCCACATCATTTATGCTCCCCAATCACCATGCGCCACCTAGCATTACTTTCTTACCCCTAATTAACCTACAAAGCAAATAAACATATATTAGCATGTTGGCTTAAGTCAAGTCAACTATAGTCAACAAGTCAAACCTAGTCAAAGGTCAACAAGTCAACTAAAGTTGATTCAACTAAGTCAACTTAGAGAATCAAAAATAACAAACACAAATGAAAGGGATGAAGGATTAGTGAACTTCCTTTCTAAACATGCTTAGTCTTCTTAAGCATGTGCCTTCATCCTTGGTTGGGGTCATTCCTTCATCAGTTTTGGTGGAGAAACTCCAGTTACCAGCAACCTTTCATCTTGATCAAGCATGGATCAAATTCAGTACATGGCAATGTGTGAAAGAAGTATTATGTGATATTGCTCCCATGGACTCTTGTCATCTTGTTTTGGGATGAGCATGGCTTCATTTTAAAGCACTCCATCTTGATGAACGTTCCCTTTATTTGAGGCATGACGGACATCAAAAGAAGTAGAAGTTTATGACACCAAGACAAGTCAGTAAGGATCAACGTAGGCTGAAGGAGAAAACAAAAAAAGACGTAATAGAAACTGCAGAAGGAAGGGAAAATAAAGAAAAAGAAATGGAACTAGAGAAAGTTTATTCGTCAATGTTGTTTCTTCTACAGTTTGTGATGTCATTTTACAGGAACAAAAGGATAAGCATGTGAAGGAAATACACGAACTTCCATGTTTGAAAAGGAAGCTTGTTCATAGTGCTTTATCATGCATTTGGTCCGTCGATAAGAAGCAAATTCGTCAAACACAACGCATGGAATTATTTATTGTTACATATCAAGGTGGGGTACTGTTGTCAAGAAATGTTATCGACGGATTGCAACCATTGGAAAGTAACAAATATCAAGTTGAATTTGATCCTGGAAGAAGAGAATTAGTTTCAACTTGCGAAAAAATAAAATTCCTTCACAAGATCATAATAAAAACTTACTTTAAAACTAGTGTCTTAAGATTCGTGACAAATCTTCTCGAAGAAGGAGGGTATGATGTGAATTGCATATGGGTCAAATGGAGGATGACTAATGCGCCGTGTTGATGCAGTTTCTTTTATTTAAACAAGGGCTCAATGCTTTGTAAAATTGGCTGACCAAATTGTGCTTGTGCTTAACCAATTAATGGGCTTTAGTTTTGCTTTATCTTCAAGTTGAAATAAGGGTCCATATGCCAACTTAAGAACCAACCTTTGGAAGATCAAGAGGACCTTTGCTCAAAGTTTGTGGATGACTTTTGGTAGCGTTAAATTCAGTTACAATCAACCATTAAGTAGCGGATCATTATTAGCTTGAGTGAATCATTAATTAATAGCTTTAAGCGGGATGATATTGAAATTTATGTGTCTTTTGTAATTCTGATGGTTAAAGCTCCTATATAAGTTGAACCATTTTCATCAATGAAGGCAAGCTGAGTTTTATTCAGAAAATAAACGAGTTTTATCTCATCTATCTTACTGAGAGTGATTCTCCTAAGTTCTTGAGTGATTCAAGAATCCATGAGTTTAATCAAAGGTCCTTTATCCCTTTGTGTGTTTCAACTCTTAGGCTTATCTTCCATTCTAGGAAGTGTGATGTCTATCAATTTCCGTTCCATCTTCTTTTATGTTTCCATTTTCTCGTTTTAAATAATTTCTCAAATTTCTTGCTTGTTAGCATTCCAACAATGATAGATCAGTCAAACGAATCGAACGCTGTGGATTCACATCATTGGGTATTCACAGCCTGGCCATCTAGACCTGGAATAGGAAAGGAAGTTTATTAAACAAAGTGTTTAACCGAAGGCCATCCATGTTTAGTTGCATTCGATTACGGAAGCGAAAACAATGTTGTGAGCCAAAGATTGGTGGAGAAACTCCAGTTACCAGCAACCTTTCATCTGGATCAAGCATGGATCAAATTCAGTACATGGCAATGTGTGAAAGAAGTATTATGTGATATTGCTCCCATGGACTCTTGTCATCTTCTTTTGGGATGGGAATGGCTTCATTTTAAAACACTCGATCTTGATGAACGTTCCCTTTATTTGAGGCATGAGGGACATCAAAGGAAGTAGAAGTTTATGACACCAAGACAAGTCAGTAAGGATCAACGTAGGCTGAAGGAGAAAACAGAAAAAGAAAGAATAGAGAAAGATGTAATAGAAAATGCAGAAGGAAGGGAAAATAAAGAAAAAGAAATGGAACTAGAGAAAGTTTATTCGTCAATGTTTTTTCTTCTACAGTTTGTGATGTCATTTTACTGGAACAAAAGGATAAGCATGTGAAAGAAATACACAAACTTCCATGTTTGAAAAGGAAGCTTGTTCATAGTGCTTTATCATGCATTTGGTCTGTCGGTAATGAAGGCAAGCTGAGTTTTATTCAGAAAATAAACGAGTTTTATCTCATCTATCTTAGTGAGAGTGATTCTCCTAAGTTCTTGAGTGATTCAAGAATCCATGAGTTTAATCAAAGGTCCTTTATCCCTTTGTGCGTTTCAACTGTTAGGCTTATCTTCCATTCTTGGAAGTGTGATGTATCAATTTTCATTCCATCTTCTTTTATGTTTCCATTTTCTCGTTTTAAATAATTTCTCAAATTTCTTGCTTGTTAGCATTCCAACAATGGTAGATCAGTCAAACGAATCGAACGCTGTGGATTCACATCATTTGGTATTCACAGCCTGGCCATCTAGACCTGGAATAGGAAAGGAAGTTTATTATACACAGTGTTTAACCGAAGGCCATCCATGTTTAGTTGCATTCGATTACGGAAGCGAAAACAATGTTGTGAACCAAAGTTTTTGACGAAGGATTATCTTGTCTTCTTTTAAGATTATTTAATGTGGTATGAGTTGATTAAGAAAGCTAAGTGAAATCCCCACTGGACATTAAGATAGCAAGCTATCTAGATGTGAAGGTTCCTTTCACAAAGCTCACGAGAAGAAGATGATGGATTGATTCAAACAAAGAGGAAATGGAAAACACATAAACCATAGAAAAACAAGAACAATTAAAGGAAGAAGAAAACATAAAATGGAAAGGAAAGGAATGGTAAAAATGTGAGAAGCACGCCACTACAAGGCTAGGCTAGAAGCCATGGCAACCTTGAAGATGAGTGGATGTGTGCCGCCACTTGCTATGCAAGATAAGGCTTAGAAGTATTCACTCTCAAGGGAGGAAACTCTCACAAATGGTTGAGACACAAGAGTGTTTTTACTTCAAAATGTTCAACCCTTTTACATGTCTAGGAGCACCCCTTATATAGAAGAGTTTAGGGGCCTCTAAGCAAATAAAAGATACCTAAGGATGTCTCTACAAAAACCTAACCCTATCTTCTAGAAACTAGGTCAAATAAGGTTACAAAAATGAGAGACAAAAGAGCCAACTATGGTGTGTGCAAGGCTAATTTCGTTCTAGCACAAAAGGAGACAAAGAATGTGTCTCATATGTCTCCAAAAAGTGGCTAAAGTGTGCTAAAAACAAAGGAGACCAAAGGTACATAGGTACACTTGTTTTATGCCTTTTACTTTATGCTTTATGCCTTTGCTTTACTCTCTCATCCACATCATTTATGCTCCCCAATCACCATGCGCCACCTAGCATTACTTTCTTACCCCTAATTAACCTACAAAGCAAATAAACATATATTAGCATGTTGGCTTAAGTCAAGTCAACTATAGTCAACAAGTCAAACCTAGTCAAAGGTCAACAAGTCAACTAAAGTTGATTCAACTAAGTCAACTTAGAGAATCAAAAATAACAAACACAAATGAAAGGGATGAAGGATTAGTGAACTTCCTTTCTAAACATGCTTAGTCTTCTTAAGCATGTGCCTTCATCCTTGGTTGGGGTCATTCCTTCATCAGTTTTGGTGGAGAAACTCCAGTTACCAGCAACCTTTCATCTTGATCAAGCATGGATCAAATTCAGTACATGGCAATGTGTGAAAGAAGTATTATGTGATATTGCTCCCATGGACTCTTGTCATCTTGTTTTGGGATGAGCATGGCTTCATTTTAAAGCACTCCATCTTGATGAACGTTCCCTTTATTTGAGGCATGACGGACATCAAAAGAAGTAGAAGTTTATGACACCAAGACAAGTCAGTAAGGATCAACGTAGGCTGAAGGAGAAAACAAAAAAAGACGTAATAGAAACTGCAGAAGGAAGGGAAAATAAAGAAAAAGAAATGGAACTAGAGAAAGTTTATTCGTCAATGTTGTTTCTTCTACAGTTTGTGATGTCATTTTACAGGAACAAAAGGATAAGCATGTGAAGGAAATACACGAACTTCCATGTTTGAAAAGGAAGCTTGTTCATAGTGCTTTATCATGCATTTGGTCCGTCGATAAGAAGCAAATTCGTCAAACACAACGCATGGAATTATTTATTGTTACATATCAAGGTGGGGTACTGTTGTCAAGAAATGTTATCGACGGATTGCAACCATTGGAAAGTAACAAATATCAAGTTGAATTTGATCCTGGAAGAAGAGAATTAGTTTCAACTTGCGAAAAAATAAAATTCCTTCACAAGATCATAATAAAAACTTACTTTAAAACTAGTGTCTTAAGATTCGGGACAAATCTTCTCGAAGAAGGAGGGTATGATGTGAATTGCATATGGGTCAAATGGAGGATGACTAATGCGCCGTGTTGATGCAGTTTCTTTTATTTAAACAAGGGCTCAATGCTTTGTAAAATTGGCTGACCAAATTGTGCTTGTGCTTAACCAATTAATGGGCTTTAGTTTTGCTTTATCTTCAAGTTGAAATAAGGGTCCATATGCCAACTTAAGAACCAACCTTTGGAAGATCAAGAGGACCTTTGCTCAAAGTTTGTGGATGACTTTTGGTAGCGTTAAATTCAGTTACAATCAACCATTAAGTAGCGGATCATTATTAGCTTGAGTGAATCATTAATTAATAGCTTTAAGCGGGATGATATTGAAATTTATGTGTCTTTTGTAATTCTGATGGTTAAAGCTCCTATATAAGTTGAACCATTTTCATCAATGAAGGCAAGCTGAGTTTTATTCAGAAAATAAACGAGTTTTATCTCATCTATCTTACTGAGAGTGATTCTCCTAAGTTCTTGAGTGATTCAAGAATCCATGAGTTTAATCAAAGGTCCTTTATCCCTTTGTGTGTTTCAACTCTTAGGCTTATCTTCCATTCTAGGAAGTGTGATGTCTATCAATTTCCGTTCCATCTTCTTTTATGTTTCCATTTTCTCGTTTTAAATAATTTCTCAAATTTCTTGCTTGTTAGCATTCCAACAATGATAGATCAGTCAAACGAATCGAACGCTGTGGATTCACATCATTGGGTATTCACAGCCTGGCCATCTAGACCTGGAATAGGAAAGGAAGTTTATTAAACAAAGTGTTTAACCGAAGGCCATCCATGTTTAGTTGCATTCGATTACGGAAGCGAAAACAATGTTGTGAGCCAAAGATTGGTGGAGAAACTCCAGTTACCAGCAACCTTTCATCTGGATCAAGCATGGATCAAATTCAGTACATGGCAATGTGTGAAAGAAGTATTATGTGATATTGCTCCCATGGACTCTTGTCATCTTCTTTTGGGATGGGAATGGCTTCATTTTAAAACACTCTATCTTGATGAACGTTCCCTTTATTTGAGGCATGAGGGACATCAAAGGAAGTAGAAGTTTATGACACCAAGACAAGTCAGTAAGGATCAACGTAGGCTGAAGGAGAAAACAGAAAAAGAAAGAATAGAAAAAGAAGTAATAGAAACTGCAGAAGGAAGGGAAAATAAAGAAAAAGAAATGGAACTAGAGAAAGTTTATTCGTCAATGTATTTTCTTCTACAATTTGTGATGTCATTTTACAGGAACAAAAGGTTAAGCATGTGAAGGAAATACACGAACTTCCATGTTTGAAAAGGAAGCTTGTTCATAGTGCTTTATCATGCATTTGGTCCGTCGATAAGAAGCAAATTCGTCAAACACAACGCATGGAATTATTTATTGTTACATATCAAGGTGGGGTACTGTTGTCAAGAAATGTTATCGACGGATTGCAACCATTGGAAAGTAACAAATATCAAGTTGAATTTGATCCTGGAAGAAGAGAATTAGTTTCAACTTGCGAAAAAATAAAATTCCTTCACAAGATCATAATAAAAACTTACTTTAAAACTAGTGTCTTAAGATTCGGGACAAATCTTCTCGAAGAAGGAGGGTATGATGTGAATTGCATATGGGTCAAATGGAGGATGACTAATGCGCCGTGTTGATGCAGTTTCTTTTATTTAAACAAGGGCTCAATGCTTTGTAAAATTGGCTGACCAAATTGTGCTTGTGCTTAACCAATTAATGGGCTTTAGTTTTGCTTTATCTTCAAGTTGAAATAAGGGTCCATATGCCAACTTAAGAACCAACCTTTGGAAGATCAAGAGGACCTTTGCTCAAAGTTTGTGGATGACTTTTGGTAGCGTTAAATTCAGTTACAATCAACCATTAAGTAGCGGATCATTATTAGCTTGAGTGAATCATTAATTAATAGCTTTAAGCGGGATGATATTGAAATTTATGTGTCTTTTGTAATTCTGATGGTTAAAGCTCCTATATAAGTTGAACCATTTTCATCAATGAAGGCAAGCTGAGTTTTATTCAGAAAATAAACGAGTTTTATCTCATCTATCTTACTGAGAGTGATTCTCCTAAGTTCTTGAGTGATTCAAGAATCCATGAGTTTAATCAAAGGTCCTTTATCCCTTTGTGTGTTTCAACTCTTAGGCTTATCTTCCATTCTAGGAAGTGTGATGTCTATCAATTTCCGTTCCATCTTCTTTTATGTTTCCATTTTCTCGTTTTAAATAATTTCTCAAATTTCTTGCTTGTTAGCATTTCAACAATGATAGATCAGTCAAACGAATCGAACGCTGTGGATTCACATCATTGGGTATTCACAGCCTGGCCATCTAGACCTGGAATAGGAAAGGAAGTTTATTAAACAAAGTGTTTAACCGAAGGCCATCCATGTTTAGTTGCATTCGATTACGGAAGCGAAAACAATGTTGTGAGCCAAAGATTGGTGGAGAAACTCCAGTTACCAGCAACCTTTCATCTGGATCAAGCATGGATCAAATTCAGTACATGGCAATGTGTGAAAGAAGTATTATGTGATATTGCTCCCATGGACTCTTGTCATCTTCTTTTGGGAATGGAATGGCTTCATTTTAAAACACTCCATCTTGATGAACGTTCCCTTTATTTGAGGCATGAGGGACATTAAAGGAAGTAGAAGTTTATGACACCAAGACAAGTCAGTAAGGATCAACGTAGGCTGAAGGAGAAAACAGAAAAAGAAAGAATAGAAAAAGAAGTAATAGAAACTGCAGAAGGAAGGGAAAATAAAGAAAAAGAAATGGAACTAGAGAAAGTTTATTCGTCAATGTATTTTCTTCTACAATTTGTGATGTCATTTTACAGGAACAAAAGGTTAAGCATGTGAAGGAAATACACGAACTTCCATGTTTGAAAAGGAAGCTTGTTCATAGTGCTTTATCATGCATTTGGTCCGTCGATAAGAAGCAAATTCGTCAAACACAACGCATGGAATTATTTATTGTTACATATCAAGGTGGGGTACTGTTGTCAAGAAATGTTATCGACGGATTGCAACCATTGGAAAGTAACAAATATCAAGTTGAATTTGATCCTGGAAGAAGAGAATTAGTTTCAACTTGTGAAAAAATAAAATTCCTTCACAAGATCATAATAAAAACTTACTTTAAAACTAGTGTCTTAAGATTCGGGACAAATCTTCTCGAAGAAGGAGGGTATGATGTGAATTGCATATGGGTCAAATGGAGGATGACTAATGCGCCGTGTTGATGCAGTTTCTTTTATTTAAACAAGGGCTCAATGCTTTGTAAAATTGGCTGACCAAATTGTGTTTGTGCTTAACCAATTAATGGGCTTTAGTTTCGCTTTATCTTAAGTTGAAATAAGGGTCCATATGCCAACTTAAGAACCAACCTTTGGAAGATCAAGAGGACATTTGCTCAAAGATTGTGGATGACTTTTGGTAGCCTTAAATTCAGTCACAATCAACCATTAAGTAGCAGATCATTATTAGCTTGAGTGGATCATTAATTAATAGCTTTAAGCGGGATGATATTGAAATTTATGTGTCTTTTGTAATTCTGATGGTTAAAGCTCCTATATAAGTTGAACCATTTTCATCAATGAAGGCAAGCTGAGTTTTATTCAGAAAATAAACGAGTTTTATCTCATCTATCTTAGTGAGAGTGATTCTCCTAAGTTCTTGAGTGATTCAAGAATCCATGAGTTTAATCAAAGGTCCTTTATCCCTTTGTGTGTTTCAACTCTTAGGCTTATCTTCCATTCTTGGAAGTGTGATGTCTATCAATTTTCGTTCCATCTTCTTTTATGTTTCCATTTTCTCGTTTTAAATAATTTCTCAAATTTCTTGCTTGTTAGCATTCCAACAATGATAGATCAGTCAAACGAATCGAACGTTGTGGATTCACATCATTGGGTATTCACAGCCTGGCCATCTAGACCTGGAATAGGAAAGGAAGTTTATTAAACAAAGTGTTTAACCGAAGGCCATCCATGTTTAGTTGCATTCGATTACGGAAGCGAAAACAATGTTGTGAGCCAAAGATTGGTGGAGAAACTCCAGTTACCAGCAACCTTTCATCTGGATCAAGCATGGATCAAATTCAGTACATGGCAATGTGTGAAAGAAGTATTATGTGATATTGCTCCCATGGACTCTTGTCATCTTCTTTTGGGAATGGAATGGCTTCATTTTAAAACACTCCATCTTGATGAACGTTCCCTTTATTTGAGGCATGAGGGACATCAAAGGAAGTAGAAGTTTATCACACCAAGACAAGTCAGTAAGGATCAACGTAGGCTGAAGGAGAAAACAGAAAAAGAAAGAATAGAAAAAGAAGTAATAGAAACTGCAGAAGGAAGGGAAAATAAAGAAAAAGAAATGGAACTAGAGAAAGTTTATTCGTCAATGTATTTTCTTCTACAATTTGTGATGTCATTTTACAGGAACAAAAGGTTAAGCATGTGAAGGAAATACACGAACTTCCATGTTTGAAAATGAAGCTTCTTCATAGTGCTTTATCATGCTTTTGGTCCGTCGATAAGAAGCAAATTCGTCAAACACAACGCATGGAATTATTTATTGTTACATATCAAGGTGGGGTACTGTTGTCAAGAAATGTTATCGACGGATTGCAACCATTGGAAAGTAACAAATATCAAGTTGAATTTGATCCTGGAAGAAGAAAATTAGTTTCAACTTGCGAAAAAATAAAATTCCTTCACAAGATCATAATAAAAACTTACTTTAAAACTAGTGTCTTAAGATTCGGGACAAATCTTCTCGAAGAAGGAGGGTATGATGTGAATTGCATATGGGTCAAATGGAGGATGACTAATGCGCCGTGTTGATGCAAATTCTTTTATTTAAACAAGGGCCCAATGCTTTGTAAAATTGGCTGACCAAATTATGTTTGTGCTTAACCAATTTATGGGCTTTAGTTTTGCTTTATCTTCAAGTTGAAATAAGGGTCCATATGCCAACTTAAGAACCAACCTTTGGAAGATCAAGAGGACCTTTGCTCAAAGTTTGTGGATGACTTTTGGTAGCCTTAAATTCAGTCACAATCAACCATTAAGTAGCGGATCATTATTAGCTTGAGTGGATTATTAATTAATAGCTTTAAGCGGGATGATATTGAAATTTATGTGTCTTTTGTAATTCTGATGGTTAAAGCTCCTATATAAGTTGAACCATTTTCATCAATGAAGGCAAGCTGAGTTTTATTCAGAAAATAAACGAGTTTTATCTCATCTATCTTAGTGAGAGTGATTCTCCTAAGTTCTTGAGTGATTCAAGAATCCTTGAGTTTAATCAAAGGTCCTTTATCCCTCTGTGTGTTTCAACTCTTAGGCTTATCTTCCATTCTTGGAAGTGTGATGTCTATCAATTTCCGTTCCATCTTCTTTTATGTTTCCATTTTCTCGTTTTAAATAATTTCTCAAATTTCTTGCTTGTTAGCATTCCAACAATGATAGATCAGTCAAATGAACCGAACGGTGTGGATTCACATCATTTGGTATTCACAGCCTGGCCATCTAGATTTGGAATAGGAAAGGAAGTTTAATATACAAAGTGTTTAACCGAAGGCCATCCATGTTTAGTTGCATTCGATTACGGAAGCGAAAACAATGTTGTGAGCCAAAGATTGGTGGAGAAACTCCAGTTACCAGCAACCTTTCATCTGGATCAAGCATGGATCAAATTCAGTACATGGTAATGTGTGAAAGAAATATTATGTGATATTGCTCCCATGGACTCTTGTCATCTTCTTGTGGGATGGGCATGGCTTCATTTTAAAACACTCCATCTTGATGAACGTTCCCTTTTATTTGAGGCATGAGGGACATCTAAGGAAGTAGAAGTTTATGACACCAAGACAAGTCAATAAGGATCAACGTAGGCTGAAGGAGAAAACAGAAAAAGAAAGAATAGAAAAAGAGGTAATAGAAACTACAGAAGGAAGGGAAAATAAAGAAAAAGAAATGGAACTAGAGAAAGTTTATTCGTCAATGTATTTTCTTCTACAGTTTGTGATGTCATTTTACAGGAACAAAAGGATAAGCATGTGAAGGAAATACACGGACTTCCATGTTTGAAAAGGAAGCTTGTTCATAGTGCTTTATCATGCATTTGGTCCGTCGATAAGAAGCAAATTTGTCAAACACAACGCATGGAATTATTTATTGTTACATATCAAGGTGGGGTACTGTTGTCAAGAAATGTTATCGATGGATTGCAACCATTGGAAAGTAACAAATATCAAGTTGAATTTGATCCTGGAAGAAGAGAATTAGTTTCAACTTGTGAAAAAATAAAATTCCTTCACAAGATCATAATAAAAACTTACTTTAAAACTAGTGTCTTAAGATTCGGGACAAATCTTCTCGAAGAAGGAGGGTATGATGTGAATTGCATATGGGTCAAATGGAGGATGACTAATGCGCCGTGTTGATGCAGTTTCTTTTATTTAAACAAGGGCCCAATGCTTTGTAAGATTGGCTGACCAAATTGTGTTTGTGCTTAACCAATTAATGGGCTTTAGTTTTGCTTTATCTTCAAGTTGGAATAAGGGTCCATATGCCAACTTAAGAACCAACCTTTGGAAGATCAAGAGGACCTTTGCTCAAAGTTTGTGGATGACTTTTGGTAGCCTTAAATTCAGTTACAATCAACCATTAAGTAGCGGGTCATTATTAGCTTGAGTGGATCATTAATTAATAGCTTTTAGCTGGATGATATTGAAATTTATGTGTCTTTTGTAATTCTGATGGTTAAAGCTCCGATATAAGTTGAATCATTTTCATGAATGAAGGCAAGCTGAGTTTTATTCAGAAAATAAACGAGTTTTACCTCATCTATCTTAGTGAGAGTGATTCTCCTAAGTTCTTGAGTGATTCAAGAATCCTTGAGTTTAATCAAAGGTCCTTTATCCCTCTGTGTGTTTCAACTCTTAGGCTTATCTTCCATTCTTGGAAGTGTGATGTCTATGAATTTTCGTTCCATCTTCTTTTATGTTTCCATTTTCTCGTTTTAAATAATTTCTCAAAGTTCTTGCTTGTTAGTATTCCAACAATGATAGATCAGTCAAATGAATCGAACGTTGTGGATTCACAGCCTGGCCATCTAGATTTGGAATAGGAAAGGAAGTTTATTATACAAAGTGTTTAACCAAAGGCCATCCATGTTTAGTTGCATTCGATTACATAAGCGAAAACAATGTTGTGAACCAAAGTTTGGTGGAGAAACTCCAGTTACCAGCAACCTTTCATCTGGATCAAGAATGGATCAAATTCAGTACATGGCAATGTGTGAAAGAAGTATTATGTGATATTGCTCCCATGGACTCTTGTCATCTTCTTTTGGGATGGGCATGGCTTTATTTTAAAACACTCCATCTTGATGAACGTTCCCTTTATTTGAGGCATGAGGGACATCAAAAGAAGTAGAAGTTTATGACACCAAGACAAGTCAGTAAGGATCAACGTAGGCTGAAGGAGAAAACAGAAAAAGAAAGAATAGAAAAAGAAGTAATAGAAACTGCAGAAGGAAGGAAAAATAAAGAAAAAGAAATGGAACTAGAGAAAGTTTATTCGTCAATGTTTTTTCTTCTACAGTTTGTGATGTCATTTTACATGAACAAAAGGATAAGCATGTGAAGGAAATACACGAACTTCCATGTTTGAAAAGGAAGCTTGTTCATAGTGCTTTATCATGCATTTGGTCCGTCGATAAGAAGCAAATTTGTCAAACACAACGCATGCAATTATTATTTGTTACATATCAAGGTGGGGTACGGATTGCAACCATTGGAAAGTAACAAATATCAAGTTGAATTTGATCCTGGAAGAAGAGAATTAGTTTCACCTTGTGGAAAAATAAAATTCTTTCACAAGATCATTATAAAAACTTACTTTAAAACTAGTGTCTTAAGATTCGGGACAAATCTTCTCGAAGAAGGAGGGTATGATATGAATTGCATATGGGTCAAATGGAGGATGACTAATTCGCCGTGTTGATGCAGTTTCTTTTATTTAAATAAGGGCCCAATGCTTTGTAAAATTGGCTGACCAAATTGTGTTTGTGCTTAACCAATTAATGGGCTTTAGTTTTGCTTTATCTTCATGTTGAAATAAGGGTCCATATGCCAACTTAAGAACCAACCTTTGGAAGATCAAGAGGTCCTTTGCTCAAAGTTTGTGGATGACTTTTGGTAGCCTTAAATTCAGTTACAATCAACCATTAAGTAGTGGATCATTATTAGCTTGAGTGGATCATTAATTAATAGCTTTAAGCGGGATGATATTGAAATTTATGTGTCTTTTGTAATTCTGATGGTTAAAGCTCCTCTATAAGTTGAACCATTTTCATCAATGAAGGCAAGCTGAGTTTTATTCAGAAAATAAACGAGTTTTACCTCATCTATCTTAGTGAGAGTGATTCTCCTAAGTTCTTGAGTGATTCAAGAATCCATGAGTTTAATCAAAGGTCCTTTATCCCTTTGTGTTTTTCAACTCTTAGGCTTATCTTCCATTCTTGGAAGTGTGATGTCTATCAATTTTCATTCCATCTTCTTTTATGTTTCCATTTTCTCGTTTTAAATAATTTCTCAAATTTCTTGCTTGTTAGCATTCCAACAATGATAGATCAGTCAAACGAATCGAACGTTGTGGATTCACAGCCTGGCCATCTAGATTTGGAATAGGAAAGGAAGTTTATTATACAAAGTGTTTAACCAAAGGCCATCCATGTTTAGTTGCATTCGATTACAGAAGCGAAAACAATGTTGTGAACCAAAGTTTGGTGGAGAAACTCCAGTTACCAGTAACTTTTCATCTGAATCAATCATGGATCAAATTCAGTACATGGCAATGTGTGAAAGAAGTATTATGTGATATTGCTCCCAGGGACTCTTGTCATCTTCTTTTGGGATGGGCATGGCTTTATTTTAAAACACTCCATCTTGATGAACGTTCCCTTTATTTGAGGCATGAGGGACATCAAAAGAAGTAGAAGTTTATGACACCAAGACAAGTCAGTAAGGATCAACGTAGGCTGAAGGAGAAAACAGAAAAAGAAAGAATAGAAAAAGAAGTAATAGAAACTGCAGAAGGAAGGAAAAATAAAGAAAAAGAAATGGAACTAGAGAAAGTTTATTCGTCAATGTTTTTTCTTCTACAGTTTGTGATGTCATTTTACAGGAACAAAAGGATAAGCATGTGAAGGAAATACACGAACTTCCATGTTTGAAAAGGAAGCTTGTTCATAGTGCTTTATCATGCATTTGGTCCGTCGATACGAAGCAAATTCGTCAAACACAACGCATGGAATGATTTATTGTTACATATCAAGGTGGGGTACTGTTGCCAAGAAATGTTATCGACGGATTGCAACCATTGGAAAGTAACAAATATCAAGTTGAATTTGATCCTGGAAGAAGAGAATTAGTTTCACCTTGTGAAAAAATAAAATTCCTTCACAAGATCATTATAAAAACTTACTTTAAAACTAGTGTCTTAAGATTCGGGACAAATCTTCTCGAAGAAGGAGGGTATGATGTGAATTGCATATGGGTCAAATGGAGGATGACTAATGATGATGGATTGACCCCAACCAAGGATGAAGGCACATGCTTAAGAAGACTAAGCATGTTTAGAAAGGAAGTTCACTAATCCTTCATCCCTTTTCATTTGTGTTTATTATTTTTGATTCCCAAAGTTGACTTAGTTGAATCAACTTTAGTTGACTTGTTGACCTTTGACTAGGTTTGACTTATTGACTATAGTTGACTTGACTTAAGCCAACATGCTAATCTATGTTTATTTGCTTTGTAGGTTAATTAGGAGTAAGAAAGCAATGCTAGGTGGCGCATGGTGATTGGGGAACATAAATGATGTGGAAGAGAGAGTAAAGTAAAGGCATAAAGCATAAAGTAAAAGGCATGAAGCAAGTGTACCTATGTACCTTTGGTCTCCTTTGTTTTTAGCACTCTTTGGCCACTTTTTGGAGACATATGAGACACATTCTTTGTCTCCTTTTGTGCTAGAACGAAATTAGCCTTGCTCACACCATAGTTAGCTCTTTTGTCTCTCATTTTTTGTAACCTTATTTGACCTAGTTTCTAGAAGCTAGGGTTAGGTTTTTGTCGAGACATCCTTAGGTATCTTTTATTTGCTTAGAGGCCCCTAAACTCTTCTATATAAGGGGTGCTCCTAGACATGTAAAAGGGTTGAACATTTTGAAGTTAAAACACTCTTGTGTCTCAACCATTTGTGAGAGTTTCCTCCCTTGGGAGTGAATACTTTTAAGCCTTATCTTGTATAGTAAGTGGCGGCACACATCCACTCATCTTCAAGGATGCCATGGCTTCTAGCCTAGCCTTGTAGTGGCGTGCTTCTCACATTTTTACCATTTCTTTCCTTTCCATTTTATGTTTTCTTCTTCCTTTAATTGTTCTTGGTTTTCTATGGTTTATGTGCCTTCCATTTCCTTTTTGTTTTGAATCAACCCATCAACTTCTTCTCTTGAGCTTTGTGAAAGGAACCTTCACATCAAGATAGCTTGCTATCTTAATGTCCAGTGGGGATTTCACTTAGCTTTCTTAATCAACTCACACCATATTCAATAATCTTAAAAAGGAACAAGATGGAAGAAGAGAATTAGTTTCACCTTGTGAAAAAATAAAATTCCTTCACAAGATCATTATAAAAACTTACTTTAAAACTAGTGTCTTAAGATTCGGGACAAATCTTCTCGAAGAAGGAGGGTATGATGTGAATTGCATATGGGTCAAATGGAGGATGACTAATTCGCCGTGTTGATGCAGTTTCTTTTATTTAAATAAGGGCCCAATGCTTTATAAAATTGGCTGACCAAATTGTGTTTGTGCTTAACCAATTAATGGGCTTTAGTTTTGCTTTATCTTCAAGTTGAAATAAGGGTCCATATGCCAACTTAAGAACCAACCTTTGGAAGATCAAGAGGACCTTTGCTCAAAGTTTGTGGATGACTTTTGGTAGCCTTAAATTCAGTTACAATCAAAAATTAAGTAGCGGATCATTATTAGCTTGAGTGGATCATTAATTAATAGCTTTTAGCGGGATGATATTGAAATTTATGTGTCTTTTGTAATTCTGATGGTTAAAGCTCCGATATAAGTTGAATCATTTTCATCAATGAAGGCAAGCTGAGTTTTATTCAGAAAATAAACGAGTTTTATCTCATCTATGTTAGTGAGAGTGATTCTCCTAAGTTCTTGAGTGATTCAAGAATCCATGAGTTTAATCAAAGGTCCTTTATCCCTTTGTGTGTTTCAACTCTTAGGCTTATCTTCCATTCTTGGAAGTGTGATGTCTATCAATTTTCATTCCATCTTCTTTTATGTTTCCATTTTCTCGTTTTAAATAATTTCTCAAATTTCTTGCTTGTTAGCATTCCAACAATGATAGATCAGTCAAACGAATCGAACGTTGTGGATTCACAGCCTGGCCATCTAGATTTGGAATAGGAAAGGAAGTTTATTATACAAAGTGTTTAACCAAAGGCCCTCCATGTTTAGTTGCATTCGATTACAGAAGCGAAAACAATGTTGTGAACCAAAGTTTGGTGGAGAATCTCCAGTTACCAGCAACCTTTCATCTGGATCAAGCATGGATCAAATTCAGTACATGGCAATGTGTGAAAGAAGTATTATGTGATATTGCTCCCATGGACTCTTGTCATCTTCTTTTGGGGTGGGCATGGGTTTAGTTTAAAACACTCCATCTTGATGAACGTTCCCTTTATTTGAGGCATGAGGGACATCAAAAGAAGTAGAAGTTTATGACACCAAGACAAGTCAGTAAGGATCAACGTAGGCTGAAGGAGAAAACAGAAAAAGAAAGAATAGAAAAAGAAGTAATAGAAACTACAGAAGGAAGGAAAAATAAAGAAAAAGAAATGGAACTAGAGAAAGTTTATTCGTCAATGTTTTTTCTTCTACAGTTTGTGATGTCATTTTACAGGAACAAAAGGATAAGCATGTGAAGGAAATACACGAACTTCCATGGTTGAAAAGGAAGCTTGTTCATAGTGCTTTATCATGCATTTGGTCGTCGATAAGAAGCAAATTCGTCAAACACAACGCATGGAATTATTTATTGTTACATATCAAGGTGGGGTACTGTTGCCAAGAAATGTTATCGACGGATTGCAACCATTGGAAAGTAACAAATATCAAGTTGAATTTGATCCTGGAAGAAGAGAATTAGTTTCAACTTTTGAAAAAATAAAATTCCTTCACAAAATCAATATAAAAACTTACTTTAAAACTAGTGTCTTAAGATTCGGGACAAATCTTCTCGAAGAAGGAGGGTATGATGTGAATTGCATATGGGTCAAATGGAGGATGACTAATGCGCTGTGTTGATGCAGTTTCTTTTATTTAAATAAGGGCCCAATGCTTTGTAAAATTGGCTGACAAAATTGTGTTTGTGCTTAACCAATTAATGGGCTTTAGTTTTGCTTTATCTTCAAGTTGAAATAAGGGTCCATATGCCAACTTAAGAACCAACCTTTGGAAGATCAAGAGGACCTTTGCTCAAAGTTTGTGGATGACTTTTGGTAGCCTTAAATTCAGTTACAATCAACCATTAAGTAGTGGATCATTATTAGCTTGAGTGGATCATTAATTAATAGCTTTAAGCGGGATGATATTGAAATTTATGTGTCTTTTGTAATTCTGATGGTTAAAGCTCCTATATAAGTTGAACCATTTTCATCAATGAAGGCAAGCTGAGTTTTATTCAGAAAATAAACGAGTTTTATCTCATCTATCTTAATGAGAGTGATTCTCCTAAGTTCTTGAGTGATTCAAGAATCCATGAGTTTAATCAAAGGTCCTTTATCCCTTTGTGTTTCAACTCTTAGGCTTATCTTCCATTCTTGGAAGTGTGATGTCTATCAATTTTCATTCCATCTTCTTTTATGTTTCCATTTTCTCGTTTTAAATAATTTCTCAAATTTCTTGCTTGTTAGCATTCCAACAATGATAGATCAGTCAAACGAATCGAACGTTGTGGATTCACAGCCTGGCCATCTAGATTTGGAATAGGAAAGGAAGTTTATTATACAAAGTGTTTAACCGAAGGCCATCCATGTTTAGTTGCATTCGATTACGGAAGCGAAAACAATGTTGTGAACCAAAGTTTGGTGGAGAAACTCCAGTTACCAGCAACCTTTCATCTGGATCAAGCATGGATCAAATTCAGTACATGGCAATGTGTGAAAGAAGTATTATGTGATATTGCTCCCATGGACTCTTGTCATCTTCTTTTGGGATGGGCATGGCTTCATTTTAAAGCACTCCATCTTGATGAACGTTCACTTTATTTGAGGCATGAGGGACATCAAAAGAAGTAGAAGTTTATGAGACCAAGACAAGTCAGTAAGGATCAACGTAGGCTGAAGGAGAAAACAGAAAAATAAACAATAGAAAAAGAAGTAATAGAAACTGCAGAAGGAAGGAAAAATAAAGAAAAAGAAATGGAACTAGAGAAAGTTTATTCGTCAATGTTTTTTCTTCTACAGTTTGTGATGTCATTTTACAGGAACAAAAGGATAAGCATGTGAAGGAAATACACGAACTTCCATGGTTGAAAAGGAAGCTTGTTCATAGTGCTTTATCATGCATTTGGTCGTCGATAAGAAGCAAATTCGTCAAACATAACGCATGGAATTATTTATTGTTACATATCAAGGTGGGGTACTGTTGCCAAGAAATGTTATCGACGGATTGCAACCATTGGAAAGTAACAAATATCAAGTTGAATTTGATCCTGGAAGAAGATAATTAGTTTCAACTTTTGAAAAAATAAAATTCCTTCACAAAATCAATATAAAAACTTACTTTAAAACTAGTGTCTTAAGATTCGGGACAAATCTTCTCGAAGAAGGAGGGTATGATGTGAATTGCATATGGGTCAAATGGAGGATGACTAATGCGCTGTGTTGATGCAGTTTCTTTTATTTAAATAAGGGCCCAATGCTTTGTAAAATTGGCTGACAAAATTGTGTTTGTGCTTAACCAATTAATGGGCTTTAGTTTTGCTTTATCTTCAAGTTGAAATAAGGGTCCATATGCCAACTTAAGAACCAACCTTTGGAAGATCAAGAGGACCTTTGCTCAAAGTTTGTGGATGACTTTTGGTAGCCTTAAATTCAGTTACAATCAACCATTAAGTAGTGGATCATTATTAGCTTGAGTGGATCATTAATTAATAGCTTTAAGCGGGATGATATTGAAATTTATGTGTCTTTTGTAATTCTGATGGTTAAAGCTCCTATATAAGTTGAACCATTTTCATCAATGAAGGCAAGCTGAGTTTTATTCAGAAAATAAACGAGTTTTATCTCATCTATCTTAGTGAGAGTGATTCTCCTAAGTTCTTGAGTGATTCAAGAATCCATGAGTTTAATCAAAGGTCCTTTATCCCTTTGTGTTTCAACTCTTAGGCTTATCTTCCATTCTTGGAAGTGTGATGTCTATCAATTTTCATTCCATCTTCTTTTATGTTTCCATTTTCTCGTTTTAAATAATTTCTCAAATTTCTTGCTTGTTAGCATTCCAACAATGATAGATCAGTCAAACGAATCGAACGTTGTGGATTCACAGCCTGGCCATCTAGATTTGGAATAGGAAAGGAAGTTTATTATACAAAGTGTTTAACCGAAGGCCATCCATGTTTAGTTGCATTCGATTACGGAAGCGAAAACAATGTTGTGAACCAAAGTTTGGTGGAGAAACTCCAGTTACCAGCAACCTTTCATCTGGATCAAGTATGGATCAAATTCAGTACATGGCAATGTGTGAAAGAAGTATTATGTGATATTGCTCCCATGGACTCTTGTCATCTTCTTTTGGGATGGGCATGGCTTCATTTTAAAGCACTCCATCTTGATGAACGTTCACTTTATTTGAGGCATGAGGGACATCAAAAGAAGTAGAAGTTTATGAGACCAAGACAAGTCAGTAAGGATCAACGTAGGCTGAAGGAGAAAACAGAAAAAGAAACAATAGAAAAAGAAGTAATAGAAACTGCAGAAGGAAGGAAAAATAAAGAAAAAGAAATGGAACTAGAGAAAGTTTATTCGTCAATGTTTTTTCTTCTACAGTTTGTGATGTCATTTTACAGGAACAAAAGGATAAGCATGTGAAGGAAATACACGAACTTCCATGGTTGAAAAGGAAACTTGTTCATAGTGCTTTATCATGCATTTGGTCGTCGATAAGAAGCAAATTCGTCAAACATAACGCATGGAATTATTTATTGTTACATATCAAGGTGGGGTACTGTTGCCAAGAAATGTTATCGACGGATTGCAACCATTGGAAAGTAACAAATATCAAGTTGAATTTGATCCTGGAAGAAGATAATTAGTTTCAACTTTTGAAAAAATAAAATTCCTTCACAAAATCAATATAAAAACTTACTTTAAAACTAGTGTCTTAAGATTCGGGACAAATCTTCTCGAAGAAGGAGGGTATGATGTGAATTGCATATGGGTCAAATGGAGGATGACTAATGCGCTGTGTTGATGCAGTTTCTTTTATTTAAATAAGGGCCCAATGCTTTGTAAAATTGGCTGACAAAATTGTGTTTGTGCTTAACCAATTAATGGGCTTTAGTTTTGCTTTATCTTCAAGTTGAAATAAGGGTCCATATGCCAACTTAAGAACCAACCTTTGGAAGATCAAGAGGACCTTTGCTCAAAGTTTGTGGATGACTTTTGGTAGCCTTAAATTCAGTTACAATCAACCATTAAGTAGTGGATCATTATTAGCTTGAGTGGATCATTAATTAATAGCTTTAAGCGGGATGATATTGAAATTTATGTGTCTTTTGTAATTCTGATGGTTAAAGCTCCTATATAAGTTGAACCATTTTCATCAATGAAGGCAAGCTGAGTTTTATTCAGAAAATAAACGAGTTTTATCTCATCTATCTTAGTGAGAGTGATTCTCCTAAGTTCTTGAGTGATTCAAGAATCCATGAGTTTAATCAAAGGTCCTTTATCCCTTTGTGTTTCAACTCTTAGGCTTATCTTCCATTCTTGGAAGTGTGATGTCTATCAATTTTCATTCCATCTTCTTTTATGTTTCCATTTTCTCGTTTTAAATAATTTCTCAAATTTCTTGCTTGTTAGCATTCCAACAATGATAGATCAGTCAAACGAATCGAACGTTGTGGATTCACAGCCTGGCCATCTAGATTTGGAATAGGAAAGGAAGTTTATTATACAAAGTGTTTAACCGAAGGCCATCCATGTTTAGTTGCATTCGATTACGGAAGCGAAAACAATGTTGTGAACCAAAGTTTGGTGGAGAAACTCCAGTTACCAGCAACCTTTCATCTGGATCAAGTATGGATCAAATTCAGTACATGGCAATGTGTGAAAGAAGTATTATGTGATATTGCTCCCATGGACTCTTGTCATCTTCTTTTGGGATGGGCATGGCTTCATTTTAAAGCACTCCATCTTGATGAACGTTCACTTTATTTGAGGCATGAGGGACATCAAAAGAAGTAGAAGTTTATGAGACCAAGACAAGTCAGTAAGGATCAACGTAGGCTGAAGGAGAAAACAGAAAAAGAAACAATAGAAAAAGAAGTAATAGAAACTGCAGAAGGAAGGAAAAATAAAGAAAAAGAAATGGAACTAGAGAAAGTTTATTCGTCAATGTTTTTTCTTCTACAGTTTGTGATGTCATTTTACAGGAACAAAAGGATAAGCATGTGAAGGAAATACACGAACTTCCATGGTTGAAAAGGAAGCTTGTTCATAGTGCTTTATCATGCATTTGGTCGTCGATAAGAAGCAAATTCGTCAAACATAACGCATGGAATTATTTATTGTTACATATCAAGGTGGGGTACTGTTGCCAAGAAATGTTATCGACGGATTGCAACCATTGGAAAGTAACAAATATCAAGTTGAATTTGATCCTGGAAGAAGAGAATTAGTTTCAACTTTTGAAAAAATAAAATTCCTTCACAAGATCATTATAAAAACTTACTTTAAAACTAGTGTCTTAAGATTCGGGACAAATCTTCTCGAAGAAGGAGGGTATGATGTGAATTGCATATGGGTCAAATGGAGGATGACTAATGCGCTGTGTTGATGCAGTTTCTTTTATTTAAATAAGGGCCCAATGCTTTGTAAAATTGGCTGACAAAATTGTGTTTGTGCTTAACCAATTAATGGGCTTTAGTTTTGCTTTATCTTCAAGTTGAAATAAGGGTCCATATGCCAACTTAAGAACCAACCTTTGGAAGATCAAGAGGACCTTTGCTCAAAGTTTATGGATGACTTTTGGTAGCCTTAAATTCAGTTACAATCAACCATTAAGTAGTGTATCATTATTAGCTTGAGTGGATCATTAATTAATAGCTTTAAGCGGGATGATATTGAAATTTATGTGTCTTTTGTAATTCTGATGGTTAAAGCTCCTATATAAGTTGAACCATTTTCATCAATGAAGGCAAGCTGAGTTTTATTCAGAAAATAAATGAGTTTTATCTCATCTATCTTAGTGAGAGTGATTCTCCTAAGTTCTTGAGTGATTCAAGAATCCATGAGTTTAATCAAAGATCCTTTATCCCTTTGTGTTTCAACTCTTAGGCTTATCTTCCATTCTTGGAAGTGTGATGTCTATCAATTTTCATTCCATCTTCTTTTATGTTTCCATTTTCTCATTTTAAATAATTTCTCAAATTTCTTGCTTGTTAGCATTCCAACAATGATAGATCAGTCAAACGAATCGAACGTTGTGGATTCACAGCCTGGCCATCTAGATTTGGAATAGGAAAGGAAGTTTATTATACAAAGTCTTTAACCGAAGACCATCCATGTTTAGTTGCATTCGATTATGGAAGCGAAAACAATGTTGTGAACCAAAGTTTGGTGGAGAAACTCCAGTTATCAGCAACCTTTCATCTGGATCAAGCATGGATCAAATTCAGTACATGGCAATGTGTGAAAGAAGTATTATGTGATATTGCTCCCATGGACTCTTGTCATCTTCTTTTGGGGTGGGCATGGCTTTAGTTTAAAACACCGCATCTTGATGAACGTTCCCTTTATTTGAGGCATGAGGGACATCAAAAGAAGTAGAAGTTTATGACACCAAGACAAGTCAGTAAGGATCAACGTAGGCTGAAGGAGAAAACAGAAAAAGAAAGAATAGAAAAAGAAGTAATAGAAACTGCAGAAGGAAGGAAAAATAAAGAAAAAGAAATGGAACTAGAGAAAGTTTATTCGTCAATGTTTTTTCTTCTACAGTTTGTGATGTCATTTTACAGGAACAAAAGGATAAGCATGTGAAGGAAATACACGAACTTCCATGGTTGAAAAGGAAGCTTGTTCATAGTGCTTTATCATGCATTTGGTCGTCGATAAGAAGCAAATTCGTCAAACACAACGAATGGAATTATTTATTGTTACATATCAAGGTGGGGTACCGTTGGCAAGAAATGTTATCGATGGATTGCAACCATTGGAAAGTAACAAATATCAAGTTGAAGTTGATCCTGGAAGAAGAGAATTAGTTTCAACTTGTGAAAAAATAAAATTCCTTCACAAGATCATTATAAAAACTTACTTTAAAACTAGTGTCTTAAGATTCGGGACAAATCTTCTCGAAGAAGGAGGGTATGATGTGAATTGCATATGGGTCAAATGGAGGATGACTAATGCGCCGTGTTAATGCACTTTCTTTTATTTAAATAAGGGCCCAATGCTTTGTAAAATTGGCTGACCAAATTGTGTTTGTGCTTAACCAATTAATGGGCTTTAGTTTTGCTTTATCTTCAAGTTGAAATAAGGGTCCATATGCCAACTTAAGAACCAACCTTTGGAAGATCAAGAGGACCTTTGCTCAAAGTTTGTGGATGACTTTTGGTAGCCTTAAATTCAGTTACAATCAACCATTAAGTAGCGGATCATTATTAGCTTGAGTGGATCATTAATTAATAGCTTTAAGCGGGATGATATTGAAATTTATGTGTCTTTTGTAATTCTGATGGTTAAAGCTCCTGTATAAGTTGAACCATTTTCATCAATGAAGGCAAGCTGAGTTTTATTCAGAAAATAAATGAGTTTTATCTCATCTATCTTAGTGAGAGTGATTCTCCTAAGTTCTTGAGTGATTCAAGAATCCATGAGTTTAATCAAAGGTCCTTTATCCCTTTGTGTGTTTCAACTCTTAGGCTTATCTTCCATTCTTGGAAGTGTGATGTCTATCAATTTCCATTCCATCTTCTTTTATGTTTCAATTTTCTCGTTTTAAATAATTTCTCAAATTTCTTGCTTGTTAGCATTCCAACAATGATAGATCAGTCAAACGAATCGAACACTGTGGCTTCATATCATTTTGTATTCACAGCCTGGCCATCTAGATTTGGAATTGGAAAGGAAGTTTATTATACAAAGTGTTTAATCGAAGGCCATCCATGTTTAGTTGCATTCGATTACGGAAGCGAAAACAATGTTGTGAACCAAAGTTTGGTGGAGAAACTCCACTTACCAGCAACCTTTCATCTAGATCAAGCATGGATCAAATTCAGTACATGGAAATGTGTGAAATAAGTATTATGTGATATTGCTCCCATGGACTTTTGTCATCTTCTTTTGGGATGGGCATGGCTTTATTTTAAAACACTCCATCTTGATGAACGTTCCCTTTATTTGAGGCATGAGGGACATCAAAAGAAGTAGAAGTTTATGACACCAAGACAAGTCACTAAGGATCAACGTAGGCTGAAGGAGAAAACAGAAAAAGAAAGAATAGAAAAAGAAGTAATAGAAACTGCAGAAGGAAGGCAAAATAAAGAAAAAGAAATGGAACTAGAGAAAGTTTATTCGTCAATATTTTTTCTTCTACAGTTTGTGATGTCATTTTACAGGAACAAAAGGATAAGCATGTGAAGGAAATACACGAACTTCCATGTTTGAAAAGGAAGCTTGTTCATAGTGCTTTATCATGCATTTCGTCCGTCGATAAGAAGCAAATTCGTCAAACACAACGCACAGAATTATTTATTGTTACATATCATGGTGGGGTACTGTTGCCAAGAAATGTTATCGACGGATTGCAACCATTGGAAAGTAACAAATATCAAGTTGAATTTGATCCTGGAAGAAGAGAATTAGTTTCAACTTTTGAAAAAATAAAATTCCTTCACAAGATCATTATAAAAACTTACTTTAAAACTGGTGTCTTAAGATTCGGGACAAATCTTCTCGAAGAAGGAGGGTATGATGTGAATTGCATATGGGTCAAATGGAGGATGACTAATGCGCCGTGTTAATGCAGTTTCTTTTATTTAAATAAGGGCCCAATGCTTTGTAAAATTGGCTGACCAAATTGTGTTTGTGCTTAACCAATTAATGGGCTTTAGTTTTGCTTTATCTTCAAGTTGAAATAAGGGTCCATATGCCAACTTAAGAACCAACCTTTGGAAGATCAAGAGGACCTTTGCTCAAAGTTTGTGGATGACTTTTGGTAGCCTTAAATTCAGTTACAATCAACCATTAAGTAGCGGATCATTATTAGCTTGAGTGGATCATTAATTAATAGCTTTAAGCGGGATGATATTGAAATTTATGTGTCTTTTGTAATTCTGATGGTTAAAGCTCCTATATAAGTTGAACCATTTTCATCAATGAAGGCAAGCTGAGTTTTATTCAGAAAATAAACGAGTTTTATCTCATCTATCTTAGTGAGAGTGATTCTCCTAAGTTCTTGAGTGATTGAACAATCCATGAGTTTAATCAAAGGTCCTTTATCCCTTTGTGTGTTTCAACTCTTAGGCTTATCTTCCATTCTTGGAAGTGTGATGTCTATCAATTTCCATTCCATCTTCTTTTATGTTTCAATTTTCTCGTTTTAAATAATTTCTCAAATTTCTTGCTTGTTAGCATTCCAACAATGATAGATCAGTCAAACGAATCGAACACTGTGGCTTCATATCATTTTGTATTCACAGCCTGGCCATCTAGATTTGGAATTGGAAAGGAAGTTTATTATACAAAGTGTTTAATCGAAGGCCATCCATGTTTAGTTGCATTCGATTACGGAAGCGAAAACAATGTTGTGAACCAAAGTTTGGTGGAGAAACTCCACTTACCAGCAACCTTTCATCTAGATCAAGCATGGATCAAATTCAGTACATGGCAATGTGTGAAATAAGTATTATGTGATATTGCTCCCATGGACTTTTGTCATCTTCTTTTGGGATGGGCATGGCTTTATTTTAAAACACTCCATCTTGATGAACGTTCCCTTTATTTGAGGCATGAGGGACATCAAAAGAAGTAGAAGTTTATGACACCAAGACAAGTCAGTAAGGATCAACGTAGGCTGAAGGAGAAAACAGAAAAAGAAAGAATAGAAAAAGAAGTAATAGAAACTGCAGAAGGAAGGCAAAATAAAGAAAAAGAAATGGAACTAGAGAAAGTTTATTCGTCAATGTTTTTTCTTCTACAGTTTGTGATGTCATTTTACGGGAACAAAAGGATAAGCATGTGAAGGAAATACACGAACTTCCATGTTTGAAAAGGAAGCTTGTTCATAGTGCTTTATCATGCATTTGGTCCGTCGATAAGAAGCAAATTCGTCAAACACAACGCACGGAATTATTTATTGTTACATATCATGGTGGGGTACTGTTGCCAAGAAATGTGATCGACGGATTGCAACCATTGGAAAGTAACAAATATCAAGTTGAATTTGATACTGGAAGAAGAGAATTAGTTTCACCTTGTGAAAAAATAAAATTCCTTCACAAGATCATTATAAAAGCTTACTTTAAAACTAGTGTCTTAAGATTCGGGACAAATCTTCTCGAAGAAGGAGGGTATGATGTGAATTGCATATGGGTCAAATTGAGGATGACTAATGCGCCGTGTTGATGCAGTTTCTTTTATTTAAACAGGGGCCCAATGCTTTGTAAAATTGGCTGACCAAATTGTGTTTGTGCTTAACCAATTAATGGGCTTTAGTTTTGCTTTATCTTCAAGTTGAAATAAGGGTCCATATGCCAACTTAAGAACCAACCTTTGGAAGATCAAGAGGACCTTTGCTCAAAGTTTGTGGATGACTTTTTGGTAGCCTTAAATTCAGTTACAATCAACCATTAAGTAGTGGATCATTATTAGCTTGAGTGGATCATTAATTAATAGCTTTAAGCGGGATGATATTGAAATTTATGTGTCTTTTGTAATTCTGATGGTTAAATCTCCTTTATAAGTTGAACCATTTTCATCAATGAAGGCAAGCTGAGTTTTATTCAGGAAATAAACGAGTTATGTCTCATCTATCTTAGTGAGAGTGATTCTCCTAAGTTCTTGAGTGATTCAAGAATCCATGAGTTTAATCAAAGGTCCTTTATCCCTTTGTGTTTCAACTCTTAGGCTTATCTTCCATTCTTGGAAGTGTGATGTCTATCAATTTTCATTCCATCTTCTTTTATGTTTCCATTTTCTCGTTTTAAATAATTTCTCAAATTTCTTGCTTGTTAGCATTCCAACAATGATAGATCAGTCAAACGAATCGAACATTGTGGATTCACAGCCTGGCCATCTAGATTTGGAATAGGAAAGGAAGTTTATTATACAAAGTGTTTAACCGAAGGCCATCCATGTTTAGTTGCATTCGATTACGGAAGCAAAAACAATGTTGTGAACCAAAGTTTGGTGGAGAAACTCCAGTTATCAGCAACCTTTCATCTGGATCAAGCATGGATCAAATTCAGTACATGGCAATGTGTGAAAGATGTATTATGTGATATTGCTCCCATGGACTCTTGTCATCTTCTTTTGGGATGGGCATGACTTTATTTTAAAACACTCCATCTTGATGAACGTTCCCTTTATTTGAGGCATGAGGGACATCAAAAGAAGTAGAAGTTTATGACACCAAGACAAGTCAGTAAGGATCAACGTAGGCTGAAGGAGAAAACAGAAAAAGAAAGAATAGAAAAAGAAGTAGTAGAAACTGCAGAAGGAAGGAAAAATAAAGAAAAAGAAATGGAACTAGAGAAAGTTTATTCGTCAATGTTTTTTCTTCTACAGTTTGTGATGTCATTTTACAGGAACAAAAGGATAAGCATGTGAAGGAAATACACGAACTTCCATGGTTGAAAAGGAAGCTTGTTCATAGTGCTTTATCATGCATTTGGTCCATCGATAAGAAGCAAATTCGTCAAACACAACGCATGGAATTATTTATTGTTACATATCAAGGTGGGGTACTGTTGTCAAGAAATGTTATCGACGGATTGCAACCATTGGAAAGTAACAAATATCAAGTTGAATTTGATCCTGGAAGAAGAGAATTAGTTTCAACTTGTGAAAAAATAAAATTCCTTCACAAGATCATTATAATAACTTACTTTAAAACTAGTGTCTTAAGATTCGGGACAAATCTTCTCGAAGAAGGAGGGTATGATGTGAATTGCATATGGGTCAAATGGAGGATGACTAATGCGCTGTGTTGATGCAGTTTCTTTTATTTAAATAAGGGCCCAATGCTTTGTAAAATTGGCTGACCAAATTGTGTTTGTGCTTAACCAATTAATGGGCTTTAGTTTTGCTTTATCTTCAAGTTGAAATAAGGGTCCATATGCCAACTTAAGAACCAACCTTTGGAAGATCAAGAGGACCTTCGCTCAAAGTTTGTGGATGACTTTTGGTAGCCTTAAATTCAGTTACAATCAACCATTAAGTAGCGGATCATTATTAGCTTGAGTGGATCATTAATTAATAGCTTTAAGCGGGATGATATTGAAATTTATGTGTCTTTTGTAATTCTGATGGTTAAAGCTCCTATATAAGTTGAACCATTTTCATCAATGAAGGCAAACTGAGTTTTATTCAGAAAATAAACGAGTTTTATCTCATCTATCTTAGTGAGAGTGATTCTCCTAAGTTCTTGAGTGATTCAAGAATCCATGAGTTTAATTAAAGGTCCTTTATCCCTTTGTGTGTTTCAACTCTTAGGCTTATCTTCCATTCTTGGAAGTGTGATGTCTATCAATTTCCATTCCATCTTCTTTTATGTTTCCATTTTCTCGTTTTAAATAATTTCTCAAATTTCTTGCTTGTTAGCATTCCAACAATGATAGATCAGTCAAACGAATCGAACACTGTGGCTTCACATCATTTGGTATTCACAGCCTGGCCATCTAGATTTGGAATTGGAAAGGAAGTTTATTATACAAAGTGTTTAACCGAAGGCCATCCATGTTTAGTTGCATTCGATTACGGAAGCGAAAACAATGTTGTGAACCAAAGATTGGTGGAGAAACTCCAGTTACCAGCAACCTTTCATCTGGATCAAGCACGGATCAAATTCAGTACATGGCAATGTGTGAAAGAAGTATTATGTGATATTGCTCCCATGGACTTTTGTCATCTTCTTTTGGGATGGGCATGGCTTTATTTTAAAACACTCCATCTTGATGAACGTTCCCTTTATTTGAGGCATGAGGGACATCAAAAGAAGTAGAAGTTTATGACACCAAGACAAGTCAGTAAGGATCAACGTAGGCTGAAGGAGAAAACAGAAAAAGAAAGAATAGAAAAAGAAGTAGTAGAAACTGCAGAAGGAAGGAAAAATAAAGAAAAAGAAATGGAACTAGAGAAAGTTTATTCGTCAATGTTTTTTCTTCTACAGTTTGTGATGTCATTTTACAGGAACAAAAGGATAAGCATGTGAAGGAAATACACGAACTTCCATGGTTGAAAAGGAAGCTTGTTCATAGTGCTTTATCATGCATTTGGTCCATCGATAAGAAGCAAATTCGTCAAACACAACGCATGGAATTATTTATTGTTACATATCAAGGTGGGGTACTGTTGTCAAGAAATGTTATCGACGGATTGCAACCATTGGAAAGTAACAAATATCAAGTTGAATTTGATCCTGGAAGAAGAGAATTAGTTTCAACTTGTGAAAAAATAAAATTCCTTCACAAGATCATTATAATAACTTACTTTAAAACTAGTGTCTTAAGATTCGGGACAAATCTTCTCGAAGAAGGAGGGTATGATGTGAATTGCATATGGGTCAAATGGAGGATGACTAATGCGCTGTGTTGATGCAGTTTCTTTTATTTAAATAAGGGCCCAATGCTTTGTAAAATTGGCTGACCAAATTGTGTTTGTGCTTAACCAATTAATGGGCTTTAGTTTTGCTTTATCTTCAAGTTGAAATAAGGGTCCATATGCCAACTTAAGAACCAACCTTTGGAAGATCAAGAGGACCTTCGCTCAAAGTTTGTGGATGACTTTTGGTAGCCTTAAATTCAGTTACAATCAACCATTAAGTAGCGGATCATTATTAGCTTGAGTGGATCATTAATTAATAGCTTTAAGCGGGATGATATTGAAATTTATGTGTCTTTTGTAATTCTGATGGTTAAAGCTCCTATATAAGTTGAACCATTTTCATCAATGAAGGCAAGCTGAGTTTTATTCAGAAAATAAACGAGTTTTATCTCATCTATCTTAGTGAGAGTGATTCTCCTAAGTTCTTGAGTGATTCAAGAATCCATGAGTTTAATTAAAGGTCCTTTATCCCTTTGTGTGTTTCAACTCTTAGGCTTATCTTCCATTCTTGGAAGTGTGATGTCTATCAATTTCCATTCCATCTTCTTTTATGTTTCCATTTTCTCGTTTTAAATAATTTCTCAAATTTCTTGCTTGTTAGCATTCCAACAATGATAGATCAGTCAAACGAATCGAACACTGTGGCTTCACATCATTTGGTATTCACAGCCTGGCCATCTAGATTTTGAATTGGAAAGGAAGTTTATTATACAAAGTGTTTAACCGAAGGCCATCCATGTTTAGTTGCATTCGATTACGGAAGCGAAAACAATGTTGTGAACCAAAGATTGGTGGAGAAACTCCAGTTACCAGCAACCTTTCATCTGGATCAAGCACGGATCAAATTCAGTACATGGCAATGTGTGAAAGAAGTATTATGTGATATTGCTCCCATGGACTTTTGTCATCTTCTTTTGGGATGGGCATGGCTTTATTTTAAAACACTCCATCTTGATGAACGTTCCCTTTATTTGAGGCATGAGGGACATCAAAAGAAGTAGAAGTTTATGACACCAAGACAAGTCAGTAAGGATCAACGTAGGCTGAAGGAGAAAACAGAAAAAGAAAGAATAGAAAAAGAAGTAGTAGAAACTGCAGAAGGAAGGAAAAATAAAGAAAAAGAAATGGAACTAGAGAAAGTTTATTCGTCAATGTTTTTTCTTCTACAGTTTGTGATGTCATTTTACAGGAACAAAAGGATAAGCATGTGAAGGAAATACACGAACTTCCATGGTTGAAAAGGAAGCTTGTTCATAGTGCTTTATCATGCATTTGGTCCATCGATAAGAAGCAAATTCGTCAAACACAACGCATGGAATTATTTATTGTTACATATCAAGGTGGGGTACTGTTGTCAAGAAATGTTATCGACGGATTGCAACCATTGGAAAGTAACAAATATCAAGTTGAATTTGATCCTGGAAGAAGAGAATTAGTTTCAACTTGTGAAAAAATAAAATTCCTTCACAAGATCATTATAATAACTTACTTTAAAACTAGTGTCTTAAGATTCGGGACAAATCTTCTCGAAGAAGGAGGGTATGATGTGAATTGCATATGGGTCAAATGGAGGATGACTAATGCGCTGTGTTGATGCAGTTTCTTTTATTTAAATAAGGGCCCAATGCTTTGTAAAATTGGCTGACCAAATTGTGTTTGTGCTTAACCAATTAATGGGCTTTAGTTTTGCTTTATCTTCAAGTTGAAATAAGGGTCCATATGCCAACTTAAGAACCAACCTTTGGAAGATCAAGAGGACCTTCGCTCAAAGTTTGTGGATGACTTTTGGTAGCCTTAAATTCAGTTACAATCAACCATTAAGTAGCGGATCATTATTAGCTTGAGTGGATCATTAATTAATAGCTTTAAGCGGGATGATATTGAAATTTATGTGTCTTTTGTAATTCTGATGGTTAAAGCTCCTATATAAGTTGAACCATTTTCATCAATGAAGGCAAACTGAGTTTTATTCAGAAAATAAACGAGTTTTATCTCATCTATCTTAGTGAGAGTGATTCTCCTAAGTTCTTGAGTGATTCAAGAATCCATGAGTTTAATTAAAGGTCCTTTATCCCTTTGTGTGTTTCAACTCTTAGGCTTATCTTCCATTCTTGGAAGTGTGATGTCTATCAATTTCCATTCCATCTTCTTTTATGTTTCCATTTTCTCGTTTTAAATAATTTCTCAAATTTCTTGCTTGTTAGCATTCCAACAATGATAGATCAGTCAAACGAATCGAACACTGTGGCTTCACATCATTTGGTATTCACAGCCTGGCCATCTAGATTTGGAATTGGAAAGGAAGTTTATTATACAAAGTGTTTAACCGAAGGCCATCCATGTTTAGTTGCATTCGATTACGGAAGCGAAAACAATGTTGTGAACCAAAGATTGGTGGAGAAACTCCAGTTACCAGCAACCTTTCATCTGGATCAACCACGGATCAAATTCAGTACATGGCAATGTGTGAAAGAAGTATTATGTGATATTGCTCCCATGGACTTTTGTCATCTTCTTTTGGGATAGGCATGGCTTTATTTTAAAACACTCCATCTTGATGAACGTTCCCTTTATTTGAGGCATGAGGGACATCAAAATAAGTAGAAGTTTATGACACCAAGACAAGTCAGTAAGGATCAACATAGGCTGAAGGAGAAAACAGAAAAAGAAAGAATAGAAAAAGAAGTAGTAGAAACTGCAGAAGGAAGGAAAAATAAAGAAAAAGAAATGGAACTAGAGAAAGTTTATTCGTCAATGTTTTTTCTTCTACAGTTTGTGATGTCATTTTACAGGAACAAAAGGATAAGCATGTGAAGGAAATACACGAACTTCCATGTTTGAAAAGGAAGCTTGTTCATAGTGCTTTATCATGCATTTGGTCCGTCGATAAGAAGCAAATTCGTCAAACACAACGCACGGAATTATTTATTGTTACATATCAAGGTGGGGTACTGTTGTCAAGAAATGTTATCGACGGATTGCAACCATTGGAAAGTAACAAATATCAAGTTGAATTTGATCCTGGAAGAAGAGAATTAGTTTCAACTTGTGAAAAAATAAAATTCCTTCACAAGATCATTATAAAAACTTACTTTAAAACTAGTGTCTTAAGATTCGGGACAAATCTTCTCGAAGAAGGAGGGTATGATGTGAATTGCATATGGGTCAAATGGAGGATGACTAATGCGCCGTGTTAATGCAGTTTCTTTTATTTAAATAAGGGACCAATGCTTTGTAAAATTAGCTGACCAAATTGTGTTTGTGCTTAACCAATTAATGGGCTTTAGTTTTGCTTTATCTTCAAGTTGAAATAAGGGTCCATATGCCAACTTAAGAACCAACCTTTGGAAGATCAAGAGGACCTTTGCTCAAAGTTTGTGGATGGCTTTTGGTAGCCTTAAATTCAGTTACAATCAACCATTAAGTAGCGGATCATTATTAGCTTTAGTGGATCATTAATTAATAGCTTTAAGCGGGATGATATTGAAATTTATGTGTCTTTTGTAATTCTGATGGTTAAAGCTCCTATATAAGTTGAACCATTTTCATCAATGAAGGCAAGCTGAGTTTTATTCAGAAAATAAACGAGTTTTATCTCATCTATCTTAGTGAGAGTGATTCTCCTAAGTTCTTGAGTGATTCAAGAATCCATGAGTTTAATTAAAGGTCCTTTATCCCTTTGTGTGTTTCAACTCTTAGGCTTATCTTCCATTCTTGGAAGTGTGATGTCTATCAATTTTCATTCCATCTTCTTTTATGTTTCCATTTTCTCGTTTTAAATAATTTCTCAAATTTCTTACTTGTTAGCATTCCAACAATGATAGATCAGTCAAACGAATCGAACGTTGTGGATTCACAGCCTGGCCATCTAGATTTGGAATAGGAAAGGAAGTTTATTATACAAAGTGTTTAACCGAAGGCCATCCATGTTTAGTTGCATTCGATTACGGAAGCGAAAACAATGTTGTGAACCAAAGTTTGGTGGAGAAACTCCAGTTACCAGCAACCTTTCATCTGGATCAAGCATGGATCAAATTCAGTACATGGCAATGTGTGAAAGAAGTATTATGTGATATTGCTCCAATGGACTCTTGTCATCTTCTTTTGGGATGGGCATGGCTTCATTTTAAAGCACTCCATCTTGATGAACGTTCACTTTATTTGAGGCATGAGGGACATCAAAAGAAGTAGAAGTTTATGACACCAAGACAAGTCAGTAAGGATCAACGTAGGCTGAAGGAGAAAACAGAAAAAGAAACAATAGAGAAAGAAGTAATAGAAATTCCAGAAGGAAGGGAAAATAAAGAAAAAGAAATGGAACTAGAGAAAGTTTATTCGTCAATGTTTTGTCTTCTACAATTAGTGATGTCATTTTACAGGAACAAAAGGATAAGCATGTGAAGGAAATACACGAACTTCCATGTTTGAAAAGGAAGCTTGTTCATAATGCTTTATCATGCATTTGGTCCGTCGATAAGAAGCAAATTCATCAAACACAACGCATGGAATTATTTATTGTTATATATCAAGGTGGGGTACTGTTGCCAAGAAATGTTATCGACGGATTGCAACCATTGGAAAGTAACAAATATCAAGTTGAATTTGATCCTGGAAGAAGAGAATAAGTTTCAACTTGTGAAAAAATAAAATTCCTTCACAAGATCATTATAAAAACTTACTTTAAAACTAGTGTCTTAAGATTCGGGACAAATCTTCTCGAAGAAGGAGGGTATGATGTGAATTGCATATGGGTCAAATGGAGGATGACTAATGCACCGTGTTAATGCAGTTTCTTTTATTTAAATAAGGGCCCAATGCTTTGTAAAATTGGCTGACCAAATTGTGTTTGTGCTTAACCAATTAATGGGCTTTAGTTTTGCTTTATCTTCAAGTTGAAATAAAGGTCCATATGCCAACTTAAGAACCAACCTTTGGAAGATCAAGAGGACCTTTGCTCAAAGTTTGTGGATGACATTTGGTAGCCTTAAATTCAGTTACAATCAACCATTTAGTAGCGGGTCATTATTAGCTTGAGTGGATCATTAATTAATAGCTTTTAGCTGGATGATATTGAAATTTATGTGTCTTTTGTATTTCTGATGGTTAAAGCTCTTATATAAGTTGAACCATTTTCATCAATGAAGGCAAGCTGAGTTTTATTCAGAAAATAAACGAGTTTTATCTCATCTATCTTAGTGAGAGTGATTCTCCTAAGTTCTTGAGTGATTCAAGAATCCATGAGTTTAATCAAAGGTCCTTTATCCCTTTGTGTGTTTCAACTCTTAGGCTTATCTTCCATTCTTGGAAGTGTGATGTCTATCAATTTCCATTCCATCTTCTTTTATGTTTCAATTTTCTCGTTTTAAATAATTTCTCAAATTTCTTGCTTGTTAGCATTCCAACAATGATAGATCAGTCAAACGAATCGAACGCTGTGGATTCACATCATTTGGTATTCACAGCATGGCCATCTAGACTTGTAATAGGAAAGGAAGTTTATTATACAAAGTGTTTAACCGAAGGCCATCCATGTTTAGTTGCATTCGATTACGGAAGTGAAAACAATGTTGTGAGCCAAAGATTGGGGGAGAAACTCCAGTTACCAGTAACCTTTCATCTGGATCAAGCATGGATCAAATTCAGTACATGGCAATGTGTGAAAGAAGTATTATGTGATATTGCTCCCATGGACTCTTGTCATCTTCTTTTGGGATGGGCATGGCTTCATTTTAAAACACTCCATCTTGATGAACGTTCCCTTTATTTGAGGCATGAGGGACATCAAAAGAAGTAGAAGTTTATGACACCAAGACAAGTCAGTAAGGATCAACGTAGGCTGAAGGAGAAAACAGAAAAAGAAAGAATAGAAAAAGAAGTAGTAGAAACTGCAGAAGGAAGGAAAAATAAAGAAAAAGAAATGGAACTAGAGAAAGTTTATTCGTCAATGTTTTTTCTTCTACAGTTTGTGATGTCATTTTACAGGAACAAAAGGATAAGCATGTGAAGGAAATACACGAACTTCCATGTTTGAAAAGGAAGCTTGTTCATAGTGCTTTATCATGCATTTGGTCCGTCGATAAGAAGCAAATTCGTCAAACACAACGCACGGAATTATTTATTGTTACATATCAAGGTGGGGTACTGTTGTCAAGAAATGTTATCGACGGATTGCAACCATTGGAAAGTAACAAATACCAAGTTGAATTTGATCCTGGAAGAAGAGAATTAGTTTCAACTTGTGAAAAAATAAAATTCCTTCACAAGATCATTATAAAAACTTACTTTAAAACTAGTGTCTTAAGATTCGGGACAAATCTTCTCGAAGAAGGAGGGTATGATGTGAATTGCATATGGGTCAAATGGAGGATGACTAATGCGTCGTGTTAATGCAGTTTCTTTTATTTAAATAACGGACCAATGCTTTGTAAAATTAGCTGACCAAATTGTGTTTGTGCTTAACCAATTAATGGGCTTTAGTTTTGCTTTATCTTCAAGCTGAAATAAGGGTCCATATGCCAACTTAAGAACCAACCTTTGGAAGATCAAGAGGACCTTTGCTCAAAGTTTGTGGATGGCTTTTGGTAGCCTTAAATTCAGTTACAATCAACCATTAAGTAGCGGATCATTATTAGCTTTAGTGGATCATTAATTAATAGCTTTAAGCGGGATGATATTGAAATTTATGTGTCTTTTGTAATTCTGATGGTTAAAGCTCCTATATAAGTTGAACCATTTTCATCAATGAAGGCATGCTGAGTTTTATTCAGAAAATAAACGAGTTTTATCTCATCTATCTTAGTGAGAGTGATTCTCCTAAGTTCTTGAGTGATTCAAGAATCCATGAGTTTAATTAAAGGTCCTTTATCCCTTTGTGTGTTTCAACTCTTAGGCTTATCTTCCATTCTTGGAAGTGTGATGTCTATCAATTTTCATTCCATCTTCTTTTATGTTTCCATTTTCTCGTTTTAAATAATTTCTCAAATTTCTTACTTGTTAGCATTCCAACAATGATAGATCAGTCAAACGAATCGAACGTTGTGGATTCACAGCCTGACCATCTAGATTTGGAATAGGAAAGGAAGTTTATTATACAAAGTGTTTAACCGAAGGCCATCCATGTTTAGTTGCATTCGATTACGGAAGCGAAAACAATGTTGTGAACCAAAGTTTGGTGGAGAAACTCCAGTTACCAGCAACCTTTCATCTGGATCAAGCATGGATCAAATTCAGTACATGGCAATGTGTGAAAGAAGTATTATGTGATATTGCTCCCATGGACTCTTGTCATCTTCTTTTGGGATGGGCATGGCTTCATTTTAAAGCACTCCATCTTGATGAACGTTCCCTTTATTTGAGGCATGAGGGACATCAAAAGAAGTAGAAGTTTATGATACCAAGACAAGTCAGTAAGGATTAACGTAGGCTGAAGGAGAAAACAGAACAAGAAAGAAGAGAGAAAGAAGTAATAGAAACTGCAGAAGGAAGGGAAAATAAAGAAAAAGAAATGGAACTAGAGAAAGTTCAATGTTTTTTCTTCTACAGTTTGTGATGTCATTTTACAAGACCAAAAGGATAAGCATGTGAAGGAAATACACGAACTTCCATGTTTGAAAAGGAAGCTTGTTCATAGTGCTTTATCATGCATTTGGTCCGTCGATAAGAAGCAAATTCGTCAAACACAACGCATGGAATGATTTATTGTTACATATCAAGGTGGGGTACTGTTGCCAAGAAATGTTATCAACGGATTGCAACCATTGGAAAGTAACAAATATCAAGTTGAATTTGATCCTGGAAGAAGAGAATTAGTTTCAACTTGTGAAAAAATAAAATTCCTTCAAAGATCATTATAAAAACTTACTTTAAAACTAGGGTCTTAAGATTCGGGACAAATCTTCTCGAAGAAGGAGGGTATGATGTGAATTGCATATGGGTCAAATGGAGGATGACTAATGTGCCCTGTTGAAGCAGTTTCTTTTATTTAAATAAGGGCCCAATGCTTTGTAAAATTGGCTGACCAAATTGTGTTTGTGCTTAACCAATTAATGGGCTTTAGTTTTGCTTTATCTTCAAGTTGAAATAAGGGTCCATATGCCAACTTAAGAACCAACCTTTGGAAGATCAAGAGGACCTTTGCTCAAAGTTTGTGGATGACTTTTTGGTAGCCTTAAATTCAGTTACAATCAACCATTAAGTAGTGGATCATTATTAGCTTGAGTGGATCATTAATTAATAGCTTTAAGCGGGATGATATTGAAATTTATGTGTCTTTTGTAATTCTGATGGTTAAATCTCCTTTATAAGTTGAACCATTTTCATCAATGAAGGCAAGCTGAGTTTTATTCAGGAAATAAACGAGTTATGTCTCATCTATCTTAGTGAGAGTGATTCTCCTAAGTTCTTGAGTGATTCAAGAATCCATGAGTTTAATCAAAGGTCCTTTATCCCTTTGTGTTTCAACTCTTAGGCTTATCTTCCATTCTTGGAAGTGTGATGTCTATCAATTTTCATTCCATCTTCTTTTATGTTTCCATTTTCTCGTTTTAAATAATTTCTCAAATTTCTTGCTTGTTAGCATTCCAACAATGATAGATCAGTCAAACGAATCGAACATTGTGGATTCACAGCCTGGCCATCTAGATTTGGAATAGGAAAGGAAGTTTATTATACAAAGTGTTTAACCGAAGGCCATCCATGTTTAGTTGCATTCGATTACGGAAGCGAAAACAATGTTGTGAACCAAAGTTTGGTGGAGAAACTCCAGTTATCAGCAACCTTTCATCTGGATCAAGCATGGATCAAATTCAGTACATGGCAATGTGTGAAAGATGTATTATGTGATATTGCTCCCATGGACTCTTGTCATCTTCTTTTGGGATGGGCATGACTTTATTTTAAAACACTTCATCTTGATGAACGTTCCCTTTATTTGAGGCATGAGGGACATCAAAAGAAGTAGAAGTTTATGACACCAAGACAAGTCAGTAAGGATTAACGTAGGCTGAAGGAGAAAACAGAAAAAGAAAGAATAGAAAAAGAAGTAGTAGAAACTGCAGAAGGAAGGAAAAATAAAGAAAAAGAAATGGAACTAGAGAAAGTTTATTCGTCAATGTTTTTTCTTCTACAGTTTGTGATGTCATTTTACAGGAACAAAAGGATAAGCATGTGAAGGAAATACACGAACTTCCATGGTTGAAAAGGAAGCTTGTTCATAGTGCTTTATCATGCATTTGGTCCGTCGATAAGAAGCAAATTCGTCAAACACAACGCATGGAATTATTTATTGTTACATATCAAGGTGGGGTACTGTTGCCAAGAAATGTTATCGACGGATTGCAACCATTGGAAAGTAACAAATATCAAGTTGAATTTGATCCTGGAAGAAGAGAATTAGTTTCAACTTTTGAAAAAATAAAATTCCTTCACAAGATCATTATAAAAACTTACTTTAAAACTAGTGTCTTAAGATTCGGGACAAATCTTCTCGAAGAAGGAGGGTATGATGTGAATTGCATATGGGTCAAATGGAGGATGACTAATGCGCTGTGTTGATGCAGTTTCTTTTATTTAAATAAGGGCCCAATGCTTTGTAAAATTGGCTGACCAAATTGTGTTTGTGCTTAACCAATTAATGGGCTTTAGTTTTGCTTTATCTTCAAGTTGAAATAAGGGTCCATATGCCAACTTAAGAACCAACCTTTGGAAGATCAAGAGGACCTTCGCTCAAAGTTTGTGGATGACTTTTGGTAGCCTTAAATTCAGTTACAATCAACCATTAAGTAGCGGATCATTATTAGCTTGAGTGGATCATTAATTAATAGCTTTAAGCGGGATGATATTGAAATTTATGTGTCTTTTGTAATTCTGATGGTTAAAGCTCCTATATAAGTTGAACCATTTTCATCAATGAAGGCAAGCTGAGTTTTATTCAGAAAATAAACGAGTTTTATCTCATCTATCTTAGTGAGAGTGATTCTCCTAAGTTCTTGAGTGATTCAAGAATCCATGAGTTTAATTAAAGGTCCTTTATCCCTTTGTGTGTTTCAACTCTTAGGCTTATCTTCCATTCTTGGAAGTGTGATGTCTATCAATTTCCATTCCATCTTCTTTTATGTTTCCATTTTCTCGTTTTAAATAATTTCTCAAATTTCTTGCTTGTTAGCATTCCAACAATGATAGATCAGTCAAACAAATCGAACACTGTGGCTTCACATCATTTGGTATTCACAGCCTGGCCATCTAGATTTGGAATTGGAAAGGAAGTTTATTATACAAAGTGTTTAACCGAAGGCCATCCATGTTTAGTTGCATTCGATTACGGAAGCGAAAACAATGTTGTGAACCAAAGATTGGTGGAGAAACTCCAGTTACCAGCAACCTTTCATCTGGATCAAGCACGGATCAAATTCAGTACATGGCAATGTGTGAAAGAAGTATTATGTGATATTGCTCCCATGGACTTTTGTCATCTTCTTTTGGGATGGGCATGGCTTTATTTTAAAACACTCCATCTTGATGAACGTTCCCTTTATTTGAGGCATGAGGGACATCAAAAGAAGTAGAAGTTTATGACACCAAGACAAGTCAGTAAGGATCAACGTAGGCTGAAGGAGAAAACAGAAAAAGAAAGAATAGAAAAAGAAGTAGTAGAAACTGCAGAAGGAAGGAAAAATAAAGAAAAAGAAATGGAACTAGAGAAAGTTTATTCGTCAATGTTTTTTCTTCTACAGTTTGTGATGTCATTTTACAGGAACAAAAGGATAAGCATGTGAAGGAAATACACGAACTTCCATGGTTGAAAAGGAAGCTTGTTCATAGTGCTTTATCATGCATATGGTCCGTCGATAAGAAGCAAATTCGTCAAACACAACGCATGGAATTATTTATTGTTACATATCAAGGTGGGGTACTGTTGCCAAGAAATGTTATCGACGGATTGCAACCATTGGAAAGTAACAAATATCAAGTTGAATTTGATCCTGGAAGAAGAGAATTAGTTTCAACTTTTGAAAAAATAAAATTCCTTCACAAGATCATTATAAAAACTTACTTTAAAACTAGTGTCTTAAGATTCGGGACAAATCTTCTCGAAGAAGGAGGGTATGATGTGAATTGCATATGGGTCAAATGGAGGATGACTAATGCGCTGTGTTGATGCAGTTTCTTTTATTTAAATAAGGGCCCAATGCTTTGTAAAATTGGCTGACCAAATTGTGTTTGTGCTTAACCAATTAATGGGCTTTAGTTTTGCTTTATCTTCAAGTTGAAATAAGGGTCCATATGCCAACTTAAGAACCAACCTTTGGAAGATCAAGAGGACCTTCGCTCAAAGTTTGTGGATGACTTTTGGTAGCCTTAAATTCAGTTACAATCAACCATTAAGTAGCGGATCATTATTAGCTTGAGTGGATCATTAATTAATAGCTTTAAGCGGGATGATATTGAAATTTATGTGTCTTTTGTAATTCTGATGGTTAAAGCTCCTATATAAGTTGAACCATTTTCATCAATGAAGGCAAGCTGAGTTTTATTCAGAAAATAAACGAGTTTTATCTCATCTATCTTAATGAGAGTGATTCTCCTAAGTTCTTGAGTGATTCAAGAATCCATGAGTTTAATTAAAGGTCCTTTATCCCTTTGTGTGTTTCAACTCTTAGGCTTATCTTCCATTCTTGGAAGTGTGATGTCTATCAATTTCCATTCCATCTTCTTTTATGTTTCCATTTTCTCGTTTTAAATAATTTCTCAAATTTCTTGTTTGTTAGCATTCCAACAATGATAGATCAGTCAAACGAATCGAACACTGTGACTTCACATCATTTGGTATTCACAGCCTGGCCATCTAGATTTGGAATTGGAAAGGAAGTTTATTATACAAAGTGTTTAACCGAAGGCCATCCATGTTTAGTTGCATTCGATTACGGAAGCGAAAACAATGTTGTGAACCAAAGTTTGGTGGAGAAACTCCAGTTACCAGCAACCTTTCATCTGGATCAAGCATGGATCAAATTCAGTACATGGCAATGTGTGAAAGAAGTATTATGTGATATTGCTCCAATGGACTCTTGTCATCTTCTTTTGGGATGGGCATGGCTTCATTTTAAAGCACTCCATCTTGATGAACGTTCACTTTATTTGAGGCATGAGGGACATCAAAAGAAGTAGAAGTTTATGACACCAAGACAAGTCAGTAAGGATCAACGTAGGCTGAAGGAGAAAACAGAAAAAGAAACAATAGAGAAAGAAGTAATAGAAATTCCAGAAGGAAGGGAAAATAAAGAAAAAGAAATGGAACTAGAGAAAGTTTATTCGTCAATGTTTTGTCTTCTACAATTAGTGATGTCATTTTACAGGAACAAAAGGATAAGCATGTAAAGGAAATACACGAACTTCCATGTTTGAAAAGGAAGCTTGTTCATAATGCTTTATCATGCATTTGGTCCGTCGATAAGAAGCAAATTCATTAAACACAACGCATGGAATTATTTATTGTTATATATCAAGGTGGGGTACTGTTGCCAAGAAATGTTATCGACGGATTGCAACCATTGGAATGTAACAAATATCAAGTTGAATTTGATCCTGGAAGAAGAGAATTAGTTTTAACTTGTGAAAAAATAAAATTCCTTCACAAGATCATTATAAAAACTTACTTTAAAACTAGTGTCTTAAGATTCGGGACAAATCTTCTCGAAGAAGGAGGGTATGATGTGAATTGCATATGGGTCAAATGGAGGATGACTAATGCACCGTGTTAATGCAGTTTCTTTTATTTAAATAAGGGCCCAATGCTTTGTAAAATTGGCTGACCAAATTGTGTTTGTGCTTAACCAATTAATGGGCTTTAGTTTTGCTTTATCTTCAAGTTGAAATAAAGGTCCATATGCCAACTTAAGAACCAACCTTTGGAAGATCAAGAGGACCTTTGCTCAAAGTTTGTGGATGACATTTGGTAGCCTTAAATTCAGTTACAATCAACCATTTAGTAGCGGGTCATTATTAGCTTGAGTGGATCATTAATTAATAGCTTTTAGCTGGATGATATTGAAATTTATGTGTCTTTTGTAATTCTGATGGTTAAAGCTCCTATATAAGTTGAACCATTTTCATCAATGAAGGCAAGCTGAGTTTTATTCAGAAAATAAACGAGTTTTATCTCATCTATCTTAGTGAGAGTGATTCTCCTAAGTTCTTGAGTGATTCAAGAATCCATGAGTTTAATTAAAGGTCCTTTATCCCTTTGTGTGTTTCAACTCTTAGGCTTATCTTCCATTCTTGGAAGTGTGATGTCTATCAATTTCCATTCCATCTTCTTTTATGTTTCCATTTTCTCGTTTTAAATAATTTCTCAAATTTCTTGCTTGTTAGCATTCCAACAATGATAGATCAGTCAAACGAATCGAACACTGTGGCTTCACATCATTTGGTATTCACAGCCTGGCCATCTAGATTTGGAATTGGAAAGGAAGTTTATTATACAAAGTGTTTAACCGAAGGCCATCCATGTTTAGTTGCATTCGATTACGGAAGCGAAAACAATGTTGTGAACCAAAGTTTGGTGGAGAAACTCCAGTTACCAGCAACCTTTCATCTGGATCAAGCACGGATCAAATTCAGTACATGGCAATGTGTGAAAGAAGTATTATGTGATATTGCTCCCATGGACTTTTGTCATCTTCTTTTGGGATGGGCATGGCTTTATTTTAAAACACTCCATCTTGATGAACGTTCCCTTTATTTGAGGCATGAGGGACATCAAAAGAAGTAGAAGTTTATGACACCAAGACAAGTCAGTAAGGATCAACGTAGGCTGAAGGAGAAAACAGAAAAAGAAAGAATAGAAAAAGAAGTAGTAGAAACTGCAGAAGGAAGGAAAAATAAAGAAAAAGAAATGGAACTAGAGAAAGTTTATTCGTCAATGTTTTTTCTTCTACAGTTTGTGATGTCATTTTACAGGAACAAAAGGATAAGCATGTGAAGGAAATACACGAACTTCCATGTTTGAAAAGGAAGCTTGTTCATAGTGCTTTATCATGCATTTGGTCCGTCGATAAGAAGCAAATTCGTCAAACACAACGCACAGAATTATTTATTGTTACATATCAAGGTGGGGTACTGTTGTCAAGAAATGTTATCGACGGATTGCAACCATTGGAAAGTAACAAATACCAAGTTGAATTTGATCCTGGAAGAAGAGAATTAGTTTCAACTTGTGAAAAAATAAAATTCCTTCACAAGATCATTATAAAAACTTACTTTAAAACTAGTGTCTTAAGATTCGGGACAAATCTTCTCGAAGAAGGAGGGTATGATGTGAATTGCATATGGGTCAAATGGAGGATGACTAATGCGCCGTGTTAATGCAGTTTCTTTTATTTGAATAAGGGACCAATGCTTTGTAAAATTAGCTGACCAAATTGTGTTTGTGCTTAACCAATTAATGGGCTTTAGTTTTGCTTTATCTTCAAGTTGAAATAAGGGTCCATATGCCAACTTAAGAACCAACCTTTGGAAGATCAAGAGGACCTTTGCTCAAAGTTTGTGGATGGCTTTTGGTAGCCTTAAATTCAGTTACAATCAACCATTAAGTAGCGGATCATTATTAGCTTTAGTGGATCATTAATTAATAGCTTTAAGCGGGATGATATTGAAATTTATGTGTCTTTTGTAATTCTGATGGTTAAAGCTCCTATATAAGTTGAACCATTTTCATCAATGAAGGCAAGCTGAGTTTTATTCAGAAAATAAACGAGTTTTATCTCATCTATCTTAGTGAGAGTGATTCTCCTAAGTTCTTGAGTGATTCAAGAATCCATGAGTTTAATTAAAGGTCCTTTATCCCTTTGTGTGTTTCAACTCTTAGGCTTATCTTCCATTCTTGGAAGTGTGATGTCTATCAATTTTCATTCCATCTTCTTTTATGTTTCCATTTTCTCGTTTTAAATAATTTCTCAAATTTCTTACTTGTTAGCATTCCAACAATGATAGATCAGTCAAACGAATCGAACGTTGTGGATTCACAGCCTGGCCATCTAGATTTGGAATAGGAAAGGAAGTTTATTATACAAAGTGTTTAACCGAAGGCCATCCATGTTTAGTTGCATTCGATTACGGAAGCGAAAACAATGTTGTGAACCAAAGTTTGGTGGAGAAACTCCAGTTACCAGCAACCTTTCATCTGGATCAAGCATGGATCAAATTCAGTACATGGCAATGTGTGAAAGAAGTATTATGTGATATTGCTCCAATGGACTCTTGTCATCTTCTTTTGGGATGGGCATGGCTTCATTTTAAAGCACTCCATCTTGATGAACGTTCACCTTATTTGAGGCATGAGGGACATCAAAAGAAGTAGAAGTTTATGACACCAAGACAAGTCAGTAAGGATCAACGTAGGCTGAAGGAGAAAACAGAAAAAGAAACAATAGAGAAAGAAGTAATAGAAATTCCAGAAGGAAGGGAAAATAAAGAAAAAGAAATGAAACTAGAGAAAGTTTATTCGTCAATGTTTTGTCTTCTACAATTAGTGATGTCATTTTACAGGAACAAAAGGATAAGCATGTGAAGGAAATACACGAACTTCCATGTTTGAAAAGGAAGCTTGTTCATAATGCTTTATCATGCATTTGGTCCGTCGATAAGAAGCAAATTCATTAAACACAACGCATGGAATTATTTATTGTTATATATCAAGGTGGGGTACTGTTGCCAAGAAATGTTATCGACGGATTGCAACCATTGGAATGTAACAAATATCAAGTTGAATTTGATCCTGGAAGAAGAGAATTAGTTTCAACTTGTGAAAAAATAAAATTCCTTCACAAGATCATTATAAAAACTTACTTTAAAACTAGTGTCTTAAGATTCGGGACAAATCTTCTCGAAGAAGGAGGGTATGATGTGAATTGCATATGGGTCAAATGGAGGATGACTAATGCACCGTGTTAATGCAGTTTCTTTTATTTAAATAAGGGCCCAATGCTTTGTAAAATTGGCTGACCAAATTGTGTTTGTGCTTAACCAATTAATGGGCTTTAGTTTTGCTTTATCTTCAAGTTGAAATAAAGGTCCATATGCCAACTTAAGAACCAACCTTTGGAAGATCAAGAGGACCTTTGCTCAAAGTTTGTGGATGACATTTGGTAGCCTTAAATTCAGTTACAATCAACCATTTAGTAGCGGGTCATTATTAGCTTGAGTGGATCATTAATTAATAGCTTTTAGCTGGATGATATTGAAATTTATGTGTCTTTTGTATTTCTGATGGTTAAAGCTCTTATATAAGTTGAACCATTTTCATCAATGAAGGCAAGCTGAGTTTTATTCAGAAAATAAACGAGTTTTATCTCATCTATCTTAGTGAGAGTGATTCTCCTAAGTTCTTGAGTGATTCAAGAATCCATGAGTTTAATCAAAGGTCCTTTATCCCTTTGTGTGTTTCAACTCTTAGGCTTATCTTCCATTCTTGGAAGTGTGATGTCTATCAATTTCCATTCCATCTTCTTTTATGTTTCAATTTTCTCGTTTTAAATAATTTCTCAAATTTCTTGCTTGTTAGCATTCCAACAATGATAGATCAGTCAAACGAATCGAACGCTGTGGATTCACATCATTTGGTATTCACAGCATGGCCATCTAGACTTGTAATAGGAAAGGAAGTTTGTTATACAAAGTGTTTAACCGAAGGCCATCCATGTTTAGTTGCATTCGATTACGGAAGTGAAAACAATGTTGTGAGCCAAAGATTGGGGGAGAAACTCCAGTTACCAGTAACCTTTCATCTGGATCAAGCATGGATCAAATTCAGTACATGGCAATGTGTGAAAGAAGTATTATGTGATATTGCTCCCATGGACTCTTGTCATCTTCTTTTGGGATGGGCATGGCTTCATTTTAAAACACTCCATCTTGATGAACGTTCCCTTTATTTGAGGCATGAGGGACATCAAAAGAAGTAGAAGTTTATGACACCAAGACAAGTCAGTAAGGATCAACGTAGGCTGAAGGAGAAAACAGAAAAAGAAAGAATAGAAAAAGAAGTAGTAGAAACTGCAGAAGGAAGGAAAAATAAAGAAAAAGAAATGGAACTAGAGAAAGTTTATTCGTCAATGTTTTTTCTTCTACAGTTTGTGATGTCATTTTACAGGAACAAAAGGATAAGCATGTGAAGGAAATACACGAACTTGCATGTTTGAAATGGAAGCTTGTTCATAGTGCTTTATCATGCATTTGGTCCGTCGATAAGAAGCAAATTCGTCAAACACAACGCACGGAATTATTTATTGTTACATATCAAGGTGGGGTACTGTTGTCAAGAAATGTTATCGACGGATTGCAACCATTGGAAAGTAACAAATACCAAGTTGAATTTGATCCTGGAAGAAGAGAATTAGTTTCAACTTGTGAAAAAATAAAATTCCTTCACAAGATCATTATAAAAACTTACTTTAAAACTAGTGTCTTAAGATTCGGGACAAATCTTCTCGAAGAAGGAGGGTATGATGTGAATTGCATATGGGTCAAATGGAGGATGACTAATGCGCCGTGTTAATGCAGTTTCTTTTATTTAAATAACGGACCAATGCTTTGTAAAATTAGCTGACCAAATTGTGTTTGTGCTTAACCAATTAATGGGCTTTAGTTTTGCTTTATCTTCAAGCTGAAATAAGGGTCCATATGCCAACTTAAGAACCAACCTTTGGAAGATCAAGAGGACCTTTGCTCAAAGTTTGTGGATGGCTTTTGGTAGCCTTAAATTCAGTTACAATCAACCATTAAGTAGCGGATCATTATTAGCTTTAGTGGATCATTAATTAATAGCTTTAAGCGGGATGATATTGAAATTTATGTGTCTTTTGTAATTCTGATGGTTAAAGCTCCTATATAAGTTGAACCATTTTCATCAATGAAGGCATGCTGAGTTTTATTCAGAAAATAAACGAGTTTTATCTCATCTATCTTAGTGAGAGTGATTCTCCTAAGTTCTTGAGTGATTCAAGAATCCATGAGTTTAATTAAAGGTCCTTTATCCCTTTGTGTGTTTCAACTCTTAGGCTTATCTTCCATTCTTGGAAGTGTGATGTCTATCAATTTTCATTCCATCTTCTTTTATGTTTCCATTTTCTCGTTTTAAATAATTTCTCAAATTTCTTACTTGTTAGCATTCCAACAATGATAGATCAGTCAAACGAATCGAACGTTGTGGATTCACAGCCTGACCATCTAGATTTGGAATAGGAAAGGAAGTTTATTATACAAAGTGTTTAACCGAAGGCCATCCATGTTTAGTTGCATTCGATTACGGAAGCGAAAACAATGTTGTGAACCAAAGTTTGGTGGAGAAACTCCAGTTACCAGCAACCTTTCATCTGGATCAAGCATGGATCAAATTCAGTACATGGCAATGTGTGAAAGAAGTATTATGTGATATTGCTCCCATGGACTCTTGTCATCTTCTTTTGGGATGGGCATGGCTTCATTTTAAAGCACTCCATCTTGATGAACGTTCCCTTTATTTGAGGCATGAGGGACATCAAAAGAAGTAGAAGTTTATGACACCAAGACAAGTCAGTAAGGATCAACGTAGGCTGAAGGAGAAAACAGAAAAAGAAAGAACAGAAAAAGAAGTAATAGAAACTGCAGAAGGAAGGGAAAATAAAGAAAAAGAAATTGAACTAGAGAAAGTTTATTCGTCAATGTTTTTTCTTCTACAGTTTGTGATGTCATTTTACAGGAACAAAAGGATAAGCATGTGAAGGAAATACACGAACTTCCATGTTTGAAATGGAAGCTTGTTCATAGTGCTTTATCATGCATTTGGTCTGTCGATAAGAAGCAAATTCGTCAAACACAACGCATGGAATGATTTATTGTTACATATGAAGGTGGGGTACTGTTGCCAAGAAATGTTATCGACGGATTGCAACCATTGGAAAGTAACAAATATCAAGTTGAATTTGATCCTGGAAGAAGAGAATTAGTTTCAACTTGTGAAAAGATACAATTCCTTCACAAGATCGTAATAAAAACTTACTTTAAAACTAGTGTCTTAAGATTCGGGACAAATCTTCTCGGAGAAGGAGGGTATGATGTGAATTGCATATGGGTCAAATGGAGGATGACTAATGCGCCGTGTTGATGCAGTTTCTTTTATTTAAACAAGGGCCCAATGCTTTGTAAAATTGGCTGACCAAATTGTGTTTGTGCTTAACCAATTAATGGGATTTAGTTTTGCTTTATCTTCAAGTTGAAATAAGGGTCCATATGCCAACTTAAGAACCAACCTTTGGAAGATCAACAGGACCTTTGCTCAAACTTTGTGGATGACTTTTGGTAGCCTTAAATTCAGTTACAATCAACCATTAAGTAGCGGATCGTTATTAGCTTGAGTGGATCATTAATTAATAGCTTTAAGCGGGATGATATTGAAATTTATGTGTCTTTTGTAATTCTGATGGTTAAAGCTCCTATATAAGTTGAACCATTTTCATCAATGAAGGCAAGCTGAGTTTTATTCAGAAAATAAATGAGCTTTATCTCATCTATCTTAGTGAGAGTGATTATCCTAAGTTCTTGAGTGATTCAAGAATCCATGAGTTTAATCAAAGGTCCTTATTCCCTTTGTGTGTTTCAATTCTTAGGCTTATCTTCCATTCTTGGAAGTGTGATGTCTATCAATTTTCATTCCATCTTCTTTTATGTTTCCGTTTTCTCTCGTTTTAAATAATTTCTCAAATTTCTTGCTTGTTAGCATTCCAACAATGATAGATTAGTCAAACGAATCGAACGTTGTGGATTCACATCATTTGGTATTCACAACCTGGCCATCTAGATTTGGAATAGGAAAGGAAGTTTATTACACAAAGTGTTTAACCGAAGGGCATCCATGTTTAGTTGCATTCGATTACGGAAGCGACAACAATGTTGTGAACCAAAGTTTGGTGGAGAAACTCCAGTTACCAGCAACCTTTCATCTGGATCAAGCATGGATCAAATATAGTACATGGCAATGTGTGAAAGAGGTATTATGTGATATTGCTCCCATGGACTCTTGTCATCTTCTTTTGGGATGGGCATGGCTTCACTTTAAAACACTCCATCTTGATGAACGTTCCCTTATTTGAGGCATGAGGGACATCAAAAGAAGTAGAAGTTTAACACACCAAGACAAGTAAGTAAGGATCAACGTAGGCTGAAGGAGAAAACAGAAAAAGAAAGAATAGAAAAAGAAGTAATAGAAACTACAGAAGGAAGGGAAAATAAAGAAAAAGAAATGGAACTAGAGAAAGTTTATTCGTCAATGTTTTTTCTTCTACAGTTTGTGATGTCATTTTACAGGAACAAAAGGATAAGCGTGTGAAGGAAATACACGAACTTCCATGTTTGAAAAGGAAGCTTGTTCATAGTGCTTTATCATGCATTTGGTCCGTCGATAAGAAGCAAATTCGTCAAACACAACGCATGGAATTATTTATTCTTACATATCAAGGTGGGGTACTGTTGGCAAGAAATGTTATCGACGGATTGCAACCATTGGAAAGTAACAAATATCAAGTTGAATTTGATCCTGGAAGAAGAGAATTAGTTTCAACTTGTGAAAAAATACAATTCCTTCACAAGATCGTAATAAAAATTTACTTTAAAACTACTGTCCTAAGATTCGGGACAAATCTTCTCGAAGAATGATGGTATGATGTGAATTGCATATGGGTCAAATGGAGGATGACTAATGCGCCGTGTTGATGCAATTTCTTTTATTTAAACAAGGGCCCAATGCTTTGTAAAATTGGCTGACCAAATTGTGTTTGTGCTTAACCAATTAATGGGCTTTAGTTTTGCTTTATCTTCAAGTTGAAATAAAGGTCCATATGCCAACTTAAGAGCCAACCTTTGGAAGATCAAGAGGACCTTTGCTCAAAGTTTGTGGATGACTTTTGGTAGCCTTAAATGCAGTTACAATCAACCATTAAGTAGCGGATCATTATTAGCTTGAGTGGATCATTAATTAATAGCTTTAAGCGGGATGATATTGAAATTTATGTGTCTTTTGTAATTCTGATGGTTAAAGCTCCTATATAAGTTGAACCATTTTCATCAATGAAGGCAAGCTGAGTTTTATTCAGAAAATAAACGAGTTTTATCTCATCTATCTTAGTGAGAGTGATTCTCCTAAGTTCTTGAGTGATTCAAGAATCCATGAGTTTAATCAAAGGTCCTTTATCCCTATGTGTGTTTCAACTCTTAGGCTTATCTTCCATTCTTGCAAGTGTGATGTCTATCAATTTTCATTCCATCTTCTTTTATGTTTCCATTTTCTCGTTTTAAATAATTTCTCAAATTTCTTGCTTGTTAGCATTCCAACAATGATAGATCAGTCAAACGAATCGTACGCTGTGGATTCACATCATTTGGTATTCACAGCCTGGCCATCTAGATTTGGAATAGGAAAGGAAGTTTATTACACAAAGTGTTTAACCGAAGGGCATCCATGTTTAGTTGCATTCGATTACGGAAGCGACAACAATGTTGTGAACCAAAGTTTGGTGGAGAAACTCCAGTTACCAGCAACCTTTCATCTGGATCAAGCATGGATCAAATACAGTACATGGCAATGTGTGACAGAGGTATTATGAAATATTACTCCCATGGACTCTTGTCATCTTCTTTTGGGATGGGCATGGCTTCACTTTAAAACACTCCATCTTGATGAACGTTCCCTTATTTGAGGCATGAGGGACATCAAAAGAAGTAGAAGTTTAAGACACCAAGACAAGTCAGTAAGGATCAACGTAGGCTGAAGGAGAAAACAGAAAAAGAAAGAATAGAAAAAGAAGTAATAGAAACTACAGAAGGAACGGAAAATAAAGAAAAAGAAATGGAACTAAAGAAAGTTTATTCGTCAATGTTTTTTCTTTTACAGTTTGTGATGTCATTTTACAGGAACAAAAGGAAAAGCATGTGAAGGAAATACACGAACTTCCATGTTTGAAAAGGAAGCTTGTTCATAGTGCTTTATCATGCATTTGGTCCGTCGATAAGAAGCAAATTCGTCAAACACAACGCATGGAATTATTTATTGTTACATATCAAGGTGGGGTACTGTTGGCAAGAAATGTTATCGATGGATTGCAACCATTGGAAAGTAACAAATATCAAGTTGAATTTGATCCTGGAAGAAGAGAATTAGTTTCAACTTGTGAAAAAATACAATTCCTTCACAAGATCGTAATAAAAATTTACTTTAAAACTACTGTCTTAAGATTCGGGACAAATCTTCTCGAAGAAGGAGGGTATGATGTGAATTGCATATGGGTCAAATGGAGGATGACTAATGCGCCGTGTTGATGCAGTTTCTTTTATTTAAACAAGGGCCCAATGCTTTGTAAAATTGGCTGACCAAATTGTGTTTGTGCTTAACCAATTAATGGGCTTTAGTTTTGCTTTATCTTCAAGTTGAAATAAAGGTCCATATGCCAACTTAAGAGCCAACCTTTGGAAGATCAAGAGGACCTTTGCTCAAAGTTTATGGATGACTTTTGGTAGCCTTAAATGCAGTTACAATCAACCATTAAGTAGCGGATCATTATTAGCTTGAGTGGATCATTAATTAATAGCTTTAAGCGGGATGATATTGAAATTTATGTGTCTTTTGTAATTCTGATGGTTAAAGCTCCTATATAAGTTGAAACATTTTCATCAATGAAGGCAAGCTGAGTTTTATTCAGAAAATAAACGAGTTTTATCTCATCTATCTTAGTGAGAGTGATTCTCCTAAGTTCTTGAGTGATTCAAGAATCCATGAGTTTAATCAAAGGTCCTTTATCCCTATGTGTGTTTCAACTCTTAGGCTTATCTTCCATTCTTGGAAGTGTGATGTCTATCAATTTTCATTCCATCTTCTTTTATGTTTCCATTTTCTCGTTTTAAATAATTTCTCAAATTTCTTGCTTGTTAGCATTCCAACAATGATAGATCAGTCAAACGAATCGTACGCTGTGGATTCACATCATTTGGTATTCACAGCCTGGCCATCTAGATTTGGAATAAGAAAGGAAGTTTATTACACAAAGTGTTTAACCGAAGGGCATCCATGTTTAGTTGCATTCGATTACGGAAGCGACAACAATGTTGTGAACCAAAGTTTGGTGGAGAAACTCCAGTTACCAGCAACCTTTCATCTGGATCAAGCATGGATCAAATACAGTACATGGCAATGTGTGACAGAGGTATTATGTGATATTGCTCCCATGGACTCTTGTCATCTTCTTTTGGGATGGGCATGGCTTCACTTTAAAACACTCCATCTTGATGAACGTTCCCTTATTTGAGGCATGAGGGACATCAAAAGAAGTAGAAGTTTAAGACACCAAGACAAGTCAGTAAGGATCAACGTAGGCTGAAGGAGAAAACAGAAAAAGAAAGAATAGAAAAAGAAGTAATAGAAACTACAGAAGGAACGAAAAATAAAGAAAAAGAAATGGAACTAAAGAAAGTTTATTCGTCAATGTTTTTTCTTTTACAGTTTGTGATGTCATTTTACAGGAACAAAAGGAAAAGCATGTGAAGGAAATACACGAACTTCCATGTTTGAAAAGGAAGCTTGTTCATAGTGCTTTATCATGCATTTGGTCCGTCGATAAGAAGCAAATTCGTCAAACACAACGCATGGAATTATTTATTGTTACATATCAAGGTGGGGTACTGTTGCCAAGAAATGTTATCGACGGATTGCAACCATTGGAAAGTAACAAATATCAAGTTGAATTTGATCCTGGAAGAAGAGAATTAGTTTCAACTTGTGAAAAAATACAATTCCTTCACAAGATCGTAATAAAAATTTACTTTAAAACTACTGTCTTAAGATTCGGGACAAATCTTCTCGAAGAATGAGGGTATGATGTGAATTGCATATGGGTCAAATGGAGGATGACTAATGCGCCGTGTTGATGCAGTTTCTTTTATTTAAACAAGGGCCCAATGCTTTGTAAAATTGGCTGACCAAATTGTGTTTATGCTTAACCAATTAATGGGCTTTAGTTTTGCTTTATCTTCATGTTGAAATAAGGGTCCATATGCCAACTTAAGAGCCAACCTTTGGAAGATCAAGAGGACCTTTGCTCAAAGTTTGTGGATGACTTTTGGTAGCCTTAAATTCAGTTACAATCAACCATTAAGTAGCGGATCATTATTAGCTTGAGTGGATCATTAATTAATAGCTTTAAGCGGGATGATATTGAAATTTATGTGTCTTTTGTAATTCTGATGGTTAAAGCTCCTATATAAGTTGAACCATTTTCATCAGAAGGCAAGCTGAGTTTTATTCAGAAAATAAACGAGTTTTATCTCATCTATCTTAGTGAGAGTGATTCTCCTAAGTTCTTGAGTGATTCAAGAATCCATGAGTTTAATCAAAGGTCCTTTATCCCTTTGTGTGTTTCAACTCTTAGGCTTATCTTCCATTCTTGGAAGTGTGATGTCTATCAATTTCCGTTCCATCTTCTTTTATGTTTCCATTTTCTTGTTTTAAATAATTCTCAAATTTCTTGCTTGTTAGCATTCCAACAATGATAGATCAGTCAAACGAATCGTACGCTGTGGATTCATATCATTTGGTATTCACAGCCTGGCCATCTAGATTTGGAATAGGAAAGGAAGTTTATTACACAAAGTGTTTAACCGAAGGGCATCCATGTTTAGTTGCATTCGATTACGGAAGCGACAACAATGTTGTGAACCAAAGTTTGGTGGAGAAACTCCAGTTACCAGCAACCTTTCATCTGGATCAAGCATGGATCAAATACAGTACATAGCAATGTGTGACAGAGGTATTATGAAATATTCCTCCCATGGACTCTTGTCATCTTCTTTTGGGATGGGCATGGCTTCACTTTAAAACACTCCATCTTGATGAACGTTCCCTTATTTGAGGCATGAGGGACATCAAAAGAAGTAGAAGTTTAAGACACCAAGACAAGTAAGTAAGGATCAACGTAGGCTGAAGGAGAAAACAGAAAAAGAAAGAATAGAAAAAGAAGTAATAGAAACTACAGAAGGAAGGGAAAATAAAGAAAAAGAAATGGAACTAGAGAAAGTTTATTCGTCAATGTTTTTTCTTCTACAGTTTGTGATGTCATTTTACAGGAACAAAAGGATAAGCATGTGGAGGAAATACACGAACTTCCATGTTTGAAAAGGAAGCTTGTTCATAGTTCTTTATCATGCATTTGGTCCGTCGATAAGAAGCAAATTCGTCAAACATAACGCATGGAATTATTTATTGTTACATATCAAGGTGGGGTACTGTTGTGAAGAAATGTTATCGACGGATTGCAACCATTGGAAAGTAACAAATATCAAGTTGAATTTGATCCTGGAAGAAGAGCATTAGTTTCAACTTGCGAAAAAATAAAATTCCTTCACAAGATCATAATAAAAACTTACTTTAAAACTAGTGTCTTAAGATTCGGGACAAATCTTCTCGAAGAAGAAGGGTACGATGTGAATTGCATATGGGTCAAATGGAGGATGACTAATGCGCCGTGTTGATGCAGTTTCTTTTATTTAAACAAGGGCCCAATGCTTTGTAAAATTGGCTGACCAAATTGTGTTTATGCTTAACCAATTAATGGGCTTTAGTTTTGCTTTATCTTCAAGTTGAAATAAGGGTCCATATGCCAACCTAAGAACCAACCTTTGGAAGATCAAGAGGACCTTTAGTCAAAGTTTGTGGATGACTTTTGGTAGCCTTAAATTCAGTTACAATCAACCATTAAGTAGCGGATCATTATTAGCTTGAGTGGATCATTAATTAATAGCTTTAAGCGGGATGATATTGAAATTTATGTGTCTTTTGTAATTCTGATGGTTAAAGCTCCTATATAAGTTGAACCATTTTCATCAATGTAGGCAAGCTGAGTTTTATTCAGAAAATAAACGAGTTTTATCTCATCTATCTTAGTGAGAGTGATTCTCCTAAGTTCTTGAGTGATTCAAGAATCCATGAGTTTAATCAAAGGTCCTTTATCCCTTTGTGTGTTTCAACTCTTAGGCTTATCTTCCATTCTTGGAAGTGTGATGTCTATCAATTTCCGTTCCATCTTCTTTTATGTTTCCATTTTCTTGTTTTAAATAATTTCTCAAATTTCTTGCTTGTTAGCATTCCAACAATGATAGATCAGTCAAACGAATCGTACGTTGTGGATTCACATCATTTGCTATTCACATCCTGGCCATCTAGATTTGGAATAGGAAAGGAAGTTTATTACACAAAGTGTTTAACCGAAGGGCATCCATGTTTAGTTGCATTCGATTACGGAAGCGACAACAATGTTGTGAACCAAAGTTTGGTGGAGAAACTCCAGTTACCAGCAACCTTTCATCTGGATCAAGCATGGATCAAATACAGTACATGGCAATGTGTGACAGAGGTATTATGTGATATTGCTCCCATGGACTCTTGTCATCTTCTTTTGGGATGGGCATGGCTTCACTTTAAAACACTCCATCTTGATGAACGTTCCCTTATTTGAGGCATGAGGGACATCAAAAGAAGTAGAAGTTTAAGACACCAAGACAAGTCAGTAAGGATCAACGTAGGCTGAAGGAGAAAACAGAAAAAGAAAGAATAGAAAAAGAAGTAATAGAAACTACAGAAGGAAGGGAAAATAAAGAAAAAGAAATGGAACTAGAGAAAGTTTATTCGTCAATGTTTTTTCTTCTACAGTTTGTGATGTCATTTTACAGGAACAAAAGGATAAGCATGTGGAGGAAATACACGAACTTCCATGTTTGAAAAGGAAGCTTGTTCATAGTGCTTTATCATGCATTTGGTCCGTCGATAAGAAGCAAATTCGTCAAACATAACGCATGGAATTATTTATTGTTACATATCAAGGTGGGGTACTGTTGTCAAGAAATGTTATCGACGGATTGCAACCATTGGAAAGTAACAAATATCAAGTTGAATTTGATCCTGGAAGAAGAGAATTAGTTTCAACTTGCGAAAAAATAAAATTCCTTCACAAGATCATAATAAAAACTTACTTTAAAACTAGTGTCTTAAGATTCGGGACAAATCTTCTCGAAGAAGGAGGGTACGATGTGAATTGCATATGGGTCAAATGGAGGATGACTAATGCGCCGTGTTGATGCAGTTTCTTTTATTTAAACAAGGGCCCAATGCTTTGTAAAATTGGCTGACCAAATTGTGTTTGTGCTTAACCAATTAATGGGCTTTAGTTTTGCTTTATCTTCAAGTTGAAATAAGGGTCCATATGCCAACCTAAGAACCAACCTTTGGAAGATCAAGAGGACCTTTAATCAAAGTTTGTGGATGACTTTTGGTAGCCTTAAATTCAGTTACAATCAACCATTAAGTAGCGGATCATTATTAGCTTGAGTGGATCATTAATTAATAGCTTTAAGCGGGATGATACTGAAATTTATGTGTCTTTTGTAATTCTGATGGTTAAAGCTCCTATATAAGTTGAAACATTTTCATCAATGAAGGCAAGCTGAGTTTTATTCAGAAAATAAACGAGTTTTATCTCATCTATCTTAGTGAGAGTGATTCTCCTAAGTTCTTGAGTGATTCAAGAATCCATGAGTTTAATCAAAGGTCCTTTATCCCTATGTGTGTTTCAACTCTTAGGCTTATCTTCCATTCTTGGAAGTGTGATGTCTATCAATTTTCATTCCATCTTCTTTTATGTTTCCATTTTCTCGTTTTAAATAATTTCTCAAATTTCTTGCTTGTTAGCATTCCAACAATGATAGATCAGTCAAACGAATCGTACGCTGTGGATTCACATCATTTGGTATTCACAGCCTGGCCATCTAGATTTGGAATAAGAAAGGAAGTTTATTACACAAAGTGTTTAACCGAAGGGCATCCATGTTTAGTTGCATTCGATTACGGAAGCGACAACAATGTTGTGAACCAAAGTTTGGTGGAGAAACTCCAGTTACCAGCAACCTTTCATCTGGATCAAATACAGTACATGGCAATGTGTGACAGAGGTATTATGTGATATTGCTCCCATGGACTCTTGTCATCTTCTTTTGGGATGGGCATGGCTTCACTTTAAAAAACTCCATCTTGATGAACGTTCCCTTATTTGAGGCATGAGGGACATCAAAAGAAGTAGAAGTTGAAGACACCAAGACAAGTCAGTAAGGATCAACGTAGGCTGAAGGAGAAAACAGAAAAAGAAAGAATAGAAAAAGAAGTAATAGAAACTGCAGAAGGAAGGGAAAATAAAGAAAAAGAAATGGAACTAGAGAAAGTTTATTCGTCAATGTTTTTTCTTCTACAGTTTGTGATGTCATTTTACAGGAACAAAAGGATAATCATGTGAAGGAAATACACGAACTTCCATGTTTGAAAAGGAAGCTTGTTCATAGTGCTTTATCATGCATTTGGTCTATCGATAAGAAGCAAATTCGTCAAACACAACGCATGGAATGATTTATTGTTACATATGAAGGTGGGGTACTGTTGCCAAGAAATGTTATCGACGGATTGCAACCATTGGAAAGTAACAAATATCAAGTTGAATTTGATCCTGGAAGAAAAGAATTAGTTTCAACTTGTAAAAAAATACAATTCCTTCACAAGATCGTAATAAAAATTTACTTTAAAACTACTATCTTAAGATTCGGGACAAATCTTCTCGAAGAAGGAGGGTATGATGTGAATTGCATATGGGTCAAATGGAGGATGACTAATGCGCCGTGTTGATGCAGTTTCTTTTATTTAAACAAGGGCCCAATTCTTTGTAAAATTGGCTGACCAAATTGTGTTTGTGCTTAACCAATTAATGGGCTTTAGTTTTGCTTTATCTTCAAGTTGAAATAAGGGTCCATATGCCAACTTAAGAGCCAACCTTTGGAAGATCAAGAGGACCTTTGCTCAAAGTTTGTGGATAACTTTTGGTAGCCTTAAATTCAATTACAATCAACCCTTACGTAGCGCATCATTATTAGCTTGAGTGGATCAATAATTAATAGCTTTAAGCGGGATGATATTGAAATTTATGTGTCTTTTGTAATTCTGATGGTTAAAGCTCCTATATAAGTTGAACCATTTTCATCAATGAAGGCAAGCTGAGTTTTATTCAGAAAATAAACGAGCTTTATCTCATCTATCTTAGTGAGAGTGATTATCCTAAGTTCTTGAGTGATTCAAGAATCCATGAGTTTAATCAAAGGTCCTTTATCCCTTTGTGTGTTTCAACTCTTAGGCTTATCTTCCATTCTTGGAAGTGTGATGTCTATCAATTTTCATTCCATCTTCTTTTATGTTTCCATTTTCTTGTCTTAAATAATTCTCAAATTTCTTGCTTGTTAGCATTCCAACAATGATAGATCAGTCAAACGAATCGTACGCTGTGGACTCACATCATTTGGTATTCACAGCCTGGCCATCTAGATTTGGAATAGGAAAGGAAGTTTATTACACAAAGTGTTTAACCGAAGGGCATCCATGTTTAGTTGCATTCGATTACGGAAGCGACAACAATGTTGTGAACCAAAGTTTGGTGGAGAAACTCCAGTTACCAGCAACCTTTCATCTGGATCAAGCATGGATCAAATACAGTACATGGCAATGTGTGACAGAGGTATTATGTGATATTGCTCCCATGGACTCTTGTCATCTTCTTTTGGGATGGGCATGGCTTCACTTTAAAACACTCCATCTTGATGAACGTTCCCTTATTTGAGGCATGAGGGACATCAAAAGAAGTAGAAGTTGAAGACACCAAGACAAGTCAGTAAGGATCAACGTAGGCTGAAGGAGAAAACAGAAAAAGAAAGAATAGAAAAAGAAGTAATAGAAACTGCAGAAGGAAGGGAAAATAAAGAAAAAGAAATGGAACTAGAGAAAGTTTATTCGTCAATGTTTTTTCTTCTACAGTTTGTGATGTCATTTTACAGGAACAAAAGGATAATCATGTGAAGGAAATACACGAACTTCCATGTTTGAAAAGGAAGCTTGTTCATAGTGCTTTATCATGCATTTGGTCTATCGATAAGAAGCAAATTCGTCAAACACAACGCATGGAATGATTTATTGTTACATATGAAGGTGGGGTACTGTTGCCAAGAAATGTTATCGACGGATTGCAACCATTGGAAAGTAACAAATATCAAGTTGAATTTGATCCTGGAAGAAGAGAATTAGTTTCAACTTGTAAAAAAATACAATTCCTTCACAAGATCGTAATAAAAATTTACTTTAAAACTACTGTCTTAAGATTCGGGACAAATCTTCTCGAAGAAGGAGGGTATGATGTGAATTGCATATGGGTCAAATGGAGGATGACTAATGCGCCGTGTTGATGCAGTTTCTTTTATTTAAACAAGGGCCCAATGCTTTGTAAAATTGGCTGACCAAATTGTGTTTGTGCTTAACCAATTAATGGGCTTTAGTTTTGCTTTATCTTCAAGTTGAAATAAGGGTCCATATGCCAACTTAAGAGCCAACCTTTGGAAGATCAAGAGGACCTTTGCTCAAAGTTTGTGGATAACTTTTGGTAGCCTTAAATTCAATTACAATCAACCATTAAGTAGCGCATCATTATTAGCTTGAGTGGATCAATAATTAATAGCTTTAAGCGGGATGATATTGAAATTTATGTGTCTTTTGTAATTCTGATGGTTAAAGCTCCTATATAAGTTGAACCATTTTCATCAATGAAGGCAAGCTGAGTTTTATTCAGAAAATAAACGAGCTTTATCTCATCTATCTTAGTCAGAGTGATTATCCTAAGTTCTTGAGTGATTCAAGAATCCATGAGTTTAATCAAAGGTCCTTTATCCCTTTGTGTGTTTCAACTCTTAGGCTTATCTTCCATTCTTGGAAGTGTGATGTCTATCAATTTTCATTCCATCTTCTTTTATGTTTCCATTTTCTTGTTTTAAATAATTCTCAAATTTCTTGCTTGTTAGCATTCCAACAATGATAGATCAGTCAAACGAATCGTACGCTGTGGATTCACATCATTTGGTATTCACAGCCTGGCCATCTAGATTTGGAATAGGAAAGGAAGTTTATTACACAAAGTGTTTAACCGAAGGGCATCCATGTTTAGTTGCATTCGATTACGGAAGCAACAACAATGTTGTGAACCAAAGTTTGCTGGAGAAACTCCAGTTACCAGCAACCTTTCATCTGGATCAAGCATGGATCAAATACAGTACATGGCAATGTGTGACAGAGGTATTATGAAATATTACCCCCATGGACTCTTGTCATCTTCTTTTGGGATGGGCATGGCTTCACTTTAAAACACTCCATCTTGATGAACGTTCCCTTATTTGAGGCATGAGGGACATCAAAAGAAGTAAAAGTTTAAGACACCAAGACAAGTCAGTAAGGATCAACGTAGGCTGAAGGAGAAAACAGAAAAAGAAAGAATAGAAAAAGAAGTAATAGAAACTACAGAAGGAAGGGAAAATAAAGAAAAAGAAATGGAACTAGAGAAAGTTTATTCGTCAATGTTTTTTCTTCTACAGTTTGTGATGTCATTTTACAGGAAACAAAAGGATAAGCATGTGGAGGAAATACACGAACTTCCATGTTTGAAAAGGAAGCTTGTTCATAGTGCTTTATCATGCATTTGGTCCGTCGATAAGAAGCAAATTCGTCAAACACAACGCATGGAATTATTTATTGTTACATATCAAGGTGGGGTACTGTTGGCAAGAAATGTTATTGACGGATTGCAACCATTGGAAAGTAACAAATATCAAGTTGAATTTGATCCTGGAAGAAGAGAATTAGTTTCAACTTGTGAAAAAATACAATTCCTTCACAAGATCGTCATAAAAATTTACTTTAAAACTACTGTCTTAGGATTCGGGACAAATCTTCTCGAAGAAGGAGGGTATGATGTGAATTGCATATGGGTCAAATGGAGGATGACTAATGCGCCGTGTTGATGCAGTTTCTTTTATTTAAACAAGGGCCCAATGCTTTGTAAAATTGGCTGACCAAATTGTGTTTATGCTTAACCAATTAATGGGCTTTAGTTTTGCTTTATCTTCAAGCTGAAATAAGGGTCCATATGCCAACTTAAGAGCCAACCTTTGGAAGATCAAGAGGACCTTTGCTCAAAGTTTGTGGATGACTTTTGGTAGCCTTAAATTCAGTTACAATCAACCATTAAGTAGCGGATCATTATTAGCTTGAGTGGATCATTAATTAATAGCTTTAAGCGGGATGATATTGAAATTTATGTGTCTTTTGTAATTCTGATGGTTAAAGCTCCTATATAAGTTGAACCATTTTCATCAGAAGGCAAGCTGAGTTTTATTCAGAAAATAAACGAGTTTTATCTCATCTATCTTAGTGAGAGTGATTCTCCTAAGTTCTTGAGTGATTCAGGAATCCATGAGTTTAATCAAAGGTCCTTTATCCCTTTGTGTGTTTCAACTCTTAGGCTTATCTTCCATTCTTGGAAGTGTGATGTCTATCAATTTCCGTTCCATCTTCTTTTATGTTTCCATTTTCTTGTTTTAAATAATTCTCAAATTTCTTGCTTGTTAGCATTCCAACAATGATAGATCAGTCAAACGAATCGTACGCTGTGGATTCACATCATTTGGTATTCACAGCCTGGCCATCTAGATTTGGAATAGGAAAGGAAGTTTATTACACAAAGTGTTTAACCGAAGGGCATCCATGTTTAGTTGCATTCGATTACGGAAGCGACAACAATGTTGTGAACCAAAGTTTGGTGGAGAAACTCCAGTTACCAGCAACCTTTCATCTGGATCAAGCATGGATCAAATACAGTACATGGCAATGTGTGACAGAGGTATTATGAAATATTACTCCCATGGACTCTTGTCATCTTCTTTTGGGATGGGCATGGCTTCACTTTAAAACACTCCATCTTGATGAACGTTCCCTTATTTGAGGCATGAGGGACATCAAAAGAAGTAGAAGTTTAAGACACCAAGACAAGTCAGTAAGGATCAACGTAGGCTGAAGGAGAAAACAGAAAAAGAAAGAATAGAAAAATAAGTAATAGAAACTACAGAAGGAAGGGAAAATAAAGAAAAAGAAATGGAACTAGAGAAAGTTTATTCGTCAATGTTTTTTCTTCTACAGTTTGTGATGTCATTTTACAGGAACAAAAGGATAAGCATGTGGAGGAAATACACGAACTTCCATGTTTGAAAAGGAAGCTTGTTCATAGTGCTTTATCATGCATTTGGTCCGTCGATAAGAAGCAAATTCGTCAAACACAACGCATGGAATTATTTATTGTTACATATCAAGGTGGGGTACTGTTGGCAAGAAATGTTATCGACGGATTGCAACCATTGGAAAGTAACAAATATCAAGTTGAATTTGATCCTGGAAGAAGAGAATTAGTTTCAACTTGTGAAAAAATACAATTCCTTCACAAGATCGTAATAAAAATTTACCTTAAAACTACTGTCTTAAGATTCGGGACAAATCTTCTCGAAGAATGAGGGTATGATGTGAATTGCATATGGGTCAAATGGAGGATGACTAATGCGCCGTGTTGATGCAGTTTCTTTTATTTAAACAAGGGCTCAATGCTTTGTAAAATTGGTTGACCAAATTGTGTTTGTGCTTAACAAATTAATGGGCTTTAGTTTTGCTTTATCTTCAAGTTGAAATAAGGGTCCATATGCCAACTTAAGAGCCAACCTTTGGAAGATCAAGAGGACCTTTGCTCAAAGTTAGTGGATGACTTTTGGTAGCCTTAAATGCAGTTACAATCAACCATTAAGTAGCGGATCATTATTAGCTTGAGTGGATCATTAATTAATAGCTTTAAGCGGGATGATATTGAAATTTATGTGTCTTTTGTAATTCTGATGGTTAAAGCTCCTATATAAGTTGAAACATTTTCATCAATGAAGGCAAGCTGAGTTTTATTCAGAAAATAAACGAGTTTTATCTCATCTATTTTAGTGAGAGTGATTCTCCTAAGTTCTTGAGTGATTCAAGAATCCATGAGTTTAATCAAAGGTCCTTTATCCCTATGTGTGTTTCAACTCTTAGGCTTATCTTCCATTCTTGGAAGTGTGATGTCTATCAATTTTCATTCCATCTTCTTTTATGTTTCCATTTTCTCGTTTTAAATAATTTCTCAAATTTCTTGCTTGTTAGCATTCCAACAATGATAGATCAGTCAAACGAATCGTACGCTGTGGATTCACATCATTTGGTATTCACAGCCTGGCCATCTAGATTTGGAATAGGAAAGGAAGTTTATTACACAAAGTGTTTAACCGAAGGGCATCCATGTTTAGTTGCATTCGATTACGGAAGCGACAACAATGTTGTGAACCAAAGTTTGGTGGAGAAACTCCAGTTACCAGCAACCTTTCATCTGGATCAAGCATGGATCAAATACAGTACATGGCAATGTTTGACAGAGGTATTATGTGATATTGCTCCCATGGACTCTTGTCATCTTCTTTTGGGATGGGCATGGCTTCACTTTAAAATACTCCATCTTGATGAACGTTCCCTTATTTGAGGCATGAGGGACATCAAAAGAAGTAGAAGTTTAAGACACCAAGACAAGTCAGTAAGGATCAACGTAGGCTGAAGGAGAAAACAGAAAAAGAAAGAATAGAAAAAGAAGTAATAGAAACTACAGAAGGAACGGAAAATAAAGAAAAAGAAATGGAACTAGAGAAAGTTTATTCGTCAATGTTTTTTCTTCTACAGTTTGTGATGTCATTTTACAAGAAACAAAAGGATAAGCATGTGGAGGAAATACACGAACTTCCATGTTTGAAAAGGAAGCTTGTTCATAGTGCTTTATCATGCATTTGGTCCGTCGATAAGAAGCAAATTCGTCAAACATAACGCATGGAATTATTTATTGTTACATATCAAGGTGGGGTACTGTTGTCAAGAAATGTTATCGACGGATTGCAACCATTGGAAAGTAACAAATATCAAGTTGAATTTGATCCTGGAAGAAGAGAATTAGTTTCAACTTGCGAAAAAATAAAATTCCTTCACAAGATCATAATAAAAACTTACTTTAAAACTAGTGTCTTAAGATTCGGGACAAATCTTCTCGAAGAAGAAGGGTACGATGTGAATTGCATATGGGTCAAATGGAGGATGACTAATGCGCCGTGTTGATGCAGTTTCTTTTATTTAAACAAGGGCCCAATGCTTTGTAAAATTGGCTGACCAAATTGTGTTTGTGCTTAACCAATTAATGGGCTTTAGTTTTGCTTTATCTTCAAGTTGAAATAAGGGTCCATATGCCAACCTAAGAACCAACCTTTGGAAGATCAAGAGGACCTTTAATCAAAGTTTGTGGATGACTTTTGGTAGCCTTAAATTCAGTTACAATCAACCATTAAGTAGCGGATCATTATTAGCTTGAGTGGATCATTAATTAATAGCTTTAAGCGGGATGATACTGAAATTTATGTGTCTTTTGTAATTCTGATGGTTAAAGCTCTTATATAAGTTGAAACATTTTCATCAATGAAGGCAAGCTGAGTTTTATTCAGAAAATAAACGAGTTTTATCTCATCTATCTTAGTGAGAGTGATTCTCCTAAGTTCTTGAGTGATTCAAGAATCCATGAGTTTAATCAAAGGTCCTTTATCCCTATGTGTGTTTCAACTCTTAGGCTTATCTTCCATTCTTGGAAGTGTGATGTCTATCAATTTTCATTCCATCTTCTTTTATGTTTCCATTTTCTCGTTTTAAATAATTTCTCAAATTTCTTGCTTGTTAGCATTCCAACAATGATAGATCAGTCAAACGAATCGTACGCTGTGGATTCACATCATTTGGTATTCACAGCCTGGCCATCTAGATTTGGAATAAGAAAGGAAGTTTATTACACAAAGTGTTTAACCGAAGGGCATCCATGTTTAGTTGCATTCGATTACGGAAGCGACAACAATGTTGTGAACCAAAGTTTGGTGGAGAAACTCCAGTTACCAGCAACCTTTCATCTGGATCAAGCATGGATCAAATACAGTACATGGCAATGTGTGACAGAGGTATTATGTGATATTGCTCCCATGGACTCTTGTCATCTTCTTTTGGGATGGGCATGGCTTCACTTTAAAACACTCCATCTTGATGAACGTTCCCTTATTTGAGGCATGAGGGACATCAAAAGAAGTAGAAGTTGAAGACACCAAGACAAGTCAGTAAGGATCAACGTAGGCTGAAGGAGAAAACAGAAAAAGAAAGAATAGAAAAAGAAGTAATAGAAACTGCAGAAGGAAGGGAAAATAAAGAAAAAGAAATGGAACTAGAGAAAGTTTATTCGTCAATGTTTTTTCTTCTACAGTTTGTGATGTCATTTTACAGGAACAAAAGGATAATCATGTGAAGGAAATACACGAACTTCCATGTTTGAAAAGGAAGCTTGTTCATAGTGCTTTATCATGCATTTGGTCTATCGATAAGAAGCAAATTCGTCAAACACAACGCATGGAATGATTTATTGTTACATATGAAGGTGGGGTACTGTTGCCAAGAAATGTTATCGACGGATTGCAACCATTGGAAAGTAACAAATATCAAGTTGAATTTGATCCTGGAAGAAGAGAATTAGTTTCAACTTGTAAAAAAATACAATTCCTTCACAAGATCGTAATAAAAATTTACTTTAAAACTACTATCTTAAGATTCGGGACAAATCTTCTCGAAGAAGGAGGGTATGATGTGAATTGCATATGGGTCAAATGGAGGATGAGTAATGCGCCGTGTTGATGCAGTTTCTTTTATTTAAACAAGGGCCCAATTCTTTGTAAAATTGGCTGACCAAATTGTGTTTGTGCTTAACCAATTAATGGGCTTTAGTTTTGCTTTATCTTCAAGTTGAAATAAGGGTCCATATGCCAACTTAAGAGCCAACCTTTGGAAGATCAAGAGGACCTTTGCTCAAAGTTTGTGGATAACTTTTGGTAGCCTTAAATTCAATTACAATCAACCCTTAAGTAGCGCATCATTATTAGCTTGAGTGGATCAATAATTAATAGCTTTAAGCGGGATGATATTGAAATTTATGTGTCTTTTGTAATTCTGATGGTTAAAGCTCCTATATAAGTTGAACCATTTTCATCAATGAAGGCAAGCTGAGTTTTATTCAGAAAATAAACGAGCTTTATCTCATCTATCTTAGTGAGAGTGATTATCCTAAGTTCTTGAGTGATTCAAGAATCCATGAGTTTAATCAAAGGTCCTTTATCCCTTTGTGTGTTTCAACTCTTAGGCTTATCTTCCATTCTTGGAAGTGTGATGTCTATCAATTTTCATTCCATCTTCTTTTATGTTTCCATTTTCTTGTCTTAAATAATTCTCAAATTTCTTGCTTGTTAGCATTCCAACAATGATAGATCAGTCAAACGAATCGTACGCTGTGGACTCACATCATTTGGTATTCACAGCCTGGCCATCTAGATTTGGAATAGGAAAGGAAGTTTATTACACAAAGTGTTTAACCGAAGGGCATCCATGTTTAGTTGCATTCGATTACGGAAGCGACAACAATGTTGTGAACCAAAGTTTGGTGGAGAAACTCCAGTTACCAGCAACCTTTCATCTGGATCAAGCATGGATCAAATACAGTACATGGCAATGTGTGACAGAGGTATTATGTGATATTGCTCCCATGGACTCTTGTCATCTTCTTTTGGGATGGGCATGGCTTCACTTTAAAACACTCCATCTTGATGAACGTTCCCTTATTTGAGGCATGAGGGACATCAAAAGAAGTAGAAGTTGAAGACACCAAGACAAGTCAGTAAGGATCAACGTAGGCTGAAGGAGAAAACAGAAAAAGAAAGAATAGAAAAAGAAGTAATAGAAACTGCAGAAGGAAGGGAAAATAAAGAAAAAGAAATGGAACTAGAGAAAGTTTATTCGTCAATGTTTTTTCTTCTACAGTTTGTGATGTCATTTTACAGGAACAAAAGGATAATCATGTGAAGGAAATACACGAACTTCCATGTTTGAAAAGGAAGCTTGTTCATAGTGCTTTATCATGCATTTGGTCTATCGATAAGAAGCAAATTCGTCAAACACAACGCATGGAATGATTTATTGTTACATATGAAGGTGGGGTACTGTTGCCAAGAAATGTTATCGACGGATTGCAACCATTGGAAAGTAACAAATATCAAGTTGAATTTGATCCTGGAAGAAGAGAATTAGTTTCAACTTGTAAAAAAATACAATTCCTTCACAAGATCGTAATAAAAATTTACTTTAAAACTACTATCTTAAGATTCGGGACAAATCTTCTCGAAGAAGGAGGGTATGATGTGAATTGCATATGGGTCAAATGGAGGATGAGTAATGCGCCGTGTTGATGCAGTTTCTTTTATTTAAACAAGGGCCCAATTCTTTGTAAAATTGGCTGACCAAATTGTGTTTGTGCTTAACCAATTAATGGGCTTTAGTTTTGCTTTATCTTCAAGTTGAAATAAGGGTCCATATGCCAACTTAAGAGCCAACCTTTGGAAGATCAAGAGGACCTTTGCTCAAAGTTTGTGGATAACTTTTGGTAGCCTTAAATTCAATTACAATCAACCCTTAAGTAGCGCATCATTATTAGCTTGAGTGGATCAATAATTAATAGCTTTAAGCGGGATGATATTGAAATTTATGTGTCTTTTGTAATTCTGATGGTTAAAGCTCCTATATAAGTTGAACCATTTTCATCAATGAAGGCAAGCTGAGTTTTATTCAGAAAATAAACGAGCTTTATCTCATCTATCTTAGTCAGAGTGATTATCCTAAGTTCTTGAGTGATTCAAGAATCCATGAGTTTAATCAAAGGTCCTTTATCCCTTTGTGTGTTTCAACTCTTAGGCTTATCTTCCATTCTTGGAAGTGTGATGTCTATCAATTTTCATTCCATCTTCTTTTATGTTTCCATTTTCTTGTTTTAAATAATTCTCAAATTTCTTGCTTGTTAGCATTCCAACAATGATAGATCAGTCAAACGAATCGTACGCTGTGGATTCACATCATTTGGTATTCACAGCCTGGCCATCTAGATTTGGAATAGGAAAGGAAGTTTATTACACAAAGTGTTTAACCGAAGGGCATCCATGTTTAGTTGCATTCGATTACGGAAGCAACAACAATGTTGTGAACCAAAGTTTGCTGGAGAAACTCCAGTTACCAGCAACCTTTCATCTGGATCAAGCATGGATCAAATACAGTACATGGCAATGTGTGACAGAGGTATTATGAAATATTACCCCCATGGACTCTTGTCATCTTCTTTTGGGATGGGCATGGCTTCACTTTAAAACACTCCATCTTGATGAACGTTCCCTTATTTGAGGCATGAGGGACATCAAAAGAAGTAAAAGTTTAAGACACCAAGACAAGTCAGTAAGGATCAACGTAGGCTGAAGGAGAAAACAGAAAAAGAAAGAATAGAAAAAGAAGTAATAGAAACTACAGAAGGAAGGGAAAATAAAGAAAAAGAAATGGAACTAGAGAAAGTTTATTCGTCAATGTTTTTTCTTCTACAGTTTGTGATGTCATTTTACAGGAAACAAAAGGATAAGCATGTGGAGGAAATACACGAACTTCCATGTTTGAAAAGGAAGCTTGTTCATAGTGCTTTATCATGCATTTGGTCCGTCGATAAGAAGCAAATTCGTCAAACACAACGCATGGAATTATTTATTGTTACATATCAAGGTGGGGTACTGTTGGCAAGAAATGTTATTGACGGATTGCAACCATTGGAAAGTAACAAATATCAAGTTGAATTTGATCCTGGAAGAAGAGAATTAGTTTCAACTTGCGAAAAAATACAATTCCTTCACAAGATCGTCATAAAAATTTACTTTAAAACTACTGTCTTAGGATTCGGGACAAATCTTCTCGAAGAAGGAGGGTATGATGTGAATTGCATATGGGTCAAATGGAGGATGACTAATGCGCCGTGTTGATGCAGTTTCTTTTATTTAAACAAGGGCCCAATGCTTTGTAAAATTGGCTGACCAAATTGTGTTTATGCTTAACCAATTAATGGGCTTTAGTTTTGCTTTATCTTCAAGCTGAAATAAGGGTCCATATGCCAACTTAAGAGCCAACCTTTGGAAGATCAAGAGGACCTTTGCTCAAAGTTTGTGGATGACTTTTGGTAGCCTTAAATTCAGTTACAATCAACCATTAAGTAGCGGATCATTATTAGCTTGAGTGGATCATTAATTAATAGCTTTAAGCGGGATGATATTGAAATTTATGTGTCTTTTGTAATTCTGATGGTTAAAGCTCCTATATAAGTTGAACCATTTTCATCAGAAGGCAAGCTGAGTTTTATTCAGAAAATAAACGAGTTTTATCTCATCTATCTTAGTGAGAGTGATTCTCCTAAGTTCTTGAGTGATTCAGGAATCCATGAGTTTAATCAAAGGTCCTTTATCCCTTTGTGTGTTTCAACTCTTAGGCTTATCTTCCATTCTTGGAAGTGTGATGTCTATCAATTTCCGTTCCATCTTCTTTTATGTTTCCATTTTCTTGTTTTAAATAATTCTCAAATTTCTTGCTTGTTAGCATTCCAACAATGATAGATCAGTCAAACGAATCGTACGCTGTGGATTCACATCATTTGGTATTCACAGCCTGGCCATCTAGATTTGGAATAGGAAAGGAAGTTTATTACACAAAGTGTTTAACCGAAGGGCATCCATGTTTAGTTGCATTCGATTACGGAAGCGACAACAATGTTGTGAACCAAAGTTTGGTGGAGAAACTCCAGTTACCAGCAACCTTTCATCTGGATCAAGCATGGATCAAATACAGTACATGGCAATGTGTGACAGAGGTATTATGAAATATTACTCCCATGGACTCTTGTCATCTTCTTTTGGGATGGGCATGGCTTCACTTTAAAACACTCCATCTTGATGAACGTTCCCTTATTTGAGGCATGAGGGACATCAAAAGAAGTAGAAGTTTAAGACACCAAGACAAGTCAGTAAGGATCAACGTAGGCTGAAGGAGAAAACAGAAAAAGAAAGAATAGAAAAATAAGTAATAGAAACTACAGAAGGAAGGGAAAATAAAGAAAAAGAAATGGAACTAGAGAAAGTTTATTCGTCAATGTTTTTTCTTCTACAGTTTGTGATGTCATTTTACAGGAACAAAAGGATAAGCATGTGGAGGAAATACACGAACTTCCATGTTTGAAAAGGAAGCTTGTTCATAGTGCTTTATCATGCATTTGGTCCGTCGATAAGAAGCAAATTCGTCAAACACAACGCATGGAATTATTTATTGTTACATATCAAGGTGGGGTACTGATGGCAAGAAATGTTATCGACGGATTGCAACCATTGGAAAGTAACAAATATCAAGTTGAATTTGATCCTGGAAGAAGAGAATTAGTTTCAACTTGTGAAAAAATACAATTCCTTCACAAGATCGTAATAAAAATTTACCTTAAAACTACTGTCTTAAGATTCGGGACAAATCTTCTCGAAGAATGAGGGTATGATGTGAATTGCATATGGGTCAAATGGAGGATGACTAATGCGCCGTGTTGATGCAGTTTCTTTTATTTAAACAAGGGCTCAATGCTTTGTAAAATTGGTTGACCAAATTGTGTTTGTGCTTAACAAATTAATGGGCTTTAGTTTTGCTTTATCTTCAAGTTGAAATAAGGGTCCATATGCCAACTTAAGAGCCAACCTTTGGAAGATCAAGAGGACCTTTGCTCAAAGTTAGTGGATGACTTTTGGTAGCCTTAAATGCAGTTACAATCAACCATTAAGTAGCGGATCATTATTAGCTTGAGTGGATCATTAATTAATAGCTTTAAGCGGGATGATATTGAAATTTATGTGTCTTTTGTAATTCTGATGGTTAAAGCTCCTATATAAGTTGAAACATTTTCATCAATGAAGGCAAGCTGAGTTTTATTCAGAAAATAAACGAGTTTTATCTCATCTATCTTAGTGAGAGTGATTCTCCTAAGTTCTTGAGTGATTCAAGAATCCATGAGTTTAATCAAAGGTCCTTTATCCCTATGTGTGTTTCAACTCTTAGGCTTATCTTCCATTCTTGGAAGTGTGATGTCTATCAATTTTCATTCCATCTTCTTTTATGTTTCCATTTTCTCGTTTTAAATAATTTCTCAAATTTCTTGCTTGTTAGCATTCCAACAATGATAGATCAGTCAAACGAATCGTACGCTGTGGATTCACATCATTTGGTATTCACAGCCTGGCCATCTAGATTTGGAATAGGAAAGGAAGTTTATTACACAAAGTGTTTAACCGAAGGGCATCCATGTTTAGTTGCATTCGATTACGGAAGCGACAACAATGTTGTGAACCAAAGTTTGGTGGAGAAACTCCAGTTACCAGCAACCTTTCATCTGGATCAAGCATGGATCAAATACAGTACATGGCAATGTGTGACAGAGGTATTATGTGATATTGCTCCCATGGACTCTTGTCATCTTCTTTTGGGATGGGCATGGCTTCACTTTAAAATACTCCATCTTGATGAACGTTCCCTTATTTGAGGCATGAGGGACATCAAAAGAAGTAGAAGTTTAAGACACCAAGACAAGTCAGTAAGGATCAACGTAGGCTGAAGGAGAAAACAGAAAAAGAAAGAATAGAAAAAGAAGTAATAGAAACTACAGAAGGAACGGAAAATAAAGAAAAAGAAATGGAACTAGAGAAAGTTTATTCGTCAATGTTTTTTCTTCTACAGTTTGTGATGTCATTTTACAGGAAACAAAAGGATAAGCATGTGGAGGAAATACACGAACTTCCATGTTTGAAAAGGAAGCTTGTTCATAGTGCTTTATCATGCATTTGGTCCGTCGATAAGAAGCAAATTCGTCAAACACAACGCATGGAATTATTTATTGTTACATATCAAGGTGGGGTACTGTTGGCAAGAAATGTTATTGACGGATTGCAACCATTGGAAAGTAACAAATATCAAGTTGAATTTGATCCTGGAAGAAGAGAATTAGTTTCAACTTGTGAAAAAATACAATTCCTTCACAAGATCGTCATAAAAATTTACTTTAAAACTACTGTCTTAGGATTCGGGACAAATCTTCTCGAAGAAGGAGGGTATGATGTGAATTGCATATGGGTCAAATGGAGGATGACTAATGCGCCGTGTTGATGCAGTTTCTTTTATTTAAACAAGGGCCCAATGCTTTGTAAAATTGGCTGACCAAATTGTGTTTATGCTTAACCAATTAATGGGCTTTAGTTTTGCTTTATCTTCAAGCTGAAATAAGGGTCCATATGCCAACTTAAGAGCCAACCTTTGGAAGATCAAGAGGACCTTTGCTCAAAGTTTGTGGATGACTTTTGGTAGCCTTAAATTCAGTTACAATCAACCATTAAGTAGCGGATCATTATTAGCTTGAGTGGATCATTAATTAATAGCTTTAAGCGGGATGATATTGAAATTTATGTGTCTTTTGTAATTCTGATGGTTAAAGCTCCTATATAAGTTGAACCATTTTCATCAGAAGGCAAGCTGAGTTTTATTCAGAAAATAAACGAGTTTTATCTCATCTATCTTAGTGAGAGTGATTCTCCTAAGTTCTTGAGTGATTCAGGAATCCATGAGTTTAATCAAAGGTCCTTTATCCCTTTGTGTGTTTCAACTCTTAGGCTTATCTTCCATTCTTGGAAGTGTGATGTCTATCAATTTCCGTTCCATCTTCTTTTATGTTTCCATTTTCTTGTTTTAAATAATTCTCAAATTTCTTGCTTGTTAGCATTCCAACAATGATAGATCAGTCAAACGAATCGTACGCTGTGGATTCACATCATTTGGTATTCACAGCCTGGCCATCTAGATTTGGAATAGGAAAGGAAGTTTATTACACAAAGTGTTTAACCGAAGGGCATCCATGTTTAGTTGCATTCGATTACGGAAGCGACAACAATGTTGTGAACCAAAGTTTGGTGGAGAAACTCCAGTTACCAGCAACCTTTCATCTGGATCAAGCATGGATCAAATACAGTACATGGCAATGTGTGACAGAGGTATTATGTGATATTGCTCCCATGGACTCTTGTCATCTTCTTTTGGGATGGGCATGGCTTCACTTTAAAATACTCCATCTTGATGAACGTTCCCTTATTTGAGGCATGAGGGACATCAAAAGAAGTAGAAGTTTAAGACACCAAGACAAGTCAGTAAGGATCAACGTAGGCTGAAGGAGAAAACAGAAAAAGAAAGAATAGAAAAAGAAGTAATAGAAACTACAGAAGGAACGGAAAATAAAGAAAAAGAAATGGAACTAGAGAAAGTTTATTCGTCAATGTTTTTTCTTCTACAGTTTGTGATGTCATTTTACAGGAAACAAAAGGATAAGCATGTGGAGGAAATACACGAACTTCCATGTTTGAAAAGGAAGCTTGTTCATAGTGCTTTATCATGCATTTGGTCCGTCGATAAGAAGCAAATTCGTCAAACACAACGCATGGAATTATTTATTGTTACATATCAAGGTGGGGTACTGTTGGCAAGAAATGTTATTGACGGATTGCAACCATTGGAAAGTAACAAATATCAAGTTGAATTTGATCCTGGAAGAAGAGAATTAGTTTCAACTTGTGAAAAAATACAATTCCTTCACAAGATCGTCATAAAAATTTACTTTAAAACTACTGTCTTAGGATTCGGGACAAATCTTCTCGAAGAAGGAGGGTATGATGTGAATTGCATATGGGTCAAATGGAGGATGACTAATGCGCCGTGTTGATGCAGTTTCTTTTATTTAAACAAGGGCCCAATGCTTTGTAAAATTGGCTGACCAAATTGTGTTTATGCTTAACCAATTAATGGGCTTTAGTTTTGCTTTATCTTCAAGCTGAAATAAGGGTCCATATGCCAACTTAAGAGCCAACCTTTGGAAGATCAAGAGGACCTTTGCTCAAAGTTTGTGGATGACTTTTGGTAGCCTTAAATTCAGTTACAATCAACCATTAAGTAGCGGATCATTATTAGCTTGAGTGGATCATTAATTAATAGCTTTAAGCGGGATGATATTGAAATTTATGTGTCTTTTGTAATTCTGATGGTTAAAGCTCCTATATAAGTTGAACCATTTTCATCAGAAGGCAAGCTGAGTTTTATTCAGAAAATAAACGAGTTTTATCTCATCTATCTTAGTGAGAGTGATTCTCCTAAGTTCTTGAGTGATTCAGGAATCCATGAGTTTAATCAAAGGTCCTTTATCCCTTTGTGTGTTTCAACTCTTAGGCTTATCTTCCATTCTTGGAAGTGTGATGTCTATCAATTTCCGTTCCATCTTCTTTTATGTTTCCATTTTCTTGTTTTAAATAATTCTCAAATTTCTTGCTTGTTAGCATTCCAACAATGATAGATCAGTCAAACGAATCGTACGCTGTGGATTCACATCATTTGGTATTCACAGCCTGGCCATCTAGATTTGGAATAGGAAAGGAAGTTTATTACACAAAGTGTTTAACCGAAGGGCATCCATGTTTAGTTGCATTCGATTACGGAAGCGACAACAATGTTGTGAACCAAAGTTTGGTGGAGAAACTCCAGTTACCAGCAACCTTTCATCTGGATCAAGCATGGATCAAATACAGTACATGGCAATGTGTGACAGAGGTATTATGAAATATTACTCCCATGGACTCTTGTCATCTTCTTTTGGGATGGGCATGGCTTCACTTTAAAACACTCCATCTTGATGAACGTTCCCTTATTTGAGGCATGAGGGACATCAAAAGAAGTAGAAGCTTAAGACACCAAGACAAGTCAGTAAGGATCAACGTAGGCTGAAGGAGAAAACAGAAAAAGAAAGAATAGAAAAATAAGTAATAGAAACTACAGAAGGAAGGGAAAATAAAGAAAAAGAAATGGAACTAGAGAAAGTTTATTCGTCAATGTTTTTTCTTCTACAGTTTGTGATGTCATTTTACAGGAACAAAAGGATAAGCATGTGGAGGAAATACACGAACTTCCATGTTTGAAAAGGAAGCTTGTTCATAGTGCTTTATCATGCATTTGGTCCGTCGATAAGAAGCAAATTCGTCAAACACAATGCATGGAATTATTTATTGTTACATATCAAGGTGGGGTACTGTTGGCAAGAAATGTTATCGACGGATTGCAACCATTGGAAAGTAACAAATATCAAGTTGAATTTGATCCTGGAAGAAGAGAATTAGTTTCAACTTGTGAAAAAATACAATTCCTTCACAAGATCGTAATAAAAATTTACCTTAAAACTACTGTCTTAAGATTCGGGACAAATCTTCTCGAAGAATGAGGGTATGATGTGAATTGCATATGGGTCAAATGGAGGATGACTAATGCGCCGTGTTGATGCAGTTTCTTTTATTTAAACAAGGGCCCAATGCTTTGTAAAATTGGCTGACCAAATTGTGTTTATGCTTAACCAATTAATGGGCTTTAGTTTTGCTTTATCTTCAAGCTGAAATAAGGGTCCATATGCCAACTTAAGAGCCAACCTTTGGAAGATCAAGAGGACCTTTGCTCAAAGTTTGTGGATGACTTTTGGTAGCCTTAAATTCAGTTACAATCAACCATTAAGTAGCGGATCATTATTAGCTTGAGTGGATCATTAATTAATAGCTTTAAGCGGGATGATATTGAAATTTATGTGTCTTTTGTAATTCTGATGGTTAAAGCTCCTATATAAGTTGAACCATTTTCATCAGAAGGCAAGCTGAGTTTTATTCAGAAAATAAACGAGTTTTATCTCATCTATCTTAGTGAGAGTGATTATCCTAAGTTCTTGAGTGATTCAGGAATCCATGAGTTTAATCAAAGGTCCTTTATCCCTTTGTGTGTTTCAACTCTTAGGCTTATCTTCCATTCTTGGAAGTGTGATGTCTATCAATTTCCGTTCCATCTTCTTTTATGTTTCCATTTTCTTGTTTTAAATAATTCTCAAATTTCTTGCTTGTTAGCATTCCAACAATGATAGATCAGTCAAACGAATCGTACGCTGTGGATTCACATCATTTGGTATTCACAGCCTGGCCATCTAGATTTGGAATAGGAAAGGAAGTTTATTACACAAAGTGTTTAACCGAAGGGCATCCATGTTTAGTTGCATTCGATTACGGAAGCGACAACAATGTTGTGAACCAAAGTTTGGTGGAGAAACTCCAGTTACCAGCAACCTTTCATCTGGATCAAGCATGGATCAAATACAGTACATGGCAATGTGTGACAGAGGTATTATGAAATATTACTCCCATGGACTCTTGTCATCTTCTTTTGGGATGGGCATGGCTTCACTTTAAAACACTCCATCTTGATGAACGTTCCCTTATTTGAGGCATGAGGGACATCAAAAGAAGTAGAAGTTTAAGACACCAAGACAAGTCAGTAAGGATCAACGTAGGCTGAAGGAGAAAACAGAAAAAGAAAGAATAGAAAAATAAGTAATAGAAACTACAGAAGGAAGGGAAAATAAAGAAAAAGAAATGGAACTAGAGAAAGTTTATTCGTCAATGTTTTTTCTTCTACAGTTTGTGATGTCATTTTACAGGAACAAAAGGATAAGCATGTGGAGGAAATACACGAACTTCCATGTTTGAAAAGGAAGCTTGTTCATAGTGCTTTATCATGCATTTGGTCCGTCGATAAGAAGCAAATTCGTCAAACACAACGCATGGAATTATTTATTGTTACATATCAAGGTGGGGTACTGTTGGCAAGAAATGTTATCGACGGATTGCAACCATTGGAAAGTAACAAATATCAAGTTGAATTTGATCCTGGAAGAAGAGAATTAGTTTCAACTTGTGAAAAAATACAATTCCTTCACAAGATCGTAAGAAAAATTTACCTTAAAACTACTGTCTTAAGATTCGGGACAAATCTTCTCGAAGAATGAGGGTATGATGTGAATTGCATATGGGTCAAATGGAGGATGACTAATGCGCCGTGTTGATGCAGTTTCTTTTATTTAAACAAGGGCTCAATGCTTTGTAAAATTGGTTGACCAAATTGTGTTTGTGCTTAACAAATTAATGGGCTTTAGTTTTGCTTTATCTTCAAGTTGAAATAAGGGTCCATATGCCAACTTAAGAGCCAACCTTTGGAAGATCAAGAGGACCTTTGCTCAAAGTTAGTGGATGACTTTCGGTAGCCTTAAATGCAGTTACAATCAACCATTAAGTAGCGGATCATTATTAGCTTGAGTGGATCATTAATTAATAGCTTTAAGCGGGATGATATTGAAATTTATGTGTCTTTTGTAATTCTGATGGTTAAAGCTCCTATATAAGTTGAAACATTTTCATCAATGAAGGCAAGCTGAGTTTTATTCAGAAAATAAACGAGTTTTATCTCATCTATCTTAGTGAGAGTGATTCTCCTAAGTTCTTGAGTGATTCAAGAATCCATGAGTTTAATCAAAGGTCCTTTATCCCTATGTGTGTTTCAACTCTTAGGCTTATCTTCCATTCTTGGAAGTGTGATGTCTATCAATTTTCATTCCATCTTCTTTTATGTTTCCATTTTCTCGTTTTAAATAATTTCTCAAATTTCTTGCTTGTTAGCATTCCAACAATGATAGATCAGTCAAACGAATCGTACGCTGTGGATTCACATCATTTGGTATTCACAGCCTGGCCATCTAGATTTGGAATAGGAAAGGAAGTTTATTACACAAAGTGTTTAACCGAAGGGCATCCATGTTTAGTTGCATTCGATTACGGAAGCGACAACAATGTTGTGAACCAAAGTTTGGTGGAGAAACTCCAGTTACCAGCAACCTTTCATCTGGATCAAGCATGGATCAAATACAGTACATGGCAATGTGTGACAGAGGTATTATGTGATATTGCTCCCATGGACTCTTGTCATCTTCTTTTGGGATGGGCATGGCTTCACTTTAAAACACTCCATCTTGATGAACGTTCCCTTATTTGAGGCATGAGGGACATCAAAAGAAGTAGAAGTTGAAGACACCAAGACAAGTCAGTAAGGATCAACGTAGGCTGAAGGAGAAAACAGAAAAAGAAAGAATAGAAAAAGAAGTAATAGAAACTACAGAAGGAACGGAAAATAAAGAAAAAGAAATGGAACTAAAGAAAGTTTATTCGTCCATGTTTTTTCTTTTACAGTTTGTGATGTCATTTTACAGGAACAAAAGGAAAAGCATGTGAAGGAAATACACGAACTTCCATGTTTGAAAAGGAAGCTTGTTCATAGTGCTTTATCATGCATTTGGTCCGTCGATAAGAAGCAAATTCGTCAAACACAACGCATGGAATTATTTATTGTTACATATCAAGGTGGGGTACTGTTGGCAAGAAATGTTATCGATGGATTGCAACCATTGGAAAGTAACAAATATCAAGTTGAATTTGATCTTGGAAGAAGAGAATTAGTTTCAACTTGTGAAAAAATACAATTCCTTCACAAGATCGTAATAAAAATTTACTTTAAAACTACTGTCTTAAGATTCGGGACAAATCTTCTCGAAGAATGAGGGTATGATGTGAATTGCATATGGGTCAAATGGAGGATGACTAATGCGCCGTGTTGATGCAGTTTCTTTTATTTAAACAAGGGCCCAATGCTTTGTAAAATTGGCTGACCAAATTGTGTTTGTGCTTAACCAATTAATGGGCTTTAGTTTTGCTTTATCTTCAAGTTGAAATAAAGGTCCATATGCCAACTTAAGAGCCAACCTTTGGAAGATCAAGAGGACCTTTGCTCAAAGTTTATGGATGACTTTTGGTAGCCTTAAATGCAGTTACAATCAACCATTAAGTAGCGGATCATTATTAGCTTGAGTGGATCATTAATTAATAGCTTTAAGCGGGATGATATTGAAATTTATGTGTCTTTTGTAATTCTGATGGTTAAAGCTCCTATATAAGTTGAAACATTTTCATCAATGAAGGCAAGCTGAGTTTTATTCAGAAAATAAACGAGTTTTATCTCATCTATCTTAGTGAGAGTGATTCTCCTAAGTTCTTGAGTGATTCAAGAATCCATGAGTTTAATCAAAGGTCCTTTATCCCTATGTGTGTTTCAACTCTTAGGCTTATCTTCCATTCTTGGAAGTGTGATGTCTATCAATTTTCATTCCATCTTCTTTTATGTTTCCATTTTCTCGTTTTAAATAATTTCTCAAATTTCTTGCTTGTTAGCATTCCAACAATGATAGATCAGTCAAACGAATCGTACGCTGTGGATTCACATCATTTGGTATTCACAGCCTGGCCATCTAGATTTGGAATAAGAAAGGAAGTTTATTACACAAAGTGTTTAACCGAAGGGCATCCATGTTTAGTTGCATTCGATTACGGAAGCGACAACAATGTTATGAACCAAAGTTTGGTGGAGAAACTCCAGTTACCAGCAACCTTTCATCTGGATCAAGCATGGATCAAATACAGTACATGGCAATGTGTGACAGAGGTATTATGTGATATTGCTCCCATGGACTCTTGTCATCTTCTTTTGGGATGGGCATGGCTTCACTTTAAAACACTCCATCTTGATGAACGTTCCCTTATTTGAGGCATGAGGGACATCAAAAGAAGTAGAAGTTTAAGACACCAAGACAAGTCAGTAAGGATCAACGTAGGCTGAAGGAGAAAACAGAAAAAGAAAGAATAGAAAAAGAAGTAATAGAAACTACAGAAGGAACGAAAAATAAAGAAAAAGAAATGGAACTAAAGAAAGTTTATTCGTCAATGTTTTTTCTTTTACAGTTTGTGATGTCATTTTACAGGAACAAAAGGAAAAGCATGTGAAGGAAATACACGAACTTCCATGTTTGAAAAGGAAGCTTGTTCATAGTGCTTTATCATGCATTTGGTCCGTCGATAAGAAGCAAATTCGTCAAACACAACGCATGGAATTATTTATTGTTACATATCAAGGTGGGGTACTGTTGGCAAGAAATGTTATCGACGGATTGCAACCATTGGAAAGTAACAAATATCAAGTTGAATTTGATCCTGGAAGAAGAGAATTAGTTTCAACTTGTGAAAAAATACAATTCCTTCACAAGATCGTAATAAAAATTTACTTTAAAACTACTGTCTTAAGATTCGGGACAAATCTTCTCGAAGAATGAGGGTATGATGTGAATTGCATATGGGTCAAATGGAGGATGACTAATGCGCCGTGTTGATGCAGTTTCTTTTATTTAAACAAGGGCCCAATGCATTGTAAAATTGGCTGACCAAATTGTGTTTATGCTTAACCAATTAATGGGCTTTAGTTTTGCTTTATCTTCAAGTTGAAATAAGGGTCCATATGCCAACTTAAGAGCCAACCTTTGGAAGATCAAGAGGACCTTTGCTCAAAGTTTGGGGATGACTTTTGGTAGCCTTAAATTCAGTTACAATCAACCATTATGTAGCGGATCATTATTAGCTTGAGTGGATCATTAATTAATAGCTTTAAGCGGGATGATATTGAAATTTATGTGTCTTTTGTAATTCTGATGGTTAAAGCTCCTATATAAGTTGAACCATTTTCATCAGAAGGCAAGCTGAGTTTTATTCAGAAAATAAACGAGTTTTATCTCATCTATCTTAGTGAGAGTGATTCTCCTAAGTTCTTGAGTGATTCAAGAATCCATGAGTTTAATCAAAGGTCCTTTATCCCTTTGTGTGTTTCAACTCTTAGGCTTATCTTCCATTCTTGGAAGTGTGATGTCTATCAATTTCCGTTCCATCTTCTTTTATGTTTCCATTTTCTTGTTTTAAATAATTCTCAAATTTCTTGCTTGTTAGCATTCCAACAATGATAGATCAGTCAAACGAATCGTACGCTGTGGATTCATATCATTTGGTATTCACAGCCTGGCCATCTAGATTTGGAATAGGAAAGGAAGTTTATTACACAAAGTGTTTAACCGAAGGGCATCCATGTTTAGTTGCATTCGATTACGGAAGCGACAACAATGTTGTGAACCAAAGTTTGGTGGAGAAACTCCAGTTACCAGCAACCTTTCATCTGGATCAAGCATGGATCAAATACAGTACATGGCAATGTGTGACAGAGGTATTATGAAATATTGCTCCCATGGACTCTTGTCATCTTCTTTTGGGATGGGCATGGCTTCACTTTAAAACACTCCATCTTGATGAACGTTCCCTTATTTGAGGCATGAGGGACATCAAAAGAAGTAGAAGTTTAAGACACCAAGACAAGTAAGTAAGGATCAACGTAGGCTGAAGGAGAAAACAGAAAAAGAAAGAATAGAAAAAGAAGTAATAGAAACTACAGAAGGAAGGGAAAATAAAGAAAAAGAAATGGAACTAGAGAAAGTTTATTCGTCAATGTTTTTTCTTCTACAGTTTGTGATGTCATTTTACAGGAACAAAAGGATAAGCATGTGGAGGAAATACACGAACTTCCATGTTTGAAAAGGAAGCTTGTTCATAGTGCTTTATCATGCATTTGGTCCGTCGATAAGAAGCAAATTCGTCAAACATAACGCATGGAATTATTTATTGTTACATATCAAGGTGGGGTACTGTTGTGAAGAAATGTTATCGACGGATTGCAACCATTGGAAAGTAACAAATATCAAGTTGAATTTGATCCTGGAAGAAGAGAATTAGTTTCAACTTGCGAAAAAATAAAATTCCTTCACAAGATCATAATAAAAACTTACTTTAAAACTAGTGTCTTAAGATTCGGGACAAATCTTCTCGAAGAAGAAGGGTACGATGTGAATTGCATATGGGTCAAATGGAGGATGACTAATGCGCCGTGTTGATGCAGTTTCTTTTATTTAAACAAGGGCCCAATACTTTGTAAAATTGGCTGACCAAATTGTGTTTGTGCTTAACCAATTAATGGGCTTTAGTTTTGCTTTATCTTCAAGTTGAAATAAGGGTCCATATGCCAACCTAAGAACCAACCTTTGGAAGATCAAGAGGACCTTTAGTCAAAGTTTGTGGATGACTTTTGGTAGCCTTAAATTCAGTTACAATCAACCATTAAGTAGCGGATCATTATTAGCTTGAGTGGATCATTAATTAATAGCTTTAAGCGGGATGATATTGAAATTTATGTGTCTTTTGTAATTCTGATGGTTAAAGCTCCTATATAAGTTGAACCATTTTCATCAATGTAGGCAAGCTGAGTTTTATTCAGAAAATAAACGAGTTTTATCTCATCTATCTTAGTGAGAGTGATTCTCCTAAGTTCTTGAGTGATTCAAGAATCCATGAGTTTAATCAAAGGTCCTTTATCCCTTTGTGTGTTTCAACTCTTAGGCTTATCTTCCATTCTTGGAAGTGTGATGTCTATCAATTTCCGTTCCATCTTCTTTTATGTTTCCATTTTCTTGTTTTAAATAATTTCTCTAATTTCTTGCTTGTTAGCATTCCAACAATGATAGATCAGTCAAACGAATCGTACGTTGTGGATTCACATCATTTGGTATTCACATCCTGGCCATCTAGATTTGGAATAGGAAAGGAAGTTTATTACACAAAGTGTTTAACCGAAGGGCATCCATGTTTAGTTGCATTCGATTACGGAAGCGACAACAATGTTGTGAACCAAAGTTTGGTGGAGAAACTCCAGTTACCAGCAACCTTTCATCTGGATCAAGCATGGATCAAATACAGTACATGGCAATGTGTGACAGAGGTATTATGTGATATTGCTCCCATGGACTCTTGTCATCTTCTTTTGGGATGGGCATGGCTTCACTTTAAAACACTCCATCTTGATGAACGTTCCCTTATTTGAGGCATGAGGGACATCAAAAGAAGTAGAAGTTTAAGACACCAAGACAAGTCAGTAAGGATCAACGTAGGCTGAAGGAGAAAACAGAAAAAGAAAGAATAGAAAAAGAAGTAATAGAAACTACAGAAGGAAGGGAAAATAAAGAAAAAGAAATGGAACTAGAGAAAGTTTATTCGTCAATGTTTTTTCTTCTACAGTTTGTGATGTCATTTTACAGGAACAAAAGGATAAGCATGTGGAGGAAATACACGAACTTCCATGTTTGAAAAGGAAGCTTGTTCATAGTGCTTTATCATGCATTTGGTCCGTCGATAAGAAGCAAATTCGTCAAACATAACGCATGGAATTATTTATTGTTACATATCAAGGTGGGGTACTGTTGTGAAGAAATGTTATCGACGGATTGCAACCATTGGAAAGTAACAAATATCAAGTTGAATTTGATCCTGGAAGAAGAGAATTAGTTTCAACTTGCGAAAAAATAAAATTCCTTCACAAGATCATAATAAAAACTTACTTTAAAACTAGTGTCTTAAGATTCGGGACAAATCTTCTCGAAGAAGGAGGGTACGATGTGAATTGCATATGGGTCAAATGGAGGATGACTAATGCGCCGTGTTGATGCAGTTTCTTTTATTTAAACAAGGGCCCAATGCTTTGTAAAATTGGCTGACCAAATTGTGTTTGTGCTTAACCAATTAATGGGCTTTAGTTTTGCTTTATCTTCAAGTTGAAATAAGGGTCCATATGCCAACCTAAGAACCAACCTTTGGAAGATCAAGAGGACCTTTAGTCAAAGTTTGTGGATGACTTTTGGTAGCCTTAAATTCAGTTACAATCAACCATTAAGTAGCGGATCATTATTAGCTTGAGTGGATCATTAATTAATAGCTTTAAGCGGGATGATACTGAAATTTATGTGTCTTTTGTAATTCTGATGGTTAAAGCTCCTATATAAGTTGAACCATTTTCATCAATGAAGGCAAGCTGAGTTTTATTCAGAAAATAAACGAGTTTTATCTCATCTATCTTAGTGAGAGTGATTCTCCTAAGTTCTTGAGTGATTCAAGAATCCATGAGTTTAATCAAAGGTCCTTTATCCCTCTGTGTGTTTCAACTCTTAGGCTTATCTTCCATTCTTGGAAGTGTGATGTCTATCAATTTCTGTTCCATCTTTTTTTATGTTTCCATTTTCTCGTTTTAAATAATTTCTCAAATTTCTTGCTTGTTAGCATTCCAACAATGATAGATCAGTCAAACGAATAGAACGCTATGGATTCACATCATTTGGTATTCACAGCTTGGCCATCTAGACCTGGAATAGGAAAGGAAGTTTATTATACAAAGTGTTTAACCGAAGGCCATCCATGTTTAGTTGCATTCGATTACGGAAGCGAAAACAATGTTGTGAGCCAAAGGTTGGTGGAGAAACTCCATTTACCAACAACCTTTCATCTGGATCAAGCATGGATCAAATTCAGTACATGGCAATGTGTGAAAGAAGTATTATGTGATATTGTGATAACGCTGTCGTTGACGCGTTCAAATTAATACTACTTATCTATAACAACTTCAGTATTGTTAAGAAAGTAGTCAACAAAATAGTAAGGGTAAAGTAACCCAAAGTCGTCTCCCAACGAACACGGAATTGATTTTTAACAAATTAGTTCTTATAAAACTATACAAGAGTTAGTCAAATAAAATTATAAAAAAATATAGGGGATTAAGATAAACAAAGATAGAAATAAAATTTAAAAGATAAAAAAAATAAAAATAATAGTAAAGAAAATAGATTGATTCCATTGCTTTTTCAAAATAGATTCATCATCGGTTATCTAAAGATTATTGCTCAATTAATTATTGTTGTAGATTTACAAATTAATCAATGTAAAGTCTCAATGAATTTGTTGGCGTTCTCACTTTTAACCAAAGTACAGTCTCAATTAAAAGTGAGAACTTTTAGATTATCCACAATAAATTCAACCAAAGTACAGTCTCAATCAAATTTTACTATGCCTAATCATGTCTATTCTTTTATCTCCTCACCAAATAAAAAGCTTAATTAATCAAAGTAAAGTCTCAATTAATTTTCGTTAGAGTAAATACCTTTAATCAAAGTAAAGTCTCAATTATTGGTCAAAACTCATTTAATCACAAGAACGTTTCTAAATAAAATCAAAGTAAAGTCTCAATTCAATTTAAAAACCCTTGAACTCATATGATCAACATGCATATAGATTTAAAATCATTACTTTTTATGTGATTCAAAGATAAAAGACATAGATAAATTAAAACCTCAACAATAATAAAAAGAACAAAGAAATTAATTCATTCTAACCTCAAAATCCATAATGAAATTACAATGGAATCAACCCAAGAAGTTTAGCAATCCATGAAATATAAAAGAAGAATAGAGAGAAGAAAAGAGAGAGAAAGAAATTAGGCCCCCCTAAGGGTTCCTAAATTTCGACGTGCCGAGCTTGTTTTCTACTTCTCCCTTGGTCTCTTTATATAGGAATTGGATTGGGCTTTTCTGTTGCTAAAATCTCTCAAATATCTTTTAAAATAAAGATAAAGATAAATATTCAAAGATATTTGGAGAGATATAGACTATTTAACAAATATAGTTGGTTAATAATTTATGATATAATTAAATAAATAAATTATCACCAAATAATATTTGTATTAATTTAATAAATAGCTCATTTTCAATCCTATAGTCCAATTTTGCAGAGATATCCAAAAATATCAATATTTGCAGTTAAACCCCTCTCCTTTGACCAATCTTTGACTGTTTGACCAGCTTTGACCAGATTTGACAAACTTTGACTATTTAGTGTCCATTGAGAGGATGACACGTGGCAGCTCCTTCTCTCTCCCAAATTAGGGTTTCCGCTTTCTCCTTTGGCTGCTGAGAAGTGCAATGACGGCTGCCATGATGGTGATGTTGGTTCGTGTGGAAGCTACTGCGTGATGCAAGAAGATGGAACTGTGGTGGCCGGACTTGATGCACGCGGCGACCATTGGTGGTGCTGGTGCTCCCGACGGCGGAAACATGGTGAAGATGGAGGCTAGGGTTTTTGGTTGTGTGGAGATGAATAGAAATATTAGGGGTGTAGATAAGGTTTTTGTGAGATCCATTTGGAAATATGGGAGTGCATATGTAATTTAGGGGTGCAGAAGTGATTTTTTCCAGAACTTGTTAATTTCAGCCTTATTTAGAGGTGTTTGTAATTTCAAAATCAATTTATTTTCCTACCTTTAAATAAGCTTAATCTTAACTTCAGCTGCATCAACAAACGTTAAAATATCCAAAAATAATTTATGCAGCTAAAAATCACTTTTTAAGACATTTTTATCACACAAGCTCAAACAACCTAATTATCATAATTATCAATTAAATCACTCTTTAAGCACATAAATTCAATTAAATACCCAGTATTAAACACTGAATGAGGGCAAAAATACGCACTCATCATACCCACACACTTATCCTTTTGCATTCCTGGGCAAAATTAAGCAATTTCAAAACTTAATCTGAGGTATTTTATTTCACATCAACATTGGATCAAAGGAATGAACATCACTAGAGACAAATCAATACTCTAGAGATCAAATTATCATGTATATATACAAACATAAAGGTTCTATTTTTCACACATGAGTTAATCTTTTGAATTCACAAGACAATCAATTATGAAAGAAAGCACTCAAGTTAAATGTGTATTTTCTCACCAAAATTCTCTCAAGTGTTTTGGCTTGTGTTTTCACTCAAAATACTCATGTAAGTAAACTCTCATAATACTTAACAAGACTCTAATATTCACAAACTTTCAGAAAATATGCATTCAAAGATCATGAGGACTTTTCACAGGTTATAATGGGGCTAAGGCAAAGGTAGGAAAAATTTTAAGATTTTTGGGTTTTTGAAATTAAAATATAGAAAGAATAATGGAGCATAATTTCAAAAACAACTCTTTTTCGTTTATTGCTTTGTTGCTCTCTCTTTTTTTTAGAAAGCAATTATTTCAACACTTTTTCATCAACAATTTTTCCTTTTGCCATTTTTATTCATTTGTGGGTGAGGTACTCACCCACACACTTTATTCCTCAACCATTCTTGAACATAATCCATTAGCTCCTTCTTTCTTCCTAAGGTAGAATATGGTCTTTTTCTTTTTCAAGGTTATGCAATAGGCTTAAAATAAGAAAAAGAGGTTTAAAGCTCAAAGGGGCTACCAATGGATTAATATCAAGGTGGGCTTATTTGCCCAAGTAGCTTAAAACAAGAAGTGCCTCAGTCATATCAAATCATGCATATTCACCTAAGATGCAAAACAAAAGACACAAGCTAAACATTTGAGTATAAACAAACATGAGCAAGTCACTCAAGAAAAAAAAATAGGAATGACACATGACAATTCATCCTTTTCATTAAGGCTCAAGACTCACAAGGTCAAATTCTTTCACAAAAGATTTAATCAAGAAATTCTCAAATCAACTCATTTAGCAAATCATAGAAACAATCCATTCATATCAACATGACTTTTATTTTTCCAGAATTATGATCATCCCAATTACTGAATCAAATCCAAAATTCAATGTCAATATATTTTATTGAAAGCTGGAAAATATTTTTGGTGGATTTCTTATGAGACATATTGTTTAAAAGTTTCACCTAGTAAAAAGTTAATACTTTCACAATTTTCTCAAAAAGAAATCACATTTTTTTTTAAATGAAAAAAAAACACAAAAAAATAAAAAACACAAAAAGCAAAAAAAACAAAAAACATAAAAAGGAAAATCCTACCTACAGTTTGTCTCCCCCACACTTATTTCAAAAAAAATGTCCTTGGTGGACTTATTTTGGGGAGGAAACGAAAAATTTTATGACTATTGGCTCAATCTGGCCATATGTCAAAATTTATTTTCTTTAATTTTATAAAGTACAAGTCAGCTTGTACAATTTTATTAAAGAAAACAAAAACACATATTTTTGAAATTTTTTTAATATTTTTAAAATTAAAAACAAAAACAAAAACCAAACATGCATGCAAATTAACTTTTCTATCAACAATGATTTCAAAAAAATTTGAATCTAAGCTTTTTACCTGTTGTAGCAACCTTTCTTCTTTTTCTGCAGCCATGTCAACAAAGATAACCACTGAAAACTTATTTGCATATTTCACATCAACAAACTTGATATGTGGAGTGTGTGGCTTCAACTCAACTTGAGCATCATCAAGTGCATTCAGATTGTTAACAGGATCATCAGTAATCCTCATAATCTCACCTTGTGAGCAAAAATCTGCACTTGAAGTAGTTGAATTTGCTGCTTCATCATTAACCAAGTCAGTTGCAATAGTAGATGCTTTAGCTGCATCCTCGAATATTGTTGGCTCTTCAACTGCACTTGGTTCCTCCATTGTATTGTTCTCACAACTTTGCTCTTGAAAATGATCATTTGTACTCATATCCTCATCGACGGGTACAACTTTATATTCACATTGAGCATCATCAACATATCCATCAGTAGATATGTTTGTGTGGGAACCTTCAATTTCTTCATCAATAACATCTTTAGCAAAATTGATATGTCCATCAGTAGACATATTACTATGAAAATCATTATATCCATCAGTAGATATATCAATGTGATGTGATTCCGCTATTGGTTTTTCAGATTGATTCTGCAAGCTTTGTGTGGCGGCATTCATCATCTCTTTCTGATCTGTCTGATTCATCTTCATCATTTCAGTCATCATATTCATCATATCTTCCAAAGTGACCTTTCTCACTGCATCATTCATTAGCTGACTCAAATCTTCAAACATTTGTTCAGCTCTGATGGCCCAACTTCAGAAGCACATCATTGATTTCATGACGAAGTGCATTAAAATCTGGATTTTCAGGAAATCTTTGATGGGGTTGAGGGGTGGTATTAACAGTTACAAGTAATTCTATGAAGTTGTTGTTACTTGCATCCCTCAACATATCAGACAATATTTGCTTATTTTCATACCACTCTTGCTCAATATCTCTGCATCGTTGATCAACTCGCAACCTTTCATCCATGAACTCTAATTTCTCTATAACTTCACCCATTAGTATCATAACTTCTTTGTAGGATGGTCCATTAGTTGCTTCACCTTGCTGTGGTGGTATATATTGTTGCTGAACACTATTTGGAACATATGGTTGCTGAGGTGGACACTCAGAATATGGTTGTTGCTCATATCCCAAAAAAGATGATCTAGGATATAGATCATTAAATTGTCGTAAAGTTAACCCACTTGTATCAGGTGCAGAAATAGGTGTGACAATTTGTTGCTGAAAATCACGTGGTTGCTGTGGATAGCAATCATAATTCACTTGAAAATCACACTGTTGATTATTTTCATATGAAAAACTATTTTGCATTTTTGAAAGAGGTTTTCTGAAAAGAAATAAGTTGAAAACTTGTTGCGTAGACTTCCAGGAAAGAGAGGTGTGTCTCAATGGACAACTTAAGTACCTTGTCTTTCCTTAGCCAAAGTGTTTCCCAACTAGTTTCACAAATTTCCCAACAAAATCCCTCAAACAAAAACTACACTTAAAAAAATAACTAAATAAAATAAAATAAAATAACTAAAGAAAATTAAAAAAAAATGTTAGAACAAAAATTGAGAAAAGAAAATGTTAGTGATAAACAACAAAAACAAAAAAAAATAAAAATAAAAATAAAAATCAAAAATCAAAAATAAAATCAAAAGAATAAAAATAAAAATAAGAACTAAAATGATAAAAATTCTAACCGTGTTCCCCGGCAATGGCGCCAAATTTGATAACGCTGTCGTTGACGCGTTCAAATTAATACTACTTATCTATAACAACTTCAGTATTGTTAAGAAAGTAGTCAACAAAATAGTAAGGGTAAAGTAACCCAAAGTCGTCTCCCAACGAACACGGAATTGATTTTTAACAAATTAGTTCTTATAAAACTATACAAGAGTTAGTCAAATAAAATTATAAAAAAATATAGGGGATTAAGATAAACAAAGATAGAAATAAAATTTAAAAGATAAAAAAAAAAATAAAAATAATAGTAAAGAAAATAGATTGATTCCATTGCTTTTTCAAAATAGATTCATCATCGGTTATCTAAAGATTATTGCTCAATTAATTATTGTTGTAGATTTACAAATTAATCAATGTAAAGTCTCAATGAATTTGTTGGCGTTCTCACTTTTAACCAAAGTACAGTCTCAATTAAAAGTGAGAACTTTTAGATTATCCACAGTAAATTCAACCAAAGTACAGTCTCAATCAAATTTTACTATGCCTAATCATGTCTATTCTTTTATCTCCTCACCAAATAAAAAGCTTAATTAATCAAAGTAAAGTCTCAATTAATTTTCGTTAGAGTAAATACCTTTAATCAAAGTAAAGTCTCAATTATTGGTAAAAACTCATTTAATCACATGAACGTTTCTAAATAAAATCAAAGTAAAGTCTCAATTCAATTTAAAAACCCTTGAACTCATATGATCAACATGCATATAGATTTAAAATCATTACTTTTTATGTGATTCAAAGATAAAAGACATAGATAAATTAAAACCTCAACAATAATAAAAAGAACAAAGAAATTAATTCATTCTAACCTCAAAATCCATAATGAAATTACAATGGAATCAACCCAAGAAGTTTAGCAATCCATGAAATATAAAAGAAGAATAGACAGAAGAAAAGAGAGAGAAAGAAATTAGGCCCCCCTAAGGGTTCCTAAATTTCGACGTGCCGAGCTTGTTTTCTACTTCTCCCTTGGTCTCTTTATATAGGAATTGGACTGAGCTTTTCTGTTGCTAAAATCTCTCAAATATCTTTTAAAATAAAGATAAAGATAAATATTCAAAGATATTTGGAGAGATATAGACTATTTAACAAATATAGTTGGTTAATAATTTATGATATAATTAAATAAATAAATTATCACCAAATAATATTTGTATTAATTTAATAAATAGCTCATTTTCAATCCTATAGTCCAATTTTGCAGAGATATCCAAAAATATCAATATTTGCAGTTAAACCCCTCTCCTTTGACCAATCTTTGACTGTTTGACCAGCTTTGACCAGATTTGACAAACTTTGACTATTTAGTGTCCATTGAGAGGATGACACGTGGCAGCTCCTTCTCTCTCCTAAATTAGGGTTTCCGCTTTCTCCTTTGGCTGCTGAGAAGTGCAATGACGGCTGCCATGATGGTGATGTTGGTTCGTGTGGAAGCTACTGCGTGATGCAAGAAGATGGAACTGTGGTGGCCGGACTTGATGCACGCGGCGACCATTGGTGGTGCTGGTGCTCCCGACGGCGGAAACATGGTGAAGATGGAGGCTAGGGTTTTTGGTTGTGTGGAGATGAATAGAAATATTAGGGGTGTAGATAAGGTTTTTGTGAGATCCATTTGGAAATATGGGAGTGCATATGTAATTTAGGGGTGCAGAAGTGATTTTTTCCAGAACTTGTTAATTTCAGCCTTATTTAGAGGTGTTTGTAATTACAAAATCAATTTATTTTCCTACCTTTAAATAAGCTTAATCTTAACTTCAGCTGCATCAACAAACGTTAAAATATCCAAAAATAATTTATGCAGCTAAAAATCACTTTTTAAGACATTTTTATCACACAAGCTCAAACAACCTAATTATCATAATTATCAATTAAATCACTCTTTAAGCACATAAATTCAATTAAATACCCAGTATTAAACACTGAATGAGGGCAAAAATACGCACTCATCATATTGCTCCCATGGACTCTTGTCATCTTCTTTTGGGATGGGCATGGCTTCATTTTAAAACACTTCATCTTGATGAACGTTCCGTTTATTTGAGGCATGAGGGACATCAAAGGAAGTAGAAGTTTATGACACCAAGACAAGTCAGTAAGGATCAACGTAGGCTGAAGGATAAAACAGAAAATGAAGTAATAGAAACTGCAGAAGGAAGGGAAAAAAAAGAAAAAGAAATGGAACTAGAGAAAGTTTATTCGTTAATGTATTTTCTTCTACAGTTTGTGATGTCATTTTACAGGAACAAAAGGATAAGCATGTGAAGGAAATACACGAACTTCCATGTTTGAAAAGGAAGCTTGTTCATAGTGCTTTATCATGCATTTGGTCCGTCGATAAGAAGCAAATTCGTCAAACACAACGCATGGAATTATTTATTGTTACATATCAAGGTGGAGTACTGTTGTCAAGAAATGTTATCGACAGATTGCAACCATTGGAAAGTAACAAATATCAAGTTGAATTTGATCCTGGAAGAAGAGAATTAGTTTCAATTTGCAAAAAAATAAAATTCCTTCATAAGATCATAATAAAAACTTACTTTAAAACTAGTGTCTTAAGATTCGGGACAAATCTTCTCGAAGAAGGATGGTACGATGTGAATTGCATATGGGTCAAATGGAGGATGACTAATGCGCCGTGTTGATGCAGTTTCTTTTATTTAAACAAGGGCCCAATGCTTTGTAAAATTGGCTGACCAAATTGTGTTTGTGCTTAACCAATTAATGGGCGTTAGTTTTGCTTTATCTTCAAGTTGAAATAAGGGTCCATATGCCAACTTAAGAGCCAACCTTTGGAAGATCAAGAGGACCTTTGCTCAAAGTTTGTGGATGACTTTTGGTAGCCTTAAATTCAGTTACAATCAACCATTAAGTAGCGGATCATTATTAGCTTGAGTGGATCATTAATTAATAGCTTTAAGCGGGATGATATTGAAATTTATGTGTCTTTTGTAATTCTGATGGTTAAAGCTCCTGTATAAGTTGAACCATTTTCATCAATGAAGGCAAGCTGAGTTTTATTCAGAAAATAAACGAATTTTATCTCATCTATCTTAGTGAGAGTGATTCTCCTAAATTCTTGAGTGATTCAAGAATCCATGAGTTTAATCAAAGGTCCTTTATCCCTTTGTGTGTTTCAACTCTTAGGCTTATCTTCCATTCTTGGAAGTGTGATGTCTATCAATTTTCATTCCATCTTCTTTTATGTTTCCATTTTCTCGTTTTAAATAATTTCTCAAATTTCTTGCTTGTTAGCATTCCAACAATGATAGATCAGTCAAATGAATCGTACGCTGTGGATTCATATCATTTGGTATTCACAGCCTGGCCATCTAGATTTAGAATAGGAAAGGAAGTTTATTACACAAAGTGTTTAACCGAAGGGCATCCATGTTTAGTTGCATTCGATTACGGAAGCGACAACATTGTTGTGAACCAAAGTTTGGTGGAGAAACTCCAGTTACCAGCAATCTTTCATCTGGATCAAGCATGGATCAAATACAGTACATGGCAATGTGTGACAGAGGTATTATGTGATATTGCTCCCATGGACTCTTGTCATCTTCTTTTGGGATGGGCATGGCTTCACTTTAAAACACTCCATCTTGATTAACGTTCCCTTATTTGAGGCATGAGGGACATCAAAAGAAGTAGAAGTTTAAGACACCAAGACAAGTCAGTAAGGATCAACGTAGGCTGAAGGAGAAAACAGAAAAAGAAAGAATAGAAAAAGAAGTAATAGAAACTACAGAAGGAACGGAAAATAAAGAAAAAGAAATGGAACTAAAGAAAGTTTATTCGTCAATGTTTTTTCTTCTACAGTTTGTGATGTCATTTTACAGGAACAAAAGGAAAAGCATGTGAAGGAAATACACGAACTTCCATGTTTGAAAAGGAAGCTTGTTCATAGTGCTTTATCATGCATTTGGTCCGTCGATAAGAAGCAAATTCGTCAAACACAACGCATGGAATTATTTATTGTTACATATCAAGGTGGGGTACTGTTGCCAAGAAATGTTATCGACGGATTGCAACCATTGGAAAGTAACAAATATCAAGTTGAATTTGATCCCGGAAGAAGAGAATTAGTTTCAACTTGTGAAAAAATACAATTCCTCCACAACATCATAATAAAAATTTACTTTAAAACTACTGTCTTAGGATTCGGGACAAATCTTCTCGAAGAAGGAGGGTATGATGTGAATTGCATATGGGTCAAATGGAGGATGACTAATGCGCCGTGTTGATGCAGTTTCTTTTATTTAAACAAGGGCCCAATGCTTTGTAAAATTGGCTGACCAAATTGTGTTTATGGTTAACCAATTAATGGGCTTTAGTTTTGCTTTATCTTCAAGTTGAAATAAGGGTCCATATGCCAACTTAAGAACCAACCTTTGGAAGATCAAGAGGACCTTTGCTCAAAGTTTCTGGATGACTTTTGGTAGCCTTAAATTCAGTTACAATCAACCATTAAGTAGCGGATCATTATTAGCTTGAGTGGATCATTAATTAATAGCTTTAAGCGGGATGATATTGAAATTTATGTGTCTTTTGTAATTCTGATGGTTAAAGCTCCTATATAAGTTGAACCATTTTTATCAATGAAGGCAAGCTGAGTTTTATTCAGAAAATAAACGAGTTTTATCTCATCTATCTTAGTGAGAGTGATTCTCCTAAGTTCTTGAGTGATTCAAGAATCCATGAGTTTAATCAAAGGTCCTTTATCCCTTTGTGTGTTTCAACTCTTAGGCTTATCTTCCATTCTTGGAAGTGTGATATCTATCAATTTCCGTTCCATCTTCTTTTATGTTTCCATTTTCTCGTTTTAAATAATTTCTCAAATTTCTTGCTTGTTAGCATTCCAACAATGATAGATCAGTCAAACGAATCGAACGCTGTGGATTCACATCATTTGGTATTCACTGCCTGGCCATCTAGACTTCAAATAGGAAAGGAAGTTTATTATACAAAGTGTTTAACCGAAGGCCATCCATGTTTAGTTGCATTCGATTACGGAAGCGAAAACAATGGTGTGAACCAGAGTTTGGTGGAGAAACTCCAGTTACCAGCAACCTTTCATCTGGATCAAGCATGGATCAAATTCAGTACATGGCAATGTGTGAAAGAAGGATTATGTGATATTGCTCCCATTGACCCTTGTCATCTTCTTTTGGGATGGGCATGGCTTTATTTTAAAACACTCCATCTTGATGAACGTTCCCTTTATTTGAGGAATGAGGGACATCAAAAGAAGTAGAAGTTTATGACACAAAGACAAGTCAGTAAGGATCAACGTAGGCTGAAGGAGAAAACAGAAAAAGAAAGAATAGATGAAGAAGTAATAGAAACTGCAGAAGGAAGGGAAAATAAAGAAAAAGAAATGGAACTAGAGAAAGTTTATTCGTCAATGTTTTTTCTTCTACAGTTTGTGATGTCATTTTACAGGAACAAAAGGATAAGTATGTGAAGGAAATATACGAACTTCCATGTTTGAAAAGGAAGCTTGTTCATAGTGCTTTATCATGCATTTGGTCCGTCGATAAGAAGCAAATTCCTCAAACACAACGCATGGAATTATTTATTGTTACATATCAAGGTGGGCTACTGTTGCCAAGAAATGTTATCGACGGATTGCAACCATTGGAAAGTAACAAATATGAAGTTGAATTTGATCCTGGAAGAAGAGAATTAGTTTCAACTTGTGAAAAAATAAAATTCCTTCACAAGATCATATTAAAAAAACTTACTTTAAAACTAGTGTCTTAAGATTCGGGACAAATCTTCTCGAAGAAGGAGGGTATGATGTGAATTACATATGGGTCAAATGGAGGATGACTAATGCGCCGTGTTGATGCAGTTTCTTTTATTTAAATAAGGGCCCAATGCTTTGTAAAATTGGCTTACCAAATTGTGTTTGTGCTTAACCAATTAATGGGCTTTAGCTTTGCTTTATCTTCAAGTTGAAATAAGGGTCCATATGCCAACTTAAGAACCAACCTTTGGAAGATCAAGAGGACCTTTGCTCAAAGTTTGTGGATGACTTTTGGTAGCCTTAAATTCAGTTACAATCAACCATTAAGTAGCGGATCATTATTAGCTTGAGTGGATCATTAATTAATAGCTTTAAGCGGGATGATATTGAAATTTATGTGTCTTTTGTAATTCTGATGGTTAAAGCTCCTATATAAGTTGAACCATTTTCATCAATGAAGGCAAGCTTAGTTTTATTCAGAAAATAAACGAGTTTTATCTCATCTATCTTAGTGAGAGTGATTCTCCTAAGTTCTTGAGTGATTCAAGAATCCATGAGTTTAATCAAAGGTCCTTTATCCCTTTGTGTGTTTCAACTCTTAGGCTTATCTTCCATTCTTGGAAGTGTGATGTCTATCAATTTCCGTTCCATCTTCTTTTATGTTTCCATTTTCTCGTTTTAAATAATTTCTCAAATTTCTTGCTTGTTAGCATTCCAACAATGATAGATCAGTCAAACGAATCGAACGCTATGGATTCACATCATTTGGTATTCACTGCCTGGCCATCTAGACTTCAAATACGAAAGGAAGTTTATTATAGAAAGTGTTTAACCGAAGGCCATCCATGTTTAGTTGCATTCGATTACGGAAGCGAAAACAATGGTGTGAACCAGAGTTTGGTGGAGAAACTCCAGTTACCAGCAACCTTTCATCTGGATCAAGCATGGATCAAATTCAGTACATGGCTATGTGTGAAAGAAGGATTATGTGATATTGCTCCCATGGACCCTTGTCATCTTCTTTTGGGATGGGCATGGCTTTATTTTAAAACACCCCATCTTGATGCACGTTCCCTTTATTTGAGGAATGAGGGACATCAAAAGAAGTAGAAGTTTATGACACCAAGACAAGTCAGTAAGGATCAACGTAGGCTGAAGGAGAAAACAGAAAAAGAAAGAATAGAAGAAGAAGTAATAGAAACTGCAGAAGGAAGGGAAAATAAAGAAAAAGAAATGGAACTAGAGAAAGTTTATTCGTCAATGTTTTTTCTTCTACAGTTTGTGATGTCATTTTACAGGAACAAAAGGATAAGTATGTGAAGGAAATATACGAACTTCCATGTTTGAAAAGGAAGCTTGTTCATAGTGCTTTATCATGCATTTGGTCCGTCGATAAGAAGCAAATTCGTCAAACACAACGCATGGAATTATTTATTGTTACATATCAAGGTGGGCTACTGTTGCCAAGAAATGTTATCGACGGATTGCAACCATTGGAAAGTAACAAATATGAAGTTGAATTTGATCCTGGAAGAAGAGAATTAGTTTCAACTTGTGAAAAAATAAAATTCCTTCACAAGATCATATTATAAAAACTTACTTTAAAACTAGTGTCTTAAGATTCGGGACAAATCTTCTCGAAGAAGGAGGGTATGATGTGAATTGCATATGGGTCAAATGGAGGATGACTAATGCGCCGTGTTGATGCAATTTCTTTTATTTAAATAAGGGCCCAATGCTTTGTAAAATTGGCTGACCAAATTGTGTTTGTGCTTAACCAATTAATGGGCTTTAGCTTTGCTTTATCTTCAAGTTGAAATAAGAGTCCATATGCCAACTTAAGAACCAACCTTTGGAAGATCAAGAGGACCTTTGCTCAAAGTTTGTGGATGACTTTTGGTAGCCTTAAATTCAGTTACAATCAACCATTAAGTAGCGGATCATTATTAGCTTGAGTGGATCATTAATTAATAGCTTTAAGCGGGATGATATTGAAATTTATGTGTCTTTTGTAATTCTGATGGTTAAAGCTCCTATATAAGTTGAACCATTTTCATCAATGAAGGCAAGCTTAGTTTTATTCAGAAAATAAACGAGTTTTATCTCATCTATCTTAGTGAGAGTGATTCTCCTAAGTTCTTGAGTGATTCAAGAATCCATGAGTTTAATCAAAGGTCCTTTATCCCTTTGTGTGTTTCAACTCTTAGGCTTATCTTCCATTCTTGGAAGTGTGATATCTATCAATTTCCGTTCCATCTTCTTTTATGTTTCCATTTTCTCGTTTTAAATAATTTCTCAAATTTCTTGCTTGTTAGCATTCCAACAATGATAGATCAGTCAAACGAATCGAACGCTGTGGATTCACATCATTTGGTATTCACTGCCTGGCCATCTAGACTTCAAATAGGAAAGGAAGTTTATTATACAAAGTGTTTAACCGAAGGCCATCCATGTTTAGTTGCATTCGATTACGGAAGCGAAAACAATGGTGTGAACCAGAGTTTGGTGGAGAAACTCCAGTTACCAGCAACCTTTCATCTGGATCAAGCATGGATCAAATTCAGTACATGGCTATGTGTGAAAGAAGGATTATGTGATATTGCTCCCATGGACCCTTGTCATCTTCTTTTGGGATGGGCATGGCTTTATTTTAAAACACCCCATCTTGATGCACGTTCCCTTTATTTGAGGAATGAGGGACATCAAAAGAAGTAGAAGTTTATGACACCAAGACAAGTCAGTAAGGATCAACGTAGGCTGAAGGAGAAAACAGAAAAAGAAAGAATAGAAGAAGAAGTAATAGAAACTGCAGAAGGAAGGGAAAATAAAGAAAAAGAAATGGAACTAGAGAAAGTTTATTCGTCAATGTTTTTTCTTCTACAGTTTGTGATGTCATTTTACAGGAACAAAAGGATAAGTATGTGAAGGAAATACACGAACTTCCATGTTTGAAAAGGAAGCTTGTTCATAATGCTTTATCATGCATTTGGTCCGTCGATAAGAAGCAAATTCGTCAAACACAACGCATGGAATTATTTATTGTTACATATCAAGGTGGGCTACTGTTGCCAAGAAATGTTATCGACGGATTGCAACCATTGGAAAGTAACAAATATGAAGTTGAATTTGATCCTGGAAGAAGAGAATTAGTTTCAACTTGTGAAAAAATAAAATTCCTTCACAAGATCATATTAAAAAAACTTACTTTAAAACTAGTGTCTTAAGATTCGGGACAAATCTTCTCGAAGAAGGAGGGTATGATGTGAATTACATATGGGTCAAATGGAGGATGACTAATGCGCCGTGTTGATGCAGTTTCTTTTATTTAAATAAGGGCCCAATGCTTTGTAAAATTGGCTTACCAAATTGTGTTTGTGCTTAACCAATTAATGGGCTTTAGCTTTGCTTTATCTTCAAGTTGAAATAAGGGTCCATATGCCAACTTAAGAACCAACCTTTGGAAGATCAAGAGGACCTTTGCTCAAAGTTTGTGGATGACTTTTGGTAGCCTTAAATTCAGTTACAATCAACCATTAAGTAGCGGATCATTATTAGCTTGAGTGGATCATTAATTAATAGCTTTAAGCGGGATGATATTGAAATTTATGTGTCTTTTGTAATTCTGATGGTTAAAGCTCCTATATAAGTTGAACCATTTTCATCAATGAAGGCAAGCTTAGTTTTATTCAGAAAATAAACGAGTTTTATCTCATCTATCTTAGTGAGAGTGATTCTCCTAAGTTCTTGAGTGATTCAAGAATCCATGAGTTTAATCAAAGGTCCTTTATCCCTTTGTGTGTTTCAACTCTTAGGCTTATCTTCCATTCTTGGAAGTGTGATGTCTATCAATTTCCGTTCCATCTTCTTTTATGTTTCCATTTTCTCGTTTTAAATAATTTCTCAAATTTCTTGCTTGTTAGCATTCCAACAATGATAGATCAGTCAAACGAATCGAACGCTATGGATTCACATCATTTGGTATTCACTGCCTGGCCATCTAGACTTCAAATACGAAAGGAAGTTTATTATAGAAAGTGTTTAACCGAAGGCCATCCATGTTTAGTTGCATTCGATTACGGAAGCGAAAACAATGGTGTGAACCAGAGTTTGGTGGAGAAACTCCAGTTACCAGCAACCTTTCATCTGGATCAAGCATGGATCAAATTCAGTACATGGCTATGTGTGAAAGAAGGATTATGTGATATTGCTCCCATGGACCCTTGTCATCTTCTTTTGGGATGGGCATGGCTTTATTTTAAAACACCCCATCTTGATGCACGTTCCCTTTATTTGAGGAATGAGGGACATCAAAAGAAGTAGAAGTTTATGACACCAAGACAAGTCAGTAAGGATCAACGTAGGCTGAAGGAGAAAACAGAAAAAGAAAGAATAGAAGAAGAAGTAATAGAAACTGCAGAAGGAAGGGAAAATAAAGAAAAAGAAATGGAACTAGAGAAAGTTTATTCGTCAATGTTTTTTCTTCTACAGTTTGTGATGTCATTTTACAGGAACAAAAGGATAAGTATGTGAAGGAAATATACGAACTTCCATGTTTGAAAAGGAAGCTTGTTCATAGTGCTTTATCATGCATTTGGTCCGTCGATAAGAAGCAAATTCGTCAAACACAACGCATGGAATTATTTATTGTTACATATCAAGGTGGGCTACTGTTGCCAAGAAATGTTATCGACGGATTGCAACCATTGGAAAGTAACAAATATGAAGTTGAATTTGATCCTGGAAGAAGAGAATTAGTTTCAACTTGTGAAAAAATAAAATTCCTTCACAAGATCATATTATAAAAACTTACTTTAAAACTAGTGTCTTAAGATTCGGGACAAATCTTCTCGAAGAAGGAGGGTATGATGTGAATTGCATATGGGTCAAATGGAGGATGACTAATGCGCCGTGTTGATGCAATTTCTTTTATTTAAATAAGGGCCCAATGCTTTGTAAAATTGGCTGACCAAATTGTGTTTGTGCTTAACCAATTAATGGGCTTTAGCTTTGCTTTATCTTCAAGTTGAAATAAGAGTCCATATGCCAACTTAAGAACCAACCTTTGGAAGATCAAGAGGACCTTTGCTCAAAGTTTGTGGATGACTTTTGGTAGCCTTAAATTCAGTTACAATCAACCATTAAGTAGCGGATCATTATTAGCTTGAGTGGATCATTAATTAATAGCTTTAAGCGGGATGATATTGAAATTTATGTGTCTTTTGTAATTCTGATGGTTAAAGCTCCTATATAAGTTGAACCATTTTCATCAATGAAGGCAAGCTTAGTTTTATTCAGAAAATAAACGAGTTTTATCTCATCTATCTTAGTGAGAGTGATTCTCCTAAGTTCTTGAGTGATTCAAGAATCCATGAGTTTAATCAAAGGTCCTTTATCCCTTTGTGTGTTTCAACTCTTAGGCTTATCTTCCATTCTTGGAAGTGTGATATCTATCAATTTCCGTTCCATCTTCTTTTATGTTTCCATTTTCTCGTTTTAAATAATTTCTCAAATTTCTTGCTTGTTAGCATTCCAACAATGATAGATCAGTCAAACGAATCGAACGCTGTGGATTCACATCATTTGGTATTCACTGCCTGGCCATCTAGACTTCAAATAGGAAAGGAAGTTTATTATACAAAGTGTTTAACCGAAGGCCATCCATGTTTAGTTGCATTCGATTACGGAAGCGAAAACAATGGTGTGAACCAGAGTTTGGTGGAGAAACTCCAGTTACCAGCAACCTTTCATCTGGATCAAGCATGGATCAAATTCAGTACATGGCTATGTGTGAAAGAAGGATTATGTGATATTGCTCCCATGGACCCTTGTCATCTTCTTTTGGGATGGGCATGGCTTTATTTTAAAACACCCCATCTTGATGCACGTTCCCTTTATTTGAGGAATGAGGGACATCAAAAGAAGTAGAAGTTTATGACACCAAGACAAGTCAGTAAGGATCAACGTAGGCTGAAGGAGAAAACAGAAAAAGAAAGAATAGAAGAAGAAGTAATAGAAACTGCAGAAGGAAGGGAAAATAAAGAAAAAGAAATGGAACTAGAGAAAGTTTATTCGTCAATGTTTTTTCTTCTACAGTTTGTGATGTCATTTTACAGGAACAAAAGGATAAGTATGTGAAGGAAATACACGAACTTCCATGTTTGAAAAGGAAGCTTGTTCATAGTGCTTTATCATGCATTTGGTCCGTCGATAAGAAGCAAATTCGTCAAACACAACGCATGGAATTATTTATTGTTACATATCAAGGTGGGCTACTGTTGCCAAGAAATGTTATCGACGGATTGCAACCATTGGAAAGTAACAAATATGAAGTTGAATTTGATCCTGGAAGAAGAGAATTAGTTTCAACTTGTGAAAAAATAAAATTCCTTCACAAGATCATATTAAAAAAACTTACTTTAAAACTAGTGTCTTAAGATTCGGGACAAATCTTCTCGAAGAAGGAGGGTATGATGTGAATTGCATATGGGTCAAATGGAGGATGACTAATGCGCCGTGTTGATGCAGTTTCTTTTATTTAAATAAGGGCCCAATGCTTTGTAAAATTGGCTGACCAAATTGTGTTTGTGCTTAACCAATTAATGGGCTTTAGCTTTGCTTTATCTTCAAGTTGAAATAAGGGTCCATATGCCAACTTAAGAACCAACCTTTGGAAGATCAAGAGGACCTTTGCTCAAAGTTTCTGGATGACTTTTGGTAGCCTTAAATTCAGTTACAATCAACCATTAAGTAGCGGATCATTAATTAATAGCTTTAAGCGGGATGATATTGAAATTTATGTGTCTTTTGTAATTCTGATGGTTAAAGCTCCTATATAAGTTAAACCATTTTCATCAATGAAGGCAAGCTTAGTTTTATTCAGAAAATAAACGAGTTTTATCTCATCTATCTTAGTGAGAGTGATTCTCCTAAGTTCTTGAGTGATTCAAGAATCCATGAGTTTAATCAAAGGTCCTTTATCCCTTTGTGTGTTTCAACTCTTAGGCTTATCTTCCATTCTTGGAAGTGTGATGTCTATCAATTTCCGTTCCATCTTCTTTTATGTTTCCATTTTATCGTTTTAAATAATTTCTCAAATTTCTTGCTTGTTAGCATTCCAACAATGATAGATCAGTCAAACGAATCGAACGCTGTGGATTCACATCATTTGGTATTCACTGCCTGGCCATCTAGACTTCAAATAGGAAAGGAAGTTTATTATACAAAGTGTTTAACCGAAGGCCATCCATGTTTAGTTGCATTCGATTACGGAAGCGAAAACAATGGTGTGAACCAGAGTTTGGTGGAGAAACTCCAGTTACCAGCAACCTTTCATCTGGATCAAGCATGGATCAAATTCAGTACATGGCAATGTGTGAAAGAAGGATTATGTGATATTGCTCCCATGGACCCTTGTCATCTTCTTTTGGGATGGGCATGGCTTTATTTTAAAACACTCCATCTTGATGAACGTTCCCTTTATTTGAGGAATGAGGGACATCAAAAGAAGTAGAAGTTTATGACACCAAGACAAGTCAGTAAGGATCAACGTAGGCTGAAGGAGAAAACAGAAAAAGAGAGAATAGAAAAAGAAGTAATAGAAACAGCAGAAGGAAGGGAAAATAAAGAAAAAGAAATGGAACTAGAGAAAGTTTATTCGTCAATGTTTTTTCTTCTACAGTTTGTGATGTCATTTTACAGGAACAAAAGGATAAGTGTGTGAAGGAAATACACGAACTTCCATGTTTGAAAAGGAAGCTTGTTCATAGTGCTTTATCATGCATTTGGTCCGTCGATAAGAAGCAAATTCGTCAAACACAACGCATGGAATTATTTATTGTTACATATCAAGGTGGGCTACTGTTGCCAAGAAATGTTATCGACGGATTGCAACCATTGGAAAGTAACAAATATGAAGTTGAATTTGATCCTGGAAGAAGAGAATTAGTTTCATCTTGTGAAAAAATTAAATTCCTTCACAAGATCATTATAAAAACTTACTTTAAAACTAGTGTCTTAAGATTCGGGACAAATCTTCTCGAAGTAGGAGGGTATGATGTGAATTGCATATGGGTCAAATGGAGGATGACTAATGCGTCGTGTTGATGCAGTTTCTTTTATTTAAATAAGAGCCCAATGCTTTGTAAAATTGGCTGACCAAATTGTGTTTGTGCTTAACCAATTAATGGGCTTTAGCTTTGCTTTATCTTCAAGTTGAAATAAGGGTCCATATGCCAACTTAAGAACCAACCTTTGGAAGATCAAGAGGACCTTTGCTCAAAGTTTCTGGATGACTTTTGGTAGCCTTAAATTCAGTTACAATCAACCATTAAGTAGCGGATCATTAATTAATAGCTTTAAGCGGGATGATATTGAAATTTATGTGTCTTTTGTAATTCTGATGGTTTAAGCTCCTATATAAGTTGAACCATTTTCATCAATGAAGGCAAGCTGAGTTTTATTCAGAAAATAAACGAGTTTTATCTCATCTATCTTAGTGAGAGTGATTCTCCTAAGTTCTTGAGTGATTCAAGAATCCATGAGTTTAATCAAAGGTCCTTTATCCCTTTGTGTGTTTCAACTCTTAGGCTTATCTTCCATTCTTGGAAGTGTGATGTCTATCAATTTCCGTTCCATCTTCTTTTATGTTTCCATTTTCTCGTTTTAAATAATTTCTCAAATTTCTTGCTTGTTAGCATTCCAACAATGATAGATCAGTCAAACGAATCGAACGCTGTGGATTCACATCATTTGGTATTCACTGCCTGGCCATCTAGACTTCAAATAGGAAAGGAAGTTTATTATACAAAGTGTTTAACCGAAGGCCATCCATGTTTAGTTGCATTCGATTACGGAAGCGAAAACAATGGTGTGAACCAGAGTTTGGTGGAGAAACTCCAGTTACCAGCAACCTTTCATCTAGATCAAGCATGGATCAAATTCAGTACATGGCAATGTGTGAAAGAAGGATTATGTGATATTGCTCCCATGGACTCTTGTCATCTTCTTTTGGGATGGGCATGGCTTTATTTTAAAACACTCCATCTTGATGAACGTTCCCTTTATTTGAGGAATGAGGGACATCAAAAGAAGTAGAAGTTTATGACACCAAGACAAGTCAGTAAGGATCAACGTAGGCTGAAGGAGAAAACAGAAAAAGAGAGAATAGAAAAAGAAGTAATAGAAACAGCAGAAGGAAGGGAAAATAAAGAAAAAGAAATGGAACTAGAGAAAGTTTATTCGTCAATGTTTTTTCTTCTACAGTTTGTGATGTCATTTTACAGGAACAAAAGGATAAGTGTGTGAAGGAAATACACGAACTTCCATGTTTGAAAAGGAAGCTTGTTCATAGTGCTTTATCATGCATTTGGTCCGTCGATAAGAAGCAAATTCGTCAAACACAACGCATGGAATTATTTATTGTTACATATCAAGGTGGGCTACTGTTGCCAAGAAATGTTATCGACGGATTGCAACCATTGGAAAGTAACAAATATGAAGTTGAATTTGATCCTGGAAGAAGAGAATTAGTTTCATCTTGTGAAAAAATTAAATTCCTTCACAAGATCATTATAAAAACTTACTTTAAAACTAGTGTCTTAAGATTCGGGACAAATCTTCTCGAAGTAGGAGGGTATGATGTGAATTGCATATGGGTCAAATGGAGGATGACTAATGCGTCGTGTTGATGCAGTTTCTTTTATTTAAATAAGAGCCCAATGCTTTGTAAAATTGGCTGACCAAATTGTGTTTGTGCTTAACCAATTAATGGGCTTTAGCTTTGCTTTATCTTCAAGTTGAAATAAGGGTCCATATGCCAACTTAAGAACCAACCTTTGGAAGATCAAGAGGACCTTTGCTCAAAGTTTCTGGATGACTTTTGGTAGCCTTAAATTCAGTTACAATCAACCATTAAGTAGCGGATCATTAATTAATAGCTTTAAGCGGGATGATATTGAAATTTATGTGTCTTTTGTAATTCTGATGGTTTAAGCTCCTATATAAGTTGAACCATTTTCATCAATGAAGGCAAGCTGAGTTTTATTCAGAAAATAAACGAGTTTTATCTCATCTATCTTAGTGAGAGTGATTCTCCTAAGTTCTTGAGTGATTCAAGAATCCATGAGTTTAATCAAAGGTCCTTTATCCCTTTGTGTGTTTCAACTCTTAGGCTTATCTTCCATTCTTGGAAGTGTGATGTCTATCAATTTCCGTTCCATCTTCTTTTATGTTTCCATTTTCTCGTTTTAAATAATTTCTCAAATTTCTTGCTTGTTAGCATTCCAACAATGATAGATCAGTCAAACGAATCGAACGCTGTGGATTCACATCATTTGGTATTCACTGCCTGGCCATCTAGACTTCAAATAGGAAAGGAAGTTTATTATACAAAGTGTTTAACCGAAGGCCATCCATGTTTAGTTGCATTCGATTACGGAAGCGAAAACAATGGTGTGAACCAGAGTTTGGTGGAGAAACTCCAGTTACCAGCAACCTTTCATCTAGATCAAGCATGGATCAAATTCAGTACATGGCAATGTGTGAAAGAAGGATTATGTGATATTGCTCCCATGGACTCTTGTCATCTTCTTTTGGGATGGGCATGGCTTTATTTTAAAACACTCCATCTTGATGAACGTTCCCTTTATTTGAGGAATGAGGGACATCAAAAGAAGTAGAAGTTTATGACACCAAGACAAGTCAGTAAAGATCAACGTAGGCTGAAGGAGAAAACAGAAAAAGAAACAATAGAAAAAGAAGTAATAGAAACTGCAGAAGGAAGGGAAAATAAAGAAAAAGAAATGGAACTAGAGAAAGTTTATTCGTCAATGTTTTTTCTTCTACAGTTTGTGATGTCATTTCACAGGAACAAAAGGATAAGTATGTGAAGGAAATACACGAACTTCCATGTTTGAAAAGGAAGCTTGTTCATAGTGCTTTATCATGCATTTGGTCCGTCGATAAGAAGCAAATTCATCAAACACAACGCATGGAATTATTTATTGTTACATATCAAGGTGGGCTACTGTTGCCAAGAAATGTTATCGACGGATTGCAACCATTGGAAAGTAACAAATATGAAGTTGAATTTGATCCTGGAAGAAGAGAATTAGTTTCAACTTGTGAAAAAATTAAATTCCTTCACAAGATCATATTAAAAAAACTTACTTTAAAACTAGTGGCTTAAGATTCGGGACAAATCTTCTCGAAGAAGGAGGGTATGATGTGAATTGCATATGGGTCAAATGGAGGATGACTAATGCGTTGTGTTGATGCAGTTTCTTTTATTTCAATAAAGGCCCAATGCTTTGTAAAATTGGCTGACCAAATTGTGTTTGTGCTTAACCAATTAATGGGCTTTAGCTTTGCTTTATCTTCAAGTTGAAATAAGGGTCCATATGCCAACTTAAGAACCAACCTTTGGAAGATCAAGAGGACCTTTGCTCAAAGTTTCTGGATGACTTTTGGTAGCCTTAAATTCAGTTACAATCAACCATTAAGTAGCGGATCATTAATTAATAGCTTTAAGCGGGATGATATTGAAATTTATGTGTCTTTTGTAATTCTGATGGTTAAAGCTCCTATATAAGTTGAACCATTTTCATCAATGAAGGCAAGCTTAGTTTTATTCAGAAAATAAACGAGTTTTATCTCATCTATCTTAGTGAGAGTGATTCTCCTAAGTTCTTGAGTGATTCAAGAATCCATGAGTTTAATCAAAGGTCCTTTATCCCTTTGTGTGTTTCAACTCTTAGGCTTATCTTCCGTTCTTGGAAGTGTGATGTCTATCAATATCCGTTCCATCTTCTTTTATGTTTCCATTTTCTCGTTTTAAATAATTTCTCAAATTTCTTGCTTGTTAGCATTCCAACAATGATAGATCAGTCAAACGAATCGAACGCTGCGGATTCACATCATTTGGTATTCACTGCCTGGCCATCTAGACTTCAAATAGGAAAGGAAGATTATTATACAAAGTGTTTAACCGAAGGCCATCCATGTTTAGTTGCATTCGATTATGGAAGCAAAAACAATGGTGTGAACCAGAGTTTGGTGGAGAAACTCCAGTTACCAGCAACCTTTCATCTGGATCAAGCATGGATCAAATTCAGTACATGGCAATGTGTGAAAGAAGTATTATGTGATATTGCTCCCATGGACTCTTGTCATCTTCTTTTGGGATGGGCATGGCTTTATTTTAAAACACTCCATCTTGATGAACGTTCCCTTTATTTGAGGAATGAGGGACATCAAAAGAAGTAGAAGTTTATGAAACCAAGACAAGTCAGTAAGGATCAACGTAGGCTGAAGGAGAAAACTGAAAAAGAAAGAATAGAAAAAGAAGTAATAGAAACTGCAGAAGGAAGGGAAAATAAAGAAAAAGAAATGGAACTAGAGAAAGTTTATTCGTCAATGTTTTTTCTTCTACAGTTTGTGATGTCATTTTACAGGAACAAAAGGATAAGTATGTGAAGGAAATACACGAACTTCCATGTTTGAAAAGGAAGCTTGTTCATAGTGCTTTATCATGCATTTGGTCCGTCGATAAGAAGCAAATTCGTCAAACACAACGCATGGAATTATTTATTGTTACATATCAAGGTGGGCTACAGTTGCCAAGAAATGTTATCGACGGATTGCAACCATTGGAAAGTAACAAATATGAAGTTGAATTTGATCCTGGAAGAAGAGAATAAGTTTCAACTTGTGAAAAAATTAAATTCCTTCACAAGATCATTATAAAAACTTACTTTAAAACTAGTTTCTTAAGATTCGGGACAAATCTTCTCGAAGAAGGAGGGTATGATGTGAATTGCATATGGGTCAAATGGAGGATGACTAATGCGTCGTGTTGATGCAGTTTCTTTTATTTAAATAAGGGCGCAATGCTTTGTAAAATTGGCTGACCAAATTGTGTTTGTGCTTAACCAATTAATGGGCTTTAGCTTTGCTTTATCTTCAAGTTGAAATAAGGGTCCATATGCCAACTTAAGAACCAACCTTTGGAAGATCAAGAGGACCTTTGCTCAAAGTTTCTGGATGACTTTTGGTAGCCTTAAATTCAGTTACAATCAACCATTAAGTAGCGGATCATTAATTAATAGCTTTAAGCGGGATGATATTGAAATTTATGTGTCTTTTGTAATTCTGATGGTTAAAGCTCCTATATAAGTTAAACCATTTTCATCAATGAAGGCAAGCTTAGTTTTATTCAGAAAATAAACGAGTTTTATCTCATCTATCTTAGTGAAAGTGATTCTCCTAAGTTCTTGAGTGATTCAAGAATCCATGAGTTTAATCAAAGGTCCTTTATCCCTTTGTGTGTTTCAACTCTTAGGCTTATCTTCCATTCTTGGAAGTGTGATGTCTATCAATTTCCGTTCCATCTTCTTTTATGTTTCCATTTTCTCGTTTTAAATAATTTCTCAAATTTCTTGCTTGTTAGCATTCCAACAATGATAGATCAGTCAAACGAATCGAACGCTGTGGATTCACATCATTTGGTTTTCACTGCCTGGCCATCTAGACTTCAAATAGGAAAGGAAGTTTATTATACAAAGTGTTTAACCAAAGGCCATCCATGTTTAGTTGCATTCGATTACGGAAGCGAAAACAATGGTGTGAACCAGAGTTTGGTGGAGAAACTCCAGTTACCAGCAACCTTTCATCTGGATCAAGCATGGATCAAATTCAGTACATGGCAATGTGTGAAAGAAGGATTATGTGATATTGCTCCCATGGACTCTTGTCATCTTCTTTTGGGATGGGCATGGCTTTATTTTAAAACACTCCATCTTGATGAACGTTCCCTTTATTTGAGGAATGAGGGACTTCAAAAGAAGTAGAAGTTTATGAAACCAAGACAAGTCAGTAAGGATCAACGTAGGCTGAAGGAGAAAACAGAAAAAGAAAGAATAGAAAAAGAAGTAATAGAAACTGCAGAAGGAAGGGAAAATAAAGAAAAAGAAATGGAACTAGAGAAAGTTTATTCGTCAATGTTTTTTCTTCTACAGTTTGTGATGTCATTTTACAGGAACAAAAGGATAAGTGTGTGAAGGAAATACACGAACTTCCATGTTTGAAAAGGAAGCTTGTTCATAGTGCTTTATCATGCATTTGCTCCGTCGATAAGAAGCAAATTCGTCAAACACAACGCATGGAATTATTTATTGTTACATATCAAGGTGAGCTACTGTTGCCACGAAATGTTATCGACGGATTGCAACCATTGGAAAGTAACAAATATGAAGTTGAATTTGATCCTGGAAGAAGAGAATTAGTTTCAACTTGTGAAAAAATTAAATTCCTTCACAAGATCATTATAAAAACTTACTTTAAAACTAGTGTCTTAAGATTCGGGACAAATCTTCTCGAAGAAGGAGGGTATGATGTGAATTGCATATGGGTCAAATGGAGGATGACTAATGCGTCGTGTTGATGCAGTTTCTTTTATTTAAATAGGGGCCTAATGCTTTGTAAAATTGGCTGACCAAATTGTGTTTGTGCTTAACCAATTAATGGGCTTTAGCTTTGCTTTATCTTCAAGTTGAAATAAGGGTCCATATGCCATTTAAGAACCAACCTTTGGAAGATCAAGAGGACCTTTGCTCAAAGTTTCTGGATGACTTTTGGTAGCCTTAAATTCAGTTACAATCAACCATTAAGTAGCGGATCATTAATTAATAGCTTTAAGCGGGATGATATTGAAATTTATGTGTCTTTTGTAATTCTGATGGTTAAAGCTCCTATATAAGTTGAACCATTTTCATCAATGAAGGCAAGCTTAGTTTTATTCAGAAAATAAACGAGTTTTATCTCATCTATCTTAGTGAGAGTGATTCTCCTAAGTTCTTGAGTGATTCAAGAATCCATGAGTTTAATCAAAGGTCCTTTATCCCTTTGTGTGTTTCAACTCTTAGGCTTATCTTCCATTCTTGGAAGTGTGATGTCTATCAATTTCCGTTCCATCTTCTTTTATGTTTCCATTTTCTTGTTTTAAATAATTTCTCAAATTTCTTGCTTGTTAGCATTCCAACAATGATAGATCAGTCAAACGAATCGAACGCTGTGGCTTCACATCATTTGGTATCCACTCCCTGGCCATCTAGACTTCAAATAGGAAAGGAAGTTTATTATACAAAGTGTTTAACCGAAGGCCATCCATGTTTAGTTGCATTCGATTACGGAAGCGAAAACAATGGTGTGAACCAGAGTTTGGTGGAGAAACTCCAGTTACCAGCAACCTTTCATCTGGATCAAGCATGGATCAAATTCAGTACATGGCAATGTGTGAAAGAAGGATTATGTGATATTGCTCCCATGGACTCTTGTCATCTTCTTTTGGGATGGGCATGGCTTTATTTTAAAACACTCCATCTTGATGAACGTTCCCTTTATTTGAGGAATGAGGGACATCAAAAGAAGTAGAAGTTTATGAAACCAAGACAAGTCAGTAAGGATCAACGTAGGCTGAAGGAGAAAACAGAAAAAGAAAGAATAGAAAAAGAAGTAATAGAAACTGCAGAAGGAAGGGAAAATAAAGAAAAAGAAATGGAACTAGAGAAAGTTTATTCGTCAATGTTTTTTCTTCTACAGTTTGTGATGTCATTTTACAGGAACAAAAGGATAAGTGTGTGAAGGAAATACACGAACTTCCATGTTTGAAAAGGAAGCTTGTTCATAGTGCTTTATCATGCATTTGCTCCGTCGATAAGAAGCAAATTCGTCAAACACAACGCATGGAATTATTTATTGTTACATATCAAGGTGGGCTACTGTTGCCACGAAATGTTATCGACGGATTGCAACCATTGGAAAGTAACAAATATGAAGTTGAATTTGATCCTGGAAGAAGAGAATTAGTTTCAACTTGTGAAAAAATTAAATTCCTTCACAAGATCATTATAAAAACTTACTTTAAAACTAGTGTCTTAAGATTCGGGACAAATCTTCTCGAAGAAGGAGGGTATGATGTGAATTGCATATGGGTCAAATGGAGGATGACTAATGCGTCGTGTTGATGCAGCTTCTTTTATTTAAATAGGGGCCTAATGCTTTGTAAAATTGGCTGACCAAATTGTGTTTGTGCTTAACCAATTAATGGGCTTTAGCTTTGCTTTATCTTCAAGTTGAAATAAGGGTCCATATGCCATTTAAGAACCAACCTTTGGAAGATCAAGAGGACCTTTGCTCAAAGTTTCTGGATGACTTTTGGTAGCCTTAAATTCAGTTACAATCAACCATTAAGTAGCGGATCATTAATTAATAGCTTTAAACGGGATGATATTGAAATTTATGTGTCTTTTGTAATTCTGATGGTTAAAGCTCCTATATAAGTTGAACCATTTTCATCAATGAAGGCAAGCTTAGTTTTATTCAGAAAATAAACGAGTTTTATCTCATCTATCTTAGTGAGAGTGATTCTCCTAAGTTCTTGAGTGATTCAAGAATCCATGAGTTTAATCAAAGGTCCTTTATCCCTTTGTGTGTTTCAACTCTTAGGCTTATCTTCCATTCTTGGAAGTGTGATGTCTATCAATTTCCGTTCCATCTTCTTTTATGTTTCCATTTTCTTGTTTTAAATAATTTCCCAAATTTCTTGCTTGTTAGCATTCCAACAATGATAGATCAGTCAAACGAATCGAACGCTGTGGATTCACATCATTTGGTATCCACTGCCTGGCCATCTAGACTTCAAATAGGAAAGGAAGTTTATTATACAAAGTGTTTAACCGAAGGCCATCCATGTTTAGTTGCATTCGATTACGGAAGCGAAAACAATGGTGTGAACCAGAGTTTGGTGGAGAAACTCCAGTTACCAGCAACCTTTCATCTGGATCAAGCATGGATCAAATTCAGTACATGGCAATGTGTGAAAGAAGGATTATGTGATATTGCTCCCATGGACTCTTGTCATCTTCTTTTGGGATGGGCATGGCTTTATTTTAAAACACTCCATCTTGATGAACGTTCCCTTTATTTGAGGAATGAGGGACATCAAAAGAAGTAGAAGTTTATGAAACCAAGACAAGTCAGTAAGGATCAACGTAGGCTGAAGGAGAAAACAGAAAAAGAAAGAATAGAAAAAGAAGTAATAGAAACTGCAGAAGGAAGGGAAAATAAAGAAAAAGAAATGGAACTAGAGAAAGTTTATTCGTCAATGTTTTTTCTTCTACAGTTTGTGATGTCATTTTACAGGAACAAAAGGATAAGTGTGTGAAGGAAATACACGAACTTCCATGTTTGAAAAGGAAGCTTGTTCATAGTGCTTTATCATGCATTTGCTCCGTCGATAAGAAGCAAATTCGTCAAACACAACGCATGGAATTATTTATTGTTACATATCAAGGTGGGCTACTGTTGCCACGAAATGTTATCGACGGATTGCAACCATTGGAAAGTAACAAATATGAAGTTGAATTTGATCCTGGAAGAAGAGAATTAGTTTCAACTTGTGAAAAAATTAAATTCCTTCACAAGATCATTATAAAAACTTACTTTAAAACTAGTGTCTTAAGATTCGGGACAAATCTTCTCGAAGAAGGAGGGTATGATGTGAATTGCATATGGGTCAAATGGAGGATGACTAATGCGTCGTGTTGATGCAGCTTCTTTTATTTAAATAGGGGCCTAATGCTTTGTAAAATTGGCTGACCAAATTGTGTTTGTGCTTAACCAATTAATGGGCTTTAGCTTTGCTTTATCTTCAAGTTGAAATAAGGGTCCATATGCCATTTAAGAACCAACCTTTGGAAGATCAAGAGGACCTTTGCTCAAAGTTTCTGGATGACTTTTGGTAGCCTTAAATTCAGTTACAATCAACCATTAAGTAGCGGATCATTAATTAATAGCTTTAAGCGGGATGATATTGAAATTTATGTGTCTTTTGTAATTCTGATGGTTAAAGCTCCTATATAAGTTGAACCATTTTCATCAATGAAGGCAAGCTTAGTTTTATTCAGAAAATAAACGAGTTTTATCTCATCTATCTTAGTGAGAGTGATTCTCCTAAGTTCTTGAGTGATTCAAGAATCCATGAGTTTAATCAAAGGTCCTTTATCCCTTTGTGTGTTTCAACTCTTAGGCTTATCTTCCATTCTTGGAAGTGTGATGTCTATCAATTTCCGTTCCATCTTCTTTTATGTTTCCATTTTCTTGTTTTAAATAATTTCTCAAATTTCTTGCTTGTTAGCATTCCAACAATGATAGATCAGTCAAACGAATCGAACGCTGTGGATTCACATCATTTGGTATCCACTGCCTGGCCATCTAGACTTCAAATAGGAAAGGAAGTTTATTATACAAAGTGTTTAACCGAAGGCCATCCATGTTTAGTTGCATTCGATTACGGAAGCGAAAACAATGGTGTGAACCAGAGTTTGGTGGAGAAACTCCAGTTACCAGCAACCTTTCATCTGGATCAAGCATGGATCAAATTCAGTACATGGCAATGTGTGAAAGAAGGATTATGTGATATTGCTCCCATGGACTCTTGTCATCTTCTTTTGGGATGGGCATGGCTTTATTTTAAAACACTCCATCTTGATGAACGTTCCCTTTATTTGAGGAATGAGGGACATCAAAAGAAGTAGAAGTTTATGAAACCAAGACAAGTCAGTAAGGATCAAGGTAGGCTGAAGGAGAAAACAGAAAAAGAAAGAATAGAAAAAGAAGTAATAGAAACTGCAGAAGGAAGGGAAAATAAAGAAAAAGAAATGGAACTAGAGAAAGTTTATTCGTCAATGTTTTTTCTTCTACAGTTTGTGATGTCATTTTACAGGAACAAAAGGATAAGTGTGTGAAGGAAATACACGAACTTCCATGTTTGAAAAGGAAGCTTGTTCATAGTGCTTTATCATGCATTTGCTCCGTCGATAAGAAGCAAATTCGTCAAACACAACGCATGGAATTATTTATTGTTACATATCAAGGTGGGCTACTGTTGCCAAGAAATGTTATCGACGGATTGCAACCATTGGAAAGTAACAAATATGAAGTTGAATTTGATCCTGGAAGAAGAGAATTAGTTTCAACTTGTGAAAAAATAAAATTCCTTCACAAGATCATTATAAAAACTTACTTTAAAACTAGTGTCTTAAGATTCGGGACAAATCTTCTCGAAGAAGGAGGGTATGATGTGAATTGCATATGGGTCAAATGGAGGATGACTCATGCGTCGTGTTGATGCAGTTTCTTTTATTTAAATAGGGGCCTAATGCTTTGTAAAATTGGCTGACCAAATTGTGTTTGTGCTTAACCAATTAATGGGCTTTAGCTTTGCTTTATCTTCAAGTTGAAATAAGGGTCCATATGCCATTTAAGAACCAACCTTTGGAAGATCAAGAGGACCTTTGCTCAAAGTTTCTGGATGACTTTTGGTAGCCTTAAATTCAGTTACAATCAACCATTAAGTAGCGGATCATTAATTAATAGCTTTAAGCGGGATGATATTGAAATTTATGTGTCTTTTGTAATTCTGATGGTTAAAGCTCCTATATAAGTTGAACCATTTTCATCAATGAAGGCAAGCTTAGTTTTATTCAGAAAATAAACGAGTTTTATCTCATCTATCTTAGTGAGAGTGATTCTCCTAAGTTCCTGAGTGATTCAAGAATCCATGAGTTTAATCAAAGGTCCTTTATCCCTTTGTGTGTTTCAACTCTTAGGCTTATCTTCCATTCTTGGAAGTGTGATGTCTATCAATTTTCATTCCATCTTCTTTTATGTTTCCATTTTCTCGTTTTAAATAATTTCTCAAATTTCTTGCTTGTTAGCATTCCAACAATGATAGATCAGTCAAACGAATCGAACGCTGTGGATTCACATCATTTGGTATTCACTGCCTGGCCATCTAGACTGCAAATAGGAAAGGAAGTTTATTATACAAAGTGTTTAACCGAAGGCCATCCATGTTTAGTTGCATTCGATTACGGAAGCGAAAACAATGGTGTGAACCAGAGTTTGGTGGAGAAACTCCAGTTACCAGCAACCTTTCATCTGGATCAAGCATGGATCAAATTCAGTACATGGCAATGTGTGAAAGAAGTATTATGTGATATTGCTCCCATGGACTCTTGTCATCTTCTTTTGGGATGGGCATGGCTTTATTTTAAAACACTCCATCTTGATGAACGTTCCCTTATTTGAGGCTTGAGGGACATCAAAAGAAGTAGAAGTTTATGACACCAAGACAAGTCAGTAAGGATCAACATAGGCTGAAGGAGAAAACAGAAAAAGAAAGAATAGAAAAAGAAGTAATAGAAACTACAGAAGGAAGGGAAAATAAAGAAAAAGAAATGGAACTAGAGAAAGTTTATTCGTCAATGTTTTTTCTTCTACAGTTTGTGATGTCATTTTACAGGAACAAAAGGATAAGCATGTGAAGGAAATACACGAACTTCCATGTTTGAAAAGGAAGCTTGTTCATAGTGCTTTATCATGCATTTGGTCCGTCGATAAAAAGCAAATTCGTCAAACACAACGCATGGAATGATTTATTGTTACATATCAAGGTGGGGTACTGTTGCCAAGAAATGTTATCGACGGATTGCAACCATTTGAAAGTAACAAATATCAAGTTGAATTTGCTCCTGGAAGAAGAGAATTAGTTTCAACTTGTGAAAAAATAAAATTCCTTCACAAGATCGTAATAAAAATTTACTTTAAAACTACTGTCTTAAGATTCGGGACAAATCTTCCTTCACATGCCAACTTAAGATCAACCTTTGGAATATCTTCAACTATATTCTACCTTAGGAAGAAAGAAGGAGCTAATGGACTGTGTTCAGGAATGGTTGAGGAATAAAGTGTGTGGGTGAGTACCTCACCCACAAATTAATAAAAATGGCAAAAGGAAAAATTGTTGATGAAAAAGTGTTGAAATGATTGCTTTCTAAAAAAAAAAAGAGAGCAACAAGCAATAAACGAAAAAGACTTGTTTTTGAAATTATGCTCCATTATTCTTCCTACATTACTATTTCAAAAACCCATGAGTCTTAAAATTTTTCCTACCTTTACCTTGGCCCTGTTATAACCTGTGAAAAGTCCTCATGATCTTTGAAAGCATGTTTTCTGAAAGTTTTGTGAATATGAGAGTCTTGTTAAGTATTAGGAGTGTTTACTTGCATGGGTATTTTGAGTGAAAACACAAGCCAAAACACTTGAGAGAATTTTGGTGAGAAAATACACATTTAACTTGAGTACTTTCTTTCATAATTGATTGTCTTGTGAATTCAAAAGATTAACTCATGTGTGAAAAATAGAACCTTTCCGTTTGTATATACATGATAATTTGATTTCTAGAATATTGATTTGTCTCAAGTAAGGTTCATTCCTTTGATCCAGTGTTGATGTGAAATAAAATACCTCAGATTAAGTTTTGAAATTGTTTGATTTTGCCCAGGAGTGCAAAAGGATAAGTGTGTGGGTATGATGAGTACGTATTTTTGCCCTCATTTAATGTTTAATTCTGGGTATTTAATTAAATTTGTGTGCCTAAAGAGTGATTTAATTGATAATTTTGATAATTAGGTTGTTTGAGCTTGTGTGATAAAAATGTCTTAAAAAGTGATTTTTAGCTGCATAAATTATTTTTGGATATTTTAACGTTTGTTGATGCAGCTGAAGTTAAGTTTTAAGCTCATTTAGAGGTGTGGAAATAAATTGATTAAAGCTTCATGACACCTTAAAGATAAATCAAAGAATAAGAAATTATCAAAAGCACAAAAATTCAGGCCAAGCATTGCATGAAGACGGCAAGAAAAACTTGAAAAAGTGAAGAAGTTTGGCTAAACCAAGAAGAGAGGAACAAAAAAATTGGACCTTGCAGTTTTCTTTCTCTTTATGATAGAGATAATTTGGGAAAAAGATATCTTTAGATATTTTATTTGATATTTTTAAATAATTATCTTATTTAATTATATCATAAAATATTAAAAGATATTAACTACCAAATCTTTTTAAATATGACAAGATCTTCTGGAATCTTTTTAGATCCACAACAAACAAATATATCTTGAAGATATTGGATTATTTTGAAGATAATTTGAGGAGATTGCAAAGGGTTGATTTGGAAAATTAATTCAAATATTAATTGGTGATAATTTATCATATATCTTTAAGTAATTAATTAATTTAATTATATTAGATATTGATATTATCAACCAACTATATTTGTCAAATAGTATATATCTCTCTAAATATTTTTAAATGTTTATATTTATCTTTATTTTAAAAGATATTTGAGAGATTTTAGCACCAGAAAAGCCCAGTCCAATTCCTATATAAAGAGACCAAGGGAGAAGCAGAAGACAAGCTCGGGACTTCGGAATTTAGGAACCCTTAGGGGGACCTAATTTCGTTTTCTTTCTCTCTCTTTTCTTCTCTCTATTCTTCTTTTGTATTTCATGGATTGCTAAACTTCTTGGGTTGATTCCATTGTAATTTCATTATGGATTTTGAGGTTAGAATGAATTAATTTCTTTGTTCTTTTTATTATTGTTGAGGTTTTAATTTATCTATGTCTTTTATCTTTGAATCACATAAAAAGTAATGATTTTAAATCTATATGCATATTGATCATATGAGTCAAGGGTTTTTAAATTTAATTGAGACTTTACTTTGATTTTATTTAGAAACTTTCATATGATTAAATGAGTTTTTACCAATAATTGAGACTTTACTTTGATTAAAGGTATTTACTCTAACGAAAATTAATTGAGACTTTACTTTGATTAATTAAGCTTTTTATTTGGTGAGGAGATAAAAGAATAGACATGATTAGGCATAGTAAAATTTGATTGAGACTGTACTTTGGTTGAATTTACTGTGGATAATCTAAAAGTTCTCACTTTTAATTGAGACTGTACTTTGGTTAAAAGTGAGAACGCCAACAAATTCATTGAGACTTTACATTGATTAATTTGTAAATCTACAACAATAATTAATTGACCAATAATCTTTAGATAACCGATGATGAATCTCTTTTGAAAAAGCAATGGAATCAATCTATTTTCTTTACTATTATTTTTAATTTTTTTTTATCTTTTAAATTTTATTTCTATCTTTGTTTATCTTAATCCCCTATATTTTTTTATAATTTTATTTGACTAACTCTTGTATAGTTTTATAAGAACTAATTTGTTAAAAATCAATTCCGTGTTCGTTGGGAGACGACTTTGGGTTACTTTACCCTTACTATTTTGTTGACTACTTTCTTAACAATACTGAAGTTGTTATAGATAAGTAGTATTAATTTGAACGCGTCAACGACAGCGTTATCAAATTTGGCGCCGTTGCCGGGGAACACGGTTAGAATTTTTATCATTTTAGTTCTTATTTTTATTTTTATTCTTTTGATTTTATTTATTATTCTTATTTTTGTTTTATTTTTATTTTTATTTTTTTGTTTATCACTAACATTTTCTTTTCTCAATTTTTATTCTAACATTTTTTTAATTTTCTTTAGTTATTTAATTTTATTTTATTTAGTTATTTTTTTAAGCATAGTTTTTGTTTGAGGAATTTTGTTGGGAAATTTGTGAAACTAGTTGGGAAAAACTTTGGCTAAGGAAAGACAAGGTACTTAAGTTGTCCATTGAGACGCACCTCTCTTTCTTGGAAGTCTACTCAACAAGCTTTCAACTTATTTCTTTTCAGAAATCCTCTTTCAAAAATGCAAAATAGTTTTTCATATGAAAATAATCAACAGTGTGATTTTCAAGTGAATTATGATTACTATCCACAGCAACCACGTGATTCATATGATTATCAGCAACAAATTGTCACACCTACTTCTGCACCTAATACAAGTGGGTTAACTTTACGACAATTTAATGATCTATATCCTAGATCATCTTTTTTGGGACATGAGCAACAACCATATTCTGAGTGTCCACCTCAACAATCATATGTTCCAAATAGTTTTCAGCAACAATATGTACCACCACAGCAAGTTGAAGCAACCAATGGACCATCCTATAGGGAAGTTATGATACTAATGGGTGAAGTTATAGAGAAATTAGAGTCCATGGATGAAAGGTTGCGAGTTGATCAACGATGCAGAGATATTGAGCAAGAGTGGTATGAAAATAAGCAAATATTGTTTGATATGTTGAGGGATGCAAGTAAGAACAACTTCATAGAATTACTTGTAACTGTTAATACCACCCCTCAACCCCATCAGAGATTTCCTGAAAATCCATATTTTAACGAACTTCGTCATAAAATCAAAGATGTGCTTCTGAAGTTGGCCATCAGAGCTGAACAAATGTCTGAAGATTTGAGTCAGCTAATGAATGATGCAATGACAAAGGTCACTTTGGAAGATATGATGAAAATGATGACTGAAATGATGAAGATGAATCAGACAGATCAGAAAGAGATGATGAATGCCGCCACACAAAGCTTGCAGAGTCAGTCTGAAAAACCAATAGCGGAATCACATCACATTGATATATCTACTGATGGATATAATGATGCTCATAGTAATATGTCTACATATCAATTTTGCTAAAGATGTTGCTGATGAAGAAATTAAAGATTCTCCCATAAACATATCTACTGATGGATATGTTGACGATGCTCCATGTGAATATAAAGTTGTACCTGTTGATGATGTTATGAGTACAAATGATCATTTTCAAGAGCAAAGTTGTGAGAACAATACAATGGAGGAACCAAGTGCAGTTGAAGAGCCAACAATATTCGAAGATGCAACTGAAGCATCTACTATTGCAACTGACTTGGTTAATGATGAAGCAGTAGAGTCAACAACACCAGGTGAAAATTTTTGCTCACAAGGTGAGATTATGAGGATTACTGATGATCCTGTTAACAATCTGAATGCACTTGATGATGCTCAAGTTGAGTTGAAGCCACACAATCCACACATCAAGTTTGTTGAAGTGAATGATGCAAATAAGTTTTCAGTGGTTATCTTTGTTGACATGGCTGCAGAAAAAGAAGAAAGGTTGCTGCAACAAGAAAACAGGTTAGATTCAAATTCTTTTGAAAGCATTGTTGATAAAAAATTTAAATTGCATGCATATTTGTTTTTTGTTTTTGATTTTAATAAAAAATATAAAAAAATTTCAAAAATATGTGTTTTTGTTTTCTTTAATAAAATTGTACAAGCTGACTTGTACTTTATAAAGTTAAAGAAAATAAATTTTGACATATGGCCAGATTGAGCCAAAAGTCATAAATTTTTCGTCTTCTCCCCAAAATAAGTCCATCAAGGACATTTTTTCTAAAATAAGTGTGGGGGAGACAAACTGTAGGTAGGATTTTCCTTTTGATGTTTTTTGTTTTTTTTTTTTTTTGTTTTTTGTGTTTTTTTCATTTAAAAAAATTGTGATTTCGTTTTGAGAAAATTGTGAAAGTATTAACTTTTTACTAAGTGAAACTTTTAAACAATATGTCTCATAAGAAATCCACAAAAATATTTCCCTGCTTTCAATAAAACATATTGACATTGGATTTTGGGATTTGATTCACTAATTGGGATGATCATAATTCTGGAAAAATAAAAGTCATGTTGATATGGGTGGATTGTTTCTATGATTTGCTAATTGAGTTGATTTGAGAATTTCTTGATTAAATCTTTTGTGAAAGAATTTGACCTTGTGAGTCTTGAGCCTTAATGTAAAGGATGAACTACCATATGTCATTCCTATTTTTTTCTTGAGTGACTTGCTCATGTTTGTTTATACTCAAATGTTTAGCTTGAGTCTTTTGTTTTGCATCTTAGGTGAATATGCATGATTTGATATGACTGAGGCATTTCTTGTTTTTAGCTACTTGGCCAAATAAGCCCACCTTGATATTAATCCATTGGTAGCCCCTTTGAGCTTTAAACCTCTTTTTCTTGTTTTAAGCCTATTGCATAACCTTGAAAAGAAAAAGACTATATTCTACCTTAGGAAGAAAGAAGGAGCTAATGGACTGTGTTCAGGAATGGTTGAGGAATAAAGTGTGTGGGTGAGTACCTCACCCACAAATTAATAAAAATGGCAAAAGGAAAAATTGTTGATGAAAAAGTGTTGAAATAATTGCTTTCTAAAAAAAAAAGAGAGCAACAAGCAATAAACGAAAAAGACTTGTTTTTGAAATTATGCTCCATTATTCTTCCTACATTACTATTTCAAAAACCCATGAGTCTTAAAATTTTTCCTACCTTTACCTTGGCCCTGTTATAACCTGTGAAAAGTCCTCATGATCTTTGAAAGCATGTTTTCTGAAAGTTTTGTGAATATGAGAGTCTTGTTAAGTATTAGGAGTGTTTACTTGCATGGGTATTTTGAGTGAAAACACAAGCCAAAACACTTGAGAGAATTTTGGTGAGAAAATACACATTTAACTTGAGTACTTTCTTTCATAATTGATTGTCTTGTGAATTCAAAAGATTAACTCATGTGTGAAAAATAGAACCTTTCCGTTTGTATATACATGATAATTTGATTTCTAGAATATTGATTTGTCTCAAGTAAGGTTCATTCCTTTGATCCAGTGTTGATGTGAAATAAAATACCTCAGATTAAGTTTTGAAATTGATTGATTTTGCCCAAGAGTGCAAAAGGATAAGTGTGTGGGTATGATGAGTACGTATTTTTGCCCTCATTTAATGTTTAATTCTGGGTATTTAATTAAATTTGTGTGCCTAAAGAGTGATTTAATTGATAATTTTGATAATTAGGTTGTTTGAGCTTGTGTGATAAAAATGTCTTAAAAAGTGATTTTTAGCTGCATAAATTATTTTTGGATATTTTAACGTTTGTTGATGCAGCTGAAGTTAAGTTTTAAGCTCATTTAGAGGTGTGGAAATAAATTGATTAAAGCTTCATGACACCTTAAAGATAAATCAAAGAATAAGAAATTATCAAAAGCACAAAAATTCAGGCCAAGCATTGCATGAAGACGGCAAGAAAAACTTGAAAAAGTGAAGAAGTTTGGCTAAACCAAGAAGAGAGGAACAAAAAAATTGGACCTTGCAGTTTTCTTTCTCTTTATGATAGAGATAATTTGGGAAAAAGATATCTTTAGATATTTTATTTGATATTTTTAAATAATTATCTTATTTAATTATATCATAAAATATTAAAAGATATTAACTACCAAATCTTTTTAAATATGACAAGATCTTCTGGAATCTTTTTAGATCCACAACAAACAAATATATCTTGAAGATATTGGATTATTTTGAAGATAATTTGAGGAGATTGCAAAGGGTTGATTTGGAAAATTAATTCAAATATTAATTGGTGATAATTTATCATATATCTTTAAGTAATTAATTAATTTAATTATATTAGATATTGATATTATCAACCAACTATATTTGTCAAATAGTATATATCTCTCTAAATATTTTTAAATGTTTATATTTATCTTTATTTTAAAAGATATTTGAGAGATTTTAGCACCAGAAAAGCCCAGTCCAATTCCTATATAAAGAGACCAAGGGAGAAGCAGAAGACAAGCTCGGGACTTCGGAATTTAGGAACCCTTAGGGGGACCTAATTTCGTTTTCTTTCTCTCTCTTTTCTTCTCTCTATTCTTCTTTTGTATTTCATGGATTGCTAAACTTCTTGGGTTGATTCCATTGTAATTTCATTATGGATTTTGAGGTTAGAATGAATTAATTTCTTTGTTCTTTTTATTATTGTTGAGGTTTTAATTTATCTATGTCTTTTATCTTTGAATCACATAAAAAGTAATGATTTTAAATCTATATGCATATTGATCATATGAGTCAAGGGTTTTTAAATTTAATTGAGACTTTACTTTGATTTTATTTAGAAACTTTCATATGATTAAATGAGTTTTTACCAATAATTGAGACTTTACTTTGATTAAAGGTATTTACTCTAACGAAAATTAATTGAGACTTTACTTTGATTAATTAAGCTTTTTATTTGGTGAGGAGATAAAAGAATAGACATGATTAGGCATAGTAAAATTTGATTGAGACTGTACTTTGGTTGAATTTACTGTGGATAATCTAAAAGTTCTCACTTTTAATTGAGACTGTACTTTGGTTAAAAGTGAGAACGCCAACAAATTCATTGAGACTTTACATTGATTAATTTGTAAATCTACAACAATAATTAATTGAGCAATAATCTTTAGATAACCGATGATGAATCTCTTTTGAAAAAGCAATGGAATCAATCTATTTTCTTTACTATTATTTTTAATTTTTTTTTATCTTTTAAATTTTATTTCTATCTTTGTTTATCTTAATCCCCTATATTTTTTTATAATTTTATTTGACTAACTCTTGTATAGTTTTATAAGAACTAATTTGTTAAAAATCAATTCCGTGTTCGTTGGGAGACGACTTTGGGTTACTTTACCCTTACTATTTTGTTGACTACTTTCTTAACAATACTGAAGTTGTTATAGATAAGTAGTATTAATTTGAACGCGTCAACGACAGCGTTACCAAGCTCCTATATAAGTTGAACCATTTTCATCAATGAAGGCAAGCTGAGTTTTATTCAGAAAATAAACGAGTTTTATCTCATTTATCTTAGAGAGAGTGATTCTCCTAAGTTCTTGAGTGATTCAAGAATCCATGAGTTTAATCAAAGGTCCTTTATCCCTTTGTGTGTTTCAACTCTTAGGCTTATCTTCCATTCTTGGAAGTGTGATATCTATCAATTTTCATTCCATCTTCTTTTATGTTTCCATTTTCTTGTTTTAAATAATTTCTCAAATTTCTTGCTTGTTAGCATTCCAACAATGATAGATCAATCAAACGAATCGTACACTGTGGATTCACATCATTTGGTATTCACAGCCTGGCCATCTAGATTTGGAATAGGAAAGGAAGTTTATTACACAAAGTGTTTAACCGAAGGGCATCCATGTTTAGTTGCATTCGATTACGGAAGCGACAACACTGTTGTGAACCAAAGTTTGGTGGAGAAACTCCAGTTACCAGCAACCTTTCATCTGGATCAAGCATGGATCAAATACAGTACATGGCAATGTGTGACAGAGGTATTATGTGATATTGCTCCCATGGACTCTTGTCATCTTCTTTTGGGATGGGCATGGCTTCACTTTAAAACACTCCATCTTGATGAACGTTCCCTTATTTGAGGCTTGAGGGACATCAAAAGAAGTAGAAGTTTATGACACCAAGACAAGTCAGTAAGGATCAACATAGGCTGAAGGAGAAAACAGAAAAAGAAAGAATAGAAAAAGAAGTAATAGAAACTACAGAAGGAAGGGAAAATAAAGAAAAAGAAATGGAACTAGAGAAAGTTTATTCGTCAATGTTTTTTCTTCTACAGTTTGTGATGTCATTTTACAGGAACAAAAGGATAAGCATGTGAAGGAAATACACGAACTTCCATGTTTGAAAAGGAAGCTTGTTCATAGTGCTTTATCATGCATTTGGTCCGTCGATAAAAAGCAAATTCGTCAAACACAACGCATGGAATGATTTATTGTTACATATCAAGGTGGGGTACTGTTGCCAAGAAATGTTATCGACGGATTGCAACCATTTGAAAGTAACAAATATCAAGTTGAATTTGCTCCTGGAAGAAGAGAATTAGTTTCAACTTGTGAAAAAATAAAATTCCTTCACAAGATCGTAATAAAAATTTACTTTAAAACTACTGTCTTAAGATTCGGGACAAATCTTCCTTCACATGCCAACTTAAGATCAACCTTTGGAATATCTTCAACTATATTCTACCTTAGGAAGAAAGAAGGAGCTAATGGACTGTGTTCAGGAATGGTTGAGGAATAAAGTGTGTGGGTGAGTACCTCACCCACAAATTAATAAAAATGGCAAAAGGAAAAATTGTTGATGAAAAAGTGTTGAAATGATTGCTTTCTAAAAAAAAAAAGAGAGCAACAAGCAATAAACGAAAAAGACTTGTTTTTGAAATTATGCTCCATTATTCTTCCTACATTACTATTTCAAAAACCCATGAGTCTTAAAATTTTTCCTACCTTTACCTTGGCCCTGTTATAACCTGTGAAAAGTCCTCATGATCTTTGAAAGCATGTTTTCTGAAAGTTTTGTGAATATGAGAGTCTTGTTAAGTATTAGGAGTGTTTACTTGCATGGGTATTTTGAGTGAAAACACAAGCCAAAACACTTGAGAGAATTTTGGTGAGAAAATACACATTTAACTTGAGTACTTTCTTTCATAATTGATTGTCTTGTGAATTCAAAAGATTAACTCATGTGTGAAAAATAGAACCTTTCCGTTTGTATATACATGATAATTTGATTTCTAGAATATTGATTTGTCTCAAGTAAGGTTCATTCCTTTGATCCAGTGTTGATGTGAAATAAAATACCTCAGATTAAGTTTTGAAATTGTTTGATTTTGCCCAGGAGTGCAAAAGGATAAGTGTGTGGGTATGATGAGTACGTATTTTTGCCCTCATTTAATGTTTAATTCTGGGTATTTAATTAAATTTGTGTGCCTAAAGAGTGATTTAATTGATAATTTTGATAATTAGGTTGTTTGAGCTTGTGTGATAAAAATGTCTTAAAAAGTGATTTTTAGCTGCATAAATTATTTTTGGATATTTTAACGTTTGTTGATGCAGCTGAAGTTAAGTTTTAAGCTCATTTAGAGGTGTGGAAATAAATTGATTAAAGCTTCATGACACCTTAAAGATAAATCAAAGAATAAGAAATTATCAAAAGCACAAAAATTCAGGCCAAGCATTGCATGAAGACGGCAAGAAAAACTTGAAAAAGTGAAGAAGTTTGGCTAAACCAAGAAGAGAGGAACAAAAAAATTGGACCTTGCAGTTTTCTTTCTCTTTATGATAGAGATAATTTGGGAAAAAGATATCTTTAGATATTTTATTTGATATTTTTAAATAATTATCTTATTTAATTATATCATAAAATATTAAAAGATATTAACTACCAAATCTTTTTAAATATGACAAGATCTTCTGGAATCTTTTTAGATCCACAACAAACAAATATATCTTGAAGATATTGGATTATTTTGAAGATAATTTGAGGAGATTGCAAAGGGTTGATTTGGAAAATTAATTCAAATATTAATTGGTGATAATTTATCATATATCTTTAAGTAATTAATTAATTTAATTATATTAGATATTGATATTATCAACCAACTATATTTGTCAAATAGTATATATCTCTCTAAATATTTTTAAATGTTTATATTTATCTTTATTTTAAAAGATATTTGAGAGATTTTAGCACCAGAAAAGCCCAGTCCAATTCCTATATAAAGAGACCAAGGGAGAAGCAGAAGACAAGCTCGGGACTTCGGAATTTAGGAACCCTTAGGGGGACCTAATTTCGTTTTCTTTCTCTCTCTTTTCTTCTCTCTATTCTTCTTTTGTATTTCATGGATTGCTAAACTTCTTGGGTTGATTCCATTGTAATTTCATTATGGATTTTGAGGTTAGAATGAATTAATTTCTTTGTTCTTTTTATTATTGTTGAGGTTTTAATTTATCTATGTCTTTTATCTTTGAATCACATAAAAAGTAATGATTTTAAATCTATATGCATATTGATCATATGAGTCAAGGGTTTTTAAATTTAATTGAGACTTTACTTTGATTTTATTTAGAAACTTTCATATGATTAAATGAGTTTTTACCAATAATTGAGACTTTACTTTGATTAAAGGTATTTACTCTAACGAAAATTAATTGAGACTTTACTTTGATTAATTAAGCTTTTTATTTGGTGAGGAGATAAAAGAATAGACATGATTAGGCATAGTAAAATTTGATTGAGACTGTACTTTGGTTGAATTTACTGTGGATAATCTAAAAGTTCTCACTTTTAATTGAGACTGTACTTTGGTTAAAAGTGAGAACGCCAACAAATTCATTGAGACTTTACATTGATTAATTTGTAAATCTACAACAATAATTAATTGAGCAATAATCTTTAGATAACCGATGATGAATCTCTTTTGAAAAAGCAATGGAATCAATCTATTTTCTTTACTATTATTTTTAATTTTTTTTTATCTTTTAAATTTTATTTCTATCTTTGTTTATCTTAATCCCCTATATTTTTTTATAATTTTATTTGACTAACTCTTGTATAGTTTTATAAGAACTAATTTGTTAAAAATCAATTCCGTGTTCGTTGGGAGACGACTTTGGGTTACTTTACCCTTACTATTTTGTTGACTACTTTCTTAACAATACTGAAGTTGTTATAGATAAGTAGTATTAATTTGAACGCGTCAACGACAGCGTTACCAAGCTCCTATATAAGTTGAACCATTTTCATCAATGAAGGCAAGCTGAGTTTTATTCAGAAAATAAACGAGTTTTATCTCATTTATCTTAGAGAGAGTGATTCTCCTAAGTTCTTGAGTGATTCAAGAATCCATGAGTTTAATCAAAGGTCCTTTATCCCTTTGTGTGTTTCAACTCTTAGGCTTATCTTCCATTCTTGGAAGTGTGATATCTATCAATTTTCATTCCATCTTCTTTTATGTTTCCATTTTCTTGTTTTAAATAATTTCTCAAATTTCTTGCTTGTTAGCATTCCAACAATGATAGATCAATCAAACGAATCGTACACTGTGGATTCACATCATTTGGTATTCACAGCCTGGCCATCTAGATTTGGAATAGGAAAGGAAGTTTATTACACAAAGTGTTTAACCGAAGGGCATCCATGTTTAGTTGCATTCGATTACGGAAGCGACAACACTGTTGTGAACCAAAGTTTGGTGGAGAAACTCCAGTTACCAGCAACCTTTCATCTGGATCAAGCATGGATCAAATACAGTACATGGCAATGTGTGACAGAGGTATTATGTGATATTGCTCCCATGGACTCTTGTCATCTTCTTTTGGGATGGGCATGGCTTCACTTTAAAACACTCCATCTTGATGAACGTTCCCTTATTTGAGGCTTGAGGGACATCAAAAGAAGTAGAAGTTTATGACACCAAGACAAGTCAGTAAGGATCAACATAGGCTGAAGGAGAAAACAGAAAAAGAAAGAATAGAAAAAGAAGTAATAGAAACTACAGAAGGAAGGGAAAATAAAGAAAAAGAAATGGAACTAGAGAAAGTTTATTCGTCAATGTTTTTTCTTCTACAGTTTGTGATGTCATTTTACAGGAACAAAAGGATAAGCATGTGAAGGAAATACACGAACTTCCATGTTTGAAAAGGAAGCTTGTTCATAGTGCTTTATCATGCATTTGGTCCGTCGATAAAAAGCAAATTCGTCAAACACAACGCATGGAATGATTTATTGTTACATATCAAGGTGGGGTACTGTTGCCAAGAAATGTTATCGACGGATTGCAACCATTTGAAAGTAACAAATATCAAGTTGAATTTGCTCCTGGAAGAAGAGAATTAGTTTCAACTTGTGAAAAAATAAAATTCCTTCACAAGATCGTAATAAAAATTTACTTTAAAACTACTGTCTTAAGATTCGGGACAAATCTTCTCGAAGAAGGAGGGTATGATGTGAATTGCATATGGGTCAAATGGAGGATGACTAATGCGCCGTGTTAATGCAGTTTCTTTTATTTAAACAAGGGCCCAATGCTTCGTAAAATTGGCTGACCAAATTGTGTTTGTGCTTAACCAATTAATGGGCTTTAGTTTTGCTTTATCTTCAAGTTGAAATAGGGGTCCATATGCCAACTTAAGAGCCAACCTTTGGAAGATCAAGAGGACCTTTGCTCAAAGTTTGTGGATGACTTTTGGTAGCCTTAAATTCAGTTACAATCAACCATTAAGTAGCGGATCATTATTAGCTTGAGTGGATCATTAATTAATAGCTTTAAGCGGGATGCTATTGAAATTTATGTGTCTTTTGTAATTCTGATGGTTAAAGCTCCTACATAAGTTGAACCATTTTCATCAATGAAGGCAAGCTGAGTTTTATTCAGAAAATAAACGAGTTTTATCTCATCTATCTTAGTGACAGTGATTCTCCTAAGTTCTTGAGTGATTCAAGAATCCATGAGTTTAATCAAAGGTCCTTTATCCCTTTGTGTTTCAACTCTTAGGCTTATCTTCCATTCTTGGAAGTGTGATGTCTATCAATTTTCGTTCCATCTTCTTTTATGTTTCCATTTTCTCGTTTTAAATAATTTCTCAAATTTCTTGCTTGTTAGCATTCCAACAATGATAGATCAGTCAAACGAATCGTACGCTGTGGATTCACATCATTTGGTATTCACAGCCTGGCGATCTAGATTTGGAATAGGGAAGGAAGTTTATTACACAAAGTGTTTAACCGAAGGGCATCCATGTTTAGTTGCATTCGATTACGGAAGCGACAACAATGTTGTGAACCAAAGTTTGGTGGAGAAACTCCAGTTACCAGCAACCTTTCATCTGGATCAAGCATGGATCAAATACAGTACATGGCAATGTGTGACAGAGGTATTATGTGATATTGCTCCCACGGACTCTTGTCATCTTCTTTTGGGATGGGCATGGCTTCATTTTAAAACACTCCATCTTGATGAACGTTCCGTTTATTTGAGGCATGAGGGACATCAAAGGAAGTAGAAGTTTATGACACCAAGACAAGTCAGTAAGGATCAACGTAGGCTGAAGGATAAAACAGAAAAAGAAAGAATAGAAAAAGAAGTAATAGAAACTGCAGAAGGAAGGGAAAATAAAGAAAAAGAAATGGAACTAGAGAAAGTTTATTCGTCAATGTTTTTTCTTCTACAGTTTGTGATGTCATTTTACAGGAACAAAAGGATAAGCATGTGAAGGAAATACACGAACTTCCATGTTTGAAAAGGAAGCTTGTTCATAGTGCTTTATCATGCATTTGGTCCGTCGATAAAAAGCAAATTCGTCAAACACAACGCATGGAATGATTTATTGTTACATATCAAGGTGGGGTACTGTTGCCAAGAAATGTTATCGACGGATTGCAACCATTTGAAAGTAACAAATATCAAGTTGAATTTGCTCCTGGAAGAAGAGAATTAGTTTCAACTTGTGAAAAAATAAAATTCCTTCACAAGATCGTAATAAAAATTTACTTTAAAACTACTGTCTTAAGATTCGGGACAAATCTTCTCGAAGAAGGAGGGTATGATGTGAATTGCATATGGGTCAAATGGAGGATGACTAATGCGCCGTGTTAATGCAGTTTCTTTTATTTAAACAAGGGCCCAATGCTTCGTAAAATTGGCTGACCAAATTGTGTTTGTGCTTAACCAATTAATGGGCTTTAGTTTTGCTTTATCTTCAAGTTGAAATAGGGGTCCATATGCCAACTTAAGAGCCAACCTTTGGAAGATCAAGAGGACCTTTGCTCAAAGTTTGTGGATGACTTTTGGTAGCCTTAAATTCAGTTACAATCAACCATTAAGTAGCGGATCATTATTAGCTTGAGTGGATCATTAATTAATAGCTTTAAGCGGGATGCTATTGAAATTTATGTGTCTTTTGTAATTCTGATGGTTAAAGCTCCTATATAAGTTGAACCATTTTCATCAATGAAGGCAAGCTGAGTTTTATTCAGAAAATAAACGAGTTTTATCTCATCTATCTTAGTGACAGTGATTCTCCTAAGTTCTTGAGTGATTCAAGAATCCATGAGTTTAATCAAAGGTCCTTTATCCCTTTGTGTTTCAACTCTTAGGCTTATCTTCCATTCTTGGAAGTGTGATGTCTATCAATTTTCGTTCCATCTTCTTTTATGTTTCCATTTTCTCGTTTTAAATAATTTCTCAAATTTCTTGCTTGTTAGCATTCCAACAATGATAGATCAGTCAAACGAATCGTACGCTGTGGATTCACATCATTTGGTATTCACAGCCTGGCGATCTAGATTTGGAATAGGGAAGGAAGTTTATTACACAAAGTGTTTAACCGAAGGGCATCCATGTTTAGTTGCATTCGATTACGGAAGCGACAACAATGTTGTGAACCAAAGTTTGGTGGAGAAACTCCAGTTACCAGCAACCTTTCATCTGGATCAAGCATGGATCAAATACAGTACATGGCAATGTGTGACAGAGGTATTATGTGATATTGCTCCCACGGACTCTTGTCATCTTCTTTTGGGATGGGCATGGCTTCATTTTAAAACACTCCATCTTGATGAACGTTCCCTTTATTTGAGGCATGAGGGACATCAAAGGAAGTAGAAGTTTATGACACCAAGACAAGTCAGTAAGGATCAACGTAGGCTGAAGGAGAAAACAGAAAAAGAAAGAATAGAAAAAGAAGTAATAGAAACTGCAGAAGGAAGGGAAAATAAAGAAAAAGAAATGGAACTAGAGAAAGTTTATTCGTCAATGTATTTTCTTCTACAGTTTGTGATGTCATTTTACAGGAACAAAAGGATAAGCATGTGAAGGAAATACACGAACTTCCATGTTTGAAAAGGAAGCTTGTTCATAGTGCTTTATCATGCATTTGGTCCGTCGATAAGAAGCAAATTCGTCAAACACAACGCATGGAATTATTTATTGTTACATGTCAAGGTGGGGTACTGTTGTCAAGAAATGTTATCGACGGATTGCAACCATTGGAAAGTAACAAATATCAAGTTGAATTTGATCCTGGAAGAAGAGAATTAGTTTCAACTTGCGAAAAAATAAAATTCCTTCACAAGATCATAATAAAAACTTACTTTAAAACTAGTGTCTTAAGATTCGGGACAAATCTTCTCGAAGAAGGAGGGTACGATGTGATTTGCATATGGGTCAAATGGAGGATGACTAATGCGCCGTGTTGATGCAGTTTCTTTTATTTAAACAAGGGCCCAATGCTTTGTAAAATTGGCTGACCAAATTGTGTTTGTGCTTAACCAATTAATGGGCTTTAGTTTTGCTTTATCTTCAAGTTGAAATAAGGGTCCATATGCCAACTTAAGAACCAACCTTTGGAAGATAAAGAGGACCTTTGCTCAAAGTTTGTGGATGACTTTTGGTAGCCTTAAATTCAGTTACAATCAACCATTAAGTAGCGGATCATTATTAGCTTGAGTGGATCATTAATTAATAGCTTTAAGCGGGATGATATTGAAATTTATGTGTCTTTTGTAATTCTGATGGTTAAAGCTCCTATATAAGTTGAACCATTTTCATCAATGAAGGCAAGCTGAGTTTTATTCAGAAAATAAAAGAGTTGTATCTCATCTATCTTAGTGAGAGTGATTCTCCTAAGTTCTTGAGTGATTCAAGAATCCATGAGTTTAATCAAAGGTCCTTTATCCCTTTGTGTGTTTCAACTCTTAGGCTTATCTTCCATTCTTGGAAGTGTGATGTCTATCAATTTTCATTCCATCTTCTTTTATGCTTCCATTTTCTCGTTTTAAATAATTTCTCAAATTTCTTGCTTGTTAGCATTCCAACAATGATAGATCACTCAAACGAATCGAACGCTGTGGATTCACATCATTTGGTATTCACAGCATGGCCATCTAGACTTGGAATAGGAAAGGAAGTTTATTATACAAAGTGTTTAACCGAAGGCCATGCATGTTTAGTTGCATTCGATTACGGAAGCGAAAACAATGTTGTGAGCCAAAGATTGGTGGAGAAACTCCAGTTACCAGTAACCTTTCATCTGGATCAAGCATGGATCAAATTCAGTACATGGCAATGTGTGAAAGAAGTATTATGTGATATTGCACCCATGGACTCTTGTCATCTTCTTTTGGGATGGGCATGGCTTCATTTTAAAACACTCCATCTTGATGAACGTTCCCTTTATTTGAGGCATGAGGGACATCAAAGGAAGTAGAAGTTTATGACACCAAGACAAGTCAGTAAGGATCAACGTAGGCTGAAGGAGAAAACAGAAAAAGAAAGAATAGAAAAAGAAGTAATAGAAACTGCAGAAGGAAGGGAAAATAAAGAAAAAGAAATGGAACTAGAGAAAGTTTATTCGTCAATGTATTTTATTCTACAGTTTGTGATGTCATTTTACAGGAACAAAAGGATAAGCATGTGAAGGAAATACACGAACTTCCATGTTTGAAAATGAAGCTTGTTCATAGTGCTTTATCATGCATTTGGTCCGTCGATAAGAAGCAAATTCGTCAAACACAACGCATGGAATTATTCATTGTTACATGTCAAGGTGGGGTACTGTTGTCAAGAAATGTTATCGATGGATTGATACCATTGGAAAGTAACAAATATCAAGTTGAATTTGATCCTGGAAGCAGAGAATTAGTTTCAACTTGCAAAAAAATAAAATTCCTTCACAAGATCATAATAAAAACTTACTTTAAAACTAGTGTCTTAAGATTCGGGACAAATCTTCTCGAAGAAGGAGGGTACGATGTGAATTGCATATGGGTCAAATGGAGGATGACTAATGCGCCGTGTTGATGCAGTTTCTTTTATTTAAACAAGGGCCCAATGCTTTGTAAAATGGCTGACCAAATTGTGTTTGTGCTTAACCAATTAATGGGCTTTAGTTTTGCTTTATCTTCAAGTTGAAATAATGGTCCATATGCCAACTTAAGAACCAACCTTTGGAAGATCAAGAGGACCTTTGCTCAAAGTTTTTGGATGACTTTTCGTAGCCTTAAATTCAGTTACAATCAACCATTAAGTAGCGGATCATTATTAGCTTGAGTGGATCATTAATTAATAGCTTTAAGCGGGATGATATTGAAATTTATGTGTCTTTTGTAATTCTGATGGTTAAAGCTCCTATATAAGTTGAACAATTTTCATCAATGAAGGCAAGCTGAGTTTTATTCAGAAAATAAACGAGTTTTATCTCATCTATCTTAGTGAGAGTGATTCAAGAATCCATGAGTTTAATCAAAGGTCCTTTATCCCTTTGTGTGTTTCAACTCTTAGGCTTATCTTCCATTCTTGTAAGTGTGATGTCTATAAATTTCCGTTCCATCTTCTTTTATGTTTCCATTCTCTCGTTTTAAATAATTTCTCAAATTTCTTGCTTGTTAGCATTCCAACAATGATAGATCACTCAAACGAATCGAACGCTGTGGATTCACATCATTTGGTATTCACAGCATGGCCATCTAGACTTGGAATAGGAAAGGAAGTTTATTATACAAAGTGTTTAACCGAAGGCCATGCATGTTTAGTTGCATTCGATTACGGAAGCGAAAACAATGTTGTGAGCCAAAGATTGGTGGAGAAACTCCAGTTACCAGTAACCTTTCATCTGGATCAAGCATGGATCAAATTCAGTACATGGCAATGTGTGAAAGAAGTATTATGTGATATTGCTCCCATGGACTCTTGTCATCTTCTTTTGGGTTGGGCATGGCTTCATTTTAAAACACTCCATCTTGATGAACGTTCCCTTTATTTGAGGCATGAGGGACATCAAAGGAAGTAGAAGTTTATGACACCAAGACAAGTCAGTAAGGATCAACGTAGGCTGAAGGAGAAAACAGAAAAAGAAAGAATAGAAAAAGAAGTAATAGAAAGTGCAGAAGGAAGGGAAAATAAAGAAAAAAAATGGAACTAGAGAAAGTTTATTCGTCAATGTATTTTCTTCTACAGTTTGTGATGTCATTTTACAGGAACAAAAGGATAAGCATGTGAAGGAAATACACGAACTTCCATGTTTGAAAAGGAAGCTTGTTCATAGTGCTTTATCATGCATTTGGTCCGTCGATAAGAAGCAAATTCGTCAAACACAACGCATGGAATTATTCATTGTTACATGTCAAGGTGGGGTACTGTTGTCAAGAAATGTTATCGATGGATTGATACCATTGGAAAGTAACAAATATCAAGTTGAATTTGATCCTGGAAGCAGAGAATTAGTTTCAACTTGCAAAAAAATAAAATTCCTTCACAAGATCATAATAAAAACTTACTTTAAAACTAGTGTCTTAAGATTCGGGACAAATCTTCTCGAAGAAGGAGGGTACGATGTGAATTGCATATGGGTCAAATGGAGGATGACTAATGCGCCGTGTTGATGCAGTTTCTTTTATTTAAACAAGGGCCCAATGCTTTGTAAAATTGGCTGACCAAATTGTGTTTGTGCTTAACCAATTAACGGGCTTTAGCTTTGCTTTATCTTCAAGTTGAAATAATGGTCCATATGCCAACTTAAGAACCAACCTTTGGAAGATTAAGAGGACCTTTGCTCAAAGTTTTTGGATGACTTTTGGTAGCCTTAAATTCAGTTACAATCAACCATTAAGTAGCGGATCATTATTAGCTTGAGTGGATCATTAATTAATAGCTTTAAGCGGGATGATATTGAAATTTATGTGTCTTTTGTAATTCTGATGGTTAAAGCTCCTATATAAGTTGAACCATTTTCATCAATGAAGGCAAGCTGAGTTTTATTCAGAAAATAAACGAGTTGTATCTCATCTATCTTAGTGAGAGTGATTCTCCTAAGTTCTTGAGTGATTCAAGAATCCATGAGTTTAATCAAAGGTCCTTTACCCCTTTGTGTGTTTCAACTCTTAGGCTTATCTTCCATTCTTGGAAGTGTGATGTCTATCAATTTCCGTTCCATCTTCTTTTATGTTTCCATTTTCTCGTTTTAAATAATTTCTCAAATTTCTTGCTTGTTAGCATTCCAACAATGATAGATCAGTCAAACGAATCAAACGCTGTGGATTCACATCATTTGGTATTCACAGCCTGGCCATCTAGACTTCAAATAGGAAAGGAAGTTTATTATACAAAGTGTTTAACCGAAGGCCATCCATGTTTAGTTGCATTCGATTACGGAAGCGAAAACAATGTTCTGAACTAGAGTTTGGTGGAGAAACTCCAGTTACCAACAACCTTTCATCTGGATCAAGCTTGGATCAAATTCAGTACATGGCAATGTGTGAAAGAAGTATTATGTGATATTGCTCCCATGGACTCTTGTCATCTTCTTTTGGGATGGGCATGACTTTATTTTAAAACACTCCATCTTGATGAACGTTCCCTTTATTTGAGGCATGAGGGACATCAAAAGAAGTAGAAGTTTATGACACCAAGACAAGTCAGTAAGGATCAACGTAGGCTGAAGGAGAAAACAGAAAAAGAAAGAATAGAAAAAGAAGTAATAGAAACTGCAGAAGGAAGGGAAAATAAAGAAAAAGAAATGGAACTAGAGAAAGTTTATTCGTCAATGTTTTTTCTTCTACAGTTTGTGATGTCATTTTACAGGAACAAAAGGATAAGCATGTGAAGGTGATATCGCTGTCGTTAGGCGATCAAATTACCACTACTTTAGCAACTTCAGTATTGCCAGTTTGTAGTGAAGAAAATAGTTAGGGTTAAGATAACCCTGAGTCGTCTCACAACGAATACGGAATTGATCTCAAATATTTGATTCTCAAAAATGCAATTTAAAACTACGAACTATAAAAATAAGGGGGTTTTGATATGCAAAGAAAATGACACAGAAGATTGTAAACACAGTAATAGTAAATAGGTCAATTCCACTGCTTTTCCTAAATAAGATTCTTCATTGGTTATCTAGAGATTATTGTTAAATTAATTATTGTTGTTGATTTACAAATAAATCAATGTAAAGACTCAATTCATTTGTTGGCATCCTCACTTTTAATCAAAGTACAGTCTCAATTAAAAGTGAGAATTGTTTAGATTGTCCATAGTAAATTTAATCAAAGTACAGTCTCAATTAATTTTACTATGCCTAATCATGTCTATTCCTTTGTTTCTTTACCAAATAGAAAACTTAATTAATCAAAGTAAAGTCTTGACTAATTTTAGTTAAAGTAATTACCTTTAATCAAATTAAAGTCTCAATTATTGGCAAAAACTTATTTAATCAAATGAAAGTTTCTAAACAAAATCAAAGTAAAGTCTCAATTTAATTTAAAAACCTTTTAACTCATATGATTAGCATGTATGTAGATTTAAAATCATTATTTTCTATTCGATTAAGAAGCAAAGGACATAGATAAACAAAAACCACAACAATAATCAAAATAACGAAACATATAAATTCATCTAACCTCAGAATCCATTTAAGAAATTACAGTGGAATCAACCCTAAAAGCTTAGCCCTCCATGGCTTTGATGGAATACATGATGATATGAAAGAAAGAAAATGAAAGAAAGAATGAGAGATGTGGTGGAGACGGTATCTGCCAAAACCAGAGAGTTTTAAGTGTCTAAGCTGTAAGCTGTAAATTGTCAGTCGCCAGTCCCCGCTTCTGCTCCCTTAAGTCTCTTTATATAGACTTCAACTGGACTTTGGGCTTTATCTGTCAGTTGCTAAATTCTTTCATTTTTATTTAATTAATTAGCAACTCAATCTCTGTCCAATTTCCAATTCTGCCCCTCTTATTTAAGCATTTTTACAAAATTGACCAGAATTTGACCAGAGTTTGACCAGTTTGACCAGAGTTTGACCAGTTGACTGCCTATCACATGCTGACACGTGGCAGTGCAGATTCTCTCTCCAGAATTAGGGTTTCACTCTCACACTCTTCTCCTTGGCTGCGTGGCTGACGGCGGCTGCTGCCGTTTTCCGATGAGTGCGGTGCGGCGCGGTGGTTCGCTCTCACTCATGGTGGCATGGACGGCACTGCAAGTTTCGCTGGTGCGTCGTGGACGTGCCTGATTGAAGCTTCAATGGTGGCTTCGTATGGTGCTGTTGCTGTTGCGAAATCTGCTGGTGGTGGTGCGCGGACGTCTCCGCTGTTGCCATGAGGATCTGTTCGAAGGTGGTGCTGCGATGGCTGCGGAACTGAGGTGAGGACGGCGGAACTGGTGCAGAGAACGTGAAGATCTCGCGGTGGCCGTGAATCTGAAGGTGGATTCGAGCTGGTGCAGGTGTGGACGGAAATGGTTGCGCGTCGCTGCAGGTGCTTGTCGGAAACGGCGGCGCGAATGGAGGGAGGAAGATGGTAGTGTGCGAAACTGCGGTTGTTGTTGCTCCTGCGTTTTCCGGCGTGAAGGTGGTGACGTGACGGAACAGTGGCGGATCTGCTGCAGCGGCGTGGTGGTCGGCGAGGTTGGCGGCGGCGGCTGCCATGGTGATAGAAGGAGAGGAGAAAATTAGGGTTAGGGTTTTGGGAGATGAAGATGATGACGTGGCAGAATCTGATTGGTTAATTTGGTAAGGTGGGGATTATGACACGTGGCGGCTTATGGTTGGCTAATCTTAAAAGGTGGGGATTGCCACATGGCATGATCTGGTTGAGTGGAGTTTAAGTGGTAGGAGGGGTGCAACTTAGTGAAAACTGGGGGTGCAGAACAGGTTTTTTGTGGTCCACTTTAAAAGGGGTGTGCAAATAAAATCTGGGGGTGCATTTAGCTCCTGATTTATTCTTTTTCAGAATTTCTTGATTTTGGACTTATTTTGTAACTTTGAATATTTCAAAATCACATTATTAATTGACCAAAAATAAATTCCAGCTGCATTAACAAACATTAGAATATCCAATAATATTTTATGCAACTAAAATCAATTTTTACGCCACTTTTACCAAACTTACTCAATAAATCCAATAATCACAAATCCTAATTAAATCAATCTTTAAGCACAGAAAATTCAATTAAATCCCAAATTTAAATATTAAATGAGGGCAAAAATTTGAACTTATCAGAAGGAAATACACGAACTTCCATGTTTGAAAAGGAAACTTGTTCATAGTGCTTTATCATGCATTTGGTCTGTCGATAAGAAGCAAATTCGTCAAACACAACACATGGAATTATTTATTGTTACATATCAAGGTGGGGTACTGTTGCCAAGAAATGTTATCGACGGATTGCAACCATTAGAAAGTAACAAATATCAAGTTGAATTTGATCCTGGAAGAAGAGAATTAGTTTCAACTTGTGAAAAAATAAAATTCGTTCACAAGATCATAATAAAAACTTACTTTAAAACTAGTGTATTAAGATTCGGGACAAATCTTCTCGAAGAAGGAGGGTATGATGTGAATTGCATATGGGTCAAATGGAGGATGACTAATGCGCCGTGTTGATGCAGTTTCTTTTATTTAAATAAGGGCCCAATGCTTTGTAAAATTGGCTGACCAAATTGTGTTTGTGCTTAACCAATTAATGGGCTTTAGTTTTGCTTTATCTTCAAGTTGAAATAAGGGTCCATATGCCAACTTAAGAACCAACCTTTGGAAGATCAATAGGACCTTTGCTCAAAGTTTGTGGATGACTTTTGGTAGCCTTAAGTTCAGTTACAATCAACCATTAAGTAGCGGATCATTATTAGCTTGAGAGGATCATTAATTAATAGCTTTTAGCGGTATGATATTGAAATTTATGTGTCTTTTGTAATTCTGATAGTTAAAGCTCCTATATCAGTTGAACCATTTTCATCAATGAAGGCAAGCTGAGTTTTATTCAGAAAATAAACGAGTTTTATCTCATCTATCTTAGTGAGAGTGATTCTCCTAAGTTCTTGAGTGATTCAAGAATCCATGAGTTTAATCAAAGGTCCTTTATCCCTTTGTGTATTTCAACTCTTAGGCTTATCTTCCATTCTTGGAAGTGTGATGTCTATCAATTTTCATTCCATCTTCTTTTATGTTTCCATTTTCTCGTTTTAAATAATTTCTCAAATTTCTTGCTTGTTAGCATTCCAACAATGGCAGATCAGTCAAACGAATCGAACGTTGTGGAATCACATCATTTGGTATTCACAACCTGGCCATCTAGATTTGGAATAGGAAAGGAAGTTTATTATACAAAGTGTTTAACCGAAGGCCATCCATGTTTACTTGCATTCGATTACGGAAGCGAAAACAATGTTCAGAACCAGAGTTTGGTGGAGAAACTCCAGTTACCAGCAACCTTTCATCTGGATCAAGCATCGATCAAATTCAGTACATGGCAATGTGAGAAAGAAGTATTATGTGATATTGCTCCCATGGACTCTTGTCATCTTCTTTTGGGATGGGCATGGCTTCATTTTAAAGCACACCATCTTGATGAACTTTCCTTTTATTTGAGGCATGAGGGACATCAAAAGAAGTAGAAGTTTATGACACCAAGACAAGTCAGTAAGGATCAACGTAGGCTGAAGGAGAAAACAGAAAAAGAAAGAATAGAGAAAGAAGTAATAGAAATTGCAGAAGGAAGGGAAAATAAAGAAAAAGAAATGGAACTAGAGAAAGTTTATTCGTCAATGTTTTTTCTTCTACAGTTTGTGATGTCATTTTACAGGAACAAAAGGATATGCATGTGAAGGAAATACACGAACTTCCATGTTTGAAAAGGAAGCTTGTTCATAGTGCTTTATCATGCATTTGGTCCGTCGATAAGAAGCAAATTCGTCAAACACAATGTATGGAATTATTTATTGTTACATATCAAGGTGGGATACTGTTGCCAAGAAATGTTATCAACGGATTGCAACCATTGGAAAGTAACAAATATCAAGTTGAATTTGATCCTAGAAGAAGAGAATTAGTTTCAACTTGTGAAAAAATAAAATTCCTTCACAAGATCATAATAAAAACTTACTTTAAAACTAGTGTCTTAAGATAGAGGACAAATCTTCTCGAAGAAGGAGGGTATGATGTGAATTGCATATGGGTCAAATGGAGGATGACTATTGCGCCGTGTTGATGCAGTTTCTTTTATTTAAACAAGGGCCCAATGCTTTGTAAAATTGGCTGACCAAATTGTGTTTGTGCTTAACCAATTAATGGGCTTTAGTTTTGCTTTCTCTTCAAGTTGAAATAAGGGTCCATATGCCAACTTAAGAACCAACCTTTGGAAGATCAAGAGGACCTTTGCTCAAAGTTTGTGGATCACTTTTGGTAGCCTTAAATTCAGTTACAATCAACCATTAAGTAGCGGATCATTATTAGCTTGAGTGGATCATTAACTAAGAGCTTTAAGCGGGATGATATTGAAATTTATGTGTCTTTTGTAATTCAGATGGTTAACGCTCCTATATAAGTTGAACCATTTTCATCAATGAAGGCAAGCTGAGTTTTATTCAGAAAATAAACGAGTTTTATCTCATCTATCTTAGTGAGAGTGATTCTCCTAAGTTGTTGAGTGATTCAAGAATCCATGAGTTTAATCAAAGGTCCTTTATCCCTTTGTGTGTTTCAACTCTTAGGCTTATCTTCCATTCTTGGAAGTGTGATGTCTATCAATTTTCATTCCATCTTCTTTTATGTTTCCATTTTCTCGTTTTAAATAATTTCTCAAATTTCTTGCTTGTTAGCATTCTAACAATAATAGATCAGTCAAACGAATCGAACGCTGTGGATTCACATCATTTGGTATTCACAGCCTGGCCATCTAGATTTGGAATAGGAAAGGAAGTTTATTATACAAAGTGTTTAACCGAAGGCCATCCATGTTTACTTGCATTCGATTACGGAAGCGAAAACAATGTTCTGAACCAGAGTTTGGTGGAGAAACTCAAGTTACCAGCAACCTTTCATCTGGATCAAGCATGGATCAAATTCAGTACATGGCAATGTGAGAAAGAAGTATTATGTGATATTGCTCCCATGGACTCTTGTCATCTTCTTTTGGGATGGGCATGGCTTTATTTTAAAACACTCCATCTTGATGAACGTTCCCTTTATTTGAGGCATGAGGGACATCAAAAGAAGTAGAAGTTTATGACACCAAGACAAGTCAGTAAGGATCAACGTAGGCTGAAGGAGAAAACAGAAAAAGAAAGAATAGAAAAAGAAGTAATAGAAACTGTAGAAGGAAGGGAAAATAAAGAAAAAGAAATGGAACTATAGAAATTTTATTTGTTAATGTTTTTTCTTCTACAGTTTGTGATGTCATTTTACAGGAACAAAAGGATAAGCATGTGAAGGAAATACACGAACTTCCATGTTTGAAAAGGAAGCTTGTTCATAGTGCTTTATCATGCATTTGGTCCGTCGAGAAGAAGCAAATTCGTCAAACACAACGCATGGAATTATTTATTGTTACAAATCAAGGTGGGGTACTGTTGCCAACAAATGTTATCGACGGATTGCACCTATTGGAAAGTAACCAATATAAGGTTGAATTTGATCCTGGAAGAAGAGAATTAGTTTCAACTTGTGAAAAAATAAAATTCGTTCACAAGATCATAATAAAAACTTACTTTAAAACTAGTGTCTTAAGATTCGGGACAAATCTTCTCGAAGAAGGAGGGTATGATGTGAATTGCATATGGGTCAAATGGAGGATGACTAATGCGCCGTGTTGATGCAGTTTCTTTTATTTAAATAAGGGCCCAATGCTTTGTAAAATTGGCTGACCAAATTGTGTTTGTGCTTAACCAATAAATGGGCTTTAGTTTTGCTTTATCTTCAAGTTGAAATAAGGGTCCATATGCCAACTTAAGAACCAACCTTTGGAAGATCAAGAGGACCTTTGCTCAAAGTTTGTGGATGACTTTTGGTAGCCTTAACTTCAGTTACAATCAACCATTAAGTAGCGGATCATTATTAGCTTGAGAGGATAATTAATTAATAGCTTTTAGCGGGATGATATTGAAATTTATGTGTCTTTTGTAATTCTGATGGTTAAAGCTCCTATATAAGTTGAACCATTTTCATCAATGAAGGCAAGCTGAGTTTTATTCAGAAAATAAACGAGTTTTATCTCATCTATCTTAGTGAGAGTGATTCTCCTAAGTTCTTGAGTGATTCAAGAATCCATGACTTTAATCAAAGGTCCTTTATCCCTTTGTGTGTTTCAACTCTTAGGCTTATCTTCCATTCTTGGAAGTGTGATGTCTATCAATTTTCATTCCATCTTCTTTTATGTTTCCATTTTCTCGTTTTAAATAATTTCTCAAATTTCTTGCTTGTTAGCATTCCAACAATGGTAGATCAGTCAAACGAATCAAACGCTGTGGATTCACATCATTTGGTATTCACAGCCTGGCTATCTAGATTTGGAATAGGAAAGGAAGTTTATTATACAAAGTGTTTAACCGAAGGCCATCCATGTTTAGTTGAATTCGATTACGGAAGCGAAAACAATGTTGCGAACCAAAGTTTGGTGGAGAAACTCCAGTTACCAGCAACCTTTCATCTGGATCAAGCATGGATCAAATTTAGTACATGGCAATGTGTGAAAGAAGTATTATGTGATATTGCTCCCATGGACTCTTGTCATCTTCTTTTGGGATGGGCATGGCTTCATTTTAAAGCACTCCATCTTGATGAACTTTCCTTTTATTTGAGGCATGAGGGGCATCAAAAGAAGTAGAAGTTTATGACACCAAGACAAGTCAGTAAGGATCAACGTAGGCTGAAGGAGAAAACAGAAAAAGAAAGAATAGAGAAAGAAGTAATAGAAACTACTGAAGGAAGGGAAAATAAAGAAAAAGAAATGGAACTAGAAAAAGTTTATTCGTCAATGTTTTTTCTTCTACAGTTTGTGATGTCATATCACAGGAACAAGAGGATAAGCATGTGAAGGAAATACACGAACTTTCATGTTTGAAAAGGAAGCTTGTTCATAGTGCTTTATCACGCATTTGGTCCGTCGATAAGAAGCAAATTCGTTAAACACAACGCATGGAATTATTTATTGTTACATATCAAGGTGGGGTACTGTTGCCAGGAAATGTTATCGACGGATTGCAACCATTGGAAAGTAACAAATATCAAGTTGAATTTGATCCTGGAAGAAGAGAATTAGTTTCAACTTGTGAAAAAATAAAATTCGTTCACAAGATCATAATAAAAATTTACTTTAAAACTACTGTCTTAAGATTCGGGACAAATCTTCTCGAAGAAGGAGGGTATGATGTGAATTGCATATGGGTCAAATGGAGGATGACTAATGCGCCGTGTTAATGCAGTTTCTTTTATTTAAACAAGGGCCCAATGCTTCGTAAAATTGGCTGACCAAATTGTGTTTGTGCTTAACCAATTAATGGGCTTTAGTTTTGCTTTATCTTCAAGTTGAAATAGGGGTCCATATGCCAACTTAAGAGCCAACCTTTGGAAGATCAAGAGGACCTTTGCTCAAAGTTTGTGGATGACTTTTGGTAGCCTTAAATTCAGTTACAATCAACCATTAAGTAGCGGATCATTATTAGCTTGAGTGGATCATTAATTAATAGCTTTAAGCGGGATGCTATTGAAATTTATGTGTCTTTTGTAATTCTGATGGTTAAAGCTCCTATATAAGTTGAACCATTTTCATCAATGAAGGCAAGCTGAGTTTTATTCAGAAAATAAACGAGTTTTATCTCATCTATCTTAGTGACAGTGATTCTCCTAAGTTCTTGAGTGATTCAAGAATCCATGAGTTTAATCAAAGGTCCTTTATCCCTTTGTGTTTCAACTCTTAGGCTTATCTTCCATTCTTGGAAGTGTGATGTCTATCAATTTTCGTTCCATCTTCTTTTATGTTTCCATTTTCTCGTTTTAAATAATTTCTCAAATTTCTTGCTTGTTAGCATTCCAACAATGATAGATCAGTCAAACGAATCGTACGCTGTGGATTCACATCATTTGGTATTCACAGCCTGGCGATCTAGATTTGGAATAGGGAAGGAAGTTTATTACACAAAGTGTTTAACCGAAGGGCATCCATGTTTAGTTGCATTCGATTACGGAAGCGACAACAATGTTGTGAACCAAAGTTTGGTGGAGAAACTCCAGTTACCAGCAACCTTTCATCTGGATCAAGCATGGATCAAATACAGTACATGGCAATGTGTGACAGAGGTATTATGTGATATTGCTCCCACGGACTCTTGTCATCTTCTTTTGGGATGGGCATGGCTTCATTTTAAAACACTCCATCTTGATGAACGTTCCGTTTATTTGAGGCATGAGGGACATCAAAGGAAGTAGAAGTTTATGACACCAAGACAAGTCAGTAAGGATCAACGTAGGCTGAAGGATAAAACAGAAAAAGAAAGAATAGAAAAAGAAGTAATAGAAACTGCAGAAGGAAGGGAAAATAAAGAAAAAGAAATGGAACTAGAGAAAGTTTATTCGTCAATGTTTTTTCTTCTACAGTTTGTGATGTCATTTTACAGGAACAAAAGGATAAGTGTGTGAAGGAAATACACGAACTTCCATGTTTGAAAAGGAAGCTTGTTCATAGTGCTTTATCATGCATTTGGTCCGTCGATAAGAAGCAAATTCGTCAAACACAACGCATGGAATTATTCATTGTTACATGTCAAGGTGGGGTACTGTTGTCAAGAAATGTTATCGATGGATTGCAACCATTGGAAAGTAACAAATATCAAGTTGAATTTGATCCTGGAAGCAGAGAATTAGTTTCAACTTGCGAAAAAATAAAATTCCTTCACAAGATCATAATAAAAACTTACTTTAAAACTAGTGTCATAAGATTCGGGACAAATCTTCTCGAAGAAGGAGGGTACGATGTGAATTGCATATGGGTCAAATGGAGGATGACTAATGTGCCGTGTTGATGCAGTTTCTTTTATTTAAACAAGGGCCCAATGCTTTGTAAAATTGGCTGACCAAATTGTGTTTATGCTTAACCAATTAATGGGCTTTAGTTTTGCTTTATCTTCAAGTTGAAATAATGGTCCATATGCCAACTTAAGAACCAACCTTTGGAAGATCAAGAGGACCTTTGCTCAAAGTTTTTGGATGACTTTTGGTAGCCTTAAATTCAGTTACAATCAACAATTAAGTAGCGAATCATTATTAGCTTGAGTGGATCATTAATTAATAGCTTTAAGCGGGATGATATTGAAATTTATGTGTCTTTTGTAATTCTGATGGTTACAGCTCCTATATAAGTTGAACCATTTTCATCAATGAAGGCAAGCTGAGTTTTATTCAGAAAATAAACGAGTTTTATCTCATCTATCTTAGTGAGAGTGATTCTCCTAAGTCCTTGAGTGATTCAAGAATTCATGAGTTTAATCAAAGGTCTTTTATCCCTTTGTGTGTTTCAATTCTTAGGCTTATCTTCCATTCTTGGAAGTGTGATGTCTATCAATTTTCGTTCCATCTTCTTTTATGTTTCCATTTTCTCGTTTTAAATAATTTCTCAAATTTCATGCTTGTTAGCATTCCAACAATGATAGATCACTCAAACGAATCGAACGTTGTGGATTCACATCATTTGGTATTCTTAGCATGGCCATCTAGACTTGGAATAGGAAAGGAAGTTTATTATACAAAGTGTTTAACCGAAGGCCATGCATGTTTAGTTGCATTCGATTACGGAAGCGAAAACAATGTTGTGAGCCAAAGATTGGTGGAGAAACTCCAGTTACCAGTAACCTTTCATCTGGATCAAGCATGGATCAAATTCAGTACATGGCAATGTGTGAAAGAAGTATTATGTGATATTGCTCCCATGGACTCTTGTCATCTTCTTTTGGGATGGGCATGGCTTCATTTTAAAACACTCCATCTTGATGAACGTTCCCTTTATTTGAGGCATGAGGGACATCAAAGGAAGTAGAAGTTTATGACACCAAGACAAGTCAGTAAGGATCAACGTAGGCTGAAGGAGAAAACAGAAAAAGAAAGAATAGAAAAAGAAGTAATAGAAACTGCAGAAGGAAGGGAAAATAAAGAAAAAGAAATGGAACTAGAGAAAGTTTATTCGTCAATGTATTTTCTTCTACAGTTTGTGATGTCATTTTACAGGAACAAAAGGATAAGCATGTGAAGGAAATACACGAACTTCCATGTTTGAAAAGGAAGCTTGTTCATAGTGCTTTATCATGCATTTGGTTCGTCGATAAGAAGCAAATTCGTCAAACACAACGCATGGAATTATTTATTGTTACATGTCAAGGTGGGGTACTGTTGTCAAGAAATGTTATCGACGGATTGCAACCATTGGAAAGTAACAAATATCAAGTTGAATTTGATCCTGGAAGAAGAGAATTAGTTTCAACTTGCGAAAAAATAAAATTCCTTCACAAGATCATAATAAAAACTTACTTTAAAACTAGTGTCTTAAGATTCGGGACAAATCTTCTCGAAGAAGGAGGGTACGATGTGATTTGCATATGGGTCAAATGGAGGATGACTAATGCGCCGTGTTGATGCAGTTTCTTTTATTTAAACAAGGGCCCAATGCTTTGTAAAATTGGCTGACCAAATTGTGTTTGTGCTTAACCAATTAATGGGCTTTAGTTTTGCTTTATCTTCAAGTTGAAATAAGGGTCCATATGCCAACTTAAGAACCAACCTTTGGAAGATAAAGAGGACCTTTGCTCAAAGTTTGTGGATGACTTTTGGTAGCCTTAAATTCAGTTACAATCAACCATTAAGTAGCGGATCATTATTAGCTTGAGTGGATCATTAATTAATAGCTTTAAGCGGGATGATATTGAAATTTATGTGTCTTTTGTAATTCTGATGGTTAAAGCTCCTATATAAGTTGAACAATTTTCATCAATGAAGGCAAGCTGAGTTTTATTCAGAAAATAAACGAGTTTTATCTCATCTATCTTAGTGAGAGTGATTCAAGAATCCATGAGTTTAATCAAAGGTCCTTTATCCCTTTGTGTGTTTCAACTCTTAGGCTTATCTTCCATTCTTGGAAGTGTGATGTCTATCAGTTTCCGTTCCATCTTCTTTTATGTTTCCATTTTCTCGTTTTAAATAATTTCTCAAATTTCTTGCTTGTTAGCATTCCAACAATGATAGATCAGTCAAACGAATCGAACGCTGTGGATTCACATCATTTGGTATTCACAGCTTGGCCATCTAGACTTGGAATAGGAAAGGAAGTTTATTACACCAAGTGTTTAACCGAAGGCCATCCATGTTTAGTTGCATTCGATTACGGAAGCGAAAACAATGTTGTGAGCCAAAGATTGGTGGAGAAACTCCAGTTACCAGCAACCTTTCATCTGGATCAAGCTTGGATCAAATTCAGTACATGGCAATGTGTGAAAGAAGTATTATGTGATATTGCTCCCATGGACTCTTGTCATCTTCTTTTGGGATGGGCATGGATTCAATTTAAAACACTCCATCTTGATGAACATTCCCTTTATTTGAGGCATGAGGGACATCAAAGGAAGTAGAAGTTTATGACACCAAGACAAGTCAGTAAGGATCAACGTAGGCTGAAGGAGAAAACAGAAAAAGAAAGCATAGAAAAAGAAGTAATAGAAACTACAGATGGAAGGGAACATAAAGAAAAAGAAATGGAACTAGAGAAAGTTTATTCGTCAATGTATTTTCTTCTACAGTTTGTGATGTCATTTTACAGGAACAAAAGGATAAGCATGTGAAGGAAATACACGAACTTCCATGTTTGAAAAGGAAGCTTGTTCATAGTGCTTTATCATGCATTTGGTCCGTCGATAAGAAGCAAATTCGTCAAACATAACGCATGGAATTATTTATTGTTACATATCAACGTGGGGTACTATTGTCAAGAAATGTTATCGACGGATTGCAACCATTGGAAAGTAACAAATATCAAGTTGAATTTGATCCTGGAAGAAGAGAATTAGTTTCAACTTGCGAAAAAATAAAATTCCTTCACAAGATCATAATAAAAACTTACTTTAAAACTAGTGTCTTAAGATTCGGGACAAATCTTCTCGAAGAAGGAGGGTACGATGTGAATTGCATATGGGTCAAATGGAGGATGACTAATGCGCCGTGTTGATGCAGTTTCTTTTATTTAAATAAGGGCCCAATGCTTTGTAAAATTGGCTGACCAAATTGTGTTTGTGCTTAACCAATTAATGGGCTTTAGTTTTCCTTTATCTTCAAGTTGAAATAAGGGTCCATATGCCAACTTAAGAACCAACCTTTGGAAGATCAAGAGGACCTTTGCTCAAAGTTTGTGGATGACTTTTGGTAGCCTTAAATTCAGTTACAATCAACCATTAAGTAGCGGATCATTATTAGCTTGAGTGGATCATTAATTAATAGCTTTAAGCGGGATAATATTTAAATTTATGTGTCTTTTGTAATTCTGATGGTTAAAGCTCCTATATAAGTTGAACCATTTTCATCAATGAAGGCAAGCTGAGTTTTATTCAGAAAATAAAAGAGTTTTATCTCATCTATGTTAGTGAGAGTGATTCTCCTAAGTTCTTGAGTGATTCAAGAATCCATGAGTTTAATCAAAGGTCCTTTATCCCTTTGTGTGTTTCAACTCTTAGGCTTATCTTCCATTCTTGTAAGTGTGATGTCTATAAATTTCCGTTCCATCTTCTTTTATGTTTCCATTCTCTCGTTTTAAATAATTTCTCAAATTTCTTGCTTGTTAGCATTCCAACAATGATAGATCACTCAAACGAATCGAACGCTGTGGATTCACATCATTTGGTATTCACAGCATGGCCATCTAGACTTGGAATAGGAAAGGAAGTTTATTATACAAAGTGTTTAACCGAAGGCCATGCATGTTTAGTTGCATTCGATTACGGAAGCGAAAACAATGTTGTGAGCCAAAGATTGGTGGAGAAACTCCAGTTACCAGTAACCTTTCATCTGGATCAAGCATGGATCAAATTCAGTACATGGCAATGTGTGAAAGAAGTATTATGTGATATTGCTCCCATGGACTCTTGTCATCTTCTTTTGGGTTGGGCATGGCTTCATTTTAAAACACTCCATCTTGATGAACGTTCCCTTTATTTGAGGCATGAGGGACATCAAAGGAAGTAGAAGTTTATGACACCAAGACAAGTCAGTAAGGATCAACGTAGGCTGAAGGAGAAAACAGAAAAAGAAAGAATAGAAAAAGAAGTAATAGAAAGTGCAGAAGGAAGGGAAAATAAAGAAAAAAAATGGAACTAGAGAAAGTTTATTCGTCAATGTATTTTCTTCTACAGTTTGTGATGTCATATCACAGGAACAAGAGGATAAGCATGTGAAGGAAATACACGAACTTTCATGTTTGAAAAGGAAGCTTGTTCATAGTGCTTTATCACGCATTTGGTCCGTCGATAAGAAGCAAATTCGTTAAACACAACGCATGGAATTATTTATTGTTACATATCAAGGTGGGGTACTGTTGCCAGGAAATGTTATCGACGGATTGCAACCATTGGAAAGTAACAAATATCAAGTTGAATTTGATCCTGGAAGAAGAGAATTAGTTTCAACTTGTGAAAAAATAAAATTCGTTCACAAGATCATAATAAAAATTTACTTTAAAACTACTGTCTTAAGATTCGGGACAAATCTTCTCGAAGAAGGAGGGTATGATGTGAATTGCATATGGGTCAAATGGAGGATGACTAATGCGCCGTGTTAATGCAGTTTCTTTTATTTAAACAAGGGCCCAATGCTTCGTAAAATTGGCTGACCAAATTGTGTTTGTGCTTAACCAATTAATGGGCTTTAGTTTTGCTTTATCTTCAAGTTGAAATAGGGGTCCATATGCCAACTTAAGAGCCAACCTTTGGAAGATCAAGAGGACCTTTGCTCAAAGTTTGTGGATGACTTTTGGTAGCCTTAAATTCAGTTACAATCAACCATTAAGTAGCGGATCATTATTAGCTTGAGTGGATCATTAATTAATAGCTTTAAGCGGGATGCTATTGAAATTTATGTGTCTTTTGTAATTCTGATGGTTAAAGCTCCTATATAAGTTGAACCATTTTCATCAATGAAGGCAAGCTGAGTTTTATTCAGAAAATAAACGAGTTTTATCTCATCTATCTTAGTGACAGTGATTCTCCTAAGTTCTTGAGTGATTCAAGAATCCATGAGTTTAATCAAAGGTCCTTTATCCCTTTGTGTTTCAACTCTTAGGCTTATCTTCCATTCTTGGAAGTGTGATGTCTATCAATTTTCGTTCCATCTTCTTTTATGTTTCCATTTTCTCGTTTTAAATAATTTCTCAAATTTCTTGCTTGTTAGCATTCCAACAATGATAGATCAGTCAAACGAATCGTACGCTGTGGATTCACATCATTTGGTATTCACAGCCTGGCGATCTAGATTTGGAATAGGGAAGGAAGTTTATTACACAAAGTGTTTAACCGAAGGGCATCCATGTTTAGTTGCATTCGATTACGGAAGCGACAACAATGTTGTGAACCAAAGTTTGGTGGAGAAACTCCAGTTACCAGCAACCTTTCATCTGGATCAAGCATGGATCAAATACAGTACATGGCAATGTGTGACAGAGGTATTATGTGATATTGCTCCCACGGACTCTTGTCATCTTCTTTTGGGATGGGCATGGCTTCATTTTAAAACACTCCATCTTGATGAACGTTCCGTTTATTTGAGGCATGAGGGACATCAAAGGAAGTAGAAGTTTATGACACCAAGACAAGTCAGTAAGGATCAACGTAGGCTGAAGGATAAAACAGAAAAAGAAAGAATAGAAAAAGAAGTAATAGAAACTGCAGAAGGAAGGGAAAATAAAGAAAAAGAAATGGAACTAGAGAAAGTTTATTCGTCAATGTTTTTTCTTCTACAGTTTGTGATGTCATTTTACAGGAACAAAAGGATAAGTGTGTGAAGGAAATACACGAACTTCCATGTTTGAAAAGGAAGCTTGTTCATAGTGCTTTATCATGCATTTGGTCCGTCGATAAGAAGCAAATTCGTCAAACACAACGCATGGAATTATTCATTGTTACATGTCAAGGTGGGGTACTGTTGTCAAGAAATGTTATCGATGGATTGCAACCATTGGAAAGTAACAAATATCAAGTTGAATTTGATCCTGGAAGCAGAGAATTAGTTTCAACTTGCGAAAAAATAAAATTCCTTCACAAGATCATAATAAAAACTTACTTTAAAACTAGTGTCATAAGATTCGGGACAAATCTTCTCGAAGAAGGAGGGTACGATGTGAATTGCATATGGGTCAAATGGAGGATGACTAATGTGCCGTGTTGATGCAGTTTCTTTTATTTAAACAAGGGCCCAATGCTTTGTAAAATTGGCTGACCAAATTGTGTTTATGCTTAACCAATTAATGGGCTTTAGTTTTGCTTTATCTTCAAGTTGAAATAATGGTCCATATGCCAACTTAAGAACCAACCTTTGGAAGATCAAGAGGACCTTTGCTCAAAGTTTTTGGATGACTTTTGGTAGCCTTAAATTCAGTTACAATCAACAATTAAGTAGCGAATCATTATTAGCTTGAGTGGATCATTAATTAATAGCTTTAAGCGGGATGATATTGAAATTTATGTGTCTTTTGTAATTCTGATGGTTACAGCTCCTATATAAGTTGAACCATTTTCATCAATGAAGGCAAGCTGAGTTTTATTCAGAAAATAAACGAGTTTTATCTCATCTATCTTAGTGAGAGTGATTCTCCTAAGTCCTTGAGTGATTCAAGAATTCATGAGTTTAATCAAAGGTCTTTTATCCCTTTGTGTGTTTCAATTCTTAGGCTTATCTTCCATTCTTGGAAGTGTGATGTCTATCAATTTTCGTTCCATCTTCTTTTATGTTTCCATTTTCTCGTTTTAAATAATTTCTCAAATTTCATGCTTGTTAGCATTCCAACAATGATAGATCACTCAAACGAATCGAACGTTGTGGATTCACATCATTTGGTATTCTTAGCATGGCCATCTAGACTTGGAATAGGAAAGGAAGTTTATTATACAAAGTGTTTAACCGAAGGCCATGCATGTTTAGTTGCATTCGATTACGGAAGCGAAAACAATGTTGTGAGCCAAAGATTGGTGGAGAAACTCCAGTTACCAGTAACCTTTCATCTGGATCAAGCATGGATCAAATTCAGTACATGGCAATGTGTGAAAGAAGTATTATGTGATATTGCTCCCATGGACTCTTGTCATCTTCTTTTGGGATGGGCATGGCTTCATTTTAAAACACTCCATCTTGATGAACGTTCCCTTTATTTGAGGCATGAGGGACATCAAAGGAAGTAGAAGTTTATGACACCAAGACAAGTCAGTAAGGATCAACGTAGGCTGAAGGAGAAAACAGAAAAAGAAAGAATAGAAAAAGAAGTAATAGAAACTGCAGAAGGAAGGGAAAATAAAGAAAAAGAAATGGAACTAGAGAAAGTTTATTCGTCAATGTATTTTCTTCTACAGTTTGTGATGTCATTTTACAGGAACAAAAGGATAAGCATGTGAAGGAAATACACGAACTTCCATGTTTGAAAAGGAAGCTTGTTCATAGTGCTTTATCATGCATTTGGTTCGTCGATAAGAAGCAAATTCGTCAAACACAACGCATGGAATTATTTATTGTTACATGTCAAGGTGGGGTACTGTTGTCAAGAAATGTTATCGACGGATTGCAACCATTGGAAAGTAACAAATATCAAGTTGAATTTGATCCTGGAAGAAGAGAATTAGTTTCAACTTGCGAAAAAATAAAATTCCTTCACAAGATCATAATAAAAACTTACTTTAAAACTAGTGTCTTAAGATTCGGGACAAATCTTCTCGAAGAAGGAGGGTACGATGTGATTTGCATATGGGTCAAATGGAGGATGACTAATGCGCCGTGTTGATGCAGTTTCTTTTATTTAAACAAGGGCCCAATGCTTTGTAAAATTGGCTGACCAAATTGTGTTTGTGCTTAACCAATTAATGGGCTTTAGTTTTGCTTTATCTTCAAGTTGAAATAAGGGTCCATATGCCAACTTAAGAACCAACCTTTGGAAGATAAAGAGGACCTTTGCTCAAAGTTTGTGGATGACTTTTGGTAGCCTTAAATTCAGTTACAATCAACCATTAAGTAGCGGATCATTATTAGCTTGAGTGGATCATTAATTAATAGCTTTAAGCGGGATGATATTGAAATTTATGTGTCTTTTGTAATTCTGATGGTTAAAGCTCCTATATAAGTTGAACAATTTTCATCAATGAAGGCAAGCTGAGTTTTATTCAGAAAATAAACGAGTTTTATCTCATCTATCTTAGTGAGAGTGATTCAAGAATCCATGAGTTTAATCAAAGGTCCTTTATCCCTTTGTGTGTTTCAACTCTTAGGCTTATCTTCCATTCTTGGAAGTGTGATGTCTATCAGTTTCCGTTCCATCTTCTTTTATGTTTCCATTTTCTCGTTTTAAATAATTTCTCAAATTTCTTGCTTGTTAGCATTCCAACAATGATAGATCAGTCAAACGAATCGAACGCTGTGGATTCACATCATTTGGTATTCACAGCTTGGCCATCTAGACTTGGAATAGGAAAGGAAGTTTATTACACCAAGTGTTTAACCGAAGGCCATCCATGTTTAGTTGCATTCGATTACGGAAGCGAAAACAATGTTGTGAGCCAAAGATTGGTGGAGAAACTCCAGTTACCAGCAACCTTTCATCTGGATCAAGCTTGGATCAAATTCAGTACATGGCAATGTGTGAAAGAAGTATTATGTGATATTGCTCCCATGGACTCTTGTCATCTTCTTTTGGGATGGGCATGGATTCAATTTAAAACACTCCATCTTGATGAACATTCCCTTTATTTGAGGCATGAGGGACATCAAAGGAAGTAGAAGTTTATGACACCAAGACAAGTCAGTAAGGATCAACGTAGGCTGAAGGAGAAAACAGAAAAAGAAAGCATAGAAAAAGAAGTAATAGAAACTACAGATGGAAGGGAACATAAAGAAAAAGAAATGGAACTAGAGAAAGTTTATTCGTCAATGTATTTTCTTCTACAGTTTGTGATGTCATTTTACAGGAACAAAAGGATAAGCATGTGAAGGAAATACACGAACTTCCATGTTTGAAAAGGAAGCTTGTTCATAGTGCTTTATCATGCATTTGGTCCGTCGATAAGAAGCAAATTCGTCAAACATAACGCATGGAATTATTTATTGTTACATATCAACGTGGGGTACTATTGTCAAGAAATGTTATCGACGGATTGCAACCATTGGAAAGTAACAAATATCAAGTTGAATTTGATCCTGGAAGAAGAGAATTAGTTTCAACTTGCGAAAAAATAAAATTCCTTCACAAGATCATAATAAAAACTTACTTTAAAACTAGTGTCTTAAGATTCGGGACAAATCTTCTCGAAGAAGGAGGGTACGATGTGAATTGCATATGGGTCAAATGGAGGATGACTAATGCGCCGTGTTGATGCAGTTTCTTTTATTTAAATAAGGGCCCAATGCTTTGTAAAATTGGCTGACCAAATTGTGTTTGTGCTTAACCAATTAATGGGCTTTAGTTTTCCTTTATCTTCAAGTTGAAATAAGGGTCCATATGCCAACTTAAGAACCAACCTTTGGAAGATCAAGAGGACCTTTGCTCAAAGTTTGTGGATGACTTTTGGTAGCCTTAAATTCAGTTACAATCAACCATTAAGTAGCGGATCATTATTAGCTTGAGTGGATCATTAATTAATAGCTTTAAGCGGGATAATATTTAAATTTATGTGTCTTTTGTAATTCTGATGGTTAAAGCTCCTATATAAGTTGAACCATTTTCATCAATGAAGGCAAGCTGAGTTTTATTCAGAAAATAAAAGAGTTTTATCTCATCTATGTTAGTGAGAGTGATTCTCCTAAGTTCTTGAGTGATTCAAGAATCCATGAGTTTAATCAAAGGTCCTTTATCCCTTTGTGTGTTTCAACTCTTAGGCTTATCTTCCATTCTTGTAAGTGTGATGTCTATAAATTTCCGTTCCATCTTCTTTTATGTTTCCATTCTCTCGTTTTAAATAATTTCTCAAATTTCTTGCTTGTTAGCATTCCAACAATGATAGATCACTCAAACGAATCGAACGCTGTGGATTCACATCATTTGGTATTCACAGCATGGCCATCTAGACTTGGAATAGGAAAGGAAGTTTATTATACAAAGTGTTTAACCGAAGGCCATGCATGTTTAGTTGCATTCGATTACGGAAGCGAAAACAATGTTGTGAGCCAAAGATTGGTGGAGAAACTCCAGTTACCAGTAACCTTTCATCTGGATCAAGCATGGATCAAATTCAGTACATGGCAATGTGTGAAAGAAGTATTATGTGATATTGCTCCCATGGACTCTTGTCATCTTCTTTTGGGTTGGGCATGGCTTCATTTTAAAACACTCCATCTTGATGAACGTTCCCTTTATTTGAGGCATGAGGGACATCAAAGGAAGTAGAAGTTTATGACACCAAGACAAGTCAGTAAGGATCAACGTAGGCTGAAGGAGAAAACAGAAAAAGAAAGAATAGAAAAAGAAGTAATAGAAAGTGCAGAAGGAAGGGAAAATAAAGAAAAAAAATGGAACTAGAGAAAGTTTATTCGTCAATGTATTTTCTTCTACAGTTTGTGATGTCATTTTACAGGAACAAAAGGATAAGCATGTGAAGGAAATACACGAACTTCCATGTTTGAAAAGGAAGCTTGTTCATAGTGCTTTATCATGCATTTGGTCCGTCGATAAGAAGCAAATTCGTCAAACACAACGCATGGAATTATTCATTGTTACATGTCAAGGTGGGGTACTGTTGTCAAGAAATGTTATCGATGGATTGATACCATTGGAAAGTAACAAATATCAAGTTGAATTTGATCCTGGAAGCAGAGAATTAGTTTCAACTTGCAAAAAAATAAAATTCCTTCACAAGATCATAATAAAAACTTACTTTAAAACTAGTGTCTTAAGATTCGGGACAAATCTTCTCGAAGAAGGAGGGTACGATGTGAATTGCATATGGGTCAAATGGAGGATGACTAATGCGCCGTGTTGATGCAGTTTCTTTTATTTAAACAAGGGCCCAATGCTTTGTAAAATTGGCTGACCAAATTGTGTTTGTGCTTAACCAATTAACGGGCTTTAGCTTTGCTTTATCTTCAAGTTGAAATAATGGTCCATATGCCAACTTAAGAACCAACCTTTGGAAGATCAAGAGGACCTTTGCTCAAAGTTTTTGGATGACTTTTGGTAGCCTTAAATTCAGTTACAATCAACCATTAAGTAGCGGATCATTATTAGCTTGAGTGGATCATTAATTAATAGCTTTAAGCGGGATGATATTGAAATTTATGTGTCTTTTGTAATTCTGATGGTTAAAGCTCCTATATAAGTTGAACCATTTTCATCAATGAAGGCAAGCTGAGTTTTATTCAGAAAATAAACGAGTTGTATCTCATCTATCTTAGTGAGAGTGATTCTCCTAAGTTCTTGAGTGATTCAAGAATCCATGAGTTTAATCAAAGGTCCTTTACCCCTTTGTGTGTTTCAACTCTTAGGCTTATCTTCCATTCTTGGAAGTGTGATGTCTATCAATTTCCGTTCCATCTTCTTTTATGTTTCCATTTTCTCGTTTTAAATAATTTCTCAAATTTCTTGCTTGTTAGCATTCCAACAATGATAGATCAGTCAAACGAATCAAACGCTGTGGATTCACATCATTTGGTATTCACAGCCTAGCCATCTAGACTTCAAATAGGAAAGGAAGTTTATTATACAAAGTGTTTAACCGAAGGCCATCCATGTTTAGTTGCATTCGATTACGGAAGCGAAAACAATGTTCTGAACCAGAGTTTGGTGGAGAAACTCCAGTTACCAACAACCTTTCATCTGGATCAAGCTTGGATCAAATTCAGTACATGGCAATGTGTGAAAGAAGTATTATGTGATATTGCTCCCATGGACTCTTGTCATCTTCTTTTGGGATGGGCATGACTTTATTTTAAAACACTCCATCTTGATGAACGTTCCCTTTATTTGAGGCATGAGGGACATCAAAAGAAGTAGAAGTTTATGACACCAAGACAAGTCAGTAAGGATCAACGTAGGCTGAAGGAGAAAACAGAAAAAGAAAGAATAGAAAAAGAAGTAATAGAAACTGCAGAAGGAAGGGAAAATAAAGAAAAAGAAATGGAACTAGAGAAAGTTTATTCGTCAATGTTTTTTCTTCTACAGTTTGTGATGTCATTTTACAGGAACAAAAGGATAAGCATGTGAAGGTGATATCGCTGTCGTTAGGCGATCAAATTACCACTACTTTAGCAACTTCAGTATTGCCAGTTTGTAGTGAAGAAAATAGTTAGGGTTAAGATAACCCTGAGTCGTCTCACAACGAATACGGAATTGATCTCAAATATATGATTCTCAAAAATGCAATTTAAAACTACGAACTATAAAAATAAGGGGGTTTTGATATGCAAAGAAAATGACACAGAAGATTGTAAACACAGTAATAGTAAATAGGTCAATTCCACTGCTTTTCCTAAATAAGATTCTTCATTGGTTATCTAGAGATTATTGTTAAATTAATTATTGTTGTTGATTTACAAATAAATCAATGTAAAGACTCAATTCATTTGTTGGCATCCTCACTTTTAATCAAAGTACAGTCTCAATTAAAAGTGAGAATTGTTTAGATTGTCCATAGTAAATTTAATCAAAGTACAGTCTCAATTAATTTTACTATGCCTAATCATGTCTATTCCTTTGTTTCTTTACCAAATAGAAAACTTAATTAATCAAAGTAAAGTCTTGACTAATTTTAGTTAAAGTAATTACCTTTAATCAAATTAAAGTCTCAATTATTGGCAAAAACTTATTTAATCAAATGAAAGTTTCTAAACAAAATCAAAGTAAAGTCTCAATTTAATTTAAAAACCTTTTAACTCATATGATTAGCATGTATGTAGATTTAAAATCATTATTTTCTATTCGATTAAGAAGCAAAGGACATAGATAAACAAAAACCACAACAATAATCAAAATAACGAAACATATAAATTCATCTAACCTCAGAATCCATTTAAGAAATTACAGTGGAATCAACCCTAAAAGCTTAGCCCTCCATGGCTTTGATGGAATACATGATGATATGAAAGAAAGAAAATGAAAGAAAGAATGAGAGATGTGGTGGAGACGGTATCTGCCAAAACCAGAGAGTTTTAAGTGTCTAAGCTGTAAGCTGTAAATTGTCAGTCGCCAGTCCCCGCTTCTGCTCCCTTAAGTCTCTTTATATAGACTTCAACTGGACTTTGGGCTTTATCTGTCAGTTGCTAAATTCTTTCATTTTTATTTAATTAATTAGCAACTCAATCTCTGTCCAATTTCCAATTCTGCCCCTCTTATTTAAGCATTTTTACAAAATTGACCAGAATTTGACCAGAGTTTGACCAGTTTGACCAGAGTTTGACCAGTTGACTGCCTATCACATGCTGACACGTGGCAGTGCAGATTCTCTCTCCAGAATTAGGGTTTCACTCTCACACTCTTCTCCTTGGCTGCGTGGTTGACGGCGGCTGCTGCCGTTTTCCGATGAGTGCGGTGCGGCGCGGTGGTTCGCTCTCACTCATGGTGGCATGGACGGCACTGCAAGTTTCGCTGGTGCGTCGTGGACGTGCCTGATTGAAGCTTCAATGGTGGCTTCGTATGGTGCTGTTGCTGTTGCGAAATCTGCTGGTGGTGGTGCGCGGACGTCTCCGCTGTTGCCATGAGGATCTGTTCGAAGGTGGTGCTGCGATGGCTGCGGAACTGAGGTGAGGACGGCGGAACTGGTGCAGAGAACGTGAAGATCTCGCGGTGGCCGTGAATCTGAAGGTGGATTCGAGCTGGTGCAGGTGTGGACGGAAATGGTTGCGCGTCGCTGCAGGTGCTTGTCGGAAACGGCGGCGCGAATGGAGGGAGGAAGATGGTAGTGTGCGAAACTGCGGTTGTTGTTGCTCCTGCGTTTTCCGGCGTGAAGGTGGTGACGTGACGGAACAGTGGCGGATCTGCTGCAGCGGCGTGGTGGTCGGCGAGGTTGGCGGCGGCGGCTGCCATGGTGATAGAAGGAGAGGAGAAAATTAGGGTTAGGGTTTTGGGAGATGAAGATGATGACGTGGCAGAATCTGATTGGTTAATTTGGTAAGGTGGGGATTATGACACGTGGCGGCTTATGGTTGGCTAATCTTAAAAGGTGGGGATTGCCACATGGCATGATCTGGTTGAGTGGAGTTTAAGTGGTAGGAGGGGTGCAACTTAGTGAAAACTGGGGGTGCAGAACAGGTTTTTTGTGGTCCACTTTAAAAGGGGTGTGCAAATAAAATCTGGGGGTGCATTTAGCTCCTGATTTATTCTTTTTCAGAATTTCTTGATTTTGGACTTATTTTGTAACTTTGAATATTTCAAAATCACATTATTAATTGACCAAAAATAAATTCCAGCTGCATTAACAAACATTAGAATATCCAATAATATTTTATGCAACTAAAATCAATTTTTACGCCACTTTTACCAAACTTACTCAATAAATCCAATAATCACAAATCCTAATTAAATCAATCTTTAAGCACAGAAAATTCAATTAAATCCCAAATTTAAATATTAAATGAGGGCAAAAATTTGAACTTATCAGAAGGAAATACACGAACTTCCATGTTTGAAAAGGAAACTTGTTCATAGTGCTTTATCATGCATTTGGTCTGTCGATAAGAAGCAAATTCGTCAAACACAACACATGGAATTATTTATTGTTACATATCAAGGTGGGGTACTGTTGCCAAGAAATGTTATCGACGGATTGCAACCATTAGAAAGTAACAAATATCAAGTTGAATTTGATCCTGGAAGAAGAGAATTAGTTTCAACTTGTGAAAAAATAAAATTCGTTCACAAGATCATAATAAAAACTTACTTTAAAACTAGTGTATTAAGATTCGGGACAAATCTTCTCGAAGAAGGAGGGTATGATGTGAATTGCATATGGGTCAAATGGAGGATGACTAATGCGCCGTGTTGATGCAGTTTCTTTTATTTAAATAAGGGCCCAATGCTTTGTAAAATTGGCTGACCAAATTGTGTTTGTGCTTAACCAATTAATGGGCTTTAGTTTTGCTTTATCTTCAAGTTGAAATAAGGGTCCATATGCCAACTTAAGAACCAACCTTTGGAAGATCAATAGGACCTTTGCTCAAAGTTTGTGGATGACTTTTGGTAGCCTTAAGTTCAGTTACAATCAACCATTAAGTAGCGGATCATTATTAGCTTGAGAGGATCATTAATTAATAGCTTTTAGCGGTATGATATTGAAATTTATGTGTCTTTTGTAATTCTGATAGTTAAAGCTCCTATATCAGTTGAACCATTTTCATCAATGAAGGCAAGCTGAGTTTTATTCAGAAAATAAACGAGTTTTATCTCATCTATCTTAGTGAGAGTGATTCTCCTAAGTTCTTGAGTGATTCAAGAATCCATGAGTTTAATCAAAGGTCCTTTATCCCTTTGTGTATTTCAACTCTTAGGCTTATCTTCCATTCTTGGAAGTGTGATGTCTATCAATTTTCATTCCATCTTCTTTTATGTTTCCATTTTCTCGTTTTAAATAATTTCTCAAATTTCTTGCTTGTTAGCATTCCAACAATGGCAGATCAGTCAAACGAATCGAACGTTGTGGAATCACATCATTTGGTATTCACAACCTGGCCATCTAGATTTGGAATAGGAAAGGAAGTTTATTATACAAAGTGTTTAACCGAAGGCCATCCATGTTTACTTGCATTCGATTACGGAAGCGAAAACAATGTTCAGAACCAGAGTTTGGTGGAGAAACTCCAGTTACCAGCAACCTTTCATCTGGATCAAGCATCGATCAAATTCAGTACATGGCAATGTGAGAAAGAAGTATTATGTGATATTGCTCCCATGGACTCTTGTCATCTTCTTTTGGGATGGGCATGGCTTCATTTTAAAGCACACCATCTTGATGAACTTTCCTTTTATTTGAGGCATGAGGGACATCAAAAGAAGTAGAAGTTTATGACACCAAGACAAGTCAGTAAGGATCAACGTAGGCTGAAGGAGAAAACAGAAAAAGAAAGAATAGAGAAAGAAGTAATAGAAATTGCAGAAGGAAGGGAAAATAAAGAAAAAGAAATGGAACTAGAGAAAGTTTATTCGTCAATGTTTTTTCTTCTACAGTTTGTGATGTCATTTTACAGGAACAAAAGGATATGCATGTGAAGGAAATACACGAACTTCCATGTTTGAAAAGGAAGCTTGTTCATAGTGCTTTATCATGCATTTGGTCCGTCGATAAGAAGCAAATTCGTCAAACACAATGTATGGAATTATTTATTGTTACATATCAAGGTGGGATACTGTTGCCAAGAAATGTTATCAACGGATTGCAACCATTGGAAAGTAACAAATATCAAGTTGAATTTGATCCTAGAAGAAGAGAATTAGTTTCAACTTGTGAAAAAATAAAATTCCTTCACAAGATCATAATAAAAACTTACTTTAAAACTAGTGTCTTAAGATAGAGGACAAATCTTCTCGAAGAAGGAGGGTATGATGTGAATTGCATATGGGTCAAATGGAGGATGACTATTGCGCCGTGTTGATGCAGTTTCTTTTATTTAAACAAGGGCCCAATGCTTTGTAAAATTGGCTGACCAAATTGTGTTTGTGCTTAACCAATTAATGGGCTTTAGTTTTGCTTTCTCTTCAAGTTGAAATAAGGGTCCATATGCCAACTTAAGAACCAACCTTTGGAAGATCAAGAGGACCTTTGCTCAAAGTTTGTGGATCACTTTTGGTAGCCTTAAATTCAGTTACAATCAACCATTAAGTAGCGGATCATTATTAGCTTGAGTGGATCATTAACTAAGAGCTTTAAGCGGGATGATATTGAAATTTATGTGTCTTTTGTAATTCAGATGGTTAACGCTCCTATATAAGTTGAACCATTTTCATCAATGAAGGCAAGCTGAGTTTTATTCAGAAAATAAACGAGTTTTATCTCATCTATCTTAGTGAGAGTGATTCTCCTAAGTTGTTGAGTGATTCAAGAATCCATGAGTTTAATCAAAGGTCCTTTATCCCTTTGTGTGTTTCAACTCTTAGGCTTATCTTCCATTCTTGGAAGTGTGATGTCTATCAATTTTCATTCCATCTTCTTTTATGTTTCCATTTTCTCGTTTTAAATAATTTCTCAAATTTCTTGCTTGTTAGCATTCTAACAATAATAGATCAGTCAAACGAATCGAACGCTGTGGATTCACATCATTTGGTATTCACAGCCTGGCCATCTAGATTTGGAATAGGAAAGGAAGTTTATTATACAAAGTGTTTAACCGAAGGCCATCCCTGTTTAGTTACATCCGATTACGGATGCGAAAACAATGTTGTGAACCAAAGTTTGGTGGAGAAACTCCAGTTACCAGCAACCTTTCATCTTGATCAAGCATGGATCAAATTCAGTACATGGCAATGTGTGAAAAAAGTATTATGTGATATTGCTCCCATGGACTCTTGTCATCTTCTTTTGGGATGGGCATGGCATCATTTTAAAACACTCCATCTTGAAGAACGTTCCCTTTGTTTGAGGCATGAGGGACATCAAAAGAAGTAGAAGTTTATGACACCAAGACAAGTCAGTAAGGATCAACGTAGGCGGAAGGAGAAAACAGAAAATGAAGTAATAGAAATTGCAGAAGGAAAGGAAAATAAAGAAAAGGAAATGGAACTAGAGAAAGTTTATTCGTCAATGTTTTTTCTTCTACAGCTTGTGATGTCATTTTACAGGAACAAAAGGATAAGCATGTGAAGGAAATATACGAACTTCCATGTTTGAAAAGGAAGCTTGTTCATAGTGCTTTATCATGCATTTGGTTCGTCGATAAGAAGCAAATTCGTCAAACACAACGCATGGAATGATTTATTGTTACATATCAAGGTGGGGTACTGTTGCCAAGAAATGTTATCAACGGACTGCAACCATTGGAAAGTAACAAATATCAAGTTGAATTTGATCCTGGAAGAAGAAAATTAGTTTCAACTTGTGAAAAGATACAATTCCTTCACAAGATCGTAATAAAAACTTACTTTAGAACTAGTGTCTTAAGATTCGGGACAAATCTTGTCGAAGAAGGAGGGTATGATGTGAATTGCATATGGGTCAAATGGAGGATGATCTATGCGCCGTGTTGATGCAGTTTCTTTTATTTAAAGAAGGGCCCAATGCTTTGTAAAATTGGCTGACCAAATTGTGTTTATGCTTAACCAATTAATGGGCTTTAGTTTTGCTTTCTCTTCAAGTTGAAATAAGGGTCCATATGCCAACTTAAGAACCAACCTTTGGAAGATCAAGAGGACCTTTGCTCAAAGTTTGTGGATGACTTTTGGTAGCCTTAAATTCAGTTACAATCAACCATTAAGTAGCGGATCGTTATTAGCTTGCGTGGATCATTAATTAATAGCTTTAAGCGGGATGATATTGAAATTTATGTGTCTTTTGTAATTCTGATGGTTAAAGCTCCTATATAAGTTGAACCATTTTCATCAATGAAGGCAAGGTGAGTTTTATTCAGAAAATAAACGAGTTTTATCTCATCTATCTTAGTGAGAGTGATTCTCCTAAGTTCTTGAGTGATTCAAGAATCCATGAGTTTAATCAAAGGTCCTTTATCCCTTTGTGTGTTTCAACTCTTAGGCTTATCTTCCATTCTTGGAAGTGTGATGTCTATCAATTTTCATTCCATCTTCTTTTATGTTTCCATTTTCTCGTTTTAAATAATTTCTCAAATTTCTTACTTGTTAGCATTCCAACAATGATAGATCAGTCAAACGAATCGAACGCTGTGGATTCACATCATTTGGTATTCACAGCCTGGCCATCTAGATTTGGAATAGGAAAGGAAGTTTATTACACAAAGTGTTTAAACGAAGACCATCCATGTTTAGTTGCATTCGATTACGGAAGCTAAAACAATGTTGTGAACCAAAGTTTGGTGGAGAAACTCCAGTTACCAGCAACCTTTCATCTTGATCAAGCATGGATCAAATTCAGTACATGGCAATGTGTGAAAAAAGTATTATGTGATATTGCTCCCATGGACTCTTGTCATCTTCTTTTGGGATGGGCATGGCATCATTTTAAAACACTCCATCTTGAAGAACGTTCCCTTTGTTTGAGGCATGAGGGACCTCAAAAGAAGTAGAAGTTTATGACACTAAGACAAGTCAGTAAGGATCAACGTAGGCTGAAGGAGAAAACAGAAAAAGAAGTAATAGAAACTGCAGAAGGAAGGGAAAATAAAGAAAAAGAAATGGAACTAGAGAAAGTTTATTCGTCAATGTTTTTTCTTCTACAGTTTGTGATGTCATTTTACAGGAACAAAAGGATAAGCATGTGAAGGAAATACACGAACTTCCATGTTTGAAAAGGAAGCTTGTTCATAGTGCTTTATCATGCATTTGGTTCGTCGATAAGAAGCAAATTCGTCAAACACAACGCATGGAATGATTTATTGTTACATATCAAGGTGGGGTACTGTTGCCAAGAAATGTTATCAACGGATTGCAACCATTGGAAAGTAACAAATATCAAGTTGAATTTGATCCTGGAAGAAGAGAATTAGTTTCAACTTGTGAAAAGATACAATTCCTTCACAAGATCGTAATAAAAACTTACTTTAAAACTAGTGTCTTAAGATTCGGGACAAATCTTGTCGAAGAAGGAGGGTATGATGTGAATTGCATATGGGTCAAATGGAGGATGACTAATGCGCCGTGTTGATGCAATATCTTTTATTTAAATAAGGGCCCAACGCTTTGTAAATTTGGCTGACCAAATTGTGTTTGTGTTTAACCAATTAATGGGCTTTAGTTTTGCTTTATATTCAAGTTGATATAAGGGTCCATATGCCAACTTAAGAACCAACCTTTGGAAGATCAAGAGGACCTTTGCTCAAAGTTTGTGGATGACTTTTGGTAGCCTTAAATTCAGTTACAATCAACCATTAAGTAGCGGATCGTTATTAGCTTGCGTGGATCATTAATTAATAGCTTTAAGCGGGATGATATTGAAATTTATGTGTCTTTTGTAATTCTGATGGTTAAAGCTCCTATATAAGTTGAACCATTTTCATCAATGAAGGCAAGCTGAGTTTTATTCAGAAAATAAACGAGTTTTATCTCATCTATCTTAGTGAGAGTGATTCTCCTAAGTTCTTGAGTGATTCAAGAATCCATGAGTTTAATCAAAGGTCCTTTATCCCTTTGTGTGTTTCAACTCTTAGGCTTATCTTCCATTCTTGGAAGTGTGATGTCTATCAATTTTCATTCCATCTTCTTTTATGTTTCCATTTTCTCGTTTTAAATAATTTCTCAAATTTCTTACTTGTTAGCATTCCAACAATGATAGAGCAGTCAAACGAATCGAACGCTGTGGATTCACATCATTTGGTATTCACAGCCTGGCCATCTAGATTTGGAATAGGAAAGGAAGTTTATTACACAAAGTGTTTAAACGAAGACCATCCATGTTTAGTTGCATTCGATTACGGAAGCTAAAACAATGTTGTGAACCAAAGTTTGGTGGAGAAACTCCAGTTACCAGCAACCTTTCATCTTGTTCAAGCATGGATCAAATTCAGTACATGACAATGTGTGAAAGAAGTATTATGTGATATTGCTCCCATGGACTCTTGTCATCTTCTTTTGGGATGGGCATGGCTTCATTTTAAAGCACTCCATCTTGATAAACGTTCCCTTTATTTGAGGCATGAGGGATATCAAAAGAAGTAGAAGTTTATGACACCAAGACAAGTCAGTAAGGATCAACGTAGGCTGAAGGAGAAAACAAAAAATGAAGTAATAGAAACTGCAGAAGGAAGGGAAAATAAAGAAAAAGAAATGGAACTAGAGAAAGTTTATTCGTCAATGTTTTTTCTTCTACAGTTTGTGATGTCATTTTACAGGAACAAAAGGATAAGCATGTGAAGGAAATACACGAACTTCCATGTTTGAAAAGGAAGCTTGTTCATAGTGCTTTATCATGCATTTGGTTCGTCGATAAGAAGCAAATTCGTCAAACACAACGCATGGAATGATTTATTGTTACATATCAAGGTGGGGTACTGTTGCCAAGAAATGTTATCAACGGATTGCAACCATTGGAAAGTAACAAATATCAAGTTGAATTTGATCCTGGAAGAAGAGAATTAGTTTCAACTTGTGAAAAGATACAATTCCTTCACAAGATCGTAATAAAAACTTACTTTAAAACTAGTGTCTTAAGATTCGGGACAAATCTTGTCGAAGAAGGAGGGTATGATGTGAATTGCATATGGGTCAAATGGAGGATGACTAATGCGCCGTGTTGATGCAATATCTTTTATTTAAATAAGGGCCCAACGCTTTGTAAATTTGGCTGACCAAATTGTGTTTGTGTTTAACCAATTAATGGGCTTTAGTTTTGCTTTATATTCAAGTTGATATAAGGGTCCATATGCCAACTTAAGAACCAACCTTTGGAAGATCAAGAGGACCTTTGCTCAAAGTTTGTGGATGACTTTTGGTAGCCTTAAATTCAGTTACAATCAACCATTAAGTAGCGGATCGTTATTAGCTTGCGTGGATCATTAATTAATAGCTTTAAGCGGGATGATATTGAAATTTATGTGTCTTTTGTAATTCTGATGGTTAAAGCTCCTATATAAGTTGAACCATTTTCATCAATGAAGGCAAGCTGAGTTTTATTCAGAAAATAAACGAGTTTTATCTCATCTATCTTAGTGAGAGTGATTCTCCTAAGTTCTTGAGTGATTCAAGAATCCATGAGTTTAATCAAAGGTCCTTTATCCCTTTGTGTGTTTCAACTCTTAGGCTTATCTTCCATTCTTGGAAGTGTGATGTCTATCAATTTTCATTCCATCTTCTTTTATGTTTCCATTTTCTCGTTTTAAATAATTTCTCAAATTTCTTACTTGTTAGCATTCCAACAATGATAGATCAGTCAAACGAATCGAACGCTGTGGATTCACATCATTTGGTATTCACAGCCTGGCCATCTAGATTTGGAATAGGAAAGGAAGTTTATTACACAAAGTGTTTAAACGAAGACCATCCATGTTTAGTTGCATTCGATTACGGAAGCTAAAACAATGTTGTGAACCAAAGTTTGGTGGAGAAACTCCAGTTACCAGCAACCTTTCATCTTGATCAAGCATGGATCAAATTCAGTACATGGCAATGTGTGAAAAAAGTATTATGTGATATTGCTCCCATGGACTCTTGTCATCTTCTTTTGGGATGGGCATGGCATCATTTTAAAACACTCCATCTTGAAGAACGTTCCCTTTGTTTGAGGCATGAGGGACCTCAAAAGAAGTAGAAGTTTATGACACTAAGACAAGTCAGTAAGGATCAACGTAGGCTGAAGGAGAAAACAGAAAAAGAAGTAATAGAAACTGCAGAAGGAAGGGAAAATAAAGAAAAAGAAATGGAACTAGAGAAAGTTTATTCGTCAATGTTTTTTCTTCTACAGTTTGTGATGTCATTTTACAGGAACAAAAGGATAAGCATGTGAAGGAAATACACGAACTTCCATGTTTGAAAAGGAAGCTTGTTCACAGTGCTTTATCATGCATTTGGTTCGTCGATAAGAAGCAAATTCGTCAAACACAACGCATGGAATGATTTATTGTTACATATCAAGGTGGGGTACTGTTGCCAAGAAATGTTATCAACGGATTGCAACCATTGGAAAGTAACAAATATCAAGTTGAATTTGATTCTGGAAGAAGAGAATTAGTTTCAACTTGTGAAAAGATACAATTCCTTCACAAGATCGTAATAAAAACTTACTTTAAAACTAGTGTCTTAAGATTCGGGACAAATCTTGTCGAAGAAGGAGGGTATGATGTGAATTGCATATGGGTCAAATGGAGGATGACTAATGCGCCGTGTTGATGCAATATCTTTTATTTAAACAAGGGCCCAATGCTTTGTAAAATTGGCTGACCAAATTGTGTTTGTGCTTAACCAATTAATGGGTTTTAGTTTTGCTTTATCTTCAAGTTGAAATAAGGGTCCATATGCCAACTTAAGAACCAACCTTTGGAAGATCAAGAGGACCTTTGCTCAAAGATTGTGGATGACTTTCGGTAGCCTTAAATTCAGTTACAATCAACCATTAAGTAGCGGATCATTATTAGCTTGAGTGGATCATTAATTAATAGCTTTAAGCGGGATGATATTGAAATTTATGTGTCTTTTGTAATTCTGATGGTTAAAGCTCCTATATAACTTGAACCATTTTCATCAATGAAGGCAAGCTGAGTTTTATTCAGAAAATAAATGAGTTTTATCTCATCTATCTTAGTGAGAGTGATTCTCCTAAGTTCTTGAGTGATTCAGGAATCCATGAGTTTAATCATAGGTCCTTTATCCCTTTGTGTGTTTCAACTCTTAGGCCTATCTTCCATTCTTGGAAGTGTGATGTCTATCAATTTCTGTTCCATCTTCTTTTATGTTTCCATTTTCTCGTTTTAAATAATTTCTCAAAATTCTTGCTTGTTAGCATTCCAACAATGATAGATCAGTCAAACGAATCGAACCCTGTGGATTCACATCATTCGGTATTCAGAGCCTGGCTATCTAGATTTGGAATAGGAAAGGAAGTTTATTATACAAAGTGTTTAACCGAAGGCCATCCATGTTTAGTTGCATTCGATTACGGAAGCAAAAACAATGTTGTGAACCAAAGTTTGGTGGAGAAACTCCAGTTACCAGCAACCTTTCATCTGGATCAAGCATGGACCAAATTCAGTACATGGCAATGTGTGAAAGAAGTATTATGTGATATTGCTCCCATGGACTCTTGTCATCTTCTTTTGGGATGGGCATGGCTTCACTTTAAAACACTCCATCTTGATGAACGTTCCTTTATTTGAGGCATGAGGGACATCTAAAGAAGTAGAAGTTTATGACACCAAGACAAGTCAGTAAGGATCAACGTAGGCTGAAGGAGAAAACAGAAAAAGAAAGAATAGAAAAAGAAGTAATAGAAACTGCAGAAGGAAGGGAGAATAAAGAAAAAGAAATGGAACTAGAGAAAGTTTATTCGTCAATGTTTTTTCTTCTACAGTTTGTGATGTCATTTGACAGGAACAAAAGGATAAGCATGTGAAGGAAATACACGAACTTCCATGTTTGAAAAGGAAGCTTGTTCATAGTGCTTTATCATGCATTTGGTCCGTCGATAAGAAGCAAATTCGTCAAACACAACGCATGGAATTATTTATTGTTACATATCAAGGTGGGGTACTGTTGCCAAGAAATGTTATCGACGGATTGCAACCATTGGAAAGTAACCAATATCAAGTTGAATTCGATCTTGGAAAAAGAGAATTAGTTTCAACTTGTGAAAAAATAAAATTCCTTCACAAGATCGTAATAAAAACTTACTTTAAAACTAGTGTCTTAAGATTCGGGAAAAATCTTCTCGAAGAAGGAGGGTATGATGTGAATTGCATATGGGTCAAATGGAGGATGACTAATGCGCCGTGTTGATGCAATTTCTTTTATTTAAATAAGGGCCCAATGCTTTGTAAAATTGGCTGACCAAATTGTGTTTGTGCTTAACCAATTAATGGGCTTTAGTTTTGCTTTATCTTCAAGTTGAAATAAGGGTCCATATGCCAACTTAAGAACCAACCTTTGGAAGATCAAGAGGACCTTTGCTCAAAGATTGTGGATGACTTTCGGTAGCCTTAAATTCAGTTACAATCAACCATTAAGTAACGGATCATTATTAGCTTGAGTGGATCATTAATTAATAGCTTTAAGCGGGATGATATTGAAATTTATGTGTCTTTTGTAATTCTGATGGTTAAAGCTCCTATATAAGTTGAACCATTTTCATCAATGAAGGCAAGCTGAGTTTTATTCAGAAAATAAACGAGTTTTATCTCATCTATCTTAGTGAGAGTGATTCTCCTAAGTTCTTGAGTGATTCAAGAATCCATGAGTTTAATCGAAGGTCCTTTATCCCTTTGTGTGTTTCAACTCTTAGGCTTATCTTCCATTCTTGGAAGTGTGATGTCTATCAATTTTCATTCCATCTTCTTTTATGTTTCCATTTTCTCGTTTTAAATAAGTTCTCAAATTTCTTGCTTGTTAGCATTCCACCAATGATAGATCAGTCAAACGAATCGAACGCTGTGGATTCACATCATTCGGTATTCACAGCCTGGCCATTTAGATTTGGAATAGGAAAGGAAGTTTATTATACAAAGTGTTTAACCGAAGGCCATCCATGTTTAGTTGCATTCGATTACGGAAGCGAAAACAATGTTGTGAACCAAAGTTTGGTGGAGAAACTCCAGTTACCAGCAACCTTTCATCTGGATCAAGCATGGATCAAATTCAGTACATGGCAATGTGTGAAAGAAGTATTATGTGATATTGCTCCCATGGACTCTTGTCATCTTCTTTTGGGATGGGCATGGCTTCACTTTAAAACACTTCATCTTGATGAACGTTCCTTTATTTGAGGCATGAGGGACATCTAAAGAAGTAGAAGTTTATGACACCAAGACAAGTGAGTAAGGATCAACGTAGGCTGAAGGAGAAAACAAAAAAAGAAAGAATAGAAAAAGAAGTAATAGAAACTGCAGAAGCTAGGGAAAATAAAGAAAAAGAAATGGAACTAGAGAAAGTTTATTCGTCAATGTTTTTTCTTCCACGGTTTGTGATGTCATTTTACAGGAACAAAAGGATAAGCATGTGAAGGAAATACACGAACTTCCATGTTTGAAGAGGAAGCTTGTTCTTAGTGCTTTATCATGCATTTGGTCCGTCGATAAGAAGCAAATTCGTCAAACACAACGCATGGAATTATTTATTGTTACATATCAAGGTGGGGTACTGTTGGCAAGAAATGTTATCGACGGATTGCAACCATTGGAAAGTAACAAATATTAAGTTGAATTTGATCCTGGAAGAAGAGAATTAGTTTCAACTAGTGAAAAAATAAAATTCCTTCACAAGATCATAATAAAAACTTACTTTAAACTAGTGTCTTAAGATTCGGGACAAATCTTCTCGAAGAAGGAGGGTATGATGTGAACTGCATATGGGTCAAATGGAGGATGACTAATGCGCCGTGTTGATGCAATTTCTTTTATTTAAATAAGGGCCCAATGCTTTGTAAATTCGGCTGACCAAATTGTGTTTGTGTTTAACCAATTAATGGGCTTTAGTTTTGCTTTATCTTCAAGTTGAAATAAGGGTCCATATGCCAACTTAAGAACCAACCTTTGGAAGATCAAGAGGATCTTTGCTCAAAGTTTGTGGATGACTTTTGGTAGCCTTAAATTCAGTTACAATCAACCATTAAGTAGCGGATCGTTATTAGCTTGAGCGGATCATTAATTAACAGCTTTATGCGGGATGATATTGAAATTTATGTGTCTTTTGTAATTCTGATGGTTAAAGCTCCTATATAAGTTGAACCATTTTCATCAATGAAGGCAAGTTGAGTTTTATTCAGAAAATAAACGAGTTTTATCTCATCTATCTTAGTGAGAGTGATTCTCCTAAGTTCTTGAGTGATTCAAGAATCCATGAGTTTAATCATAGGTACTTTATTCCTTTGTGTGTTTCAACTCTTAGGCTTATCTTCCATTCTTGGAAGTGTGATGCCTATCAATTTCCGTTCCATCTTCTTTTATGTTTCCATTTTCTCGTTTTAAATAATTTCTCAAATTTCTTGCTTGTTAGCATTCCAACAATGATAGATCAATCAAACGAATCGAACCCTGTGGATTCACATCATTTGGTATTCAGAGCCTGGCTATCTAGATTTGGAATAGGAAAGGAAGTTTATTATACAAAGTGTTTAACTGAAGGCCATCCATGTTTAGTTGCATTCGATTACGGAAGCGAAAACAATGTTGTGGGCCAAAGATTGGTGGAGAAACAATAGTTACCAGCAACCTTTCATCTGGATCAAGCATGGATCAAATTCAGTACATGGCAATGTGTGAACGAAGTATTATGTGATATTTGCTCCCATGGACTCTTGTCATCTTCTTTTGGGATGGGCATGGCTTCATTTTAAAACACTCCATCTTGATGAACGATCCCTTTATTTGAGGCCTGAGGGACATCAAAAGGAGTACAAGTTTATGACACCAAGACAAGTCAGTAAGGATCAACGTAGGCTGAAGGAGGAAACAGAAAAAGAAAGAATAGAAAAAGAAGTAATAGAAACTGCAGAAGGAAGGGAAAATAAAGAAAAAGAAATGGAACTAGAGATAGTTTATTCGTCAATGTTTTTTCTTCTACAGTTTGTGATGTCATTTTACAGGAACAAAAGGATAAGCATGTGAAGGAAATACACGAACTTGCATGTTTGAAAAGGAAGCTTGTTCATAGTGCTTTATCATGCATTTGGTCCGTCGATCAGAAGCAAATTCGTCAACCACAATGCATGGAATTATTTATTGTTACAGATCAAGGTGGGGTACTGTTGCCAAGAAATGTTATCGACGGATTGCAACCATTGGAAAGTAACAAATTTCAAGTTGAATTTGATCCTGCAAGAAGAGAATTAGTTTCAACTTGTGAAAAAATAAAAGTCTTTCACAAGATCATAATAAACTTACATTAAAACTAGTGTCTTAAGATTCGGGACAAATCTTCTCGAAGAAGGAGGGTATGATGTGAATTGCATATGGGTCAAATGGAGGATGACTAATGCGCCGTGTTGATGCAGTTTCTTTTATTTAAACAAGGGCCCAATGCTTTGTAAAATTGGCTGACCAAATTGTGTTTGTGCTTAACCAATTAATGGGTTTTAGTTTTGCTTTATCTTCAAGTTGAAATAAGGGTCCATATGCCAACTTAAGAACCAACCTTTGGAAGATCAAGAGGACCTTTGCTCAAAGATTGTGGATGACTTTCGGTAGCCTTAAATTCAGTTACAATCAACCATTAAGTAGCGGATCATTATTAGCTTGAGTGGATCATTAATTAATAGCTTTAAGCGGGATGATATTGAAATTTATGTGTCTTTTGTAATTCTGATGGTTAAAGCTCCTATATAACTTGAACCATTTTCATCAATGAAGGCAAGCTGAGTTTTATTCAGAAAATAAATGAGTTTTATCTCATCTATCTTAGTGAGAGTGATTCTCCTAAGTTCTTGAGTGATTCAGGAATCCATGAGTTTAATCATAGGTCCTTTATCCCTTTGTGTGTTTCAACTCTTAGGCCTATCTTCCATTCTTGGAAGTGTGATGTCTATCAATTTCTGTTCCATCTTCTTTTATGTTTCCATTTTCTCGTTTTAAATAATTTCTCAAAATTCTTGCTTGTTAGCATTCCAACAATGATAGATCAGTCAAACGAATCGAACCCTGTGGATTCACATCATTCGGTATTCAGAGCCTGGCTATCTAGATTTGGAATAGGAAAGGAAGTTTATTATACAAAGTGTTTAACCGAAGGCCATCCATGTTTAGTTGCATTCGATTACGGAAGCGAAAACAATGTTGTGAACCAAAGTTTGGTGGAGAAACTCCAGTTACCAGCAACCTTTCATCTGGATCAAGCATGGACCAAATTCAGTACATGGCAATGTGTGAAAGAAGTATTATGTGATATTGCTCCCATGGACTCTTGTCATCTTCTTTTGGGATGGGCATGGCTTCACTTTAAAACACTCCATCTTGATGAACGTTCCTTTATTTGAGGCATGAGGGACATCTAAAGAAGTAGAAGTTTATGACACCAAGACAAGTCAGTAAGGATCAACGTAGGCTGAAGGAGAAAACAGAAAAAGAAAGAATAGAAAAAGAAGTAATAGAAACTGCAGAAGGAAGGGAGAATAAAGAAAAAGAAATGGAACTAGAGAAAGTTTATTCGTCAATGTTTTTTCTTCTACAGTTTGTGATGTCATTTGACAGGAACAAAAGGATAAGCATGTGAAGGAAATACACGAACTTCCATGTTTGAAAAGGAAGCTTGTTCATAGTGCTTTATCATGCATTTGGTCCGTCGATAAGAAGCAAATTCGTCAAACACAACGCATGGAATTATTTATTGTTACATATCAAGGTGGGGTACTGTTGCCAAGAAATGTTATCGACGGATTGCAACCATTGGAAAGTAACAAATATCAAGTTGAATTCGATCTTGGAAAAAGAGAATTAGTTTCAACTTGTGAAAAAATAAAATTCCTTCACAAGATCGTAATAAAAACTTACTTTAAAACTAGTGTCTTAAGATTCGGGAAAAATCTTCTCGAAGAAGGAGGGTATGATGTGAATTGCATATGGGTCAAATGGAGGATGACTAATGTGCCGTGTTGATGCAGTTTCTTTTATTTAAATAAGGGCCCAATGCTTTGTAAAATTGGCTAACCAAATTGTGTTTGTGCTTAACCAATTAATGGGCTTTAGTTTTGCTTTATCTTCAAGTTGAAATAAGGGTCCATATGCCAACTTAAGAACCAACCTTTGGAAGATCAAGAGGACCTTTGCTCAAAGATTGTGGATGACTTTCGGTAGCCTTAAATTCAGTTACAATCAACCATTAAGTAACGGATCATTATTAGCTTGAGTGGATCATTAATTAATAGCTTTAAGCGGGATGATATTGAAATTTATGTGTCTTTTGTAATTCTGATGGTTAAAGCTCCTATATAAGTTGAACCATTTTCATCAATGAAGGCAAGCTGAGTTTTATTCAGAAAATAAACGAGTTTTATCTCATCTATCTTAGTGAGAGTGATTCTCCTAAGTTCTTGAGTGATTCAAGAATCCATGAGTTTAATCGAAGGTCCTTTATCCCTTTGTGTGTTTCAACTCTTAGGCTTATCTTCCATTCTTGGAAGTGTGATGTCTATCAATTTTCATTCCATCTTCTTTTATGTTTCCATTTTCTCGTTTTAAATAAGTTCTCAAATTTCTTGCTTGTTAGCATTCCACCAATGATAGATCAGTCAAACGAATCGAACGCTGTGGATTCACATCATTCGGTATTCACAGCCTGGCCATTTAGATTTGGAATAGGAAAGGAAGTTTATTATACAAAGTGTTTAACCGAAGGCCATCCATGTTTAGTTGCATTCGATTACGGAAGCGAAAACAATGTTGTGAACCAAAGTTTGGTGGAGAAACTCCAGTTACCAGCAACCTTTCATCTGGATCAAGCATGGATCAAATTCAGTACATGGCAATGTGTGAAAGAAGTATTATGTGATATTGCTCCCATGGACTCTTGTCATCTTCTTTTGGGATGGGCATGGCTTCACTTTAAAACACTTCATCTTGATGAACGTTCCTTTATTTGAGGCATGAGGGACATCTAAAGAAGTAGAAGTTTATGACACCAAGACAAGTGAGTAAGGATCAACGTAGGCTGAAGGAGAAAACAAAATAAGAAAGAATAGAAAAAGAAGTAATAGAAACTACAGAAGCTAGGGAAAATAAAGAAAAAGAAATGGAACTAGAGAAAGTTTATTCGTCAATGTTTTTTCTTCCACGGTTTGTGATGTCATTTTACAGGAACAAAAGGATAAGCATGTGAAGGAAATACACGAACTTCCATGTTTGAAGAGGAAGCTTGTTCTTAGTGCTTTATCATGCATTTGGTCCGTCGATAAGAAGCAAATTCGTCAAACACAACGCATGGAATTATTTATTGTTACATATCAAGGTGGGGTACTGTTGGCAAGAAATGTTATCGACGGATTGCAACCATTGGAAAGTAACAAATATTAAGTTGAATTTGATCCTAGAAGAAGAGAATTAGTTTCAACTAGTGAAAAAATAAAATTCCTTCACAAGATCATAATAAAAACTTACTTTAAACTAGTGTCTTAAGATTCGGGACAAATCTTCTCGAAGAAGGAGGGTATGATGTGAATTGCATATGGGTCAAATGGAGGATGACTAATTCGCCGTGTTGATGCAATTTCTCTTATTTAAACAAGGGCCCAATGCTTTGTAAAATTGGCTGACCAAATTGTGTTTGTGCTTAACCAATTAATGGGCTTTAGTTTTGCTTTATCTTCAAGTTGAAATAAGGGTCCATATGCCAACTTAAGAACCAACCTTTGGAAGATCAAGAAGACCTTTGCTGAAAGTTTGTGGATGACTTTCGGTAGCCTTAAATTCAGTTACAATCAACCATTAAGTAATGGATCATTATTAGCTTGAGTGGATCATTAATTAATAGCTTTAAGCGGGATGATATTGAAATTTATGTGTCTTTTGTAATTCTGATGGTTAAAGCTCCTATATAACTTGAACTATTTTCATCAATGAAGGCAAGCTGAGTTTTATTCAGAAAATAAACGAGTTTTATCTCATCTATCTTAGTAAGAGTGATTCTCCTAAGTTCTTGAGTGATTCAGGAATCCATGAGTTTAAACGAAGGTCCTTTATCCCTTTGTGTGTTTCAACTCTTAGGCTTATCTTCCATTCTTGGAAGTGTGATGTCTATCAATTTTCATTCCATCTTCTTTTATGTTTCCATTTTCTCGTTTTAAATAAGTTCTCAAATTTCTTGCTTGTTAGCATTCCAACAATGATAGATCAGTCAAACGAATCGAACGCTGTGGATTCACATCATTTGGTATTCACAGCCTGGCCATCTAGATTTGGAATAGGAAAGGAAGTTTATTATACAAAGTGTTGAACCGAAAGCCATCCATGTTTAGTTGCATTCGATTACGGAAGCGAAAACAATGTTGTGAACCAAAGTTTGGTGGAGAAACTCCAGTTACCAGCAACCTTTCATCTGGATCAAGCATGGATCAAATTCAGTACATGGCAATGTGTGAAAGAAGTATTATGTGATATTGCTCCCATGGACTCTTGTCATCTTCTTTTGGGATGGGCATGGCTTTATTTTAAAACACTCCATCTAGATGAACGTTCCCTTTGTTTGAGGCATGAGGGACATCAAAAGAAGTAGAAGTTTATGACACCAAGACAAGTCAGTAAGGATCAACGTAGGCTGAAGGAGAAAACAGAAAAACAAAGAATAGAAAAAGAAGTAATAGAAACTACAGAAGGTAGGGAAAATAAAGAAAAAGAAATGGAACTAGAGAAAGTTTATTCGTCAATGTTTTTTCTTCTACGGTTTGTGATGTCATTTTACAGGAACAAAAGGATAAGCATGTGAAGGAAATACACGAACTTCCATGTTTGAAAAGGAAGCTTGTTCATAGTGCTTTATCATGCATTTGGTCCGTCGATAAGAAGCAAATTCGTCAAACACAACGCATGGAATTATTTATTGTTACATATCCAGGTGGGGTACTGTTGCCAAGAAATGTTATCGACGGATTGCAACCATTGGAAAGTAACAAATATCAAGTTGAATTTGATCCTGGAAGAAGAGAATTAGTTTCAACTTGTGAAAAAATAAAATTCCTTCACAAGATCGTAATAAAAACTTACTTTAAAACTAGTGTCTTAAGATTCGGGACAAATCTTCTCGAAGAAGGAGGGTATGATGTGAATTGCATATGGGTCAAATGGAGGATGACTAATTCGCCGTGTTGATGCAATTTCTCTTATTTAAACAAGGGCCCAATGCTTTGTAAAATTGGCTGACCAAATTGTGTTTGTGCTTAACCCATTAATGGGCTTTAGTTTTGCTTTATCTTCAAGTTGAAATAAGGGTCCATATGCCAACTTAAGAACCAACCTTTGGAAGATCAAGAGGACCTTTGCTGAAAGTTTGTGGATGACAATTGGTAGCCTTAAATTCAGTTACAATCAACCATTAAGTAGTGGATCATTATTAGCTTGAGTGGATCATTAATTAATAGCTTTAAGCGGGATGATATTGAAATTTATGTGTCTTTTGTAATTCTGATGGTTAAAGCTCCATATAACTTGAACTATTTTCATCAATGAAGGCAAGCTGAGTTTTATTCAGAAAATAAACGAGTTTTATCTCATCTATCTTAGTAAGAGTGATTCTCCTAAGTTCTTGAGTGATTCAGGAATCCATGAGTTTAATCGAAGGTCCTTTATCCCTTTGTGTGTTTCAACTCTTAGGCTTATCTTCCATTCTTGGAAGTGTGATGTCTATCAATTTTCATTCCATCTTCTTTTATGTTTCCATTTTCTCGTTTTAAATAAGTTCTCAAATTTCTTGCTTGTTAGCATTCCACCAATGATAGATCAGTCAAACGAATCGAACGTTGTGGATTCACATCATTCGGTATTCACAGCCTGGCCATCTAGATTTGGAATAGGAAAGGAAGTTTATTATACAAAGAGTTTAAACGAAGGCCATCCATGTTTAGTTGCCTTTGATTACGGAATCGAAAACAGTGTTGTGAACCAAAGTTTGGTGGAGACAATCCAGTTACCAGCAACCTTTCATCTGGATCAAGCGTGAATCAAATTCAGTACATGGCAATGTGTGAAAGAAGTACTATGTGATATTGCTCCCATGGACTCTTGTCATCTTCTTTTGGGATGGGCATGACTTCATTTTAAAACACTCCATCTTGATGAACGTTCCCTTTATTTGAGGCATGAGGGACATCAAAAGAACTAGAAGTTTATGACACCAAGACAAGTCAGTAAGGATCAACGTAGGCTGAAGGAGAAAACAGAAAAAGAAAGAATAGAAAAAGAAGTAATAGAAACTGCAGAAGGTAGGGAAAATAAAGAAAAAGAAATGGAACTAGAGAAAGTTTATTCGTCAATGTTTTTTCTTCTACGGTTTGTGATGTCATTTTACAGGAACAAAAGGATAAGCATGTGAAGGAAATACACGAACTTCCATGTTTGAAAAGGAAGCTTGTTCATAGTGCTTTATCATGCATTTGGTCCGTCGATAAGAAGCAAATTCGTCAAACACAACGCATGGAATTATTTATTGTTACATATCCAGGTGGGGTACTGTTGCCAAGAAATGTTATCGACGGATTGCAACCATTGGAAAGTAACAAATATCAAGTTGAATTTGATCCTGGAAGAAGAGAATTAGTTTCAACTTGTGAAAAAATAAAATTCCTTCACAAGATCGTAATAAAAACTTACTTTAAAACTAGTGTCTTAAGATTCGGGACAAATCTTCTCGAAGAAGGAGGGTATGATGTGAATTGCATATGGGTCAAATGGAGGATGACTAATTCGCCGTGTTGATGCAATTTCTCTTATTTAAACAAGGGCCCAATGCTTTGTAAAATTGGCTGACCAAATTGTGTTTGTGCTTAACCCATTAATGGGCTTTAGTTTTGCTTTATCTTCAACTTGAAATAAGGATCCATATGCCAACTTAAGAACCAACCTTTGGAAGATCAAGAGGACCTTTGCTCAAAGTTTGTGGATGACTTTCGGTAGCCTTAAATTCAGTTACAATCAACCATTAAGTAGCGGATCATTATTAGCTTGAGTGGATCATTAATTAATAGCTTTAAGCGGGATGATATTGAAATTTATGTGTCTTTTGTAATTATGATGGTTAAAGCTCCTATATAACTTGAACTGTTTTCATCAATGAAGGCAAGCTGAGTTTTATTCAGAAAATAAACGAGTTTTATCTCATTTATCTTAGTAAGAGTGATTCTCCTAAGTTCTTGAGTGATTCAGGAATCCATGAGTTTAATCGAAGGTCCTTTATCCCTTTGTGTGTTTCAACTCTTAGGCTTATCTTCCATTCTTGGAAGTGTGATGTCTATCAATTTTCATTCCATCTTCTTTTATGTTTCCATTTTCTCGTTTTAAATAATTTCTCAAATTTCTTGCTTGTTAGCATTCCAACAATGATAGATCAGTCAAACGAATCGAACGTTGTGGATTCACATCATTCGGTATTCACAGCCTGGCCATTTAGATTTGGAATAGGAAAGGAAGTTTATTATACAAAGTGTTTAAACGAAGGCCATCCATGTTTAGTTGCATTTGATTACGGAATCGAAAACAGTGTTGTGAACCAAAGTTTGGTGGAGACACTCCAGTTACCAGCAACCTTTCATCTGGATCAAGCGTGAATCAAATTCAGTACATGGCAATGTGTGAAAGAAGTATTATGTGATATTGCTCCCATGGACTCTTGTCATCTTCTTTTGGGATGGGCATGGCTTTAATTTAAAACACTCCATCTCGATGAACGTTCCCTTTATTTGAGGCATGAGGGACATCAAAAGAAGTAGAAGTTTATGACACCAAGACAAGTCAGTAAGGATCAACGTAGGCTGAAGGAGAAAACAGAAAAAGAAAGAATAGAAAAAGAAGTAATAGAAACTGCAGAAGGTAGGGAAAATAAAGAAAAAGAAATGGAACTAGAGAAAGTTTATTCGTCAATGTTTTTTCTTCTACGGTTTGTGATGTCATTTTACAGGAACAAAAGGATAAGCATGTGAAGGAAATACACGAACTTCCATGTTTGAAAAGGAAGCTTGTTCATAGTGCTTTATCATGCATTTGGTCCGTCGATAAGAAGCAAATTCGTCAAACACAACGCATGGAATTATTTATTGTTACATATCCAGGTGGGGTACTGTTGCCAAGAAATGTTATCGACGGATTGCAACCATTGGAAAGTAACAAATATCAAGTTGAATTTGATCCTGGAAGAAGAGAATTAGTCTCAACTTGTGAAAAAATAAAATTCCTTCACAAGATCGTAATAAAAACTTACTTTAAAACTAGTGTCTTAAGATTCGGGACAAATCTTCTCGAAGAAGGAGGGTATGATGTGAATTGCATATGGGTCAAATGGAGGATGACTAATTCGCCGTGTTGATGCGATTTCTCTTATTTAAACAAGGGCCCAATGCTTTGTAAAATTGGCTGACCAAATTGTGTTTGTGCTTAACCCATTAATGGGCTTTAGTTTTGCTTTATCTTCAAGTTGAAATAAGGGTCCATATGCCAACTTAAGAACCAACCTTTGGAAGATCAAGAGGACCTTTGCTGAAAGTTTGTGGATGACAATTGGTAGCCTTAAATTCAGTTACAATCAACCATTAAGTAGCGGATCATTATTAGCTTGAGTGGATCATTAATTAATAGCTTTAAGCGGGATGATATTGAAATTTATGTGTCTTTTGTAATTCTGATGGTTAAAGCTCCTATATAACTTGAACTGTTTTCATCAATGAAGGCAAGCTGAGTTTTATTCAGAAAATAAACGAGTTTTATCTCATCTATCTTAGTAAGAGTGATTCTCCTAAGTTCTTGAGTGATTCAAGAATCCATGAGTTTAATCGAAGGTCCTTTATCCCTTTGTGTGTTTCAACTCTTAGGCTTATCTTCCATTCTTAGAAGTGTGATGTCTATCAATTTTCATTCCATCTTCTTTTATGTTTCCATTTTCTCGTTTTAAATAAGTTCTCAAATTTCTTGCTTGTTAGCATTCCACCAATGATAGATCAGTCAAACGAATCGAACGTTGTGGATTCACATCATTCGGTATTCACAGCCTGGCCATTTAGATTTGCAATAGGAAAGGAAGTTTATTATACAAAGTGTTTAAACGAAGGCCATCCATGTTTAGTTGCATTTGATTACGGAATCGAAAACAGTGTTGTGAACCAAAGTTTGGTGGAGACACTCCAGTTACCAGCAACCTTTCATCTGGATCAAGCGTGAATCAAATTCAGTACATGGCAATGTGTGAAAGAAGTATTATGTGATATTGCTCCCATGGACTCTTGTCATCTTCTTTTGGGATGGGCATGACTTAATTTTAAAACACTCCATCTTGATGAACGTTCCCTTTATTTGAGGCATGAGGGACATCAAAAGAACTAGAAGTTTATGACACCAAGACAAGTAAGTAAGGATCAACGTAGGCTGAAGGAGAAAACAGAAAAAGAAAGAATAGAAAAAGAAGTAATAGAAACTGCAGAAGGAAGGGAAAATAAAGAAAAAGAAATGGAACTAGAGAAAGTTTATTCGTCAATGTTTTTTCTTCTACAGTTTGTGATGTCATTTGACAGGAACAAAATGATAAGCATGTGAAGGAAATACACGAACTTCCATGGTTGAAAAGGAAGCTTGTTCATAGTGCTTTATCATGCATTTGGTCCGTCGATAAGAAGCAAATTCGTCAAACACAACGCATGGAATTATTTATTGTTACATATCCAGGTGGGGTACTGTTGCCAAGAAATGTTATCGACGGAATTCAACCATTGGAAAGTAACAAATATCAAGTTGAATTTGATCCTGGAAGAAGAGAATTAGTTTCAACTTGTGAAAAAATAAAATTCCTTCACAAGATCGTAATAAAAACTTACTTTAAAACTAGTGTCTTAAGATTCGGGACAAATCTTCTCGAAGAAGGAGGGTATGATGTGAATTGCATATGGGTCAAATGGAGGATGACTAATTCGCCGTGTTGATGCAATTTCTCTTATTTAAACAAGGGCCCAATGCTTTGTAAAATTGGCTGACCAAATTGTGTTTGTGCTTAACCCATTAATGGGCTTTAGTTTTGCTTTATCTTCAAGTTGAAATAAGGATCCATATGCCAACTTAAGAACCAACCTTTGGAAGATCAAGAGGACCTTTGCTCAAAGTTTGTGGATGACTTTCGGTAGCCTTAAATTCAGTTACAATCAACCATTAAGTAGCGGATCATTATTAGCTTGAGTAGATCATTAATTAATAGCTTTAAGCGGGATGATATTGAAATTTATGTGTCTTTTGTAATTATGATGGTTAAAGCTCCTATATAACTTGAACTGTTTTCATCAATGAAGGCAAGCTGAGTTTTATTCAGAAAATAAACGAGTTTTAACTCATTTATCTTAGTAAGAGTGATTCTCCTAAGTTCTTGAGTGATTCAGGAATCCATGAGTTTAATCGAAGGTCCTTTATCCCTTTGTGTGTTTCAACTCTTAGGCTTATCTTCCATTCTTGGAAGTGTGATGTCTATCAATTTTCATTCCATCTTCTTTTATGTTTCAATTTTCTCGTTTTAAATAATTTCTCAAATTTCTTGCTTGTTAGCATTCCAACAATGATAGATCAGTCAAACGAATCGAACGTTGTGGATTCACATCATTTGGTATTCACAGCCTGGCCATCTAGATTTGGAATAGGAAAGGAAGTTTATTATACAAAGTGTTTAACCGAAGGCCATCCATGTTTAGTTGCATTTGATTACGGAAGCGAAAACAATGTTGTGAACCAAAGTTTGGTGGAGAAACTCCAGTTACCAGCAACCTTTCATCTGGATCAAGCATGGATCAAATTCAGTACATGGCAATGTGTGAAAGAAGTATTATGTGATATTGCTCCCATGGACTCTTGTCATCTTCTTTTGGGATGGGCATGGCTTTATTTTAAAACACTCCATCTCGATGAACGTTCCCTTTATTTGAGGCATGAGGGACATCAAAAGAAGTAGAAGTTTATGACACCAAGACAAGTCAGTAAGGATCAACGTAGGCTGAAGGAGAAAACAGAAAAAGAAAGAATAGAAAAAGAAGTAATAGAAACTGCAGAAGGTAGGGAAAATAAAGAAAAAGAAATGGAACTAGAGAAAGTTTATTCGTCAATGTTTTTTCTTCTACGGTTTGTGATGTCATTTTACAGGAACAAAAGGATAAGCATGTGAAGGAAATACACGAACTTCCATGTTTGTAAAGGAAGCTTGTTCATAGTGCTTTATCATGCATTTGGTCCGTCGATAAGAAGCAAATTCGTCAAACACAACGCATGGAATTATTTATTGTTTCATATCCAGGTGGGGTACTGTTGCCAAGAAATGTTATCGACGGATTGCAACCATTGGAAAGTAACAAATATCAAGTTGAATTTGATCCTGGAAGAAGAGAATTAGTTTCAACTTGTGAAAAAATAAAATTCCTTCACAAGATCGTAATAAAAACTTACTTTAAAACTAGTGTCTTAAGATTCGGGACAAATCTTCTCGAAGAAGGAGGGTATGATGTGAATTGCATATGGGTCAAATGGAGGATGACTAATTCGCCGTGTTGATGCAATTTCTCTTATTTAAACAAGGGCCCAATGCTTTGTAAAATTGGCTGACCAAATTGTGTTTGTGCTTAACCCATTAATGGGCTTTAGTTTTGCTTTATCTTCAAGTTGAAATAAGGATCCATATGCCAACTTAAGAACCAACCTTTGGAAGATCAAGAGGACCTTTGCTCAAAGTTTGTGGATGACTTTCGGTAGCCTTAAATTCAGTTACAATCAACCATTAAGTAGCGGATCATTATTAGCTTGAGTGGATCATTAATTAATAGCTTTAAGCGGGATGATATTGAAATTTATGTGTCTTTTGTAATTATGATGGTTAAAGCTCCTATATAACTTGAACTGTTTTCATCAATGAAGGCAAGCTGAGTTTTATTCAGAAGATAAACGAGTTTTATCTCATTTATCTTAGTAAGAGTGATTCTCCTAAGTTCTTGAGTGATTCAGGAATCCATGAGTTTAATCGAAGGTCCTTTATCCCTTTGTGTGTTTCAACTCTTAGGCTTATCTTCCATTCTTGGAAGTGTGATGTCTATCAATTTTCATTCCATCTTCTTTTATGTTTCAATTTTCTCGTTTTAAATAACTTCTCAAATTTCTTGCTTGTTAGCATTCCAACAATGATAGATCAGTCAAACGAATCGAACGTTGTGGATTCACATCATTTGGTATTCACAGCCTGGCCATCTAGATTTGGAATAGGAAAGGAAGTTTATTATACAAAGTGTTTAACCGAAGGCCATCCATGTTTAGTTGCATTTGATTACGGAAGCGAAAATAATGTTGTGAACCAAAGTTTGGTGGAGAAACTCCAGTTACCAGCAACCTTTCATCTGGATCAAGCATGGATCAAATTCAGTACATGGCAATGTGTGAAAGAAGTATTATGTGATATTGCTCCCATGGACTCTTGTCATCTTCTTTTGGGATGGGCATGGCTTTATTTTAAAACACTCCATCTCGATGAACGTTCCCTTTATTTGAGGCATGAGGGACATCAAAAGAAGTAGAAGTTTATGACACCAAGACAAGTCAGTAAGGATCAACGTAGGCTGAAGGAGAAAACAGAAAAAGAAAGAATAGAAAAAGAAGTAATAGAAACTGCAGAAGGTAGGGAAAATAAAGAAAAAGAAATGGAACTAGAGAAAGTTTATTCGTCAATGTTTTTTCTTCTACGGTTTGTGATGTCATTTTACAGGAACAAAAGGATAAGCATGTGAAGGAAATACACGAACTTCCATGTTTGTAAAGGAAGCTTGTTCATAGTGCTTTATCATGCATTTGGTCCGTCGATAAGAAGCAAATTCGTCAAACACAACGCATGGAATTATTTATTGTTTCATATCCAGGTGGGGTACTGTTGCCAAGAAATGTTATCGACGGATTGCAACCATTGGAAAGTAACAAATATCAAGTTGAATTTGATCCTGGAAGAAGAGAATTAGTTTCAACTTGTGAAAAAATAAAATTCCTTCACAAGATCGTAATAAAAACTTACTTTAAAACTAGTGTCTTAAGATTCGGGACAAATCTTCTCGAAGAAGGAGGGTATGATGTGAATTGCATATGGGTCAAATGGAGGATGACTAATTCGCCGTGTTGATGCAATTTCTCTTATTTAAACAAGGGCCCAATGCTTTGTAAAATTGGCTGACCAAATTGTGTTTGTGCTTAACCCATTAATGGGCTTTAGTTTTGCTTTATCTTCAATTTGAAATAAGGATCCATATGCCAACTTAAGAACCAACCTTTGGAAGATCAAGAGGACCTTTGCTCAAAGTTTGTGGATGAGTTTCGGTAGCCTTAAATTCAGTTACAATCAACCATTAAGTAGCGGATCATTATTAGCTTGAGTGGATCATTAATTAATAGCTTTAAGCGGGATAATATTGAAATTTATGTGTCTTTTGTAATTATGATGGTTAAAGCTCCTATATAATTTGAACTGTTTTCATCAATGAAGGCAAGCTGAGTTTTATTCAGAAAATAAACGAGTTTTATCTCATTTATCTTAGTAAGAGTGATTCTCCTAAGTTCTTGAGTGATTCAGGAATCCATGAGTTTAATCGAAGGTCCTTTATCCCTTTGTGTGTTTCAACTCTTAGGCTTATCTTCCATTCTTGGAAGTGTGATGTCTATCAATTTTCATTCCATCTTCTTTTATGTTTCCATTTTCTCGTTTTAAATAATTTCTCAAATTTCTTGCTTGTTAGCATTCCAACAATGATAGATCAGTCAAACGAATCGAACGTTGTGGATTCACATCATTTGGTATTCACAGCCTGGCCATCTAGATTTGGAATAGGAAAGGAAGTTTATTATACAAAGTGTTTAACCGAAGGCCATCCATGTTTAGTTGCATTTGATTACGGAAGCGAAAACAATGTTGTGAACCAAAGTTTGGTGGAGAAACTCCAGTTACCAGCAACCTTTCATCTGGATCAAGCATGGATCAAATTCAGTACATGGCAATGTGTGAAAGAAGTATTATGTGATATTGCTCCCATGGACTCTTGTCATCTTCTTTTGGGATGGGCATGGCTTTATTTTAAAACACTCCATCTCGATGAACGTTCCCTTTATTTGAGGCATGAGGGACATCAAAAGAAGTAGAAGTTTATGACACCAAGACAAGTCAGTAAGGATCAACGTAGGCTGAAGGAGAAAACAGAAAAAGAAAGAATAGAAAAAGAAGTAATAGAAACTGCAGAAGGTAGGGAAAATAAAGAAAAAGAAATGGAACTAGAGAAAGTTTATTCGTCAATGTTTTTTCTTCTACGGTTTGTGATGTCATTTTACAGGAACAAAAGGATAAGCATGTGAAGGAAATACACGAACTTCCATGTTTGAAAAGGAAGCTTGTTCATAGTGCTTTATCATGCATTTGGTCCGTCGATAAGAAGCAAATTCGTCAAACACAACGCATGGAATTATTTATTGTTACATATCCAGGTGGGGTACTGTTGCCAAGAAATGTTATCGACGGATTGCAACCATTGGAAAGTAACAAATATCAAGTTGAATTTGATCCTGGAAGAAGAGAATTAGTTTCAACTTGTGAAAAAATAAAATTCCTTCACAAGATCGTAATAAAAACTTACTTTAAAACTAGTGTCTTAAGATGCGGGACAAATCTTCTCGAAGAAGGAGGGTATGATGTGAATTGCATATGGGTCAAATGGAGGATGACTAATTCGCCGTGTTGATGCAATTTCTCTTATTTAAACAAGGGCCCAATGCTTTGTAAAATTGGCTGACCAAATTGTATTTGTGCTTAACCCATTAATGGGCTTTAGTTTTGCTTTATCTTCAAGTTGAAATAGGGGTCCATATGCCAAAGTAAGAACCAACCTTTGGAAGATCAAGAGGACCTTTGCTCAAAGTTTGTGGATGACTTTCGGTAGCCTTAAATTCAGTTACAATCAACCATTAAGTAGCGGATCATTATTAGCTTGAGTGGATCATTAATTAATAGCTTTAAGCGGGATAATATTGAATTTTATGTGTCTTTTGTAATTCAGATAGTTAGAGCTCCTATTTAAGTTGAACCATTTTCATTAATGAAGGCAAGCTGAGTTTTATTCAGAAAATAAACGAGTTTTATCTCATCTATCTTAGTGAGAGTGATTCTCCTAAGTTCTTGAGTGATTCAAGAATCCATGAGTTTAATCAAAGGTCCTTTATCCCATTGAGTGTTTCAACTCTTAGGCTTATCTTCCATTCTTGGAAGTGTGATGTCTATCAATTTCCGTTCGATCTTCTTTTATGTTTCCATTTTCTCGTTTTAAATAATTTCTCAAATTTCTTGCTTGCTAGCAATCCACCAATGATAGATCAGTCAAACGAATCGAACGTTGTGGATTCACATCATTCGGTATTCACAGCCTGGCCATTTAGATTTGGAATAGGAAAGGAAGTTTATTATACAAAGTGTTTAAACGAAGGCCATCCATGTTTAGTTGCATTTGATTACGGAATCGAAAACAGTGTTGTGAACCAAAGTTTGGTGGAGACACTCCAGTTACCAGCAACCTTTCATCTGGATCAAGCGTGAATCAAATTCAGTACATGGCAATGTGTGAAAGAAGTATTATGTGATATTGCTCCCATGGACTCTTGTCATCTTCTTTTGGGATGGGCATGGCTTTATTTTAAAACACTCCATCTTGATGAACGTTCCCTTTATTTGAGGCATGAGGGACATCAAAAGAACTAGAAGTTTATGACACCAAGACAAGTCAGTAAGGATCAACGTAGGCTGAAGGAGAAAACAGAAAAACAAAGAATAGAAAAAGAAGTAATAGAAACTGCAGAAGGAAGGGAAAATAAAGAAAAAAAAATGGAACTAGAGAAAGTTTATTCGTCAATGTTTTTTCTTCTACGGTTTGTGATGTCATTTTACAGGAACAAAAGGATAAGCATGTGAAGGAAATACACGAACTTCCATGTTTGAAAAGGAAGCTTCTTCATAGTGCTTTATCATGCATTTGGTCCGTCGATAAGAAGCAAATTCGTCAAACACAACGCATGAATTATTTATTGTTACATATCAAGGTGGGGTACTGTTGCCAAGAAATGTTATCGACGGATTGCAACCATTGGAAAGTAACAAATATCAAGTTGAATTTGATCCTGGAAGAAGAGAATTAGTTTCAACTTGTGAAAAAATAAAATTCCTTCACAAGATCGTAATAAAAACTTACTTTAAAACTAGTGTCTTAAGATTCGGGACAAATCTTCTCGAAGAAGGAGGGTATGATGTGAATTGCATATGGGTCAAATGGAGGATGACTAATTCGCCGTGTTGATGCAATTTCTCTTATTTAAACAAGGGCCCAATGCTTTGTAAAATTGGCTGACCAAATTGTGTTTGTGCTTAACCAATTAATGGGCTTTAGTTTTGCTTTATCTTCAAGTTGAAATAAGGGTCCATATGCCAACTTAAGAACCAACCTTTGGAAGATCAAGAGGACCTTTGCTGAAAGTTTGTGGATGACAATTGGTAGCCTTAAATTCAGTTACAATCAACCATTAAGTAGCGGATCATTATTAGCTTGAGTGGATCATTAATTAATAGCTTTAAGCGGGATGATATTGAAATTTATGTGTCTTTTGTAATTCTGATGGTTAAAGCTCCTATATAACTTGAACTGTTTTCATCAATGAAGGCAAGCTGAGTTTTATTCAGAAAATAAATGAGTTTTATCTCATCTATCTTAGTAAGAGTGATTCTCCTAAGTTCTTGAGTGATTCAAGAATCCATGAGTTTAATCGAAGGTCCTTTATCCCTTTGTGTGTTTCAACTCTTAGGATTATCTTCCATTCTTGGAAGTGTGATGTCTATCAATTTTCATTCCATCTTCTTTTATGTTTCCATTTTCTCCTTTTAAATAATTTCTCAAATTTCTTGCTTGTTAGCATTCCAACAATGATAGATCAGTCAAACGAATCGAACGTTGTGGATTCACATCATTTGGTATTCACAGCCTGGCCATCTAGATTTGGAATAGGAAAGGAAGTTTATTATACAAAGTGTTTAACCGAAGGCCATCCATGTTTAGTTGCGTTCGATTACGGAAGCGAAAACAATGTTGTGAACCAAAGTTTGGTGGAGAAACTCCAATTACTAGCAACCTTTCATCTGGATCAAGCATGGATCAAATTCAGTACATGGCAATGTGTGAAAGAAGTATTATGTGATATTGCTCCCATGGACTCTTGTCATCTTCTTTTGGGATGGGCATGGCTTTATTTTAAAACACTCCATCTTGATGAACGTTCCCTTTATTTGAGGCATGAGGGACATCAAAAGAAGTAGAAGTTTATGACACCAAGACAAGTCAGTAAGGATCAACGTAGGCTGAAGGAGAAAACAGAAAAAGAAAGAATAGAAAAAGAAGTAATAGAAACTGCAGAAGGTAGGGAAAATAAAGAAAAAGAAATGGAACTAGAGAAAGTTTATTCGTCAATGTTTTTTCTTCTACGGTTTGTGATGTCATTTTACAGGAACAAAAGGATAAGCATGTGAAGGAAATACAAGAACTTCCATGTTTGAAAAGGAAGCTTGTTCATAGTGCTTTATCATGCATTTGGTCCGTCGATAAGAAGCAAATTCGTCAAACACAACGCATGGAATTATTTATTGTTACATATCCAGGTGGGGTACTGTTGCCAAGAAATGTTATCGACGGATTGCAACCATTGGAAAGTAACAAATATCAAGTTGAATTTGATCCTGGAAGAAGAGAATTAGTTTCAACTTGTGAAAAAATAAAATTCCTTCACAAGATCGTAATAAAAACTTACTTTAAAACTAGTGTCTTAAGATTCGGGATAAATCTTCTCGAAGAAGGAGGGTATGATGTGAATTGCATATGGGTCAAATGGAGGATGACTAATTCGCCGTGTTGATGCAATTTCTCTTATTTAAACAAGGGCCCAATGCTTTGTAAAATTGGCTGACCAAATTGTGTTTGTGCTTAACCAATTAATGGGCTTTAGTTTTGCTTTATCTTCAAGTTGAAATAAGGGTCCATATGCCAACTTAAGAACCAACCTTTGGAAGATCAAGAGGACCTTTGCTCAAAGTTTGTGGATGACAATTGGTAGCCTTAAATTCAGTTACAATCAACCATTAAGTAGCGGATCATTATTACCTTGAGTGGATTATTAATTAATAACTTTAAGCGGGATGATATTGAAATTTATGTGTCTTTTGTAATTCTGATGGTTAAAGCTCCTATATAACTTGAACTGTTTTCATCAATGAAGGCAAGCTGAGTTTTATTCAGAAAATAAACGAGTTTTATCTCATCTATCTTAGTAAGAGTGATTCTCCTAAGTTCTTGAGTGATTCAAGAATCCATGAGTTTAATCGAAGGTCCTTTATCCCTTTGTGTGTTTCAACTCTTAGGCTTATCTTCCATTCTTGGAAGTGTGATGTCTATCAATTTTCATTCCATCTTCTTTTATGTTTCCATTTTCTCCTTTTAAATAATTTCTCAAATTTCTTGCTTGTTAGCATTCCAACAATGATACATCAGTCAAACGAATCGAACGCTGTGGATTCACATCATTTGGTATTCACAGCCTGGCCATCTAGATTTGGAATAGGAAAGGAAGTTTATTATACAAAGTGTTTAACAGAAGGCCATCCATGTTTAGTTGCATTCGATTACGGAACCGAAAACAATGTTGTGAACCAAAGTTTGGTGGAGAAACTCCAGTTACCAGCAACCTTTCATCTGGATCAAGCATGGATCAAATTCAGTATATGGCAATGTGTGAAAGAAGTATTATGTGATATTGCTCCCATGGACTCTTGTCATCTTCTTTTGGGATGGGCATGGCTTCATTTTAAAACACTCAATCTTGATGAACGTTCCCTTTATTTGAGGCATGAGGGACATCAAAAGAAGTAGAAGTTTATGACACTAAGACAAGTCAGTAAGGATCAACGTAGGCTGAAGGAGAAAACAGAAAAAGAAGTAATAGAAACTGCAGAAGGAAGGGAAAATAAAGAAAAAGAAATGGAACTAGAGAAAGTTTATTCGTCAATGTTTATTCTTCTACAGTTTGTGATGTCATTTTACAGGAACAAAAGGATAAGCATGTGAAGGAAATACACGAACTTCCATGTTTGAAAAGGAAGCTTGTTCATAGTGCTTTATCATGCATTTGGTCCGTCGATAAGAAGCAAATTCGTCAAACACAACGCATGGAATTATTTATTGTTACATATCCAGGTGGGGTACTGTTGCCAAGAAATGTTATCGACGGATTGCAACCATTGGAAAGTAACAAATATCAAGTTGAATTTGATCCTGGAAGAAGAGAATTAGTTTCAACTTGTGAAAAAATAAAATTCCTTCACAAGATCGTAATAAAAACTTACTTTAAAACTAGTGTCTTAAGATTCGGGACAAATCTTCTCGAAGAAGGAGGGTATGATGTGAATTGCATATGGGTCAAATGGAGGATGACTAATTCGCCGTGATGATGCAATTTCTCTTATTTAAACAAGGGCCCAATGCTTTGTAAAATTGGCTGACCAAATTGTGTTTGTGCTTAACCCATTAATGGGCTTTAGTTTTGCTTTATCTTCAACTTGAAATAAGGATCCATATGCCAACTTAAGAACCAACCTTTGGAAGATCAAGAGGACCTTTGCTCAAAGTTTGTGGATGACTTTCGGTAGCCTTAAATTCAGTTACAATCAACCATTAAGTAGCGGATCATTATTAGCTTGAGTGGATCATTAATTAATAGCTTTAAGCGGGATGATATTGAAATTTATGTGTCTTTTGTAATTCTGATGGTTAAAGCTCCTATATAACTTGAACTGTTTTCATCAATGAAGGCAAGCTGAGTTTTATTCAGAAAATAAACGAGTTTTATCTCATCTATCTTAGTAAGAGTGATTCTCCTAAGTTCTTGAGTGATTCAAGAATCCATGAGTTTAATCGAAGGTCCTTTATCCCTTTGTGTGTTTCAACTCTTAGGCTTATCTTCCATTCTTGGAAGTGTGATGTCTATCAATTTTCATTCCATCTTCTTTTATGTTTCCATTTTCTCGTTTTAAATAATTTCTCAAATTTCTTGCTTGTTAGCATTCCAACAATGATAGATCAGTCAAACGAATCGAACGCTGTGGATTCACATCATTTGGTATTCACAGCCTGGCCATCTAGATTTGGAATAGGAAAGGAAGTTTATTATACAAAGTGTTTAACCGAAGGCCATCCATGTTTAGTTGCATTCAATTACGGAAGCAAAAACAATGTTGTGAACCAAAGTTTGGTGGAGAAACTCCAGTTACCAGCAACCTTTCACCTGGATCAAGCATGGATCAAATTCAGTACATGGCAATGTGTGAAAGAAGTATTATGTGATATTGCTCCCATGGCCTCTTGTCATCTTCTTTTGGGATGGGCATGGCTTCATTTTAAAACACTTCATCTTGATGAATGTTCCCTTTATTTGAGGCATGAGGGACATCAAAAGAAGTAGAAGTTTATAACACCAAGACAAGTCAGTAAGGATCAACGTAGGCTGAAGGAGAAAACAGAAAAAGAAAGAATAGAAATAGAAGTAATAGAAACTGCAGAAGGAAGGGAAAATAAAGAAAAAGAAATGGAACTAGAGAAAGTTTATTCGTCAATGTTTTTTCTTCTACAATTTGTGATGTCATTTTACAGGAACAAAAGGATAAGCATGTGAAGGAAATACACGAACTTCCATGTTTGAAAAGGAAGCTTGTTCATAGTGCTTTATCATGCATTTGGTCCGTCGATAAGAAGCAAATTCGTCAAACACAACGCATGGAATTATTTATTGTTACATATCAAGGTGGGGTACTGTTGCCAAGAAATGTAATCGACGGATTGCAACCATTGGAAAGTAAAGAATATCAGGTTGAATTTGATCTTGGAAGAAGAGAATTAGTTTCAACTTGTGAAAAAATAAAATTCCTTCACAAGATCGTAATAAAAACTTACTTTAAAACTAGTGTCTTAAGATTCGGGACAAATCTTCTCGAAGAAGGAGGGTATGATGTGAATTGCATATGGGTCGAATGGAGGATGACTAATGCGCCGTGTTGATGCAGTTTCTTTTATTTAAATAAAGGCCCAATGCTTTGTAAAATTGGCTGACCAAATTGTGTTTGTGCTTAACCAATTAATGGGCTTTAGTTTTGCTTTATCTTCAAGTTGAAATAAGGGTCCATATGCCAACTTAAGAACCAACCTTTGGAAGATCAAGAGGACCTTTGCTCAAAGTTTGTGGATCACTTTTGGTAGCCTTAAATTCAGTTACAATCAACCATTAAGTAGCGGATCATTATTAGCTTGAGTGGATCATTAACTAATAGCTTTAAGCGGGATGATATTGAAATTTATGTGTCTTTTGTAATTCAGATGGTTAACGCTCCTATATAAGTTGAACCATTTTCATCAATGAAGGCAAGCTGAGTTTTATTCAGAAAATAAACGAGTTTTATCTCATCTATCTTAGTAAGAGTGATTCTCCTAAGTTCTTGAGTGATTCAAGAATCCATGAGTTTAATCGAAGGTCCTTTATCCCTTTGTGTGTTTCAACTCTTAGGCTTATCTTCCATTCTTGGAAGTGTGATGTCTATCAATTTTCATTCCATCTTCTTTTATGTTTCCATTTTCTCCTTTTAAATAATTTCTCAAATTTCTTGCTTGTTAGCATTCCAACAATGATAGATCAGTCAAACGAATCGAACGCTGTGGATTCACATCATTTGGTATTCACAGCCTGGCCATCTAGATTTGGAATAGGAAAGGAAGTTTATTATACAAAGTGTTTAACCCAAGGCCATCCATGTTTAGTTGCATTCGATTATGGAACCGAAAACAATGTTGTGAACCAAAGTTTGGTGGAGAAACTCTAGTTACCAGCAACCTTTCATCTGGATCAAGCATGGATCAAATTCAGTATATGGCAATGTGTGAAAGAAGTATTATGTGATATTGCTCCCATGGACTCTTGTCATCTTCTTTTGGGATGGGCATGGCTTCATTTTAAAACACTCAATCTTGATGAACGTTCCCTTTATTTGAGGCATGAGGGACATCAAAAGAAGTAGAAGTTTATGACACTAAGACAAGTCAGTAAGGATCAACGTAGGCTGAAGGAGAAAACAGAAAAAGAAGTAATAGAAACTGCAGAAGGAAGGGAAAATAAAGAAAAAGAAATGGAACTAGAGAAAGTTTATTCGTCAATGTTTTTTCTTCTACAATTTCTGATGTCATTTTACAGGAACAAAAGGATAAGCATGTGAAGGAAATACACGAACTTCCATGTTTGAAAAGGAAGCTTGTTCATAGTGCTTTATCATGTATTTGGTCCGTCGATAAGAAGCAAATTCGTCAAACACAACGCATGGAATTATTTATTGTTACATATCCAGGTGGGGTACTGTTGCCAAGAAATGTAATCGACGGATTGCAACCATTGGAAAGTAAAGAATATCAGGTTGAATTTGATCTTGGAAGAAGAGAATTAGTTTCAACTTGTGAAAAAATAAAATTCCTTAACAAGATCGTAATAAAAACTTACTTTAAAACTAGTGTCTTAAGATTCGGGACAAATCTTCTCGAAGAAGGAGGGTATGATGTGAATTGCATATGGGTCAAATGGAGGATGACTAATGCGCCGTGTTGATGCAGTTTCTTTTATTTAAATAAGGGCCCAATGCTTTGTAAAATTGGCTGACCAAATTGTGTTTGTGCTTAACAAATTAATGGGCTTTAGTTTTGCTTTATCTTCAAGTTGAAATAAGGGTCCATATGCCAACTTAAGAACCAACCTTTGGAAGATCAAGAGGACCTTTGCTCAAAGTTTGTGGATGACAATTGGTAGCCTTAAATTCAGTTACAATCAACCATTAAGTAGCGGATCATTATTACCTTGAGTGGATCATTAATTAATAGCTTTAAGCGGGATGATATTGAAATTTATGTGTCTTTTGTAATTCTGATGGTTAAAGCTCCTATATAACTTGAACTGTTTTCATCAATGAAGGCAAGCTGAGTTTTATTCAGAAAATAAACGAGTTTTATCTCATCTATCTTAGTAAGAGTGATTCTCCTAAGTTCTTGAGTGATTCAAGAATCCATGAGTTTAATCGAAGGTCCTTTATCCCTTTGTGTGTTTCAACTCTTAGGCTTATCTTCCATTCTTGGAAGTGTGATGTCTATCAATTTTCATTCCATCTTCTTTTATGTTTCCATTTTCTCGTTTTAAATAATTTCTCAAATTTCTTGCTTGTTAGCATTCCAACAATGATAGATCAGTCAAACGAATCGAACGCTGTGGATTCACATCATTTGGTATTCACAGCCTGGCCATCTAGATTTGGAATAGGAAAGGAAGTTTATTATACAAAGTGTTTAACCGAAGGCCATCCATGTTTAGTTGCATTCAATTACGGAAGCAAAAACAATGTTGTGAACCAAAGTTTGGTGGAGAAACTCCAGTTACCAGCAACCTTTCACCTGGATCAAGCATGGATCAAATTCAGTACATGGCAATGTGTGAAAGAAGTATTATGTGATATTGCTCCCATGGCCTCTTGTCATCTTCTTTTGGGATGGGCATGGCTTCATTTTAAAACACTTCATCTTGATGAATGTTCCCTTTATTTGAGGCATGAGGGACATCAAAAGAAGTAGAAGTTTATAACACCAAGACAAGTCAGTAAGGATCAACGTAGGCTGAAGGAGAAAACAGAAAAAGAAAGAATAGAAATAGAAGTAATAGAAACTGCAGAAGGAAGGGAAAATAAAGAAAAAGAAATGGAACTAGAGAAAGTTTATTCGTCAATGTTTTTTCTTCTACAATTTGTGATGTCATTTTACAGGAACAAAAGGATAAGCATGTGAAGGAAATACACGAACTTCCATGTTTGAAAAGGAAGCTTGTTCATAGTGCTTTATCATGCATTTGGTCCGTCGATAAGAAGCAAATTCGTCAAACACAACGCATGGAATTATTTATTGTTACATATCAAGGTGGGGTACTGTTGCCAAGAAATGTAATCGACGGATTGCAACCATTGGAAAGTAAAGAATATCAGGTTGAATTTGATCTTGGAAGAAGAGAATTAGTTTCAACTTGTGAAAAAATAAAATTCCTTCACAAGATCGTAATAAAAACTTACTTTAAAACTAGTGTCTTAAGATTCGGGACAAATCTTCTCGAAGAAGGAGGGTATGATGTGAATTGCATATGGGTCGAATGGAGGATGACTAATGCGCCGTGTTGATGCAGTTTCTTTTATTTAAATAAAGGCCCAATGCTTTGTAAAATTGGCTGACCAAATTGTGTTTGTGCTTAACCAATTAATGGGCTTTAGTTTTGCTTTATCTTCAAGTTGAAATAAGGGTCCATATGCCAACTTAAGAACCAACCTTTGGAAGATCAAGAGGACCTTTGCTCAAAGTTTGTGGATCACTTTTGGTAGCCTTAAATTCAGTTACAATCAACCATTAAGTAGCGGATCATTATTAGCTTGAGTGGATCATTAACTAATAGCTTTAAGCGGGATGATATTGAAATTTATGTGTCTTTTGTAATTCAGATGGTTAACGCTCCTATATAAGTTGAACCATTTTCATCAATGAAGGCAAGCTGAGTTTTATTCAGAAAATAAACGAGTTTTATCTCATCTATCTTAGTGAGAGTGATTCTCCTAAGTTCTTGAGTGATTCAAGAATCCATGAGTTTAATCAAAGGTCCTTTATCCCTTTGTGTGTTTCAACTCTTAGGCGTATCTTCCATTCTTGGAAGTGTGATGTCTATTAATTTTCATTCCATCTTCTTTTATGTTTCCATTTTCTCGTTTTAAATAATTTCTCAAATTTCTTGCTTGTTAGCATTCCAACAATGATAGATCAGTCAAACGAATCGAACGTTGTGGATTCACATCATTTGGTATTCACAGCCTGGCCATCTAGATTTGGAATAGGAAAGGAAGTTTATTATACAAAGTGTTTAACCGAAGGCCATCCATGTTTAGTTGCATTTAATTACGGAAGCGAAAACAATGTTGTGAACCAAAGTTTGGTGGAGAAACTCCAGTTACCAGCAACCTTTCATCTGGATCAAGCATGGATCAAATTCAGTACATGGCAATGTGTGAAAGAAGTATTATGTGATATTGCTCCCATGGCCTCTTGTCATCTTCTTTTGGGATGGGCATGGCTTCATTTTAAAACACTTCATCTTGATGAATGTTCCCTTTATTTGAGGCATGAGGGACATCAAAAGAAGTAGAAGTTTATAACACCAAGACAAGTCAGTAAGGATCAACGTAGGCTGAAGGAGAAAACAGAAAAAGAAAGAATAGAAAAAGAAGTAATAGAAACTGCAGAAGGAAGGGAAAATAAAGAAAAAGAAATGGAACTAGAGAAAGTTTATTCGTCAATGTTTTTTCTTCTACAATTTGTGATGTCATTTTACAGGAACAAAAGGATAAGCATGTGAAGGAAATACACGAACTTCCATGTTTGAAAAGGAAGCTTGTTCATAGTGCTTTATCATGCATTTGGTCCGTCGATAAGAAGCAAATTCGTCAAACACAACGCATGGAATTATTTATTGTTACATATCAAGGTGGGGTACTGTTGCCAAGAAATGTTATCGACAGATTGCAACCGTTGGAAAGTAACGAATATCAAGTTGAATTTGATCCTGGAAGAAGAGAATTTGTTTCAACTTGTGAAAAAATAAAAGTCCTTCACAAGATCATAATAAACTTACATTAAAACTAGTGTCTTAAGATTCGGGACAAATCTTCTCGAAGAAGGAGGGTATGATGTGAATTGCATATGGGTCGAATGGAGGATGACTAATGCGCCATGTTGATGCAGTTTCTTTTATTTAAATAAGGGCCCAATGCTTTGTAAAATTGGCTGACCAAATTGTGTTTGTGCTTAACAAATTAATGGGCTTTAGTTTTGCTTTATCTTCAAGTTGAAATAAGGGTCCATATGCCAACTTAAGAACCAACCTTTGGAAGATCAAGAGGACCTTTGCTCAAAGTTTGTGGATCACTTTTGGTACCCTTAAATTCAGTTACAATCAACCATTAAGTAGCGGATCATTATTAGCTTGAGTGGATCATTAACTAATAGCTTTAAGCGGGATGATATTGAAATTTATGTGTCTTTTGTAATTCAGATGGTTAACGCTCCTATATAAGTTGAACCATTTTCATCAATGAAGGCAAGCTGAGTTTTATTCAGAAAATAAACGAGTTTTATCTCATCTATCTTAGTGAGAGTGATTCTCCTAAGTTCTTGAGTGATTCAAGAATCCATGAGTTTAATCAAAGGTCCATTATCCCTTTGTGTGTTTCAACTCTTAGGCGTATCTTCCATTCTTGGAAGTGTGATGTCTATCAATTTTCATTCCATCTTCTTTTATGTTCCATTTTCTCCTTTTAAATAATTTCTCAAATTTCGTGCTTGTTAGCATTCCAACAATGATAGATCAGTCAAACGAATCGAACGTTGTGGATTCACATCATTTGGTATTCACAGCCTGGCCATCTAGATTTGGAATAGGAAAGGAAGTTTATTATACAAAGTGTTTAACCCAAGGCCATCCATGTTTAGTTGCATTCAATTACGGAAGCGAAAACAATGTTGTGAACCAAAGTTTGGTGGAGAAACTCCAGTTACCAGCAACCTTTCACCTGGATCAAGCATGGATCAAATTCAGTACATGGCAATGTGTGAAAGAAGTATTATGTGATATTGCTCCCATGGCCTCTTGTCATCTTCTTTTGGGATGGGCATGGCTTCATTTTAAAACACTTCATCTTGATGAATGTTCCCTTTATTTGAGGCATGAGGGACATCAAAAGAAGTAGAAGTTTATAACACCAAGACAAGTCAGTAAGGATCAACGTAGGCTGAAGGAGAAAACAGAAAAAGAAAGAATAGAAAAAGCAGTAATAGAAACTGCAGAAGGAAGGGAAAATAAAGAAAAAGAAATGGAACTAGAGAAAGTTTATTCGTCAATGTTTTTTCTTCTACGGTTTGTGATGTCATTTTACAGGAACAAAAGGATAAGCATGTGAAGGAAATACATGAACTTCCATGTTTGAAAAGGAAGCTTGTTCATAATGCTTTATCATGCATTTGGTCCATCGATAAGAAGCAAATTCGTCAAACACAACGCATGGAATTATTTATTGTTACATATCCAGGTGGGGTACTGTTGCCAAGAAATGTTATTGACGGATTGCAACCATTGGAAAGTAACAAATATCAAGTTGAATTTGATCCTGGAAGAAGAGAATTAGTTTCAACTTTTGAAAAAATAAAATTCCTTCACAAGATCGTAATAAAAACTTACTTTAAAACTAGTGTCTTAAGATTCGGGACAAATCTTCTCGAAGAAGGAGGGTATGATGTGAATTGCATATGGGTCAAATGGAGGATGACTAATTCGCCGTGTTGATGCAATTTCTCTTATTTAAACAAGGGCCCAATGCTTTGTAAAATTGGCTGACCAAATTGTGTTTGTGCTTAACCAATTAATGGGCTTTAATTTTGCTTTATCTTCAAGTTGAAATAAGGGTCCATATGCCAACTTAAAAACGAACCTTTGAAAGATCAAGAGGACCTTTGCTCAAAGTTTGTGGATGGCTTTTGGTAGCCTCAAATTCAGTTACAATCAACCATTAAGTAGCGGATCATTAATTAATAGCTTGAAGCGGGATGATATTGAAATTTATGTGTCTTTTGTAATTCTGATGGTTAAAGCTCCTATATAAGTTGAACCGTTTTCATCAATGAAGGCAAGCTGAGTTTTATTCAGAAAATAAAGGAGTTTTATCTCATCTATCTTAGTGAGAATGATTCTCCTAAGTTCTTGAGTGATTCAAGAATCCATGAGTTTAATCGAAGGTCCTTTATCCCTTTGTGTGTTTCAACTCTTAGGCTTATCTTCCATTTTTGGAAGTATGATGTCTATCAATTTTCATTCCATCTTCTTTTATGTTTCCATTTTCTCGTTTTAAATAATTTCTCAAATTTCTTGCTTGTTAGCATTCCAACAATGATAGATCAGTCAAACGAATCAAACGCTGTGGATTCACATCATTTGGTATTCACAGCCTGGCCATCTAGATTTGGAATGGGAAAGGAAGTTTATTATACAAAGTGTTTAACCGAAGGCCATCCATGTTTAGTTGCATTCGATTACGGAAGCAAAAACAGTGTTGTGAACCAAAGTCTGGTGGAGAAACTCCAGTTACCAGCAACCTTTCATCTGGATCAAGCATGGATCAAATTCAGTACATGGCAATGTGTGAAAGAAGTATTATGTGATATTGCTCCCATGGACTCTTGTCATCTTCTTTTGGGATGGGCATGGCTTCATTTTAAAACACTCCATCTTGATGAACGTTCCCTTTATTTGAGGCATGAGGGACATGAAAAGAAGTAGAAGTTTATGACACCAAGACAAGTCAGTAAGGATCAACGTAGGCTAAAGGAGAAAACAGAAAAAGAAAGAATAGAAAAAGAAGTAATAGAAACTGCAGAAGGAAAGGAAAATAAAGAAAAAGAAATGGAACTAGAGAAAGTTTATTCGTCAATGTTTTTTCTTCTACAGTTTGTGATGTCATTTTACAAGAACAAAAGGCTAAGCATGTGAAGGAAATACACGAACTTCCATGTTTGAAAAGGAAGCTTGTTCATAGTGCTTTATCATGCATTTGGTCCGTCGATAAGAAGCAAATTCGTCAAACACAACGCATGGAATTATTTATTGTTACATATCAAGGTGGGGTACTGTTGCCAAGAAATGTAATCGACAGATTGCAACCATTGGAAAGTAAAGAATATCAAGTTGAATTTGATCCTGGAAGAAGAGAATTAGTTTAACCTTGTGAAAAAATAAAATTCCTTAACAAGATCGTAATAAAAACTTACTTTAAAACTAGTGTCTTAAGATTCGAGACAAATCTTCTCGAAGAAGGAGGGTATGATGTGAATTGCATATGGGTCAAATGGAGGATGACTAATGCGCCGTGTTGATGCAGTTTCTTTTATTTAAATAAGGGCCCAGTGCTTTGTAAAATGGGCTGACCAAATTGTGTTTGTGCTTAACAAATTAATGGGCTTTAGTTTTGCTTTATCTTCAAGTTGAAATAAGGGTCCATATGCCAACTTAAAAACGAACCTTTGGAAGATCAAGAGGACCTTTGCTCAAAGTTTGTGGATCACTTTTGGTAGCCTTAAATTCAGTTACAATCAACCATTAAGTAGCGGATCATTATTAGCTTGTGTGGATCATTAACTAATAGCTTTAAGCGGGATGATATTGAAATTTATGTGTCTTTTGTAATTCAGATGGTTAACGCTCCTATATAAGTTGAACCATTTTCATCAATGAAGGCAAGCTGAATTTTATTCAGAAAATAAACGAGTTTTATCTCATCTATCTTAGTGCGAGTGATTCTCCTAAGTTCTTGAGTGATTCAAGAATCCATGAGTTTAATCAAAGGTCCTTTATCACTTTGTGTGTTTCAACTCTTAGGCGTATCTTCCATTCTTGGAAGTGTGATGTCTATCAATTTTCATTCCATCTTTTATGTTTCCATTTTCTTGTGTTAAATAATTTCTCAAATTTCTTGCTTGTTAGCATTCCAACAATGATAGATCAGTCAAACGTATCGAACGCTGTGGATTCACATCATTTGGTATTCACAGCCTGGCCATCTAGATTTGGAATAGGAAAGGAAGCTTATTATACAAAGTGTTTAACCGAAGGCCATCCATGTTTAGTTGTATTCGATTACGGAAGCGAAAACAATGTTGTGAACCAAAGTTTGGTGGAGAAACTCCAGTTACCAGCAACCTTTCATCTGGATCAAGCATGGGTCAAATTCAGTACATGGCAATGTGTGAAAGAAGTATTATGTGATATTGCTCCCATGGACTCTTGTCATCTTCTTTTGGGATGGGCATGGCTTTATTTTAAAACACTCCATCTTGATGAACGTTCCCTTTATTTGAGGCATGAGGGACATCAAAAGAAGTAGAAGTTTATGACACCAAGACAAGTCAGTAAGGATCAACGTAGGCTGAAGGAGAAAACAGAAAAAGAAAGAATAGAAAAAGAAGTAATAGAAACTGCAGATGGTAGGGAAAATAAAGAAAAAGAAATGGAACTAGAGAAAGTTTATTCGTCAATGTTTTTTCTTCTACGGTTTGTGATGTCATTTTACAGGAACAAAAGGATAAGCATGTGAAGGAAATACATGAACTTCCATGTTTGAAAAGGAAGCTTGTTCATAGTGCTTTATCATGCATTTGGTCCATCGATAAGAAGCAAATTCGTCAAACACAACGAATGGAATTATTTATTGTTACATATCTAGGTGGGGTACTGTTGCCAAGAAATGTTATCGACGGATTGCAACCATTGGAAAGTAACAAATATCAAGTTGAATTTGATCCTGGAAGAAGAGAATTAGTTTCAACTTTTGAAAAAATAAAATTCCTTCACAAGATCGTAATAAAAACTTACTTTAAAACTAGTGTCTTAAGATTCGGGACAAATCTTCTCGAAGAAGGAGGGTATGATGTGAATTGCATATGGGTCAAATGGAGGATGACTAATTCGCCGTGTTGATGCAATTTCTCTTATTTAAACAAGGGCCCAATGCTTTGTAAAATTGGCTGACCAAATTGTGTTTGTGCTTAACCAATTAATGGGCTTTAGTTTTGCTTTATCTTCAAGTTGAAATAAGGGTCCATATGCCAACTTAAAAACGAACCTTTGAAAGATCAAGAGGACCTTTGCTCAAAGTTTGTGGATGGCTTTTGGTAGCCTCAAATTCAGTTACAATCAACCATTAAGTAGCGCATCATTAATTAATAGCTTGAAGCGGGATGATATTGAAATTTATGTGTCTTTTGTAACTCTGATGGTTAAAGCTCCTATATAAGTTGAACCGTTTTCATCAATCTTAGTTTATTATACAAAGTGTTTAACCGAAGGCCATCCATGTTTAGTTGTATTCGATTACGGAAGCGAAAACAATGTTGTGAACCAAAGTCTGGTGGAGAAACTCCAGTTACCAGCAACCTTTCATCTGGATCAAGCATGGATCAAATTCAGTACATGGCAATGTGTGAAAGAAGTATTATGTGATATTGCTCCCATGGACTCTTGTCATCTTCTTTTGGGATGGGCATGACTTTATTTTAAAACACTTCATCTTGATGAACGTTCCCTTTATTTGAGGCATTAGGGACCTCAAAAGAAGTAGAAGTTTATGACACCAAGACAAGTCAGTAAGGATCAACGTAGGCTGAAGGAGAAAACAGAAAAAGAAAGAATAGAAAAAGAAGTAATAGAAACTGCAGAAGGTAGGGAAAATAAAGAAAAAGAAATGGAACTAGAGAAAGTTTATTCGTCAATGTTTTTTCTTCTACGGTTTGTGATGTCATTTTACAGGAACAAAAGGATAAGCATGTGAAGGAAATACATGAACTTCCATGTTTGAAAAGGAAGCTTGTTCATAGTGCTTTATCATGCATTTGGTCCATCGATAAGAAGCAAATTCGTCAAACACAACGCAGGGAATTATTTATTGTTACATATCCAGGTGGGGTACTGTTGCCAAGAAATGTTATCGACGGATTGCAACCATTGGAAAGTAACAAATATCAAGTTGAATTTGATCCTGGAAGAAGAGAATTAGTTTCAACTTTTGAAAAAATAAAATTCCTTCACAAGATCGTAATAAAAACTTACTTTAAAACTAGTGTCTTAAGATTCGGGACAAATCTTCTCGAAGAAGGAGGGTATGATGTGAATTGCATATGGGTCAAATGGAGGATGACTAATTCGCCGTGTTGATGCAATTTCTCTTATTTAAACAAGGGCCCAATGCTTTGTAAAATTGGCTGACCAAATTGTGTTTGTGCTTAACCAATTAATGGGCTTTAGTTTTGCTTTATCTTCAAGTTGAAATAAGGGTCCATATGCCAACTTAAAAACGAACCTTTGAAAGATCAAGAGGACCTTTGCTCAAAGTTTGTGGATGGCTTTTGGTAGCCTCAAATTCAGTTACAATCAACCATTAAGTAGCGGATCATTAATTAATAGCTTGAAGCGGGATGATATTGAAATTTATGTGTCTTTTGTAATTCTGATGGTTAAAGCTCCTATATAAGTTGAACCGTTTTCATCAATGAAGGCAAGCTGAGTTTTATTCAGAAAATAAAGGAGTTTTATCTCATCTATCTTAGTGAGAATGATTCTCCTAAGTTCTTGAGTGATTCAAGAATCCATGAGTTTAATCGAAGGTCCTTTATCCCTTTGTGTGTTTCAACTCTTAGGCTTATCTTCCATTTTTGGAAGTATGATGTCTATCAATTTTCATTCCATCTTCTTTCATGTTTCCATTTTCTCGTTTTAAATAATTTCTCAAATTTCTTGCTTGTTAGCATTCCAACAATGATAGATCAGTCAAACGAATCGAACGCTGTGGATTCACATCATTTGGTATTCACAGCCTGGCCATCTAGATTTGGAATAGGAAAGGAAGTTTATTATACAAAGTGTTTAACCGAAGGCCATCCATGTTTAGTTGCATTCGATTACGGAAGCAAAAACAGTGTTGTGAACCAAAGTCTGGTGGAGAAACTCCAGTTACCAGCAACCTTTCATCTGGATCAAGCATGGATCAAATTCAGTACATGGCAATGTGTGAAAGAAGTATTATGTGATATTGCTCCCATGGACTCTTGTCATCTTCTTTTGGGATGGGCATGGCTTCATTTTAAAACACTCCATCTTGATGAACGTTCCCTTTATTTGAGGCATGAGGGACATCAAAAGAAGTAGAAGTTTATGACACCAAGACAAGTCAGTAAGGATCAACGTAGGCTGAAGGAGAAAACAGAAAAAGAAAGAATAGAAAAAGAAGTAATAGAAACTGCAGAAGGAAGGGAAAATATAGAAAAAGAAATGGAACTAGAGAAAGTTTATTCGTCAATGTTTTTTCTTCTACAGTTTGTAATGTCATTTTACAGGAACAAAAGGATAAGCATGTGAAGGAAATACACGAACTTCCATGTTTGAAAAGGAAGCTTGTTCATAGTGCTTTATCATGCATTTGGTCCGTCGATAAGAAGCAAATTCGTCAAACACAACGCATGGAATTATTTATTGTTACATATCAAGGTGGGGTACTGTTGCCAAGAAATGTAATCGACAGATTGCAACCATTGGAAAGTAAAGAATATCAAGTTGAATTTGATCCTGGAAGAAGAGAATTAGTTTCAACTTGTGAAAAAATAAAATTCCTTAACAAGATCGTAATAAAAACTTACTTTAAAACTAGTGTCTTAAGATTCGGGACAAATCTTCTCGAAGAAGGAGGGTATGATGTGAATTGCATATGGGTCAAATGGAGGATGACTAATGCGTCGTGTTGATGCAGTTTCTTTTATTTAAATAAGGGCCCAATGCTTTGTAAAATTGGCTGACCAAATTGTGTTTGTGCTTAACAAATTAATGGGCTTTAGTTTTGCTTTATCTTCAAGTTGAAATAAGGGTCCATATGCCAACTTAAGAACCAACCTTTGGAAGATCAAGAGGACCTTTGCTCAAAGTTTGTGGATCACTTTTGGTAGCATTAAATTCAGTTACAATCAACCATTAAGTAGCGGATAATTATTAGCTTGAGTGGATCATTAACTAATAGCTTTAAGCGGGATGATATTGAAATTTATGTGTCTTTTGTAATTCAGATGGTTAACGCTCCTATATAAGTTGAACCATTTTCATCAATGAAGGCAAGCTGAATTTTATTCAGAAAATAAACGAGTTTTATCTCATCTATCTTAGTGAGAGTGATTCTCCTAAGTTCTTGAGTGATTCAAGAATCCATGAGTTTAATCAAAGGTCCTTTATCCCTTTGTGTGTTTCAACTCTTAGGCGTATCTTCCATTCTTGGAAGTGTGATGTCTATCAATTTTCATTCCATCTTTTATGTTTCCATTTTCTCGTTTTAAATAATTTCTCAAATTTCTTGCTTGTTAGCATTCCAACAATGATAGATCAGTCAAACGTATCGAACGCTGTGGATTCACATCATTTGGTATTCACAGCCTGGCCATCTAGATTTGGAATAGGAAAGGAAGTTTATTATACAAAGTGTTTAACCGAAGGCCATCCATGTTTAGTTGTATTCGATTACGGAAGCGAAAACAATGTTGTGAACCAAAGTTTGGTGGAGAAACTCCAGTTACCAACAACCTTTCATCTGGATCAAGCATGGATCAAATTCAGTACATGGCAATGTGTGAAAGAAGTATTATGTGATATTGCTCCCATGGACTTTTGTCATCTTCTTTTGGGATGGGCATGGCTTTATTTTAAAACACTCCATCTTTATGAACGTTCCCTTTATTTGAGGCATGAAGGACATCAAAAGAAGTAGAAGTTTATGACACCAAGACAAGTCAGTAAGGATCAACGTAGGCTGAAGGAGAAAACAGAAAAAGAAAGAATAGAAAAAGAAGTAATAGAAACTGCAGAAGGTAGGGAAAATAAAGAAAAAGAAATGGAACTAGAGAAAGTTTATTCGTCAATGTTTTTTCTTCTACGGTTTGTGATGTCATTTTACAGGAACAAAAGGAAAAGCATGTGAAGGAAATACATGAACTTCCATGTTTGAAAAGGAAGCTTGTTCATAGTGCTTTATCATGAATTTGGTCCATCGATAAGAAGCAAATTCGTCAAACACAACGCATGGAATTATTTATTGTTACATATCCAGGTGGGGTACTGTTGCCAAGAAATGTTATCGACGGATTGCAACCATTGGAAAGTAACAAATATCAAGTTGAATTTGATCCTGGAAGAAGAGAATTAGTTTCAACTTTTGAAAAAATAAAATTCCTTCACAAGATCGTAATAAAAACTTACTTTAAAACTAGTGTCTTAAGATTCGGGACAAATCTTCTCGAAGAAGGAGGGTATGATGTGAATTGCATATGGGTCAAATGGAGGATGACTAATTCGCCGTGTTGATGCAATTTCTCTTATTTAAATAAGGGCCCAATGCTTTGTAAAATTGGCTGACCAAATTGTGTTTGTGCTTAACCATTTAATGGGCTTTAGTTTTGCTTTATCTTCAAGTTGAAATAAGGGTCCATATGCCAACTTAAAAACGAACCTTTGAAAGATCAAGAGGACCTTTGCTCAAAGTTTGTGGATGGCTTTTGGTAGCCTCAAATTCAGTTACAATCAACCATTAAGTAGCGGATCATTAATTAATAGCTTGAAGCGGGATGATATTGAAATTTATGTGTCTTTTGTAATTCTGATGGTTAAAGCTCCTATATAAGTTAAACCGTTTTCATCAATGAAGGCAAGCTGAGTTTTATTCAGAAAATAAAGGAGTTTTATCTCATCTATCTTAGTGAGAATGATTCTCCTAAGTTCTTGAGTGATTCAAGAATCCATGAGTTTAATCGAAGGTCCTTTATCCCTTTGTGTGTTTCAACTCTTAGGCTTATCTTCCATTTTTGGAAGTATGATGTCTATCAATTTTCATTCCATCTTCTTTTATGTTTCCATTTTCTCGTTTTAAATAATTTCTCAAATTTCTTGCTTGTTAGCATTCCAACAATGATAGATCAGTCAAACGAATCGAACGCTGTGGATTCACATCATTTGGTATTCACAGCCTGGCCATCTAGATTTGGAATAGGAAAGGAAGTTTATTATACAAAGTGTTTAACCGAAGGCCATCCATGTTTAGTTGCATTCGATTACGGAAGCAAAAACAGTGTTGTGAACCAAAGTCTGGTGGAGAAACTCCAGTTACCAGCAACGTTTCATCTGGATCAAGCATGGATCAAATTCAGTACATGGCAATGTGTGAAAGAAGTATTATGTGATATTGCTCCCATGGACTCTTGTCATCTTCTTTTGGGATGGGCATGGCTTCATTTTAAAACACTCCATCTTGATGAACGTTCCCTTTATTTGAGGCATGAGGGACATCAAAAGAAGTAGAAGTTTATGACACCAAGACAAGTCAGTAAGGATCAACGTAGGCTGAAGGAGAAAACAGAAAAAGAAAGAATAGAAAAAGAAGTAATAGAAACTGCAGAAGGAAGGGAAAATAAAGAAAAAGAAATGGAACTAGAGAAAGTTTATTCGTCAATGTTTTTTCTTCTACAATTTGTGATGTCATTTTACAGGAACAAAAGGATAAGCATGTGACGGAAATACACGAACTTCCATGTTTGAAACGAAAGCTTGTTCATAGTGCTTTATCATGCATTTGGTCCGTCGATAAGAAGCAAATTCGTCAAACACAACGCATGGAATTATTTATTGTTACATATCAAGGTGGGGTACTGTTGCCAAGAAATGTAATCGACAGATTGCAACCATTGGAAAGTAAAGAATATCAAGTTGGATTTGATCCTGGAAGAAGAGAATTAGTTTCAACTTGTGAAAAAATAAAATTCCTTAACAAGATCGTAATAAAAACTTACTTTAAAACTAGTGTCTTAAGATTCGGGACAAATCTTCTCGAAGAAGGAGGGTATGATGTGAATTGCATATGGGTCAAATGGAGGTGACTAATGCGCCGTGTTGATGCAGTTTCTTTTATTTAAATAAGGGCCCAATGCTTTGTAAAATTGGCTGACCAAATTGTGTTTGTGCTTAGCCAATTAATGGGCTTTAGTTTTGCTTTATCTTCAAGTTGAAATAAGGGTCCATATGCCAACTTAAGAACCAACCTTTGGAAGATCAAGAGGACCTTTGCTCAAAGTTTGTGGATCACTTTTGGTAGCCTTAAATTCAGTTACAATCAACCATTAAGTAGCGGATCATTATTAGCTTGAGTGGATCATTAACTAATAGCTTTAAGCGGGATGATATTGAAATTTATGTGTCTTTTGTAATTCAGATGGTTAACACTCCTATATAAGTTGAACCATTTTCATCAATGAAGGCAAGCTGAATTTTATTCAGAAAATAAACGAGTTTTATCTCATCTATCTTAGTGAGAGTGATTCTCCTAAATTCTTGAGTGATTCAAGAATCTATGAGTTTAATCAAAGGTCCTTTATCCCTTTGTGTGTTTCAACTCTTAGGCGTATCTTCCATTCTTGGAAGTGTGATGTCTATCAATTTTCATTCCATCTTCTTTTATGTTTCCATTTTCTCGTTTTAAATAATTTCTCAAATTTCTTGCTTGTTAGCATTCCAACAATGATAGATCAGTCAAATGAATCGAACGCTATGGATTCACATCATTTGGTATTCACAGCCTGGCCATCTAGATTTGGAATAGGAAAGGAAGTTTATTATACAAAGTGTTTAACCGAAGGCCATCCATGTTTAGTTGCATTCGATTACGGAAGCGAAAACAATGTTGTGAACCAAAGTTTGGTGGAGAAACTCCAGTTACCAGCAACCTTTCATCTGGATCAAGCATGGATCAAATTCAGTACATGGCAATGTGTGAAAGAAGTATTATGTGATATTGCTCCCATGGACTCTTGTCATCTTCTTTTGGGATGGGCATGGCATCATTTTAAAACACTCCATCTTGATGAACGTTCCCTTTATTTGAGGCATGAGGGACATCAAAAGAAGTAGAAGTTTATGACACCAAGACAAGTCAGTAAGGATCAACGTAGGCTGAAGGAGAAAACAGAAAAAGAAAGAATAGAAAAAGAAGTAATAGAAACTGCAGAAGGAAGGGAAAATAAAGAAAAAGAAATGAAACTAGAGAAAGTTTATTCGTCAATGTTTTTTCTTCTACAGTTTGTGATGTCATTTTACAGGAACAAAAGGATAAGCATGTGAAGGAAATACACGAACTTCCATGTTTGAAAAGGAAGCTTGTTCATAGTGCTTTATCATGCATTTGGTCCGTCGATAAGAAGCAAATTCGTCAAACACAACGCATGGAATTATTTATTGTTACATATCAAGGTGGGGTACTGTTGCCAAGAAATGTTATCGACGGATTGAAACCATTGGAAAGTAACAAATATGAAGTTGAATTTGATCCTAGAAGAAGAGAATTAGTTTCAACTTGTGAAAAAATAAAATTCCTTCACAAGATCGTAATAAAAACTTACTTTAAAACCAATGTCTTAATATTCGGGACAAATCTTCTTGAAGAAGGAGGGTGTGATGTGAATTGCATATGGGTCAAATGGAGGATGACTAATGCGTCGTGTTGATGCAGTTTCTCTTATTTAAACAAGGGCCCAATGCTTTGTAAAATTGGCTGACCAAATTGTGTTTGTGCTTAGCCAATTAATGGGCTTTAGTTTTGCTTTATCTTCAAGTTGAAATAAGGGTCCATATGCCAACTTAAGAACCAACCTTTGGAAGATCAAGAAGACCTTTGCTCAAACTTTGTGGATCACTTTTGGTAGCCTTAAATTCAGTTACAATCAACCATTAAGTAGCGGATCATTATTAGAGTGAGTGGATCATTAACTAATAGCTTTAAGCGGAATGATATTGAAATTTATGTGTCTTTTGTAATTCAGATGGTTAACGCTCCTATATAAGTTGAACCATTTTCATCAATGAAGGCAAGCTGAATTTTATTCAGAAAATAAACAAGTTTTATCTCATCTATCTTAGTGAGAGTGATTCTCCTAAGTTCTTGAGTGATTCAAGAATCCATGAGTTTAATCAAAGGTCCTTTATCCCTTTGTGTGTTTCAACTCTTAGGCGTATCTTCCATTCTTGGAAGTGTGATGTCTATCAATTTTCATTCCATCTTCTTTTATGTTTCCATTTTCTCGTTTTAAATAATTTCTCAAATTTCTTGCTTGTTAGCATTCCAACAATGATAGATCAGTCAAACGAATCGAACGCTGTGGATTCACATCATTTGGTATTCACAGCCTGGCCATCTAGATTTGGAATAGGAAAGGAAGTTTATTATACAAAGTGTTTAACCGAAGGCCATCCATGTTTAGTTGCATTCGATTACGGAAGCGAAAACAGTGTTGTGAACCAAAGTCTGGTGGAGAAACTCCAGTTACCAGCAACCTTTCATCTGGATCAAGCATGGATCAAATTCAGTACATGGCAATGTGTGAAAGAAGTATTATGTGATATTGCTCCCATGGACTCTTGTCATCTTCTTTTGGGATGGGTATGGCTTCATTTTAAAACACTCCATCTTGATGAACGTTCCCTTTATTTGAGGCATGAGGGACATCAAAAGAAGTAGAAGTTTATGACACCAAGACAAGTCAGTAAGGATCAACGTAGGCTAAAGGAGAAAACAGAAAAAGAAAGAATAGAAAAAGAAGTAATAGAAACTGTAGAAGGAAGGGAAAATAAAGAAAAAGAAATGGAACTAGAGAAAGTTTATTAGTCAATGTTTTTTCTTCTACAGTTTGTGATGTCATTTTACAGGAACAAAAGGATAAGCATGTGAAGGAAATACACGAACTTCCATGTTTTAAAAGGAAGCTTGTTCATAGTGTTTTATCTTGCATTTGGTCCGTCGATAAGATGCAAATTCGTCATACACAACGCATGGAATTATTTATTGTTACATATCAAGGTGGGGTACTGTTGTCAAGAAATGTTATTGACGGATTGCAACCATTGGAAAGTAACAAATATCAAGTTGAATTTGATCCTGGAAGAAGAGAATTAGTTTCAACTTGTGAAAAAATAAAATTCCTTCACAAGATCGTAATAAAAACTTACTTTAAAACTAGTGTCTTAAGATTCGGGACAAATCTTCTCGAAGAAGGAGGGTATGATGTGAATTGCATATGGGTCAAATGGAGGATGACTAATGCGCCGTGTTGATGCAGTTTCTTTTATATAAACAAGGGCCCAATGCTTTCTAAAATTGGCTGACCAAATTGTGTTTGTGCTTAACCAATTAATGGGCTTTAGTTTTGATGAAGGATTATCTTGTTCCTTTTTAAGATTATTGAATATGGTGTGAGTTGATTAAGAAAACCAAGGAAATCCCCACTGGACATTAAGATAGCAAGCTATCTAGATGTGAAGGTTCCTTTCCAAGGTTCTAGAGAGGAGGAGAATGGATTGATGGGGAGTAAGAAATCAAAAGGAAAAACATATAATAGAAACAATATAAACCAAGAAGAGTAAAGAAACATAAAATGAAAAGCAAGGGAAATGGGAGGAATGGAGGATTCACGCCACTACAAGGCTAGGCTAGAAGAAGTCATGGCAACCTTGAAGATGAGTGGTGTGTGCCGCCACTTGCCAAGGCAAGATAAGGCTTGAAAGAACTCCACTCCCTAAGGAGGAATGCTCTCACAAAAGGTTGAAACACAAAGTGTATAATTTCTCCAAAATGTTCAACCCTTGTACAAGTGTTAGAGGTCCCCCTTAAATAGACAAGTCTAGGGGCCCCTTAGCAAAACAACTAAGTTAAAGGATTACAAAAGAAACCTAGCATGTTCTAGAAAGTAGGTCATCCTAGGGTGCACATGGGTGAATTTTCGTCCAAGCCATCTAGGTGGCAAGTCTTCATGGCCAAGGCTCCCAAAGGAAGGTTCTAGAACATTCTAGAAGACTTGGTGTCCAAGGCATGTGGGCATCCCCTTTCTAGATGCTTCTAGAAAGTCTTATTCCTTCTCTCTCTTCCTTAGGACGCCAAGTGTCTCCTGTGTGGTCCTCCTCCTTTCTTATTCCTACAAAAGCAAATTAAGGAATTTATTAGCATGTTGATTTAAGGTTAAGCTAATCTTTTGAGTCAACCCAAAGTCAAGGTCAACAAGTCAACTCAAAAATAGTCAACCAAGCCAACTTAAAGGAATTTTAAACTAAAGAAAATAAAAGCAAAGGAAGGGATCAAGGAACTCCCCTTCTTCTAAGCATGTGCCATGGGCCATCATCCTTGGTAGGGATCAATCCTTTATCAAGTTTTGCTTTATCTTCAAGCTGAAATAAGGGTCCATATGCCAACTTAAGAACCAACCTTTGGAAGATCAAGAGGACCTTTGCTCAAAGTTTGTGGATGACTTTTGGTAGCCTTAAGTTTAGTTCCAATCAACCATTAAGTAGCGGATCATTATTAGCTTGAGTGGATCATTAACTAATAGCTTTAAGCGGGATGATATTGAAATTTATGTGTCTTTTGTAATTCTGATGGTTAACGCTCCTATATAAGTTGAACCAATTTCATCAATGAAGGCAAGCTGAGTTTTATTCAGAAAATAAACTAGTTTTATCTCATCTATCTTAGTGAGAGTGATTCTCCTAAGTTCTTGAGTCATTCAAGAATCCATGAGTTTAATCAAAGGTCCTTTATCCCTTTGTGTGTTTCAACTCTTAGGCTTATCTTCCATTCTTGGAAGTGTGATGTCTATCAATTTTCATTCCATCTTCTTTTATGTTTCCATTTTCTCGTTTTAAATAATTTCTCAAATTTCTTGCTTGTTAGCATTCCAACAACGATAGATCAGTCAAACGAATCGAACGCTGTGGATTCACATCATTTGGTATTCACAGCCTGGCCATCTAGATTTGGAATAGGAAAGGAAGTTTATTGCACAAAGTGCTTAACCGAAGGCCATCCATGTTTAGTTGCATTCGATTACGGAAGCGAAAAAAATGGTTTGAACCAAAGTTTGGTGGAGAAACTCCAATTACCAGCAACCTTTCATCTGGATCAAGCATGGATCAAATTCAGTACATGGCAATGTGTGAAAGAAGTATTATGTGATATTGCTCCCATGGACTTTTGTCATCTTCTTTTGGGATGGGCATGGCTTCATTTTAAAACACTCCATCTTGATGAACGTTCCCTTTATTTGAGGCATGAGGGACATCAAAAGAAGTAGAAGTTTATGACACCAAGACAAGTCAGTAAGGATCAACGTAGGCTGAAGGAGAAAACAGAAGAAGAAGTAATAGAAACTGCAGAAGGATGGGAAAATAAAGAAAAAGAAATGGAACTAGAGAAAGTTTATTCGTCAATGTTTTTTCTTCTACAGTTTGTGATGTCATTTTACAGGAACAAAAGGATAAGCATGTGAAGGAAATACACGAACTTCCATGTTTGAAAAGGAAGCTTGTTCATAGTGCTTTATCATGCATTTGCTCCGTCGATAAGAAGCAAATTCGTCAAACACAACGCATGGAATTATTTATTGTTACATATCAAGGTGGGGTACTGTTGCCAAGAAATGTTATCGACGGATTGCAACCATTGGAAAGTAAAGAATATCAAGTTGAATTTGATCCTGAAAGAAGAGAATTAGTTTCAACTTGTGAAAAAATAAAACTCCTTCACAAGATCGTAATAAAAACTTACTTTAGAACTAGTGTCTTAAGATTCGGGACAAATCTTCTCGAAGAAGGAGGGTATGATGTGAATTGCATATGGGTCAAATGGAGGATGACTAATGCGCCGTGTTGATGCAGTTTCTTTTATTTAAATAAGGGCCCAATGCCTTGTAAAATTGGCTGACCAAATTGTGTTTGTGCTTAACCAATTAATGGGCTTTAGTTTTGCTTTATCTTCAAGTTCAAATAAGGGTCCATATGCCAACTTAAGAACCAACCTTTGGAAGATCAAGAGGACCTTTGCTCAAAGTTTGTGGATCACTTCTGGTAGCCTTAAATTCAGTTACAATCAACCATTAAGTAGCGGATCATTATTAGCTTGAGTGGATCATTAACTAATAGCTTTAAGCGGGATGATATTGCAATTTATGTGTCTTTTGTAATTCTGATGGTAACGCTCCTATATAAGTTGAACCATTTTCATCAATGAAGGCAAGCTGAGTTTTATTCAGAAAATAAACGAGTTTTATCTCATCTATCTTAGTGAGAGTGATTCTCCTATGTTCTTGAGTGATTCAAGAATCCATGAGTTTAATCAAAGGTCCTTTATCCCTTTGTGTGTTTTAACTCTTAGGCTTATCTGCCATTCTTGGAAGTGTGATGTCTATCAATTTTAATTCCATCTTCTTTTATGTTTCCATTTTCTTGTTTTAAATAATTTCTCAAATTTCTTGCTTGTTAGCATTCCAACAATGATAGATCAGTTAAACGAATCGAACGCTGTGGATTCACATCATTTGGTATTCACAGCCTGGCCATCTAGATTTGGAATAGGAAAGGAAGTTTATTGCACAAAGTGTTTAACCGAAGGCCATCTATGTTTAGTTGCATTCGATTACGGAAGCGAAAACAATGTTGTGAACCAAAGTTTGGTGGAGAAACTCCAGTTACCAGCAACCTTTCATCTGGATCAAGCATGGATCAAATTCAGTACATGGCAATGTGTGAAAGAGGTATTATGTGATATTGCTCCCATGGACTCTTGTCATCTTCTTATGGGATGGGCATGGCTTCATTTTAAAACACTCCATCTTGATTAACGTTCCCTTTATTTTAAGCATGAGGGACATGAAAAGAAGTAGAAGTTTATGACACCAAGACAAGTCAGTTAGGATGAACGTAGGCTGAAGTAGAAAACAGAAAAAGAAAGAATAGAAAAAGAAGTAATAGAAACTGCAGAAGGAAGGGAAAATAAAGAAAAAGAAATGGAACTAGAGAAAGTTTATTCGTCAATGTTTTTTTCTTCTACAGTTTTTGATGTCATTTTACAGGAACAAAAGGATAAGCATGTGAAGGAAATACACGAACTTCCACGTTTGAAAAGGAAGCTTGTTCATAGTGCTTTATCATGCATTTGGTTCGTCGATAAGAAGCAAATTCGTCAAACACAACGCATGGAATTATTTATTGTTACATATCAAGGTGGGGTACTGTTGCCAAGAAATGTTATCGACGGATTGCAACCATTGGAAAGTAACAAATATCAAGTTGAATTTGATCCTGGAAGAAGAGAATTAGTTTCAACTTGAGAAAAAATAAAATTCCTTCACAAGATCCTAATAAAAACTTACTTTAAAACTAGTGTCTTAAGATTCGGGACAAGTCTTCTCGAAGAAGGGGGGTATGATGGGAATTGCATATGGGTCAAATGGAGGATGACTAATGGGCCGTGTTGATTCAGTTTCTTTTATTTAAATAAGGGCCCAATTCTTTGTAAAATTGGCTGACCAAATTGTGTTTGTGCTTAACCAATTAATGGGCTTTAGTTTTGCTTTATCTTCAAGTTGAAATAAGGGTCCATATGCCAACTTAAGAACCAACCTTTGGAAGATCAAGAGGACCTTTGGTCAAAGTTTGTGGATCACTTTTGGTAGCCTTAAATTCAGTTACAATCAACCATTAAGTAGCGGATCATTATTAGCTTGAGTGGATCATTAACGAATAGCTTTAAGCGGGATGATATTGAAATTTATGTGTCTTTTGTAATTCTGATGGTTAACGCTCCTATATAAGTTGAACCATTTTCATCAACGAAGGAAAGCTGAGTTTTATTCAGAAAATAAACGAGTTTTATCTCATCTATCTTAGTGAGAGTGATTCTCCTAAGTTCTTGAGTGATTCAAGAATCCATGAGTTTAATCAAAGGTCCTTTATCTCTTTGTGTGTTTCAACTCTTAGGCTTATCTTCCATTCTTGGAAGTGTGATGTCTATCAATTTTCATTCCATCTTCTTTTATGTTTCCATTTTCTTGTTTTAAATAATTTCTCAAATTTCTTGCTTGTTAGCATTCCAACAATGATAGATCAGTTAAACGAACCGAACGCTGTGGATTCACATCATTTGGTATTCACAGCCTGGCCATCTAGATTTGGAATAGGAAAGGAAGTTTATTGCACAACGTGTTTCTAAAGAAGGCCATCCATGTTTAGTTGCATTCGATTGCGGAAGCGAAAAAAATGTTGTGAACCAAAGTTTGGTGGAGAAACTCCAGTTACCAGCAACCTTTCATCTGGATCAAGCATGGATCAAATTCAGTACATGGCAATGTGTGAAAGAAGTATTATGTGATATTGCTCCCATGGACTCTTGTCATCTTCTTTTGGGATGGGCATGGCTTCATTTTAAAACACTCCATCTTGATGAACGTTCCCTTTATTTGAGGCATGAGGGACATCAAAAGAAGTAGAAGTTTATGACACCAAGACAAGTCAGTAAGGATAAACGTGGGCTGAAGGAGAAAACAGAAAAAGAAAGAATAGAAAAAGAAGTAATAGAAACTGGAGAAGGAAGAGAAAATAAAGAAAAAGAAATGGAACTAGAGAAAGTTTATTCGTCAATGTTTTTTCTTCTACATTTTGTGATGTCATTTTACAGGAACAAAAGGATAAGCATGTGAAGGAAATACACGAACTTCCATGTTTGAAAAGGAAGCTTGTTCATAGTGCTTTATCATGCATTTGGTCCGTCGATAAGAAGCAAATTCGTCAAACACAACACATGAAATTACTTATTGTTACATATCAAGGTGGGGTACTGTTGCCAAGAAATGTTATCGACGGATTGCAACCATTGGAAAGTAACAAATATCAAGTTGAATTTGATCCTGGAAGAAGAGAATTAGTTTCAACTTGTGAAAAAATAAAATTCCTTCACAAGATCGTAATAAAAACTTACTTTAAAACTAGTGTCTTAAGATTCGGGACAAATCTTCTCGAAGAAGGAGGGTATGATGTGAATTGCATATGGGTCAAATAGAGGATGACTAATGCGCCGTGTTGATGCAGTTTCTTTTATTTAAATAAGGGCCCAATGCTTTGTAAAATTGGCTAACCAAATTGTGTTTTTGCTTAACCAATTAATGGGCTTTAGTTTTGCTTTATCTTCAAGTTGAAATAAGTGTCCATATGCCAACTTAAGAACCAACCTTTGGAAGATCAAGAGGACCTTTGCTCAAAGTTTGTGGATCACTTTTGGTAGCCTTAAATTAAGTTACAATCAACGATTAAGTAGCGGATCATTATTAGCTTGAGTGGATCATTAACCAATAGCTTTAAGCGGGATGATATTGAAATTTATGTGTGTTTTGTAATTCTGATGGTTAACGCTCCTATATAAGTTGAACCATTTTCATCAATGAAGGCAAGCTGAGTTTTATTCAGAAAATAAACGAGTTTTATCTCATCTATCTTAGTGAGAGTGATTCTCCTAAGTTCTTGAGTGATTCAAGAATCCATGAGTTTAATCAAAGGTCCTTTATCCCTTTGTGTGTTTCAACTCTTAGGCTTATCTTCCATTCTTGGAAGTGTGATGTCTATCAATTTTCATTCCATCTTCTTTTATGTTTCCATTTTCTCGTTTTAAATAATTTCTCAAATTTCTTGCTTGTTAGCATTCCAACAATGATAGATCAGTTAAAGGAACCGAACGCTGTGGATTCACATCATTTGGTATTCACAGCCTGGCCATCTAGATTTGGAATAGGAAAGGAAGTTTATTGCACAAAGTGTTTAACCGAAGGCCATCCATGTTTAGTTGCATTCGATTACGGAAGCGAAAACAATTTTGTGAACCAAAGTTTGGTGGAGAAACTCCAGTTACCAGCAACCTTTCATCTGCATCAAGCATGGATCAAATTCAGTACATGGCAATGTGTGAAAGAAGTACTTTGCGATATTGGTCCCGTGGACTCTTGTCATATTATTTTGGGATGGGCATGGATTCATTTTAAAACACTCCATCTTGATGAACGTTCCCTTTATTTGAGGCATGAGGGACATCAAAAGAAGTAGAAGTTTATGACACCAAGACAAGTCAGTAAGGATCAACGTAGGCTGAAGGAGAAAACAGAAAAAGAAAGAATAGAAAAAGAAGTAATAGCAACTGCAAAAGGAAGGGAAAATAAAGAAAAAGAAATGGAACTAGAGAAAGTTTATTAGTCAATGTTTTTTCTTCTACAGTTTGTGATGTCATTTTACAGGAACAAAAGGATAAGCATGTGAAAGAAATACACGAACTTCCATGTTTGAAAAGGAAGCTTGTTCATAGTGCTTTATCATGCATTTGGTCCGTCGATAAGAAGCAAATTCGTCAAACACAACGCATGGAATTATTTATTGTTACATATCAAGGTGGGGTACTGTTGCCAAGAAATGTTATCGACGGATTGCAACCATTGGAAAGTAACAAATATCAAGTTGAATTTGATCCTGCAAGAAGAGAATTAGTTTCAACTTGTGAAAAAATAAAATTCATTCACAAGATCGTAATAAAAACTTACTTTAAAACTAGTGTCTTAAGATTCGGGACAAATCTTCTCGAAGAAGGAGGGTATGATGTGAATTGCATATGGGTCAAATCGAGGATGACTAATGCGCCGTGTTGATGCAGTTTGTTTTATTTAAATAAGGGCCCAATGCTTTGTACAATTGGCTGACCAAATTGTGTTTATGCTTAACCAATTAATGGGCTTTAGTTTTGCTTTATCTTCAAGTTGAAATAAGGGTCCATATGCCAACTTAAAAACCAACCTTTGAAAGATCAAGTGGACCTTTGCACAAATTTTGTGGATGGCTTTTGGTAGCCTCAAATTCAGTTACAATCAACCATTAAGTAGCGGATCATTAATTAATAGCTTTAAGCGGGATGATATTGAAATTTATGTGTCTTTTGTAATTCTGATGGTTAAAGCTCCTATATAAGTTGAACCATTTTCATCAATGAAGGCAAGCTGAGTTTTATTCAGAAAATAAACGAGTTTTATCTCATCTATCTTAGTGAGAGTGATTCTCCTAAGTTCTTGAGTGATTCAAGAATCCATGAGTTTAATTAATCAAAGGTCCTTTATCCCTTTGTGTGTTTCAACTCTTAGGCTTATCTTCCATTCTTGGAAGCGTGATGTCTATCAATTTTCATTCCATCTTCTTTTATGTTTCCATTTTCTCGTTTTAAATAATTTCTCAAATTTCTTGCTTGTTAGCATTCCAACAACGATAGATCAGTCAAACGAATCGAACGCTGTGGATTCACATCATTTGGTATTCACAGCCTGGCCATCTAGATTTGGAATAGGAAAGGAAGTTTATTACACAAAGTGTTTAACCGAAGGCCATCCATGTTTAGTTGCATTCGATTACGGAAGCGAAAACAATGTTGTGAACCAAAGTTTGGTGGAGAAACTCCAGTTACCAGCAACCTTTCATCTGGATCAAGCATGGATCAAATTCAGTACATGGCAATGTGTGAAAGAAGTATTATGTGATATTGCTCCCATGGACTCTTGTCATCTTCTTTTGGGATGGGCATGGCTTCATTTTAAAACACTCCATCTTGATGAACGTTCCCTTTATTTGAGGCATGAGGGACATAAGAAGAAGTAGAAGTTTATGACACCAAGACAAGTCAGTAAGGATCAACGTAGGCTGAAGGATTGATCACTACCAAGGATGATGGCCCATGGCACATGCTTAGAAGAAAGGGAGTTCCTTGATCCCTTCCTTTGCTTTTATTTTCTTTAGTTTAAAATTCCTTTAAGTTGGCTTGGTTGACTATTTTTGAGTTGACTTGTTGACCTTGACTTTGGGTTGACTTGTTGACTCAAAAGATTAGCTTAACCTTAAACCAACATGCTAATCCTTAAATTGCTTTTGTTGGAATAAGAAAGGAGGAGGACCACATAGGAGACACTTGGCGTCCTAAGGAAGAGAGAGAAGGAATAAGACTTTCTAGAAGCATCTAGAAAGAGGAGGCCCACATGCCTTGGACACCAAGTCTTCTAGAATGTTCTAGAACCTTCCTTTGGGAGCCTTGGCCATGAAGACTTGCCACCTAGATGGCTTGGACGAAAATTCACCCATGTGCACCCTAGGATGACCTACTTTCTAGAACATGCTAGGTTTCTTTTGTAATCCTTTAACTTAGTTGTTTTGCTAAGGGGCCCCTAGACTTGTCTATTTAAGGGGACCTCTAACACTTGTACAAGGGTTGAACATTTTGGAGAAATTATACACTTTGTGTTTCAACCTTTTGTGAGAGCATTCCTCCTTAGGGAGTGGAGTTCTTTCAAGCCTTATCTTGCCTTGGCAAGTGGCGGCATACACCACTCATCTTCAAGGTTGCCATGGCTTCTTCTAGCCTAGCCTTGTAGTGGCGTGAATCCTCCATTCCTCCCATTTCCCTTGCTTTTCATTTTATGTTTCTTTACTCTTCTTGGTTTATATTGTTTCTATTATATGTTTTTCCTTTTGATTTCTTACTCCCCATCAATCCATTCTCCTCCTCTCTAGAACCTTGGAAAGGAACCTTCACATCTAGATAGCTTGCTATCTTAATGTCCAGTGGGGATTTCCTTGGTTTTCTTAATCAACTCACACCATATTCAATAATCTTAAAAAGGAACAAGATAATCCTTCATCATTTGGTATCTAGAGCTTTGGTTGTCCTTGAATATGGTGTTTTCATGTTCTAACCTTGTCTTGTGTAGCTATCTTTGAATGGTCCACATAAAAACAATGGTGGCAGAAACTGTTCACGATTTTAAAAGATTAAACTGCACCTGCTCAGTTGTCCAAAAATTACGTTCTTGATGTCAAAAGAAAGCTCTGTTAGTCTAGTTTTTAACAAAAAAAGAACCAATGCATTTGGAGTTCTGTGGAGAGAGTTATGATTAAAATAGTAAGCAAAGGTCAGAGCTGCCAAGATCACCGCGAATCAACGTTTTTCAGGTTATGTTGGGCAGTTTTGGCTACTGTTTTTGTTACTCTTCTTACTCCTAAATGTTGTTGGATAACATGTCTTTGTGTGCTTAATCATTGACCTTCATTTCCAAAAGTTTAAATGCATGATAGCTACATGTTTGAGTCTTTAAATGTGCCTAACTTTTGCTTGAGTCATATGTCATATGTTAGCTTGAAGTTTTCTTGTTCTTGTTATTCTAAGTATTTGAATATTGCATTCACCTTATGTCTTGTTTGATGTATGCTCCTTGAACTTGATTTTTGGCCTAAAAATTTGGGAACTAAGTGTCCAAGCCACCCAAAACACCTTTCTCATCATTTTGTGAAACTAGTTTTTGAAAGAAGAAAAATTTTGGTACACTTTTACAATCTTACCGAGAGAAATATGGCTCTTTGATGAACCAAAATTGTGTTTCCACTAAGTGTTATGGTACTAGTTTTCATATTTGGGTGTTGGGTGATATTGGCTAATTCGTTTCATGCTTAAAACTTGGTTATGATCTTTCTTGGTGTATGCACGATTTGAGACTTGGTGATGCATAGTTCAAGTATTTTTCCAATAGAGTCTTTTCATGTGCTTTTCTTGCTTGTTTTGATTTAAAGTTTTGTCACCTTGATATCCTTTCCTTAGAGTTTAGCTTTCTTGGCTTTAAGTACTTTTATTGCTTGTCTTTAGGTTCTTTGTTTTGTCTTAGTAGTTTTCTTCCTTTGCTTTCTTTTGAGTGTAGTGGCCAAGCCACTTGAACTTGTCTTGAAAAGGTTTCCAAAAACTTTGAAAGCATTTCACTCCTTGGAGGAGCTTTGAGTGTAGCCTTGCCTTGTTACTTTGGGAGAGTGATGTAAACACTTGGGTCACATTTTGGGTTGGAATTGGTCTCGGTTTTCATGTTGTCTAACCCCTAATTCATTTATTTTGTCTCGGATTTGAGTGTTTTTGTTGTAGGAATCATGGCAAGTTCATCAAATGCACCTACACCAAACAAAAATAATACATTGATGAGATTGCTTCGGGATTTGGAGTTGTCTAGGAAGGAGGCCTTTGAACAATTGAGAAAAGACAAGGAGCAAAGTGACCTAAGAATCCAAGAGCACATTCAAAGGCTTGAAGCTAAAGAGCAAGAAAGAGGGGCTAGGAAAAGAGGGCATTTTAGGCGCAACCCATCACAAGAGAAGCAAACTCCAAAGATTCCTAAGTTCTATGGAGGAAGTGATCCCAAAATCTTCCTTGATTGGGAAGCTAAAGTTGATCAAATTTTCAATGAAAATCATGTAAAGGATCAAACACAAGTTGATCTAGTAGTGTTAGGATTTTTTGAGTATGCCAAAACTTGGTGGCATAAAGTTTGTAAAAATTATGACCAAGGGCCACCCGCGGCTTCTTGGATGGACATTAAAACTCTTATGCGCGCTAGATTTGTTCCTCCCTCCTATAGGAAGGAACTTCTTTTGAAGCTCCAAAGGCTTCACCAAGGTTCTATGTATGTGAGTGAGTACTTTAAAGAATTAGAGTCTCAAATGTTTAGGGTTGGAATAAGAGAAACTAACAAAGAAAAAATGAAAAGGTTTGTGAATGGTCTTAGGAGAGACATACAAGACCAAGTAGAGTTGTATGAGTACTCCACTCTTCAAAATGTTTTCACACTTGCTCTTAGGATTGAAACTCATTTGAAAAGAAAGAATAGGGCAAGGAAGAGTTACTCACCCAACCACTACTATAGTCACTCATGGAAGGGAAAAGCTAAAGAGAAACATGATAAATTTCCTTCTAAGTCTCACCAAGCACCATCAAGTAAAAATAAGTTACCAAGTGGTCACACTCACCATTCCACTTCTCAAAGATCAAGTTCCATTAAATGTTTTAAATGTTTGGGGTATAAACACATTGCTTTGAATTGCCCAATCAAGAAGACAATGATCTTAAAGAAGAGTGATGATGAGAGTGAACATTTTTCTTCCCCTTTTCCCCAAAATACTTCTTCCCACACTTCTTCAATTGAAAGGACTAAACCCTTTGAAAGTGGATTGTTAATGGTAAGGCGCCAACTAGGGCAAGTTCCCAAAGAACTTGATCCTTCTCAAAGACAAAACCTTTTTCATGGAGGGTGCCTTATCAATGACAAGATATGTCACTTCATCATAGATAGTGGAAGTTGTGTAAATATGGCTAGCCCAAGGGTGGTGGACAAGTTTGGCTTGAAAACAATTCCTCATGTCAAACCCTACAACCTATCATGGCTTAAGGAAGAAGAAATAAAAGTAACTAAACAAGTCCTCATTAACTTTTCAATTGGCAATTTTAAGGATGAGGTATTATGTGACATTGTGCCTATGGAAGCCAACCATATTTTGCTAGGTAGGCCATGGCAGTTTGATAAAAAAGTTGTTTATGATGGCCATGCAAACACTTATGTTTTCTCCTCCCTAGGAAAGAAGTTCACAATCCTACCTCTCCCACCTCCACAAGAAAATGAGGACAAAAATAAAATAAAAGATGAAAAAGAAAAAGAAAAGGGGCAAGCTTTCACCAAGGAGTTACTTGCCTACAAAAAGAGTTTTTCAAAGCAAGAGGTGCAACACCACTCTTCATTCTCTTCCCAAACAAAGAGAGATGAACAAAAACACAAGCAAGAAAAGGAGAGTGGCATTAAAAAGAAAGAGGGCATCTCCAAGACTAGGGATCAAATCATTAAAGATGAAGAAAGTTCTCATCAACTCAAGTCAAGCTCCATCAACAAAGACTTCAAGAATTTGAGGTCAAATTCTCTCCAACAAGGGGAGAATGATAAAGGATTGATCACTACCAAGGATGATGGCCCATGGCACATGCTTAGAAGAAAGGGAGTTCCTTGATCCCTTCCTTTGCTTTTATTTTCTCTAGTTTAAAATTCCTTTAAGTTGGCTTGGTTGACTATTTTTGAGTTGACTTGTTGACCTTGACTTTGGGTTGACTTGTTGACCTTGACTTTGGGTTGACTTGTTGACCTTGACTTTGGGTTGACTTGTTGACTCAAAAGATTAGCTTAACCTTAAACCAACATGCTAATCCTTAAATTGCTTTTGTAGGAATAAGAAAGGAGGAGGACCACATAGGAGACACTTGGCGTCCTAAGGAAGAGAGAGAAGGAATAAGACTTTCTAGAAGCATCTAGAAAGAGGAGGCCCACATGCCTTGGACACCAAGTCTTCTAGAATGTTTTAGAACCTTCCTTTGGGAGCCTTGGCCATGAAGACTTGCCACCTAGATGGCTTGGACGAAAATTCACCCATGTGCACCCTAGGATGACCTACTTTCTAGAACATGCTAGGTTTCTTTTGTAATCCTTTAACTTAGTTGTTTTGCTAAGGGGCCCCTAGACTTGTCTATTTAAGTTGAAATAAGGGTCCATATGCCAACTTAAGAACCAAGCTTTGGAAGATCAAGAGGACCTTTGCTCAAAGTTTGTGGATGACTTTTGGTAGCCTTAAATTCAGTTACAATCAACCATTAAGTAGCGGATCATTATTAGCTTGAGTGGATCATTAATTAATAGCTTTAAGCGGGATGATATTGAAATTTATGTGTCTTTTGTAATTCTGATGGTTAAAGCTCCTATATAAGTTGAACCATTTTCATCAATGAAGGCAAGCTGAGTTTTATTCAGAAAATAAACGAGTTTTATCTCATCTATCTTAGTGAGAGTGATTCTCCTAAGTTCTTGAGTGATTCAAGAATCCATGAGTTTAATTAATCAAAGGTCCTTTATCCCTTTGTGTGTTTCAACTCTTAGGCTTATCTTCCATTCTTGGAAGTGTGATGTCTATCAATTTTCATTCCATCTTCTTTTATGTTTCCATTTTCTCGTTTTAAATACTTTCTCAAAATTCTTGCTTGTTAGCATTCCAACAACGATAGATCAGTCAAACGAATCGAACGCTGTGGATTCACATCATCTGGTATTCACAACCTGGCCATCTAGATTTCAAATAGGAAAGGAAGTTTATTACACAAAGTGTTTAACCGAAGGCCATCCATCTTTAGTTGCATTCGATTACGGAAGCGAAAACAATGTTGTGAACCAAAGTTTGGTGGAGAAACTCCAGTTACCAGCAACCTTTCATCTGGATCAAGAATGGATCAAATTCAGTACATGGCAATGTGTAAAAGAAGTATTATGTTATATTTGCACCCATGGACTCTTGTCATCTTCTTTTGGAATGGGCATGGCTTCATTTTAAAACACTCCATCTTGATGAACGTTCCCTTTATTTGAGGCATGAGGGACATGAAAAGAAGTAGAAGTTTATGACACAAAGACAAGTCAGTAAGGATCAACGTAGGCTGAAGGAGAAAACAGACAAAGAAAGAATAGAAAAAGAAGTAATAGAAACTACAAAAGGAAGGGAAAATATAGAAAAAGAAATGGAACTAGAGAAAGTTTATTCTTCAATGTTTTTTCTTCTACAGTTTGTGATGTCATTTTACAGGAACAAAATCATAAGCATGTGAAGGAAATACGCAAACTTCCATGTTTGAAAAGGAAGCTTGTTCATAGTGCTTTATCATGCATTTGGTCAGTCGATAAGAATCAAATTCGTCAAACACAACGCATGGAATTATTTATTGTTACATATCAAGGTGGGGTACTGTTGCCAAGAAATGTTATCGACGGATTGCAACCATTGGAAAGTAACAAATATCAAGTTGAATTTGATCCTGGAAGAAGAGAATTAGTTTCAACTTGTGAAAAAAAAAAAATTCCTTCGCAAGATCATAATAAAAACTTACTTGAAAACTAGTGTCTTAAGATTCGGGACAAATCTTCTCGAAGAAGGAGGGTATGATGTGAATTGCATATGGGTCAAATGGAGGATGACTAATGCGCCGTGTTGATGCAGTTTCTTTTATTTAAATAAGGGCCCAATGCTTTGTAAAATTGGCTGACCAAATTGTGTTTGTGCTTAACCAATTAATGGGCTTTAATTTTGCTTTATCTTCACGTTGAAATAAGGGTCCATATGCCAACTTAAGAACCAACCTTTGGAAGATCCAGAGGACCTTTACTCAAAGTTTGTGGATGACTTTTGGTAGCCTTAAATTCAATTACAATCAACCATTAAGTAGCGGATCATTATTAGCTTGAGTGGATCATTAATTAATAGCTTTAAGCGGGATGATATTGAAATTTATGTGTCTTTTCTAATTCTGATGGTTAAAGCTCCTGTATAAGTTGAACCATTTTCATCAATGAAGGCAAGCTGAGTTTTATTCAGAAAATAAACGAGTTTTATCCATCTATCTGAGTGAGAGTGATTCTCCTAAGTTCTTGAGTGATTCAAGAATCAATGAGTTTAATCAAAGGTCCTTTATCACTTTGTGTGTTTCAACTCTTAGGCTTATCTTCCATTCTTGGAAGTGTGATGTCTATCAATTTTCGTTCCATCTTCTTTTATGTTTCCATTTTCTTGTTTTAAATAATTTCTCAAATTTCTTGCTTGTTAGCATTCCAACAATGATAGATCAGTCAAACGAATCGAACGCTGTGGATTCACATCATTTGGTATTCACAGCCTGGCCATCTAGATTTCGAATAGGAAAGGAAGTTTATTACACAAAGTGTTTAACCGAAGGCCATCCATCTTTAGTTGCATTCGATTACGGAAGCGAAAACAATGTTGTGAACCAAAGTTTGGTGGAGAAACTCCAGTTACCAGCAACCTTTCATCTGGATCAAGCATGGATCAAATTCAGTACATGGCAATGTGTAAAAGAAGTATTATGTTATATTTGCACCCATGGACTCTTGTCATCTTCATTTGGAATGGGCATGGCTTCATTTTAAAACACTCCATCTTGATGAACGTTCCCTTTATTTGAGGCATGAGGGACATGAAAAGAAGTAGAAGTTTATGACACAAAGACAAGTCAGTAAGGATCAACGTAGGCTGAAGGAGAAAACAGACAAAGAAAGAATAGAAAAAGAAGTAATAGAAACTGCAGAAGGAAGGGAAAATATAGAAAAAGAAATGGAACTAGAGAAAGTTTATTCTTCAATGTTTTTTCTTCTACAGTTTGTGATGTCATTTTACAGGAACAAAATCATAAGCATGTGAAGGAAATACGCAAACTTCCATGTTTGAAAAGGAAGCTTGTTCATAGTGCTTTATCATGCATTTGGTCAGTCGATAAGAATCAAATTCGTCAAACACAACGCATGGAATTATTTATTGTTACATATCAAGGTGGGGTACTGTTGCCAAGAAATGTTATCGACGGATTGCAACCATTGGAAAGTAACAAATATCAAGTTGAATTTGATCCTGGAAGAAGAGAATTAGTTTCAACTTGTGAAAAAATAAAATTCCTTCACAAGATCATAATAAAAACTTACTTTAAAACTAGTGTCTTAAGATTCGGGACAAATCTTCTCGAAGAAGGAGGGTATGATGTGAATTGCATATGGGTCAAATGGAGGATGACTAATGCGCCGTGTTGATGCAGTTTCTTTTATTTAAATAAGGGCCCAATGCTTTGTAAAATTGGCTGACCAAATTGTGTTTGTGCTTAACCAATTAATGGGCTTTAATTTTGCTTTATCTTCAAGTTGAAATAAGGGTCCATATGCCAACTTAAGAACCAACCTTTGGAAGATCGAGAGGACCTTTACTCAAAGTTTGTGGATGACTTTTGGTAGCCTTAAATTCAATTATAATCAACCATTAAGTAGCGGATCATTATTAGCTTGAGTGGATAATTAATTAATAGCTTTAAGCGGGATGATATTGAAATTTATGTGTCTTTTCTAATTCTGATGGTTAAAGCTCCTGTATAAGTTGAACCATTTTCATCAATGAAGGCAAGCTGAGTTTTATTCAGAAAATAAACGAGTTTTATCCATCTATCTGAGTGAGAGTGATTCTCCTAAGTTCTTGAGTGATTCAAGAATCAATGAGTTTAATTAAAGGTCCTTTATCACTTTGTGTGTTTCAACTCTTAGGCTTATCTTCCATTCTTGGAAGTGTGATGTCTATCAATTTTCGTTCCATCTTCTTTTATGTTTCCATTTTCTTGTTTTAAATAATTTCTCAAATTTCTTGCTTGTTAGCATTCCAACAATGATAGATCAGTCAAACGAATCGAACGCTGTGGATTCACATCATTTGGTATTCACAGCCTGGCCATCTAGATTTCGAATAGGAAAGGAAGTTTATTACACAAAGTGTTTAACCGAAGGCCATCCATCTTTAGTTGCATTCGATTACGGAAGCGAAAACAATGTTGTGAACCAAAGTTTGGTGGAGAAACTCCAGTTACCAGCAACCTTTCATCTGGATCAAGCATGGATCAAATTCAGTACATGGCAATGTGTAAAAGAAGTATTATGTTATATTTGCACCCATGGACTCTTGTCATCTTCATTTGGAATGGGCATGGCTTCATTTTAAAACACTCCATCTTGATGAACGTTCCCTTTATTTGAGGCATGAGGGACATGAAAAGAAGTAGAAGTTTATGACACAAAGACAAGTCAGTAAGGATCAACGTAGGCTGAAGGAGAAAACAGACAAAGAAAGAATAGAAAAAGAAGAAATAGAAACTGCAGAAGGAAGGGAAAATATAGAAAAAGAAATGGAACTAGAGAAAGTTTATTCTTCAATGTTTTTTCTTCTACAGTTTGTGATGTCATTTTACAGGAACAAAATCATAAGCATGTGAAGGAAATACGCAAACTTCCATGTTTGAAAAGGAAGCTTGTTCATAGTGCTTTATCATGCATTTGGTCAGTCGATAAGAATCAAATTCGTCAAACACAACGCATGGAATTATTTATTGTTACATATCAAGGTGGGGTACTGTTGCCAAGAAATGTTATCGACGGATTGCAACCATTGGAAAGTAACAAATATCAAGTTGAATTTGATCCTGGAAGAAGAGAATTAGTTTCAACTTGTGAAAAAATAAAATTCCTTCACAAGATCATAATAAAAACTTACTTTAAAACTAGTGTCTTAAGATTCGGGACAAATCTTCTCGAAGAAGGAGGGTATGATGTGAATTGCATATGGGTCAAATGGAGGATGACTAATGCGCCGTGTTGATGCAGTTTCTTTTATTTAAATAAGGGCCCAATGCTTTGTAAAATTGGCTGACCAAATTGTGTTTGTGCTTAACCAATTAATGGGCTTTAATTTTGCTTTATCTTCAAGTTGAAATAAGGGTCCATATGCCAACTTAAGAACCAACCTTTGGAAGATCCAGAGGACCTTTACTCAAAGTTTGTGGATGACTTTTGGTAGCCTTAAATTCAATTATAATCAACCATTAAGTAGCGGATCATTATTAGCTTGAGTGGATCATTAATTAATAGCTTTAAGCGGGATGATATTGAAATTTATGTGTCTTTTCTAATTCTGATGGTTAAAGCTCCTGTATAAGTTGAACCATTTTCATCAATGAAGGCAAGCTGAGTTTTATTCAGAAAATAAACGAGTTTTATCCATCTATCTGAGTGAGAGTGATTCTCCTAAGTTCTTGAGTGATTCAAGAATCAATGAGTTTAATCAAAGGTCCTTTATCACTTTGTGTGTTTCAACTCTTAAGCTTATCTTCCATTCTTGGAAGTGTGATGTCTATCAATTTTCGTTCCATCTTCTTTTATGTTTCCATTTTCTTGTTTTAAATAATTTCTCAAATTTCTTGCTTGTTAGCATTCCAACAATGATAGATCAGTCAAATGAATCGAACGCTGTGGATTCACATCATTTGGTATTCACAGCCTGGCCATCTAGATTTCGAATAGGAAATGAAGTTTATTACACAAAGTGTTTAACCGAAGGCCATCCATCTTTAGTTGCATTCGATTACGGAAGCGAAAACAATGTTGTGAACCAAAGTTTGGTGGAGAAAACCTTTCATCTGTATCAAGCATGGATCAAATTCAGTACATGACAATGTGTAAAAGAAGTATTATGTGATATTTGCACCCATGGACTCTTGTCATCTTCTTTTGGAATGGGCATCGCTTCATTTTAAAACACTCCATCTTGATGAACGTTCCCTTTATTTGAGGCATGAGGGACATCAAAAGAAGTAGAAGTTTATGACACAAAGACAAATCAGTAAGGATCAACGTAGGCTGAAGGAGAAAACAGAAAAAGAAAGAATAGAAAAAGAAGTAATAGAAATAGCAAAAGGAAGGGAAAATATAGAAAAAGAAATGGAACTAGAGAAAGTTTATTTGTCAATGTTTTTTCATCTACAGTTTGTGATGTCATTTTACAGGAACAAAATCATAAGCATGTGAAGGAAATACGCAAACTTCCATGTTTGAAAAGGAAGCTTGTTCATAGTGCTTTATCATGCATTTGGTCAGTCGATAAGAATCAAATTCGTCAAACACAACGCATGGAATTATTTATTGTTACATATCAAGGTGGGGTACTGTTGCCAAGAAATGTTATCGACGGATTGCAACCGTTGGAAAGTAACAAATATCAAGTTGAATTTGATCCTGGAAGAAGAGAATTAGTTTCAACTTGTGAAAAAATAAAATTCCTTCACAAGATCATAATAAAAACTTACTTTAAAACTAGTGTCCTAAGATTCGGGACAAATCTTCTCGAAGAAGGAGGGTATGATGTGAATTGCATATGGGTCAAATGGAGGATGACTAATGCGCCGTGTTGATGCAGTTTCTTTTATTTAAATAAGGGCCCAATGTTTGTAAAATTGGCTGACGAAATTGTGTTTGTGCTTAACCAATTAATGCGATTTAGTTTTGCTTTATCTTCAAGTTGAAATAAGGGTCCATATGCCAACTTAAGAACCAACCTTTGGAAGATCAAGAGGACCTTTGCTCAAAGTTTGTGGATGACTTTTGGTAGCCTTAAATTCAGTTACAATCAACCATTAAGTAGCGGATCATTATTAGCTTGAGTGGATCATTAATTAATAGCTTTAAGCGGCATGATACTGAAATTTATGTGTCTTTTGTAATTTTGATGGTTAAAGCTCCTGTATAAGTTGAACCATTTTCATCAATGAAGGCAAGCTGAGTTTTATTCAGAAAATAAATGAGTTTTATCTCATCCATTTAGTGTCTTCTAAGTTCTTGTTTGATTCAAGAATCCATGAGTTTAATCAAAGGTCCTTTATCCCTTTGTGTGTTTCAACACTTAGGCTTATCTTCCATTCTTGGAATTGTGATGTCTATCAATTTTCGTTCTATCTTCTTCTATGTTTCCATTTTCTCGTTTTAAATAATTTGTCAACTTTCTTGCTTGTTAGCATTCCACCAATGATAGATCAGTCAAACGAATCGAACGATGTGGATTCACATCATTTGGTATTCACAGCCTGGCCATCTAGATTTGGAATAGGAAAGGAAGTTTATTATACAAAGTGTTTAAATGAAAGCCATCCATGTTTAGTTGCATTCGATTACGGAAGCCAAAACAATGTTGTGAGCCAAAGTTTGGTGGAGAAACTCCAGTTACCAGCAACCTTTCTTCTGGACCAAGCATGGATCAAATTCAGTACATGACAATGTGTGAAAGAAGTATTATGTGATATTTGCTCCCATGGACTCTTGTTATCTTCTTTTGGGATGGGCATGGCTTCATTTTAAAACACTCAATCTTGATGAACGTTCCCTTTATTTGAGGCATGAGGGACATCAAAAGAAATAGAAGTTTATGACACAAAGACAAGTCAGTAAGGATCAACGTAGGCTAAAGGAGAAAACAAAAAAAGAAAGAATAGAAAAAGAAGTAATAGAAACTGCAGAAGGAAGGGAAAATAAAGAAAAAGAAATGGAACTAGAGAAAGTTTATTCTTCAATGTTTTTTCTTCTACAGTTTGTGATGTCATTTTACACGAACAAAAGGATAAGCATGTGAAGGAAATACACGAACTTCCATGTTTGAAAAGGAAGCTTGTTCATAGTGCTTTATCATGCATTTGGTCAGTCGATAGGAATCAAATTCGTCAAACACAACGCATTGAATTATTTATTGTTACATATCAAGGTGGGGTACTGTTGCCAAGAAATGTTATCGACGGATTGCAACCATTGGAAAGTAACAAATATCAAGTTGAATTTGATCCTGGAAGAAGAGAATTAGTTTCAACTTGTGAAAAAATAAAATTCCTTCACAAGATCATAATAAAAACTTACTTTAAAACTAGTGTCTTAAGATTCGGGACAAATCTTCTCGAAGAAGGAGGGTATGATGTGAATTGCATATGGGTCAAATGGAGGATGACTAATGCCCCGTGTTGACGCACTTTCTTTTATTTAAATAAGGGCCCAATGCTTTGTAAAATTGGCTAACCAAATTGTGTTTGTGCTTAACCAATTAATGGGCTTTAGTTTTTCTTTATCTTCAAGTTGAAATAAGGGTCCATATGCCAACTTAAGAACCAACCTTTGGAAGATCAAGAGGACCTTTGCTCAAAGTTTGTGGATGACTTTTGGTAGCCTTAAATTCAGTTATAATCAACCATTAAGTAGCGGATCATTATTAGCTTGAGTGGATCATTAATTATTAGCTTTAAGCGGGATGATACTGAAATTTATGTGTCTTTTGTAATTTTGATGGTTAAAGCTCCTGTATAAGTTGAGTCATTTTCATCAATGAAGGCAAGCTGAGTTTTATTCAGAAAATAAACGAGTTTTATCTCATCTATCTTACTGTTTGTGATTCTCCTAAGTTCTTGAGTGATTCAAGAATCCATGAGTTTAATCAAAGGTCCTTTATCCCTTTGTGTGTTTCAACTCTTAGGCTTATCTTCCATTCTTGGAAGTGTGATGTCTATCAATTTTTGTTCCATCTTCTTTTATGTTTCCATTTTCTCGTTTTAAATAATTTCTCAAATTTCTTGCTTGATAGCATTCCACCAATGATAGATCAGTCAAACGAATCGAACGATGTGGATTCACATCATTTGGTATTCACATCCTGGCCATCTAGATTTGGAATAGGAAAGGAAGTTTATTATACAAAGTGTTTAACCGAAGGCCATCCATGTTTAGTTGCATTCGATTACGGAAGCAAAAACAATGTTGTGAACCAAAGTTTAGTGGAGAAACTCCAGTTACCAGCAACCTTTCATCTGGATCAAGCATGGATCAAATTCAGTACATGGCAATGTGTGAAAGAAGTATTATGTGATATTTGCTCCCATGGACTCTTGTCATCTTCTTTTGGGATGGGCATGGCTTTACTTTAAAACACTCCATCTTGATGAATGTTCCCTTTATTTGAGGCATGAGGGACATCAAAAGAAATAGAAGTTTATGACACCAAGACAACTCAGTAAGGATCAACGTAGGCTGAAGCAGAAAACAGAAAAAGAAAGAATAGAAAAAGAAGTAATAGAAACTGCAGAAGGAAGGGAAAATAAAGAAAAAGAAATGGAACTAGAGAAAGTTTATTCGTCAATGTTTTTTCTTCTACAGTTTGTGATGTCATTTTACAGGAACAAAAGGTTAAGCATGTGAAGGAAATACACAAACTTCCATGTTTGAAAAGGAAGCTTGTTCATAGTGCTTTATCATGCATTTGGTCCGTCGATAAGAAGCAAATTCGTCAAACACAACGCATGGAATTATTTATTGTTACATATCAAGGTGGTGTACTGTTGCCAAGAAATATTATCGAAGGATTGCAACCATTGGCAAGTAACAAATATCAAGTTGAATTTGATCCTGGAAGAAGAGAATTAGTTTCAACTTGTGAAAAAATAAAATTCCCTCACAAGATCATAATAAAAACTTACTTTAAAACTAGTGTCTTAAGATTCGGGACAAATCTTCTCGAAGAAGGAGGGTATGATGTGAATTGCGTATGGGTCAAATGGAGGATGACTAATGCGCCGTGTTGATGCAGTTTTTTTTATTTAAATAAGGGCCCAATGCTTTGTAAAAATGGCTAACCAAATTGTGTTTGTGCTTAACCAATTAATGGGCTTTAGTTTTGCTTTATCTTCAAGTTGAAATAAGGGTCCATATGCCAACTTAAGAACCAACCTTTGCAAGATTAAGAGGACCTTTGCTCAAAGTTTGTGGATGACTTTTGGTAGCCTTAAATTTAGTTACAATCAACCATTAAGTAGCAGATCATTATTAGCTTGAGTGGATCCTTAATTAATAGCTTTGAGCGGGATGATATTGAAATTTATGTGTCTTTTGTAATTCTGATGGTTAAAGCTGCTATATAAGTTGAACCATTTTCATCAATGAAGGCAAGATGAGTTTTATTCAGAAAATAAACGAGTTTTATCTTATCTATCTTAGTGAGAGTGATTCTCCTAAGTTCTTGAGTGATTCAAGAATCCATGAGTTTAATCAAAGGTCCTTTATCCCTTTGTGTGTTTCAACTCTTAGGCTTATCTTCCATTCTTGGAAGTGTGATGTCTATCAATGTTCGTTCCATCTTCTTTTACGTTTCCATTTTCTCGTTTTAAATAATTTCTCAAATTTCTTGCATGTTAGCATTCCAACAATGATAGATCAGTCAAACGAATCGAACGTTGTGGATTCACATCATTTGGTATGCACGGCCTGGCCATCTAGATTTGGAATAGGAAAGGAAGTTTATTATACAAAGTGTTTAACCGAAGGCCATCCATGTTTAGTTGCATTCGATTACGGAAGCGAAAACAATGTTGTGAACCAAAGTTTGGTGGAGAAACTCTAGTTACCAACAACATTTCATCTGGATCAAGCATGGATCAAATTCAGTACATGGCAATGTGTGAAAGAAGTATTATGTGATATTGCTCCCATGGACTCTTGTCATCTTCTTTTGGGATGGGCATGGCTTTGTTTTAAAACACTCCATCTTGATGAACGTTCTGATAACGCTGTCGTTGACGCGATCAAATTAATACTACTAAACTATAGCAACTTCAGTATTGCTAAGATAGTAGTCAAGAAAATAGAAAGGGTAAAGTAACCCTAAGTCGTCTCCCAACGAACACAGAATTGATTTTTAACAAATTAGTTCTTATAAAACTAGACAAATGAGTTAGTCAAATAAAATAAAAAATATAGGGGATTAATATAAACAAAGATAGAAATAAAGTTTAAAAGATAAAAAGAAATAAAAACAATAGTAAAGAAAATAGATTGATTCCATTGCTTTTTCAAAATAGATTCATCATCGGTTATCTAAAGATTATTGCTCAATTAATTATTGTTGTAGATTTACAAATTAATCAATGTAAAGTCTCAATGAATTTGTTGGCGTTCTCACTTTTAACCAAAGTACAGTCTCAATTGAAAGTGAGAACTTTTAGATTATCCACAGTAAATTCAACCAAAGTACAGTCTCAATCAAATTTTACTATGCCTAATCATGTCTATTCTTTTATCTCCTCACCAAATAAAAAGCTTAATTAATCAAAGTAAAGTCTCAATTAATTTTCGTTAGAGTAAATACCTTTAATCAAAGTAAAGTCTCAATTATTGGTAAAAACTCATTTAATCACATGAAATTTTCTAAATAAAATCAAAGTAAAGTCTCAATTCAATTTAAAAACCCTTGAACTCATATGATCAACATGCATATAGATTTAAAATCATTACTTTTTATGTGATTCAAAGATAAAAGACATAGATAAATTAAAACCTCAACAATAATAAAAAGAACAAAGAAATTAATTCATTCTGACCTCAGAATCCGTAGTGAAATTACAATGGAATCAACCCAAGAAGTTTAGAACTCCATGAATGCAAAATAAAGATAAAAGAAGAATAGAGAGAAGAAAAGAGAGAGAAAGAAATTAGGCCCCCCTAAGGGTTCCTAAATTCCGACGTGCCGAGCTTGTTTTCTACTTCTCCCTTGGTCTCTTTATATAGGAATTGGACTGGGCTTTTTTGTTGCTAAAATCTCTCAAATATCTTTTGAAATAAAGATAAATATAAATATTTAAAAATACTTGGAGAGATATAGACTATTTGACAAATATAATTGGTTGATAATATCAATATCTAATATAATTAAATTAATTAATTACTTAAAGATATATGATAAATTATCACCAATTAATATTTGTATTAATTTTCCAAATCAACCCTTTGCAATCTCCTTAAATTATCTTCTAAATAATCCAATATCTTCAAGATATATTTGTTTGTTGTGGAACTAAAAAGATTCAAGAAGATCTTGTCATATTTAAAAAGATTTGGTAGTTATTATCTTTTAATATTTTATGATATAATTAAATAAGATAATTATTTAAAAATATCAAATAAAATATCTAAAGATATATTTTCCGAATTATCTTCTATCATAAAGATAAAGAAAACCGCAAGGTCCAATTTTTCTTTCCTCTCTTCTTGGTTTAGCCAAACTTCTTCACTTTTTCAAGCTTTTCTTGCCGTCTTCATGTAATGCTTGGCCTGAATTTTTGTGCTTTTGATAATTTCTTATTCTTTGATTTATCTTTAAGGTGTCATGAAGCTTTAATCAATTTATTTCCACACCTCTAAATGAGCTTAAAACTTAACTTCAGCTGCATCAACAAACGTTAAAATATCCAAAAATAATTTATGCAGTTAAAAATCACTTTTTAAGACATTTTTATCACACAAGCTCAAACAACCTAATTATCAAAATTATCAATTAAATCACTCTTTAGGCACACAAATTCAATTAAATACCCAGAATTAAACATTAAATGAGGGCAAAAATACGTACTCATCACGTTCCCTTTATTTGAGGCATGAGGGACATCAAAAGAAGTAGAAGTTTATGACACCAAGACAAGTCAGTAAGGATCAACGTAGGCTGAAGGAGAAAACAGAAAAAGAAAGAATAGAAAAAGAAGTAATAGAAACTACAGAAGGAAGGGAAAATAAAGAAAAAGAAATGGAACTAGAGAAAGTTTATTCGTCAATGTTTTTTCTTCTACAGTTTGTGATGTCATTTTACAGGAACAAAAGGATAAGCATGTGAAGGAAATACACAAACTTCCATGTTTGAAAAGGAAGCTTGTTCATAGTGCTTTATCATGCATTTGGTCCGTCGATAAGAAGCAAATTCGTCAAACACAACGCATGGAATTATTTATTGTTACATATCAAGGTGGGGTACTGTTGCCAAGAAATGTTATCGACGGATTGCAACCATTGGAAAGTAACAAATATCAAGTTCAATTTGATCCTGGATGAAGAGAATTAGTTTCAACTTGTGAAAAAATAAAATTCCTTCACAAGATCATAATGAAAACTTACTTTAAAACTAGTGTCTTAATATTCGGGACAAATCTTCTCGAAGAAGGAGGGTGTGATGTGAATTGCATATGGGTCAAATGGAGGATGACTAATGCGCCGTGTTGATGCAGTTTCTTTTATTTAAATAAGGGCCCAATGCTTTGTAAAATTGGCTGACCAAATTATGTTTGTGCTTCACCAATTAATGGGCTTTAGTTTTGCTTTATCTTCAAGTTGAAATAAGCGTCCATATGCCAACTTAGGAACCAACCTTTGGAAGATCAAGAGGACCTTTGCTCAAAGTTTGTGGATGACTTTTGGTAGCCTTAAATTCAGTTACAATCAACCATTAAGTAGCGGATCATTATTAGCTTGAGTGGATCATTAATTAATAACTTTAAACGGGATGATATTGAAATTTTTGTGTCTTTTGTAATTCTGACGGTTAAAGATCCAATATAAGTGGAACCATTTTCATCAATGAAGGAAAGCTGAGTTTTATTCAGAAAATAAACGAGTTTTAACTCATCTATCTTAGTGAGAGTGATTCTCCTAAGTTCTTGAGTGATTCAAGAATCCATGAGTTTAATCAAAGGTCCTTTATCCCTTTGTGTGTTTCAACTCTTAAGCTTATCTTCCATTATTGGAAGTGTGATGTCTATCAATTCCGTTCCATCTTCTTTTATGTTTCCATTTTCTCATTTTAAATAATTTTCAAATTTCTTGCTTGTTAGCATTCCAATAATGATAGATCAGTCCAACGAATCGAACGCTGTGGATTCACATCATTTGGTATTCACAGCCTGGCCATCTAAATTTGGAATAGGAAAGGAAGTTTATTATACAAAGTGTTTAACCGAAGGCCATCCATGTTTAGTTGCAGTCGATTACGGAAGCAAAAACAATGTTGTGAACCAAAGTTTGGTGGAGAAACTCCAGTTACCAGCAGCCTTTCATCTGGATGAAGCATGGATCAAATTCAGTACATGGCAATGTGTGAAAGAAGTATTATGTGATATTGCTCCCATGGACTCTTGTCATCTTCTTTTGGGATGGGCATGGCTTCGTTTTAAAACACTCCATCTTGATGAACGTTCCCTTTATTTGAGGCATGAGGGACATCAAAAGAAGTAGAAGTTTATGACACCAAGACAAGTCCATAAGGATCAACGTAGGCTGAAGGAGAAAACACAAAAAGAAAGAATAGAAAGAAGTAATACAAACTGCAGAAGGAAAGGAAGATAAAGAAAAAGAAATGGAACTAGAGAAAGTTTATTCGTCAATGTTTTTTCTTCTACAGTTTGTGATGTCATTTTACAGGAACAAAAGGATAAGCATGTGAAGAAAATACAACAACTTCCATGTTTGAAATGCATTTGGTCCGTCGATAAGAAGCAGATTCGTCAAATAAAATGCATGGAATTATTTATTGTTACATATCAAGATGGGGTACTGTTGCCAAGAAATGTTATCGACGGATTACAACCATTGGAAAGTAACAAATATCAAGTTGAATTTTGATCCTGGAAGAAGAGAATTAGTTTCAACTTGTGAGAAAATAAAATTCCTTCACAAGATCATAATAAAAACTTACTTTAAAACTAGTGTCGTAAGATTCGGGTTAAATCTTCTCGAAAAAGGAGGGTATGATGTGAATTGCATATGGGTCAAATGGAGGATGACTAATGCGCCGTGTTGATGCAGTTTCTTTTATTTAAATAAGAGCCCAATGCTTTGTAAAATTGGCTGACCAAATTGTGCTTGTGCGTAACCAATTAATGGGCTTTAGTTTTGCTTTATCTTCAAGTTGAAATAAGGGTCTATATGCCAACTTAAGAACCAACCTTTGGAAGATCAAGAGGACCTTAGCTCAAAGTTTGTGGATGACTTTTGGTAGCCTTTAAATTCAGTTACAATCAACCATTAAGTAGCGGATCATTATTAGCTTAAGTGGATCATTAAGTAATAAATTTAAGCGGGATGATATTGAAATTTTTGTGTCTTTTGTAATTCTGACGATTAAAGCTCCAATATAAGTGGAACCATTTTCATCAATGAAGGCAAGCTGAGTTTTATTCAGAAAATAAACGAGTTTTGTCTCATCTATCTTAATGAGAGTGATTCTCCTAAGTTCTTGAGTGATTCAAGAATCCATGAGTTTAATCAAAGGTCCTTTATCCCTTTGCGTGTTTCAACTCTTAGGCTTATCTTCCATTCTTGGAAGTGTGATGTCTATCAATTTTCGTTCCATCTTCTTTTATGTTTCCATTTTCTCGTTTTAAATAATTTCTCAAATTTCTTGCTTGTTAGCATTCCAACAATGATAGATCAGTCAAACGAATCGAACGCTGTGGATTCACATCATTTGGTATTCACAGCCTGGCCATCTAGATTTGGAATAGGAAAGGAAGTTTATTATACAAAGTGTTTAACCGAAGGCCATCCATGTTTAGTTGCATTCGATTACGGAAGCGAAAACAATGTTGTGAGCCAAAGTTTGGTGGAGAAACTCCAGTTACCAGCAATCTTTCATCTGGATCAAGCATGGATCAAATTCAGTACATGGCAATGTGTGAAAGAAGTATTATGTGATATTTGCTCCCATGGACTCTTGTCATCTTCTTTTAGGATGGGCATGGCTTCATTTTAAAACACTCTATCTTGATGAACATTCCCTTTATTTGAGGCATGAGGGACATCAAAAGAAGTAGAAGTTTATGACACAAAGACAAGTCAGTAAGGATAAACGTAGGCTGAAGGAGAAAACAGAAAAAGAAAGAATAGAAAAAGGAGTAATAGAAACTGCAGAAGGAAGGGAAAATAAACAAAAAGAAATGGAACTAGAGAAAGTTTATTCGTCAATGTTTTTTCTTCTAGAGTTTGTGATGTCATTTTACAGGAACAAAAGGATAAGCATGTGAAGGAAATACACGAACTTCCATGTTTGAAAAGGAAGCTTGTTCATAGTGCTTTATCATGCATTTGGTCAGTCGATAAGAATCAAATTCGTCAAACACAACGCATGGAATTATTTATTGTTACATATCAAGGTGGGGTACTGTTGCCAAGAAATGTTATCGACGGATTGCAACCATTGGAAAGTAAAAAATATCAAGTTGAATTTGATCTTGGAAGAAGAGAATTAGTTTCAACTTGTGAAAAAATAAAATTCCTTCACAAGATCATAATAAAAACATACTTTAAAACTATTGTCTTAAGATTCGGGACAAATCTTCTCGAAGAAGGAGGGTATGATGTCAATTGCATATGGGTCAAATGGAGGATGACTATTGCGCCGTGTTGATGCAGTTTCTTTTATTTAAATAAGGGCCCAATGCTTCGTAAAATTGTCTGACCAAATTGTGTTTGTGCCTAACCAATTAATGGGCTTTAGTTTTGCTTTATCTTCAAGTTGAAATAAGGGTCCATATGCCAACTTAAGAACCAACCTTTGGAAGATCAAGAGGACCTTTGCTCAAAGTTTGTGGATGACTTTTGGTAGCCTTAAATTCAATTTCAATCAACCATTAAGTAACGGATCATTATTAGCTTGAATGGATCATTAATTAATAGCTTTAAGCGGGATGATATTGAAATTTATGTGTCTTTTGTAATTCTGATGTTTAAAGCTCCTATATAAGTTGAACCATTTTCATCAATGAAGGCAAGCTGAGTTTTATTCAGAAAATAAACGAGTTTTATCTCATCTATCTTAGTGAGAGTGATTCTCCTAAGTTCTTGAGTGATTCAAGAATCAATGAGTTTAATCAAAGGTCCTTTATCCCTTTGTGTGTTTCAACTCTTAGGCTTATCTTCCATTCTTGGAAGTGTGATGTCTATCAATTTTCGTTCCATCTTCTTTTATGTTTCCATTTTCTCATTTTAAATAATTTCTCAAATTTCTTGCTTGTTAGCATTCCAACAATGATAGATCAGTCAAATGAATCGAACGCTGTGGATTCACATCATTTGGTATTGACAGCCTGGCCATCTAGATTTGGAATAGGAAAGGAAGTTTATTATACAAAGTGTTTAACCGAAGGCCATCCTTGTTTAGTTGTATTCGATTACGGAAGCGAAAACAATGTTGTGAGCCAAAGTTTGGTGGAGAAACTCCAGTTACCAGCAATCAAAAGAAATAGAAGTTTATGACACAAAGACAAGTCAGTAAGGATCAACGTAGGCTGAAGGAGAAAACAAAAAGGGAAAGAATAGAAAAGGAAGTAATAGAAACTGCAGAAGGAAGGGAAAATAAAGAAAAAGAAATGGAACTAGAGAAAGTTTATTCTTCAATGTTTTTTCTTCTATAGTTTGTGATGTCATTTTACGGGAACAAAAGGATAAGCATGTGAAGGAAATACAAAAACTTCCATGTTTGAAAAGGAAGCTTGTTCATAGTGCTTTATCATGCATTTGGTCAGTCGATAAGAATCAAATTCGTCAAACACAACGCATGGAATTATTTATTGTTACATATCAATGTGGGGTACTGTTGCCAAGAAATGTTATCGACGGATTGCAACCATTGGCAAGTAACAAATATCAAGTTGAATTTGATCTTGGAAGAAGAGAATTAGTTTCAACTTGTGAAAAAATAAAATTCCTTCACAAGATCATAATAAAAACATACTTTAAAACTATTGTCTTAAGATTCGGGACAAATCTTCTCGAAGAAGGAGGGTATGATGTCAATTGCATATGGGTCAAATGGAGGATGACTATTGCGCCGTGTTGATGCAGTTTCTTTTATTTAAATAAGGGCCCAATGCTTCGTAAAATTGTCTGACCAAATTGTGTTTGTGCCTAACCAATTAATGGGCTTTAGTTTTGCTTTATCTTCAAGTTGAAATAAGGGTCCATATGCCAACTTAAGAACCAACCTTTGGAAGATCAAGAGGACCTTTGCTCAAAGTTTGTGGATGACTTTTGGTAGCCTTAAATTCAATTTCAATCAACCATTAAGTAACGGATCATTATTAGCTTGAATGGATCATTAATTAATAGCTTTAAGCGGGATGATATTGAAATTTATGTGTCTTTTGTAATTCTGATGTTTAAAGCTCCTATATAAGTTGAACCATTTTCATCAATGAAGGCAAGCTGAGTTTTATTCAGAAAATAAACGAGTTTTATCTCATCTATCTTAGTGAGAGTGATTCTCCTAAGTTCTTGAGTGATTCAAGAATCAATGAGTTTAATCAAAGGTCCTTTATCCCTTTGTGTGTTTCAACTCTTAGGCTTATCTTCCATTCTTGGAAGTGTGATGTCTATCAATTTTCGTTCCATCTTCTTTTATGTTTCCATTTTCTCATTTTAAATAATTTCTCAAATTTCTTGCTTGTTAGCATTCCAACAATGATAGATCAGTCAAATGAATCGAACGCTGTGGATTCACATCATTTGGTATTGACAGCCTGGCCATCTAGATTTGGAATAGGAAAGGAAGTTTATTATACAAAGTGTTTAACCGAAGGCCATCCTTGTTTAGTTGTATTCGATTACGGAAGCGAAAACAATGTTGTGAGCCAAAGTTTGGTGGAGAAACTCCAGTTACCAGCAATCAAAAGAAATAGAAGTTTATGACACAAAGACAAGTCAGTAAGGATCAACGTAGGCTGAAGGAGAAAACAAAAAAAGAAAGAATAGAAAAGGAAGTAATAGAAACTGCAGAAGGAAGGGAAAATAAAGAAAAAGAAATGGAACTAGAGAAAGTTTATTCTTCAATGTTTTTTCTTCTATAGTTTGTGATGTCATTTTACGGGAACAAAAGGATAAGCATGTGAAGGAAATACAAAAACTTCCATGTTTGAAAAGGAAGCTTGTTCATAGTGCTTTATCATGCATTTGGTCAGTCGATAAGAATCAAATTCGTCAAACACAACGCATGGAATTATTTATTGTTACATATCAAGGTGGGGTACTGTTGCCAAGAAATGTTATCGACGGATTGCAACCATTGGAAAGTAAAAAATATCAAGTTGAATTTGATCTTGGAAGAAGAGAATTAGTTTCAACTTGTGAAAAAATAAAATTCCTTCACAAGATCATAATAAAAACATACTTTAAAACTATTGTCTTAAGATTCGGGACAAATCTTCTCGAAGAAGGAGGGTATGATGTCAATTGCATATGGGTCAAATGGAGGATGACTATTGCGCCGTGTTGATGCAGTTTCTTTTATTTAAATAAGGGCCCAATGCTTCGTAAAATTGTCTGACCAAATTGTGTTTGTGCCTAACCAATTAATGGGCTTTAGTTTTGCTTTATCTTCAAGTTGAAATAAGGGTCCATATGCCAACTTAAGAACCAACCTTTGGAAGATCAAGAGGACCTTTGCTCAAAGTTTGTGGATGACTTTTGGTAGCCTTAAATTCAATTTCAATCAACCATTAAGTAACGGATCATTATTAGCTTGAATGGATCATTAATTAATAGCTTTAAGCGGGATGATATTGAAATTTATGTGTCTTTTGTAATTCTGATGTTTAAAGCTCCTATATAAGTTGAACCATTTTCATCAATGAAGGCAAGCTGAGTTTTATTCAGAAAATAAACGAGTTTTATCTCATCTATCTTAGTGAGAGTGATTCTCCTAAGTTCTTGAGTGATTCAAGAATCAATGAGTTTAATCAAAGGTCCTTTATCCCTTTGTGTGTTTCAACTCTTAGGCTTATCTTCCATTCTTGGAAGTGTGATGTCTATCAATTTTCGTTCCATCTTCTTTTATGTTTCCATTTTCTCATTTTAAATAATTTCTCAAATTTCTTGCTTGTTAGCATTCCAACAATGATAGATCAGTCAAATGAATCGAACGCTGTGGATTCACATCATTTGGTATTGACAGCCTGGCCATCTAGATTTGGAATAGGAAAGGAAGTTTATTATACAAAGTGTTTAACCGAAGGCCATCCTTGTTTAGTTGTATTCGATTACGGAAGCGAAAACAATGTTGTGAGCCAAAGTTTGGTGGAGAAACTCCAGTTACCAGCAATCAAAAGAAATAGAAGTTTATGACACAAAGACAAGTCAGTAAGGATCAACGTAGGCTGAAGGAGAAAACAAAAAAAGAAAGAATAGAAAAGGAAGTAATAGAAACTGCAGAAGGAAGGGAAAATAAAGAAAAAGAAATGGAACTAGAGAAAGTTTATTCTTCAATGTTTTTTCTTCTATAGTTTGTGATGTCATTTTACGGGAACAAAAGGATAAGCATGTGAAGGAAATACAAAAACTTCCATGTTTGAAAAGGAAGCTTGTTCATAGTGCTTTATCATGCATTTGGTCAGTCGATAAGAATCAAATTCGTCAAACACAACGCATGGAATTATTTATTGTTACATATCAATGTGGGGTACTGTTGCCAAGAAATGTTATCGACGGATTGCAACCATTGGCAAGTAACAAATATCAAGTTGAATTTGATCTTGGAAGAAGAGAATTAGTTTCAACTTGTGAAAAAATAAAATTCCTTCACAAGATCATAATAAAAACATACTTTAAAACTATTGTCTTAAGATTCGGGACAAATCTTCTCGAAGAAGGAGGGTATGATGTCAATTGCATATGGGTCAAATGGAGGATGACTATTGCGCCGTGTTGATGCAGTTTCTTTTATTTAAATAAGGGCCCAATGCTTCGTAAAATTGTCTGACCAAATTGTGTTTGTGCCTAACCAATTAATGGGCTTTAGTTTTGCTTTATCTTCAAGTTGAAATAAGGGTCCATATGCCAACTTAAGAACCAACCTTTGGAAGATCAAGAGGACCTTTGCTCAAAGTTTGTGGATGACTTTTGGTAGCCTTAAATTCAATTTCAATCAACCATTAAGTAACGGATCATTATTAGCTTGAATGGATCATTAATTAATAGCTTTAAGCGGGATGATATTGAAATTTATGTGTCTTTTGTAATTCTGATGTTTAAAGCTCCTATATAAGTTGAACCATTTTCATCAATGAAGGCAAGCTGAGTTTTATTCAGAAAATAAACGAGTTTTATCTCATCTATCTTAGTGAGAGTGATTCTCCTAAGTTCTTGAGTGATTCAAGAATCAATGAGTTTAATCAAAGGTCCTTTATCCCTTTGTGTGTTTCAACTCTTAGGCTTATCTTCCATTCTTGGAAGTGTGATGTCTATCAATTTTCGTTCCATCTTCTTTTATGTTTCCATTTTCTCATTTTAAATAATTTCTCAAATTTCTTGCTTGTTAGCATTCCAACAATGATAGATCAGTCAAATGAATCGAACGCTGTGGATTCACATCATTTGGTATTGACAGCCTGGCCATCTAGATTTGGAATAGGAAAGGAAGTTTATTATACAAAGTGTTTAACCGAAGGCCATCCTTGTTTAGTTGTATTCGATTACGGAAGCGAAAACAATGTTGTGAGCCAAAGTTTGGTGGAGAAACTCCAGTTACCAGCAATCAAAAGAAATAGAAGTTTATGACACAAAGACAAGTCAGTAAGGATCAACGTAGGCTGAAGGAGAAAACAAAAAAAGAAAGAATAGAAAAGGAAGTAATAGAAACTGCAGAAGGAAGGGAAAATAAAGAAAAAGAAATGGAACTAGAGAAAGTTTATTCTTCAATGTTTTTTCTTCTATAGTTTGTGATGTCATTTTACGGGAACAAAAGGATAAGCATGTGAAGGAAATACAAAAACTTCCATGTTTGAAAAGGAAGCTTGTTCATAGTGCTTTATCATGCATTTGGTCAGTCGATAAGAATCAAATTCGTCAAACACAACGCATGGAATTATTTATTGTTACATATCAATGTGGGGTACTGTTGCCAAGAAATGTTATCGACGGATTGCAACCATTGGCAAGTAACAAATATCAAGTTGAATTTGATCTTGGAAGAAGAGAATTAGTTTCAACTTGTGAAAAAATAAAATTCCTTCACAAGATCATAATAAAAACATACTTTAAAACTATTGTCTTAAGATTCGGGACAAATCTTCTCGAAGAAGGAGGGTATGATGTCAATTGCATATGGGTCAAATGGAGGATGACTATTGCGCCGTGTTGATGCAGTTTCTTTTATTTAAATAAGGGCCCAATGCTTCGTAAAATTGTCTGACCAAATTGTGTTTGTGCCTAACCAATTAATGGGCTTTAGTTTTGCTTTATCTTCAAGTTGAAATAAGGGTCCATATGCCAACTTAAGAACCAACCTTTGGAAGATCAAGAGGACCTTTGCTCAAAGTTTGTGGATGACTTTTGGTAGCCTTAAATTCAATTTCAATCAACCATTAAGTAACGGATCATTATTAGCTTGAATGGATCATTAATTAATAGCTTTAAGCGGGATGATATTGAAATTTATGTGTCTTTTGTAATTCTGATGTTTAAAGCTCCTATATAAGTTGAACCATTTTCATCAATGAAGGCAAGCTGAGTTTTATTCAGAAAATAAACGAGTTTTATCTCATCTATCTTAGTGAGAGTGATTCTCCTAAGTTCTTGAGTGATTCAAGAATCAATGAGTTTAATCAAAGGTCCTTTATCCCTTTGTGTGTTTCAACTCTTAGGCTTATCTTCCATTCTTGGAAGTGTGATGTCTATCAATTTTCGTTCCATCTTCTTTTATGTTTCCATTTTCTCATTTTAAATAATTTCTCAAATTTCTTGCTTGTTAGCATTCCAACAATGATAGATCAGTCAAATGAATCGAACGCTGTGGATTCACATCATTTGGTATTGACAGCCTGGCCATCTAGATTTGGAATAGGAAAGGAAGTTTATTATACAAAGTGTTTAACCGAAGGCCATCCTTGTTTAGTTGTATTCGATTACGGAAGCGAAAACAATGTTGTGAGCCAAAGTTTGGTGGAGAAACTCCAGTTACCAGCAATCAAAAGAAATAGAAGTTTATGACACAAAGACAAGTCAGTAAGGATCAACGTAGGCTGAAGGAGAAAACAAAAAGGGAAAGAATAGAAAAGGAAGTAATAGAAACTGCAGAAGGAAGGGAAAATAAAGAAAAAGAAATGGAACTAGAGAAAGTTTATTCTTCAATGTTTTTTCTTCTATAGTTTGTGATGTCATTTTACGGGAACAAAAGGATAAGCATGTGAAGGAAATACAAAAACTTCCATGTTTGAAAAGGAAGCTTGTTCATAGTGCTTTATCATGCATTTGGTCAGTCGATAAGAATCAAATTCGTCAAACACAACGCATGGAATTATTTATTGTTACATATCAATGTGGGGTACTGTTGCCAAGAAATGTTATCGACGGATTGCAACCATTGGCAAGTAACAAATATCAAGTTGAATTTGATCTTGGAAGAAGAGAATTAGTTTCAACTTGTGAAAAAATAAAATTCCTTCACAAGATCATAATAAAAACATACTTTAAAACTATTGTCTTAAGATTCGGGACAAATCTTCTCGAAGAAGGAGGGTATGATGTCAATTGCATATGGGTCAAATGGAGGATGACTATTGCGCCGTGTTGATGCAGTTTCTTTTATTTAAATAAGGGCCCAATGCTTCGTAAAATTGTCTGACCAAATTGTGTTTGTGCCTAACCAATTAATGGGCTTTAGTTTTGCTTTATCTTCAAGTTGAAATAAGGGTCCATATGCCAACTTAAGAACCAACCTTTGGAAGATCAAGAGGACCTTTGCTCAAAGTTTGTGGATGACTTTTGGTAGCCTTAAATTCAATTTCAATCAACCATTAAGTAACGGATCATTATTAGCTTGAATGGATCATTAATTAATAGCTTTAAGCGGGATGATATTGAAATTTATGTGTCTTTTGTAATTCTGATGTTTAAAGCTCCTATATAAGTTGAACCATTTTCATCAATGAAGGCAAGCTGAGTTTTATTCAGAAAATAAACGAGTTTTATCTCATCTATCTTAGTGAGAGTGATTCTCCTAAGTTCTTGAGTGATTCAAGAATCAATGAGTTTAATCAAAGGTCCTTTATCCCTTTGTGTGTTTCAACTCTTAGGCTTATCTTCCATTCTTGGAAGTGTGATGTCTATCAATTTTCGTTCCATCTTCTTTTATGTTTCCATTTTCTCATTTTAAATAATTTCTCAAATTTCTTGCTTGTTAGCATTCCAACAATGATAGATCAGTCAAATGAATCGAACGCTGTGGATTCACATCATTTGGTATTGACAGCCTGGCCATCTAGATTTGGAATAGGAAAGGAAGTTTATTATACAAAGTGTTTAACCGAAGGCCATCCTTGTTTAGTTGTATTCGATTACGGAAGCGAAAACAATGTTGTGAGCCAAAGTTTGGTGGAGAAACTCCAGTTACCAGCAATCAAAAGAAATAGAAGTTTATGACACAAAGACAAGTCAGTAAGGATCAACGTAGGCTGAAGGAGAAAACAAAAAAAGAAAGAATAGAAAAGGAAGTAATAGAAACTGCAGAAGGAAGGGAAAATAAAGAAAAAGAAATGGAACTAGAGAAAGTTTATTCTTCAATGTTTTTTCTTCTATAGTTTGTGATGTCATTTTACGGGAACAAAAGGATAAGCATGTGAAGGAAATACAAAAACTTCCATGTTTGAAAAGGAAGCTTGTTCATAGTGCTTTATCATGCATTTGGTCAGTCGATAAGAATCAAATTCGTCAAACACAACGCATGGAATTATTTATTGTTACATATCAAGGTGGGGTACTGTTGCCAAGAAATGTTATCGACGGATTGCAACCATTGGAAAGTAAAAAATATCAAGTTGAATTTGATCTTGGAAGAAGAGAATTAGTTTCAACTTGTGAAAAAATAAAATTCCTTCACAAGATCATAATAAAAACATACTTTAAAACTATTGTCTTAAGATTCGGGACAAATCTTCTCGAAGAAGGAGGGTATGATGTCAATTGCATATGGGTCAAATGGAGGATGACTATTGCGCCGTGTTGATGCAGTTTCTTTTATTTAAATAAGGGCCCAATGCTTCGTAAAATTGTCTGACCAAATTGTGTTTGTGCCTAACCAATTAATGGGCTTTAGTTTTGCTTTATCTTCAAGTTGAAATAAGGGTCCATATGCCAACTTAAGAACCAACCTTTGGAAGATCAAGAGGACCTTTGCTCAAAGTTTGTGGATGACTTTTGGTAGCCTTAAATTCAATTTCAATCAACCATTAAGTAACGGATCATTATTAGCTTGAATGGATCATTAATTAATAGCTTTAAGCGGGATGATATTGAAATTTATGTGTCTTTTGTAATTCTGATGTTTAAAGCTCCTATATAAGTTGAACCATTTTCATCAATGAAGGCAAGCTGAGTTTTATTCAGAAAATAAACGAGTTTTATCTCATCTATCTTAGTGAGAGTGATTCTCCTAAGTTCTTGAGTGATTCAAGAATCAATGAGTTTAATCAAAGGTCCTTTATCCCTTTGTGTGTTTCAACTCTTAGGCTTATCTTCCATTCTTGGAAGTGTGATGTCTATCAATTTTCGTTCCATCTTCTTTTATGTTTCCATTTTCTCATTTTAAATAATTTCTCAAATTTCTTGCTTGTTAGCATTCCAACAATGATAGATCAGTCAAATGAATCGAACGCTGTGGATTCACATCATTTGGTATTGACAGCCTGGCCATCTAGATTTGGAATAGGAAAGGAAGTTTATTATACAAAGTGTTTAACCGAAGGCCATCCTTGTTTAGTTGTATTCGATTACGGAAGCGAAAACAATGTTGTGAGCCAAAGTTTGGTGGAGAAACTCCAGTTACCAGCAATCAAAAGAAATAGAAGTTTATGACACAAAGACAAGTCAGTAAGGATCAACGTAGGCTGAAGGAGAAAACAAAAAGGGAAAGAATAGAAAAGGAAGTAATAGAAACTGCAGAAGGAAGGGAAAATAAAGAAAAAGAAATGGAACTAGAGAAAGTTTATTCTTCAATGTTTTTTCTTCTATAGTTTGTGATGTCATTTTACGGGAACAAAAGGATAAGCATGTGAAGGAAATACAAAAACTTCCATGTTTGAAAAGGAAGCTTGTTCATAGTGCTTTATCATGCATTTGGTCAGTCGATAAGAATCAAATTCGTCAAACACAACGCATGGAATTATTTATTGTTACATATCAATGTGGGGTACTGTTGCCAAGAAATGTTATCGACGGATTGCAACCATTGGCAAGTAACAAATATCAAGTTGAATTTGATCTTGGAAGAAGAGAATTAGTTTCAACTTGTGAAAAAATAAAATTCCTTCACAAGATCATAATAAAAACATACTTTAAAACTATTGTCTTAAGATTCGGGACAAATCTTCTCGAAGAAGGAGGGTATGATGTCAATTGCATATGGGTCAAATGGAGGATGACTATTGCGCCGTGTTGATGCAGTTTCTTTTATTTAAATAAGGGCCCAATGCTTCGTAAAATTGTCTGACCAAATTGTGTTTGTGCCTAACCAATTAATGGGCTTTAGTTTTGCTTTATCTTCAAGTTGAAATAAGGGTCCATATGCCAACTTAAGAACCAACCTTTGGAAGATCAAGAGGACCTTTGCTCAAAGTTTGTGGATGACTTTTGGTAGCCTTAAATTCAATTTCAATCAACCATTAAGTAACGGATCATTATTAGCTTGAATGGATCATTAATTAATAGCTTTAAGCGGGATGATATTGAAATTTATGTGTCTTTTGTAATTCTGATGTTTAAAGCTCCTATATAAGTTGAACCATTTTCATCAATGAAGGCAAGCTGAGTTTTATTCAGAAAATAAACGAGTTTTATCTCATCTATCTTAGTGAGAGTGATTCTCCTAAGTTCTTGAGTGATTCAAGAATCAATGAGTTTAATCAAAGGTCCTTTATCCCTTTGTGTGTTTCAACTCTTAGGCTTATCTTCCATTCTTGGAAGTGTGATGTCTATCAATTTTCGTTCCATCTTCTTTTATGTTTCCATTTTCTCATTTTAAATAATTTCTCAAATTTCTTGCTTGTTAGCATTCCAACAATGATAGATCAGTCAAATGAATCGAACGCTGTGGATTCACATCATTTGGTATTGACAGCCTGGCCATCTAGATTTGGAATAGGAAAGGAAGTTTATTATACAAAGTGTTTAACCGAAGGCCATCCTTGTTTAGTTGTATTCGATTACGGAAGCGAAAACAATGTTGTGAGCCAAAGTTTGGTGGAGAAACTCCAGTTACCAGCAATCAAAAGAAATAGAAGTTTATGACACAAAGACAAGTCAGTAAGGATCAACGTAGGCTGAAGGAGAAAACAAAAAAAGAAAGAATAGAAAAGGAAGTAATAGAAACTGCAGAAGGAAGGGAAAATAAAGAAAAAGAAATGGAACTAGAGAAAGTTTATTCTTCAATGTTTTTTCTTCTATAGTTTGTGATGTCATTTTACGGGAACAAAAGGATAAGCATGTGAAGGAAATACAAAAACTTCCATGTTTGAAAAGGAAGCTTGTTCATAGTGCTTTATCATGCATTTGGTCAGTCGATAAGAATCAAATTCGTCAAACACAACGCATGGAATTATTTATTGTTACATATCAAGGTGGGGTACTGTTGCCAAGAAATGTTATCGACGGATTGCAACCATTGGAAAGTAAAAAATATCAAGTTGAATTTGATCTTGGAAGAAGAGAATTAGTTTCAACTTGTGAAAAAATAAAATTCCTTCACAAGATCATAATAAAAACATACTTTAAAACTATTGTCTTAAGATTCGGGACAAATCTTCTCGAAGAAGGAGGGTATGATGTCAATTGCATATGGGTCAAATGGAGGATGACTATTGCGCCGTGTTGATGCAGTTTCTTTTATTTAAATAAGGGCCCAATGCTTCGTAAAATTGTCTGACCAAATTGTGTTTGTGCCTAACCAATTAATGGGCTTTAGTTTTGCTTTATCTTCAAGTTGAAATAAGGGTCCATATGCCAACTTAAGAACCAACCTTTGGAAGATCAAGAGGACCTTTGCTCAAAGTTTGTGGATGACTTTTGGTAGCCTTAAATTCAATTTCAATCAACCATTAAGTAACGGATCATTATTAGCTTGAATGGATCATTAATTAATAGCTTTAAGCGGGATGATATTGAAATTTATGTGTCTTTTGTAATTCTGATGTTTAAAGCTCCTATATAAGTTGAACCATTTTCATCAATGAAGGCAAGCTGAGTTTTATTCAGAAAATAAACGAGTTTTATCTCATCTATCTTAGTGAGAGTGATTCTCCTAAGTTCTTGAGTGATTCAAGAATCAATGAGTTTAATCAAAGGTCCTTTATCCCTTTGTGTGTTTCAACTCTTAGGCTTATCTTCCATTCTTGGAAGTGTGATGTCTATCAATTTTCGTTCCATCTTCTTTTATGTTTCCATTTTCTCATTTTAAATAATTTCTCAAATTTCTTGCTTGTTAGCATTCCAACAATGATAGATCAGTCAAATGAATCGAACGCTGTGGATTCACATCATTTGGTATTGACAGCCTGGCCATCTAGATTTGGAATAGGAAAGGAAGTTTATTATACAAAGTGTTTAACCGAAGGCCATCCTTGTTTAGTTGTATTCGATTACGGAAGCGAAAACAATGTTGTGAGCCAAAGTTTGGTGGAGAAACTCCAGTTACCAGCAATCAAAAGAAATAGAAGTTTATGACACAAAGACAAGTCAGTAAGGATCAACGTAGGCTGAAGGAGAAAACAAAAAAAGAAAGAATAGAAAAGGAAGTAATAGAAACTGCAGAAGGAAGGGAAAATAAAGAAAAAGAAATGGAACTAGAGAAAGTTTATTCTTCAATGTTTTTTCTTCTATAGTTTGTGATGTCATTTTACGGGAACAAAAGGATAAGCATGTGAAGGAAATACAAAAACTTCCATGTTTGAAAAGGAAGCTTGTTCATAGTGCTTTATCATGCATTTGGTCAGTCGATAAGAATCAAATTCGTCAAACACAACGCATGGAATTATTTATTGTTACATATCAATGTGGGGTACTGTTGCCAAGAAATGTTATCGACGGATTGCAACCATTGGCAAGTAACAAATATCAAGTTGAATTTGATCTTGGAAGAAGAGAATTAGTTTCAACTTGTGAAAAAATAAAATTCCTTCACAAGATCATAATAAAAACATACTTTAAAACTATTGTCTTAAGATTCGGGACAAATCTTCTCGAAGAAGGAGGGTATGATGTCAATTGCATATGGGTCAAATGGAGGATGACTATTGCGCCGTGTTGATGCAGTTTCTTTTATTTAAATAAGGGCCCAATGCTTCGTAAAATTGTCTGACCAAATTGTGTTTGTGCCTAACCAATTAATGGGCTTTAGTTTTGCTTTATCTTCAAGTTGAAATAAGGGTCCATATGCCAACTTAAGAACCAACCTTTGGAAGATCAAGAGGACCTTTGCTCAAAGTTTGTGGATGACTTTTGGTAGCCTTAAATTCAATTTCAATCAACCATTAAGTAACGGATCATTATTAGCTTGAATGGATCATTAATTAATAGCTTTAAGCGGGATGATATTGAAATTTATGTGTCTTTTGTAATTCTGATGTTTAAAGCTCCTATATAAGTTGAACCATTTTCATCAATGAAGGCAAGCTGAGTTTTATTCAGAAAATAAACGAGTTTTATCTCATCTATCTTAGTGAGAGTGATTCTCCTAAGTTCTTGAGTGATTCAAGAATCAATGAGTTTAATCAAAGGTCCTTTATCCCTTTGTGTGTTTCAACTCTTAGGCTTATCTTCCATTCTTGGAAGTGTGATGTCTATCAATTTTCGTTCCATCTTCTTTTATGTTTCCATTTTCTCATTTTAAATAATTTCTCAAATTTCTTGCTTGTTAGCATTCCAACAATGATAGATCAGTCAAATGAATCGAACGCTGTGGATTCACATCATTTGGTATTGACAGCCTGGCCATCTAGATTTGGAATAGGAAAGGAAGTTTATTATACAAAGTGTTTAACCGAAGGCCATCCTTGTTTAGTTGTATTCGATTACGGAAGCGAAAACAATGTTGTGAGCCAAAGTTTGGTGGAGAAACTCCAGTTACCAGCAATCAAAAGAAATAGAAGTTTATGACACAAAGACAAGTCAGTAAGGATCAACGTAGGCTGAAGGAGAAAACAAAAAAAGAAAGAATAGAAAAGGAAGTAATAGAAACTGCAGAAGGAAGGGAAAATAAAGAAAAAGAAATGGAACTAGAGAAAGTTTATTCTTCAATGTTTTTTCTTCTATAGTTTGTGATGTCATTTTACGGGAACAAAAGGATAAGCATGTGAAGGAAATACAAAAACTTCCATGTTTGAAAAGGAAGCTTGTTCATAGTGCTTTATCATGCATTTGGTCAGTCGATAAGAATCAAATTCGTCAAACACAACGCATGGAATTATTTATTGTTACATATCAAGGTGGGGTACTGTTGCCAAGAAATGTTATCGACGGATTGCAACCATTGGAAAGTAAAAAATATCAAGTTGAATTTGATCTTGGAAGAAGAGAATTAGTTTCAACTTGTGAAAAAATAAAATTCCTTCACAAGATCATAATAAAAACATACTTTAAAACTATTGTCTTAAGATTCGGGACAAATCTTCTCGAAGAAGGAGGGTATGATGTCAATTGCATATGGGTCAAATGGAGGATGACTATTGCGCCGTGTTGATGCAGTTTCTTTTATTTAAATAAGGGCCCAATGCTTCGTAAAATTGTCTGACCAAATTGTGTTTGTGCCTAACCAATTAATGGGCTTTAGTTTTGCTTTATCTTCAAGTTGAAATAAGGGTCCATATGCCAACTTAAGAACCAACCTTTGGAAGATCAAGAGGACCTTTGCTCAAAGTTTGTGGATGACTTTTGGTAGCCTTAAATTCAATTTCAATCAACCATTAAGTAACGGATCATTATTAGCTTGAATGGATCATTAATTAATAGCTTTAAGCGGGATGATATTGAAATTTATGTGTCTTTTGTAATTCTGATGTTTAAAGCTCCTATATAAGTTGAACCATTTTCATCAATGAAGGCAAGCTGAGTTTTATTCAGAAAATAAACGAGTTTTATCTCATCTATCTTAGTGAGAGTGATTCTCCTAAGTTCTTGAGTGATTCAAGAATCAATGAGTTTAATCAAAGGTCCTTTATCCCTTTGTGTGTTTCAACTCTTAGGCTTATCTTCCATTCTTGGAAGTGTGATGTCTATCAATTTTCGTTCCATCTTCTTTTATGTTTCCATTTTCTCATTTTAAATAATTTCTCAAATTTCTTGCTTGTTAGCATTCCAACAATGATAGATCAGTCAAATGAATCGAACGCTGTGGATTCACATCATTTGGTATTGACAGCCTGGCCATCTAGATTTGGAATAGGAAAGGAAGTTTATTATACAAAGTGTTTAACCGAAGGCCATCCTTGTTTAGTTGTATTCGATTACGGAAGCGAAAACAATGTTGTGAGCCAAAGTTTGGTGGAGAAACTCCAGTTACCAGCAATCAAAAGAAATAGAAGTTTATGACACAAAGACAAGTCAGTAAGGATCAACGTAGGCTGAAGGAGAAAACAAAAAGGGAAAGAATAGAAAAGGAAGTAATAGAAACTGCAGAAGGAAGGGAAAATAAAGAAAAAGAAATGGAACTAGAGAAAGTTTATTCTTCAATGTTTTTTCTTCTATAGTTTGTGATGTCATTTTACGGGAACAAAAGGATAAGCATGTGAAGGAAATACAAAAACTTCCATGTTTGAAAAGGAAGCTTGTTCATAGTGCTTTATCATGCATTTGGTCAGTCGATAAGAATCAAATTCGTCAAACACAACGCATGGAATTATTTATTGTTACATATCAATGTGGGGTACTGTTGCCAAGAAATGTTATCGACGGATTGCAACCATTGGCAAGTAACAAATATCAAGTTGAATTTGATCTTGGAAGAAGAGAATTAGTTTCAACTTGTGAAAAAATAAAATTCCTTCACAAGATCATAATAAAAACATACTTTAAAACTATTGTCTTAAGATTCGGGACAAATCTTCTCGAAGAAGGAGGGTATGATGTCAATTGCATATGGGTCAAATGGAGGATGACTATTGCGCCGTGTTGATGCAGTTTCTTTTATTTAAATAAGGGCCCAATGCTTCGTAAAATTGTCTGACCAAATTGTGTTTGTGCCTAACCAATTAATGGGCTTTAGTTTTGCTTTATCTTCAAGTTGAAATAAGGGTCCATATGCCAACTTAAGAACCAACCTTTGGAAGATCAAGAGGACCTTTGCTCAAAGTTTGTGGATGACTTTTGGTAGCCTTAAATTCAATTTCAATCAACCATTAAGTAACGGATCATTATTAGCTTGAATGGATCATTAATTAATAGCTTTAAGCGGGATGATATTGAAATTTATGTGTCTTTTGTAATTCTGATGTTTAAAGCTCCTATATAAGTTGAACCATTTTCATCAATGAAGGCAAGCTGAGTTTTATTCAGAAAATAAACGAGTTTTATCTCATCTATCTTAGTGAGAGTGATTCTCCTAAGTTCTTGAGTGATTCAAGAATCAATGAGTTTAATCAAAGGTCCTTTATCCCTTTGTGTGTTTCAACTCTTAGGCTTATCTTCCATTCTTGGAAGTGTGATGTCTATCAATTTTCGTTCCATCTTCTTTTATGTTTCCATTTTCTCATTTTAAATAATTTCTCAAATTTCTTGCTTGTTAGCATTCCAACAATGATAGATCAGTCAAATGAATCGAACGCTGTGGATTCACATCATTTGGTATTGACAGCCTGGCCATCTAGATTTGGAATAGGAAAGGAAGTTTATTATACAAAGTGTTTAACCGAAGGCCATCCTTGTTTAGTTGTATTCGATTACGGAAGCGAAAACAATGTTGTGAGCCAAAGTTTGGTGGAGAAACTCCAGTTACCAGCAATCAAAAGAAATAGAAGTTTATGACACAAAGACAAGTCAGTAAGGATCAACGTAGGCTGAAGGAGAAAACAAAAAAAGAAAGAATAGAAAAGGAAGTAATAGAAACTGCAGAAGGAAGGGAAAATAAAGAAAAAGAAATGGAACTAGAGAAAGTTTATTCTTCAATGTTTTTTCTTCTATAGTTTGTGATGTCATTTTACGGGAACAAAAGGATAAGCATGTGAAGGAAATACAAAAACTTCCATGTTTGAAAAGGAAGCTTGTTCATAGTGCTTTATCATGCATTTGGTCAGTCGATAAGAATCAAATTCGTCAAACACAACGCATGGAATTATTTATTGTTACATATCAATGTGGGGTACTGTTGCCAAGAAATGTTATCGACGGATTGCAACCATTGGCAAGTAACAAATATCAAGTTGAATTTGATCTTGGAAGAAGAGAATTAGTTTCAACTTGTGAAAAAATAAAATTCCTTCACAAGATCATAATAAAAACATACTTTAAAACTATTGTCTTAAGATTCGGGACAAATCTTCTCGAAGAAGGAGGGTATGATGTCAATTGCATATGGGTCAAATGGAGGATGACTATTGCGCCGTGTTGATGCAGTTTCTTTTATTTAAATAAGGGCCCAATGCTTCGTAAAATTGTCTGACCAAATTGTGTTTGTGCCTAACCAATTAATGGGCTTTAGTTTTGCTTTATCTTCAAGTTGAAATAAGGGTCCATATGCCAACTTAAGAACCAACCTTTGGAAGATCAAGAGGACCTTTGCTCAAAGTTTGTGGATGACTTTTGGTAGCCTTAAATTCAATTTCAATCAACCATTAAGTAACGGATCATTATTAGCTTGAATGGATCATTAATTAATAGCTTTAAGCGGGATGATATTGAAATTTATGTGTCTTTTGTAATTCTGATGTTTAAAGCTCCTATATAAGTTGAACCATTTTCATCAATGAAGGCAAGCTGAGTTTTATTCAGAAAATAAACGAGTTTTATCTCATCTATCTTAGTGAGAGTGATTCTCCTAAGTTCTTGAGTGATTCAAGAATCAATGAGTTTAATCAAAGGTCCTTTATCCCTTTGTGTGTTTCAACTCTTAGGCTTATCTTCCATTCTTGGAAGTGTGATGTCTATCAATTTTCGTTCCATCTTCTTTTATGTTTCCATTTTCTCATTTTAAATAATTTCTCAAATTTCTTGCTTGTTAGCATTCCAACAATGATAGATCAGTCAAATGAATCGAACGCTGTGGATTCACATCATTTGGTATTGACAGCCTGGCCATCTAGATTTGGAATAGGAAAGGAAGTTTATTATACAAAGTGTTTAACCGAAGGCCATCCTTGTTTAGTTGTATTCGATTACGGAAGCGAAAACAATGTTGTGAGCCAAAGTTTGGTGGAGAAACTCCAGTTACCAGCAATCAAAAGAAATAGAAGTTTATGACACAAAGACAAGTCAGTAAGGATCAACGTAGGCTGAAGGAGAAAACAAAAAGGGAAAGAATAGAAAAGGAAGTAATAGAAACTGCAGAAGGAAGGGAAAATAAAGAAAAAGAAATGGAACTAGAGAAAGTTTATTCTTCAATGTTTTTTCTTCTATAGTTTGTGATGTCATTTTACGGGAACAAAAGGATAAGCATGTGAAGGAAATACAAAAACTTCCATGTTTGAAAAGGAAGCTTGTTCATAGTGCTTTATCATGCATTTGGTCAGTCGATAAGAATCAAATTCGTCAAACACAACGCATGGAATTATTTATTGTTACATATCAATGTGGGGTACTGTTGCCAAGAAATGTTATCGACGGATTGCAACCATTGGCAAGTAACAAATATCAAGTTGAATTTGATCTTGGAAGAAGAGAATTAGTTTCAACTTGTGAAAAAATAAAATTCCTTCACAAGATCATAATAAAAACATACTTTAAAACTATTGTCTTAAGATTCGGGACAAATCTTCTCGAAGAAGGAGGGTATGATGTCAATTGCATATGGGTCAAATGGAGGATGACTATTGCGCCGTGTTGATGCAGTTTCTTTTATTTAAATAAGGGCCCAATGCTTCGTAAAATTGTCTGACCAAATTGTGTTTGTGCCTAACCAATTAATGGGCTTTAGTTTTGCTTTATCTTCAAGTTGAAATAAGGGTCCATATGCCAACTTAAGAACCAACCTTTGGAAGATCAAGAGGACCTTTGCTCAAAGTTTGTGGATGACTTTTGGTAGCCTTAAATTCAATTTCAATCAACCATTAAGTAACGGATCATTATTAGCTTGAATGGATCATTAATTAATAGCTTTAAGCGGGATGATATTGAAATTTATGTGTCTTTTGTAATTCTGATGTTTAAAGCTCCTATATAAGTTGAACCATTTTCATCAATGAAGGCAAGCTGAGTTTTATTCAGAAAATAAACGAGTTTTATCTCATCTATCTTAGTGAGAGTGATTCTCCTAAGTTCTTGAGTGATTCAAGAATCAATGAGTTTAATCAAAGGTCCTTTATCCCTTTGTGTGTTTCAACTCTTAGGCTTATCTTCCATTCTTGGAAGTGTGATGTCTATCAATTTTCGTTCCATCTTCTTTTATGTTTCCATTTTCTCATTTTAAATAATTTCTCAAATTTCTTGCTTGTTAGCATTCCAACAATGATAGATCAGTCAAATGAATCGAACGCTGTGGATTCACATCATTTGGTATTGACAGCCTGGCCATCTAGATTTGGAATAGGAAAGGAAGTTTATTATACAAAGTGTTTAACCGAAGGCCATCCTTGTTTAGTTGTATTCGATTACGGAAGCGAAAACAATGTTGTGAGCCAAAGTTTGGTGGAGAAACTCCAGTTACCAGCAATCAAAAGAAATAGAAGTTTATGACACAAAGACAAGTCAGTAAGGATCAACGTAGGCTGAAGGAGAAAACAAAAAGGGAAAGAATAGAAAAGGAAGTAATAGAAACTGCAGAAGGAAGGGAAAATAAAGAAAAAGAAATGGAACTAGAGAAAGTTTATTCTTCAATGTTTTTTCTTCTATAGTTTGTGATGTCATTTTACGGGAACAAAAGGATAAGCATGTGAAGGAAATACAAAAACTTCCATGTTTGAAAAGGAAGCTTGTTCATAGTGCTTTATCATGCATTTGGTCAGTCGATAAGAATCAAATTCGTCAAACACAACGCATGGAATTATTTATTGTTACATATCAATGTGGGGTACTGTTGCCAAGAAATGTTATCGACGGATTGCAACCATTGGCAAGTAACAAATATCAAGTTGAATTTGATCTTGGAAGAAGAGAATTAGTTTCAACTTGTGAAAAAATAAAATTCCTTCACAAGATCATAATAAAAACATACTTTAAAACTATTGTCTTAAGATTCGGGACAAATCTTCTCGAAGAAGGAGGGTATGATGTCAATTGCATATGGGTCAAATGGAGGATGACTATTGCGCCGTGTTGATGCAGTTTCTTTTATTTAAATAAGGGCCCAATGCTTCGTAAAATTGTCTGACCAAATTGTGTTTGTGCCTAACCAATTAATGGGCTTTAGTTTTGCTTTATCTTCAAGTTGAAATAAGGGTCCATATGCCAACTTAAGAACCAACCTTTGGAAGATCAAGAGGACCTTTGCTCAAAGTTTGTGGATGACTTTTGGTAGCCTTAAATTCAATTTCAATCAACCATTAAGTAACGGATCATTATTAGCTTGAATGGATCATTAATTAATAGCTTTAAGCGGGATGATATTGAAATTTATGTGTCTTTTGTAATTCTGATGTTTAAAGCTCCTATATAAGTTGAACCATTTTCATCAATGAAGGCAAGCTGAGTTTTATTCAGAAAATAAACGAGTTTTATCTCATCTATCTTAGTGAGAGTGATTCTCCTAAGTTCTTGAGTGATTCAAGAATCAATGAGTTTAATCAAAGGTCCTTTATCCCTTTGTGTGTTTCAACTCTTAGGCTTATCTTCCATTCTTGGAAGTGTGATGTCTATCAATTTTCGTTCCATCTTCTTTTATGTTTCCATTTTCTCATTTTAAATAATTTCTCAAATTTCTTGCTTGTTAGCATTCCAACAATGATAGATCAGTCAAATGAATCGAACGCTGTGGATTCACATCATTTGGTATTGACAGCCTGGCCATCTAGATTTGGAATAGGAAAGGAAGTTTATTATACAAAGTGTTTAACCGAAGGCCATCCTTGTTTAGTTGTATTCGATTACGGAAGCGAAAACAATGTTGTGAGCCAAAGTTTGGTGGAGAAACTCCAGTTACCAGCAATCAAAAGAAATAGAAGTTTATGACACAAAGACAAGTCAGTAAGGATCAACGTAGGCTGAAGGAGAAAACAAAAAGGGAAAGAATAGAAAAGGAAGTAATAGAAACTGCAGAAGGAAGGGAAAATAAAGAAAAAGAAATGGAACTAGAGAAAGTTTATTCTTCAATGTTTTTTCTTCTATAGTTTGTGATGTCATTTTACGGGAACAAAAGGATAAGCATGTGAAGGAAATACAAAAACTTCCATGTTTGAAAAGGAAGCTTGTTCATAGTGCTTTATCATGCATTTGGTCAGTCGATAAGAATCAAATTCGTCAAACACAACGCATGGAATTATTTATTGTTACATATCAATGTGGGGTACTGTTGCCAAGAAATGTTATCGACGGATTGCAACCATTGGCAAGTAACAAATATCAAGTTGAATTTGATCTTGGAAGAAGAGAATTAGTTTCAACTTGTGAAAAAATAAAATTCCTTCACAAGATCATAATAAAAACATACTTTAAAACTATTGTCTTAAGATTCGGGACAAATCTTCTCGAAGAAGGAGGGTATGATGTCAATTGCATATGGGTCAAATGGAGGATGACTATTGCGCCGTGTTGATGCAGTTTCTTTTATTTAAATAAGGGCCCAATGCTTCGTAAAATTGTCTGACCAAATTGTGTTTGTGCCTAACCAATTAATGGGCTTTAGTTTTGCTTTATCTTCAAGTTGAAATAAGGGTCCATATGCCAACTTAAGAACCAACCTTTGGAAGATCAAGAGGACCTTTGCTCAAAGTTTGTGGATGACTTTTGGTAGCCTTAAATTCAATTTCAATCAACCATTAAGTAACGGATCATTATTAGCTTGAATGGATCATTAATTAATAGCTTTAAGCGGGATGATATTGAAATTTATGTGTCTTTTGTAATTCTGATGTTTAAAGCTCCTATATAAGTTGAACCATTTTCATCAATGAAGGCAAGCTGAGTTTTATTCAGAAAATAAACGAGTTTTATCTCATCTATCTTAGTGAGAGTGATTCTCCTAAGTTCTTGAGTGATTCAAGAATCAATGAGTTTAATCAAAGGTCCTTTATCCCTTTGTGTGTTTCAACTCTTAGGCTTATCTTCCATTCTTGGAAGTGTGATGTCTATCAATTTTCGTTCCATCTTCTTTTATGTTTCCATTTTCTCATTTTAAATAATTTCTCAAATTTCTTGCTTGTTAGCATTCCAACAATGATAGATCAGTCAAATGAATCGAACGCTGTGGATTCACATCATTTGGTATTGACAGCCTGGCCATCTAGATTTGGAATAGGAAAGGAAGTTTATTATACAAAGTGTTTAACCGAAGGCCATCCTTGTTTAGTTGTATTCGATTACGGAAGCGAAAACAATGTTGTGAGCCAAAGTTTGGTGGAGAAACTCCAGTTACCAGCAATCAAAAGAAATAGAAGTTTATGACACAAAGACAAGTCAGTAAGGATCAACGTAGGCTGAAGGAGAAAACAAAAAGGGAAAGAATAGAAAAGGAAGTAATAGAAACTGCAGAAGGAAGGGAAAATAAAGAAAAAGAAATGGAACTAGAGAAAGTTTATTCTTCAATGTTTTTTCTTCTATAGTTTGTGATGTCATTTTACGGGAACAAAAGGATAAGCATGTGAAGGAAATACAAAAACTTCCATGTTTGAAAAGGAAGCTTGTTCATAGTGCTTTATCATGCATTTGGTCAGTCGATAAGAATCAAATTCGTCAAACACAACGCATGGAATTATTTATTGTTACATATCAATGTGGGGTACTGTTGCCAAGAAATGTTATCGACGGATTGCAACCATTGGCAAGTAACAAATATCAAGTTGAATTTGATCTTGGAAGAAGAGAATTAGTTTCAACTTGTGAAAAAATAAAATTCCTTCACAAGATCATAATAAAAACATACTTTAAAACTATTGTCTTAAGATTCGGGACAAATCTTCTCGAAGAAGGAGGGTATGATGTCAATTGCATATGGGTCAAATGGAGGATGACTATTGCGCCGTGTTGATGCAGTTTCTTTTATTTAAATAAGGGCCCAATGCTTCGTAAAATTGTCTGACCAAATTGTGTTTGTGCCTAACCAATTAATGGGCTTTAGTTTTGCTTTATCTTCAAGTTGAAATAAGGGTCCATATGCCAACTTAAGAACCAACCTTTGGAAGATCAAGAGGACCTTTGCTCAAAGTTTGTGGATGACTTTTGGTAGCCTTAAATTCAATTTCAATCAACCATTAAGTAACGGATCATTATTAGCTTGAATGGATCATTAATTAATAGCTTTAAGCGGGATGATATTGAAATTTATGTGTCTTTTGTAATTCTGATGTTTAAAGCTCCTATATAAGTTGAACCATTTTCATCAATGAAGGCAAGCTGAGTTTTATTCAGAAAATAAACGAGTTTTATCTCATCTATCTTAGTGAGAGTGATTCTCCTAAGTTCTTGAGTGATTCAAGAATCAATGAGTTTAATCAAAGGTCCTTTATCCCTTTGTGTGTTTCAACTCTTAGGCTTATCTTCCATTCTTGGAAGTGTGATGTCTATCAATTTTCGTTCCATCTTCTTTTATGTTTCCATTTTCTCATTTTAAATAATTTCTCAAATTTCTTGCTTGTTAGCATTCCAACAATGATAGATCAGTCAAATGAATCGAACGCTGTGGATTCACATCATTTGGTATTGACAGCCTGGCCATCTAGATTTGGAATAGGAAAGGAAGTTTATTATACAAAGTGTTTAACCGAAGGCCATCCTTGTTTAGTTGTATTCGATTACGGAAGCGAAAACAATGTTGTGAGCCAAAGTTTGGTGGAGAAACTCCAGTTACCAGCAATCAAAAGAAATAGAAGTTTATGACACAAAGACAAGTCAGTAAGGATCAACGTAGGCTGAAGGAGAAAACAAAAAGGGAAAGAATAGAAAAGGAAGTAATAGAAACTGCAGAAGGAAGGGAAAATAAAGAAAAAGAAATGGAACTAGAGAAAGTTTATTCTTCAATGTTTTTTCTTCTATAGTTTGTGATGTCATTTTACGGGAACAAAAGGATAAGCATGTGAAGGAAATACAAAAACTTCCATGTTTGAAAAGGAAGCTTGTTCATAGTGCTTTATCATGCATTTGGTCAGTCGATAAGAATCAAATTCGTCAAACACAACGCATGGAATTATTTATTGTTACATATCAATGTGGGGTACTGTTGCCAAGAAATGTTATCGACGGATTGCAACCATTGGCAAGTAACAAATATCAAGTTGAATTTGATCTTGGAAGAAGAGAATTAGTTTCAACTTGTGAAAAAATAAAATTCCTTCACAAGATCATAATAAAAACATACTTTAAAACTATTGTCTTAAGATTCGGGACAAATCTTCTCGAAGAAGGAGGGTATGATGTCAATTGCATATGGGTCAAATGGAGGATGACTATTGCGCCGTGTTGATGCAGTTTCTTTTATTTAAATAAGGGCCCAATGCTTCGTAAAATTGTCTGACCAAATTGTGTTTGTGCCTAACCAATTAATGGGCTTTAGTTTTGCTTTATCTTCAAGTTGAAATAAGGGTCCATATGCCAACTTAAGAACCAACCTTTGGAAGATCAAGAGGACCTTTGCTCAAAGTTTGTGGATGACTTTTGGTAGCCTTAAATTCAATTTCAATCAACCATTAAGTAACAGATCATTATTAGCTTGAATGGATCATTAATTAATAGCTTTAAGCGGGATGATATTGAAATTTATGTGTCTTTTGTAATTCTGATGTTTAAAGCTCCTATATAAGTTGAACCATTTTCATCAATGAAGGCAAGCTGAGTTTTATTCAGAAAATAAACGAGTTTTATCTCATCTATCTTAGTGAGAGTGATTCTCCTAAGTTCTTGAGTGATTCAAGAATCAATGAGTTTAATCAAAGGTCCTTTATCCCTTTGTGTGTTTCAACTCTTAGGCTTATCTTCCATTCTTGGAAGTGTGATGTCTATCAATTTTCGTTCCATCTTCTTTTATGTTTCCATTTTCTCATTTTAAATAATTTCTCAAATTTCTTGCTTGTTAGCATTCCAACAATGATAGATCAGTCAAATGAATCGAACGCTGTGGATTCACATCATTTGGTATTGACAGCCTGGCCATCTAGATTTGGAATAGGAAAGGAAGTTTATTATACAAAGTGTTTAACCGAAGGCCATCCTTGTTTAGTTGTATTCGATTACGGAAGCGAAAACAATGTTGTGAGCCAAAGTTTGGTGGAGAAACTCCAGTTACCAGCAATCAAAAGAAATAGAAGTTTATGACACAAAGACAAGTCAGTAAGGATCAACGTAGGCTGAAGGAGAAAACAAAAAGGGAAAGAATAGAAAAGGAAGTAATAGAAACTGCAGAAGGAAGGGAAAATAAAGAAAAAGAAATGGAACTAGAGAAAGTTTATTCTTCAATGTTTTTTCTTCTATAGTTTGTGATGTCATTTTACGGGAACAAAAGGATAAGCATGTGAAGGAAATACAAAAACTTCCATGTTTGAAAAGGAAGCTTGTTCATAGTGCTTTATCATGCATTTGGTCAGTCGATAAGAATCAAATTCGTCAAACACAACGCATGGAATTATTTATTGTTACATATCAATGTGGGGTACTGTTGCCAAGAAATGTTATCGACGGATTGCAACCATTGGCAAGTAACAAATATCAAGTTGAATTTGATCTTGGAAGAAGAGAATTAGTTTCAACTTGTGAAAAAATAAAATTCCTTCACAAGATCATAATAAAAACATACTTTAAAACTATTGTCTTAAGATTCGGGACAAATCTTCTCGAAGAAGGAGGGTATGATGTCAATTGCATATGGGTCAAATGGAGGATGACTATTGCGCCGTGTTGATGCAGTTTCTTTTATTTAAATAAGGGCCCAATGCTTCGTAAAATTGTCTGACCAAATTGTGTTTGTGCCTAACCAATTAATGGGCTTTAGTTTTGCTTTATCTTCAAGTTGAAATAAGGGTCCATATGCCAACTTAAGAACCAACCTTTGGAAGATCAAGAGGACCTTTGCTCAAAGTTTGTGGATGACTTTTGGTAGCCTTAAATTCAATTTCAATCAACCATTAAGTAACGGATCATTATTAGCTTGAATGGATCATTAATTAATAGCTTTAAGCGGGATGATATTGAAATTTATGTGTCTTTTGTAATTCTGATGTTTAAAGCTCCTATATAAGTTGAACCATTTTCATCAATGAAGGCAAGCTGAGTTTTATTCAGAAAATAAACGAGTTTTATCTCATCTATCTTAGTGAGAGTGATTCTCCTAAGTTCTTGAGTGATTCAAGAATCAATGAGTTTAATCAAAGGTCCTTTATCCCTTTGTGTGTTTCAACTCTTAGGCTTATCTTCCATTCTTGGAAGTGTGATGTCTATCAATTTTCGTTCCATCTTCTTTTATGTTTCCATTTTCTCATTTTAAATAATTTCTCAAATTTCTTGCTTGTTAGCATTCCAACAATGATAGATCAGTCAAATGAATCGAACGCTGTGGATTCACATCATTTGGTATTGACAGCCTGGCCATCTAGATTTGGAATAGGAAAGGAAGTTTATTATACAAAGTGTTTAACCGAAGGCCATCCTTGTTTAGTTGTATTCGATTACGGAAGCGAAAACAATGTTGTGAGCCAAAGTTTGGTGGAGAAACTCCAGTTACCAGCAATCAAAAGAAATAGAAGTTTATGACACAAAGACAAGTCAGTAAGGATCAACGTAGGCTGAAGGAGAAAACAAAAAGGGAAAGAATAGAAAAGGAAGTAATAGAAACTGCAGAAGGAAGGGAAAATAAAGAAAAAGAAATGGAACTAGAGAAAGTTTATTCTTCAATGTTTTTTCTTCTATAGTTTGTGATGTCATTTTACGGGAACAAAAGGATAAGCATGTGAAGGAAATACAAAAACTTCCATGTTTGAAAAGGAAGCTTGTTCATAGTGCTTTATCATGCATTTGGTCAGTCGATAAGAATCAAATTCGTCAAACACAACGCATGGAATTATTTATTGTTACATATCAATGTGGGGTACTGTTGCCAAGAAATGTTATCGACGGATTGCAACCATTGGCAAGTAACAAATATCAAGTTGAATTTGATCTTGGAAGAAGAGAATTAGTTTCAACTTGTGAAAAAATAAAATTCCTTCACAAGATCATAATAAAAACATACTTTAAAACTATTGTCTTAAGATTCGGGACAAATCTTCTCGAAGAAGGAGGGTATGATGTCAATTGCATATGGGTCAAATGGAGGATGACTATTGCGCCGTGTTGATGCAGTTTCTTTTATTTAAATAAGGGCCCAATGCTTCGTAAAATTGTCTGACCAAATTGTGTTTGTGCCTAACCAATTAATGGGCTTTAGTTTTGCTTTATCTTCAAGTTGAAATAAGGGTCCATATGCCAACTTAAGAACCAACCTTTGGAAGATCAAGAGGACCTTTGCTCAAAGTTTGTGGATGACTTTTGGTAGCCTTAAATTCAATTTCAATCAACCATTAAGTAACGGATCATTATTAGCTTGAATGGATCATTAATTAATAGCTTTAAGCGGGATGATATTGAAATTTATGTGTCTTTTGTAATTCTGATGTTTAAAGCTCCTATATAAGTTGAACCATTTTCATCAATGAAGGCAAGCTGAGTTTTATTCAGAAAATAAACGAGTTTTATCTCATCTATCTTAGTGAGAGTGATTCTCCTAAGTTCTTGAGTGATTCAAGAATCAATGAGTTTAATCAAAGGTCCTTTATCCCTTTGTGTGTTTCAACTCTTAGGCTTATCTTCCATTCTTGGAAGTGTGATGTCTATCAATTTTCGTTCCATCTTCTTTTATGTTTCCATTTTCTCATTTTAAATAATTTCTCAAATTTCTTGCTTGTTAGCATTCCAACAATGATAGATCAGTCAAATGAATCGAACGCTGTGGATTCACATCATTTGGTATTGACAGCCTGGCCATCTAGATTTGGAATAGGAAAGGAAGTTTATTATACAAAGTGTTTAACCGAAGGCCATCCTTGTTTAGTTGTATTCGATTACGGAAGAGAAAACAATGTTGTGAGCCAAAGTTTGGTGGAGAAACTCCAGTTACCAGCAATCAAAAGAAATAGAAGTTTATGACACAAAGACAAGTCAGTAAGGATCAACGTAGGCTGAAGGAGAAAACAAAAAAAGAAAGAATAGAAAAGGAAGTAATAGAAACTGCAGAAGGAAGGGAAAATAAAGAAAAAGAAATGGAACTAGAGAAAGTTTATTCTTCAATGTTTTTTCTTCTATAGTTTGTGATGTCATTTTACGGGAACAAAAGGATAAGCATGTGAAGGAAATACAAAAACTTCCATGTTTGAAAAGGAAGCTTGTTCATAGTGCTTTATCATGCATTTGGTCAGTCGATAAGAATCAAATTCGTCAAACACAACGCATGGAATTATTTATTGTTACATATCAATGTGGGGTACTGTTGCCAAGAAATGTTATCGACGGATTGCAACCATTGGCAAGTAACAAATATCAAGTTGAATTTGATCTTGGAAGAAGAGAATTAGTTTCAACTTGTGAAAAAATAAAATTCCTTCACAAGATCATAATAAAAACATACTTTAAAACTATTGTCTTAAGATTCGGGACAAATCTTCTCGAAGAAGGAGGGTATGATGTCAATTGCATATGGGTCAAATGGAGGATGACTATTGCGCCGTGTTGATGCAGTTTCTTTTATTTAAATAAGGGCCCAATGCTTCGTAAAATTGTCTGACCAAATTGTGTTTGTGCCTAACCAATTAATGGGCTTTAGTTTTGCTTTATCTTCAAGTTGAAATAAGGGTCCATATGCCAACTTAAGAACCAACCTTTGGAAGATCAAGAGGACCTTTGCTCAAAGTTTGTGGATGACTTTTGGTAGCCTTAAATTCAATTTCAATCAACCATTAAGTAACAGATCATTATTAGCTTGAATGGATCATTAATTAATAGCTTTAAGCGGGATGATATTGAAATTTATGTGTCTTTTGTAATTCTGATGTTTAAAGCTCCTATATAAGTTGAACCATTTTCATCAATGAAGGCAAGCTGAGTTTTATTCAGAAAATAAACGAGTTTTATCTCATCTATCTTAGTGAGAGTGATTCTCCTAAGTTCTTGAGTGATTCAAGAATCAATGAGTTTAATCAAAGGTCCTTTATCCCTTTGTGTGTTTCAACTCTTAGGCTTATCTTCCATTCTTGGAAGTGTGATGTCTATCAATTTTCGTTCCATCTTCTTTTATGTTTCCATTTTCTCATTTTAAATAATTTCTCAAATTTCTTGCTTGTTAGCATTCCAACAATGATAGATCAGTCAAATGAATCGAACGCTGTGGATTCACATCATTTGGTATTGACAGCCTGGCCATCTAGATTTGGAATAGGAAAGGAAGTTTATTATACAAAGTGTTTAACCGAAGGCCATCCTTGTTTAGTTGTATTCGATTACGGAAGCGAAAACAATGTTGTGAGCCAAAGTTTGGTGGAGAAACTCCAGTTACCAGCAATCAAAAGAAATAGAAGTTTATGACACAAAGACAAGTCAGTAAGGATCAACGTAGGCTGAAGGAGTAAACAAAAAGGGAAAGAATAGAAAAGGAAGTAATAGAAACTGCAGAAGGAAGGGAAAATAAAGAAAAAGAAATGGAACTAGAGAAAGTTTATTCTTCAATGTTTTTTCTTCTATAGTTTGTGATGTCATTTTACGGGAACAAAAGGATAAGCATGTGAAGGAAATACATAAACTTCCATGTTTGAAAAGGAAGCTTGTTCATAGTGCTTTATCATGCATTTGGTCAGTCGATAAGAATCAAATTCGTCAAACACAACGCATGGAATTATTTATTGTTACATATCAAGGTGGGGTACTCTTGCCAAGAAATGTTATCGACGGATTGCAACCATTGGAAAGTAAAAAATATCAAGTTGAATTTGATCCTTGAAGAAGAGAATTAGTGTTGAGGTGGAACATAGACTTGTTGGTGTTGAGGCTGTTGATTTCCCCATTTCTGGCTGGGATATTCCTTCCAATCTGGGTTGTACTTGTTGGAGGACAAATCATGGTTGTATTGCTGCCGAGGTGGTCTATTATTGCCATAGATGTTTGCAGCATATGCCTGAGGTTGTTCATTGTCTAACGTCCCTGTCTCTTTTAACATAGAACAAGCCTCTGTAGGATGATTAGTAGAAGCACAAATTCCACATAAAGTAGAAGGGATAGGCTTTTTCTGTAAGTCTGTCAAGGTCCTTCTAATTTCTTGTGATCTGCAACATACGAAGCTTCTACTCCATGGGTTCCCTTCAATAGAGTTATAGAATTACTCCTTGTGGAAAATTGTTGATGGTTCGACGCCATAGTTTCAATCAATTGTCTTGCATTTGTTGGCGTTTTGTCCACCAATGACCCTCCACTTGCAGCATCTATCATTTGTTTATCCATGATACTCAATCCCTCATAAAAGTATTGAATGAGGAGATGCTCATTTATTTGGTGAAGAGGACATGAAGCACACAACTTTTTGAATCTTTCCCAATACTCGTGAAGACTTTCTCTTTCTTGTTGCCTTATCCCATAAATATCTTTGCGAATAGTAGCAACTCTAGATGCTGGAAAAAACTTTTCCAGAAATAATCTTTTCAGAGTCTCCCAGGTATTGATGGATCCTGGCGGAAGGCAGTATAACCAATTCTTAGCGGCATCTTGCAATGAGAATGGAAAAGCCTTAAGCTTGATATGTTCCTCTGTCACTGTTGTAGGTCTCATGGATGAACAAACAACATGAAATTCCTTCAAGTGATGGTATGGGTCTTCTCCTGCTAATCCATGGAATTTGGGTAAAAGATGGATTAACCCAGACTTAAGCTCACATTCTCCATCTGGATATTGGATGCACATGTTTTGTGTAATTGCTGCATCCGGTGAAGCCAACTCTCTTATTGTTCTTTCTTCCATTCTATCTTCTTGAATTTCTGGTTCAGGTGATGGATCAGAAGATATGTTAATCACCGGAGGTGATTCTAGCGGTACACTTTCAGTGGTAGGTTCAGATGATGATGGTGCTCCTTCAGTAGAACACCTGAGTTCAAGTCTCCTACGTGATTTACGCAAGTTCCTTTCAAGTTCTGAATCAAGTTGATAAAATTGACCCGGATTGGCCCGAGTCATGCACTATGCAAGTCCACCTGAAAGTGTTTCCCTGTGCGTTTTTTTTTCTTCCTATTCTTGTTTTGGAGAAAGATTTCAAGAAAGAAATGAGTTAAGATGTCGTTGGGTCTACTCCCAGGAAAGAGAGGTGCGTCACAATGGACAACTTAAATACCAAGTCTTTCCTAGACAGAGTTTTCCAAACTAGTCTCAAAAATTTCTTAAAAGAAATTCTTAATCAAAACAAAAATAGAACTTTGCTTGGAATATATTAACAGAAAACTAGATACTACAAAATAACAAACTATATCAAACGTATATGCGTAAAATAAATAAAAAATAAAAATAAAAATGAAATAAAAATAAAAATAAAATAAAATAAAATAAATAAATAAAAACAGAATCAAAATAAAAGAAATACTAACCGTATTCCCCGGCAACGGCGCCAAATTTGATATCGCTGTCGTTAGGCGATCAAATTACCACTACTTTAGCAACTTCAGTATTGCCAGTTTGTAATGAACAAAATAGTTAGGGTTAAGACAACCCTGAGTTGTCTCACAACGAATACGGAATTGATCTCAAATATTTGATTCTTAAAAATGCAATTAAAACTAGCAACTATAAAAATAGGGGGGTTTTGATATGCAAAGAAAATGACACAGAAGATTGTAAACAGAGTAATAGTAAATAGGTTAATTCCACTGCTTTTTCTAAATAAGATTCTTCATTGGTTATCTAGAGATTATTGTTAAATTAATTATTGTTGTTGTTTTACAAATCAATCAATGTAAAGACTCAATTCATTTGTTGGCATCCTCACTTTTAATCAAAGTACAGTCTCAATTAAAAGTGAGAATTATTAGATTGTCCATAGTAAATTCAATCAAAGTACAGTCTCAATTAATTTTACTATGCCTAATCATGTCTATTCCTTTGTTTCTTTACCAAATAGAAAACTTAATTAATCAAAGTAAAGTCTTGACTAATTTTAGTTAAAGTAATTACCTCTAATCACATTAAAGTCTCAATTATTGGCAAAAACTTATTTAATCAAATGAAAGTTTCTAAAAAAAATCAAAGTAAAGTCTCAATTTTATTTAAAAACCTTTTAACTCATATGATTAGCATGCATGTAGATTTAAAATCATTATTTTCTATTCGATTAAGAAGCAAAGGACATAGATAAACAGAAAAACCACAACAATAATCAATATAACAAAACATATAACTTCATCTAACCTCAGAATCCATTTAAGAAATTACAGTGGAATCAACCCTAAAAGCTTAGCCCTCCATGGCTTTGATGGAATACATGATGATATGAAGAAAAGAAAATAAAAGAAAGAATGAGAGATGTGGTGGAGAAGGTATCTGCCAAAACCAGAGAGTTCTAAGTGTCTAAGCTATCAGCTGTCAGTCCCCCTTTCTGCTCCCTTAAGTCTCTTTATATAGGCTTCAACTGGACTTTGGGCTTTATCTGTCAGTTGCTAAAATCTTTTATTTTTATTTAATTAATTAGCAACTTAATTTCTGTCCAATTTCCAATTCTGCCCCTTTCCTTTGACCAGTCTTTGACTGTTTGACCAGCTTTGACCAGATTTGACAAACTTTGACTATTCAGTGTCCATTGAGAGGATGACACGTGGCAGCTCCTTCTCTCTCCCAAATTAGGGTTTCCGCTTGCTCCTTTGGCTGCAGAGAAGTGCAAGGTTCGTGTGGAAGCTGCTGCGACGGCGTGAGGATGGTATAGAGGATGCAGGCGCGATGGAGGCTTGTGCAGTGGTAGCTATGGCAGCGGTGACGTTCCTGCGTCGGAACTGTGGTGGTGTAGCAAGCTTCTATGGAGTGCGATGCGGTGGTTCGTGTGCGCTGCACAGGTTCGCGCGACGGTTCAAGCGAAGGTGGCGCGCAGAGGTTGTTGCTGTTTTGGTTTTGCTCCTGTGTTTTCCGTGGCTGCTGCGTGAGGAAGAAGAACTCGCAGTGGCGCAAGGTGCAGAGATGGTGGTGGCGCAGATTCCGACGAAGTGTTGCAGGTTCGTGGCTGTGTGCTCACGGTGGCGTTCTGCGCGAGAAGATGGAGGTGTGCTGCGCGTGAAGTGGCGGAACTGGTGTTTGCTGGATGCGGCTGAGGTTGGTGGTGACGCGTCGCTGCAGAATCGTGGTGGCCGGAAACAGCGGTGGCTACCGTGGGGGTTGATGGTGGCAGCTAGGGTTTGGGGAAAATTAGGGTTTCTGTGTTGGGAGATGAAGATGATGACGTGGCAGACTTCCATTGGACAGCTTGTTAGTACAAGGATTGTTGCCACGTGGCTTGCTCTGGTTGGCTAATTTTAAGAGGTGGGGATTGCCACATGGCATGATCTGGTTGAGTGGAGTTTAAGTGGTAGGAGGGGTGCAACTTAGTGAAAACTGGGGGTGCAGAACAAGTTTTTGTGGTCCACTTGCAGGAGGAGTGTGCAAATAAAATCTGGGAGTGCATTTAGCTCCTGATTCATTCTTTTCCAGAATTTCTTGATTTTGGACTTATTTTGTAACTTTGAATACTTCAAAATCACACTATTAATTGACCAAAAATAAATTCCAGCTGCATTAACAAACGTTAGAATATCCAATAATATTTTATGCAATTAAAATCAATTTTTACGTCACTTTTACCAAACTTACTCAATAAATCCAATAATCACAAATCCTAATTAAATCAATCTTTAAGCACAGAAAATTCAATTAAATCCCCAAATTTAAATATTAAATGAGGGCAAAAATTTGAACTCATCACACACCAACACTTATCCTTTTGCACTCCTGGGCAAAATTGAACAATTTCAAAACTTTATTCTGAGGTCTTTTATTCCATATTTTCAGTGGATTAAAGAAATGATTACAAATGGAAACAGATCAATCTTCTAGAAATCATGTTGTCATGCACAAACAAATGGATAATATTCTGTTTTTCACTCATGAGTTAATCTTTTGAGTTTACAAGATAATCAAATATGAAAGAGAAACACTCAAGTCAAATGTATATTTTCTCATCAAGATTCGCTCAAGTGTTTTGGCTTGTGTTTTCACTCAAAATACCCATGCAAGTAAATACTCTCAATGCTTAGCAAGACTCTAATATTCACAACGTTCAGAAAACATGCATTCAAAAATCATGAGGACTTTTCACAGGTTATAATGAGGCCAAGGCAAAGGTAGGAAAAACTTTAGGATTTGTGTGTTTTTGAAATAGTAGGGAAGAAATAATTATGGAGCATAGTTTCAAAATCAATCCTTACTTCGTTTTTTCTCTTTTATCCTTTGTTTCTCTTTTTTGGACAGCAATCATTTTTCATTTCAAAACTCTGTCATCAACAATTATTTTCCTTTTTGCCATTTTTACAACTTTGTGGGGGAAATACTCGCCCCCACACTTTATTCCTCAACCAATCTCAACATAATCCACTAGCTCCTTCTTTCTCCCTAAGGTAAGGAAAAACATGGTCTTTTTCTTTTTAAGGTTTAGCAATATGCTCAAAACAAGAAAAAGAGGTTTAAGCTCAAGGGGCTACCAATGGATCAATGTTATGGTTAGCTTATTTGGCCAAGTAGCTAAAAACAAGAAATGCCTCAGTCATATCAAATCATGCATGTTCACCTAAGATGCAAAACAACAGAATCAAGCTAAACATTTGAGTATCAACAAGACATGAGCAAATCACACAAGAAAAATAGGAATGACACACGGTAGTTCATCCTTACAATAAAGCTCAAAACTCACAAGGTCAAAAACCCTTTCACAAAAGATTTATTCCGGAAACTCTCAAATCAACTCAATCAAGTAAATCACAGAAACAATCCATTCATAGCACATGACTCTTATTTTCCCAGAATTATGATCGTTCCAATTAGTGAATCAAATCCAAAAATCCAATGTCAATATGTTTTATTGAAAACAGAAACTTTTTCTTTTTTTTTTATATTAGAAAAGGAAAAACAAAACAAATAGAAAACAAAAACAGAAAAGGGGGAAATCTCCCCACACCCCCACACTTTATCCATGCATTGTCCTCAATGTATTCAATATATATAAAATGCAAAGAAAAAGTATGAAGTGTACTTACCTCCTCAAGGTGGAAGGTATGAGGGAGAAGTCAAGTTCATCCCATCCATCGTCTTATTCAGCATATCTTGATTTTCATTGAATATCCGAATACGATGCCCATTAACTTTAAAAGTTCTTGCTGAAGATTCTTCCTTGATCTCCACTGCTCCATAAGGGAAGACTTCTGTAACAATGTATGGTCCTTCCCAATTAGAACGCAACTTACCACTCATGTGACCAAGCTTGGATTTGTATAGTAACACCTTCTGGCCTACCTTGAAATCCTTTCTAGCCACAAGCTTTTGGTCATGGAACTTCTTAGTTTTCTCTTTGTAGAACTTTGAATTTTCATAGGCTGCAAGCCTAATCTCCTCTAGTTCTTGCAACTGAAGTTTTCGCTCATTTCCTGCTTCTTCCAAATCCAAGTTGCATGCTTTCACGGCCCAATAGGCCCGATGTTCAATCTCCACAGGTAGATGACAAGCCTTTCCAAAAACCACCCTGAAAGGTGACATACCTATAGGTGTTTTGTAGGCTGTCCTGTGTGCCCAAAGTGCTTCATCCAATCTTGTGGCCCAATCCTTTCGCCTAGGCTTCACTACTTTCTCTAGTATCTTTTTAATCTCTCTGTTAGAGATCTCTGCTTGCCCATTAGTTTGGGGGTGATATGGTGTAGCAATGCGATGTGTCACCCCATACTTCTTCAACATGTTCTCAAGTAGCCTATTACAGAAATGAGTCCCCTGGTCACTGATGATGGCTCGTGGTATCCCAAATCTGCAGAAAATGTTAGACCTGACAAAACTCATAACAACTCGAGAATCATTAGTCCTTGTAGCTATGGCTTCCACCCATTTGGAGACATAGTCTACAGCAAGCAAAATATAAGAAAACCCAAAAGAAGGAGGAAAAGGACCCATAAAATCAATACCCCAAATATCAAATACCTCACAATATAGCATGGGTTGTTGAGGCATTTCATCCCTTCTTGTAATGGACCTGGCTGCCCTTTGGCACTGCTCACAATTTTCATATACCCTCTGTGCATCTTTAAAAATAGTAGGCCAATATAATCCACAATCCAACACCTTCCTACCTGTTCTTTGTGTGCCATAATGTCCACCAAAAGGAGACGAATGACAGAACTCAAGCACATGAGGTATCTCGATATCTGGAACACACCTCCTTATGACTTGGTCACTACCAATGCGCCATAAGGTTGGGTCTTCCCAGATATAGTACTTTGCCTCACTTCTTAGCTTGATTCTTTCAGATTTGGAGAAGGAAGGAGGAATAGCAGAAACAACCAAATAATTAACAATGTCAGCAAACCAAGGTTCAGGAAACATACCTTTCACAGCAGTCAATGCTAGGAGGACTTCATCAGGAAAGTCATCCTTAATAGGAATGTTTTCTTCTCCATTTTCAATCCTGCTAAGATGATCAGCTACTAAGTTATGTGCTCCACTTCTGTCTAGAATCTCAATGTCAAACTCTTGGAGCAGTAGCATCCATCTGATCAACCTTTGTTTCGAATCTGCTTTCTTCAGAAGGAATTTTAATGATGCATGATCAGTATAAATAATTACCTTGGAACCAAGTATATACGGTCTGAATTTGTCCAAGGCAAACACAACAGCCAATAATTCCTTCTCAGTCGTGGTGTAGTTGGCCTGTGCTGTATCCAATGTTCTGGAAGCATAATATATCACATGTGATAGCTTCCTATCTTTTTGTGTAAGCACCGCTCCTACTGCAAAGTTTGATGCATCACACATCAACTTGAACGGTAATGCCCAGTCAGGTGGCTGGATGATAGGAGTGGTGGTAAGCGCCTTTTTCAATGTATCAAATGCATCTTTGCACCTCTCTCCAAAGTCAAATACTACATCCTTTTGCAACAAGTTGGAGAGAGGGTTGGCTATCTTGCTGAAGTCCTTGATAAACCTCCTGTAAAATCCTGCATGTCCAAGAAAAGATCGAACCTCTTTCACAGAAGAGGGGTAAGCCAATTGTGAAATAATATCAACTTTAGCAGGATCTACAGATATACCATTCTTGGAAACAACGTGACCTAAAACTATACCTTGTTCCACCATAAAATGACATTTTTCAAAATTTAGAACAAGGTTAGTTTCTTCACATCTCTCCAAGACTCTAGCAAGATTAGACAAGCAATGATCAAAAGATGAACCACATACACTAAAATCATCCATAAAAACCTCAATACAATGCTCCAACAAATCTGTAAAAATACTCATCATACATCGCTGAAATGTTCCAGGAGCATTGCAAAGGCCAAATGGCATTTTCCTATAAGCATATGTACCGAATGGACAAGTAAAAGTAGTCTTATGTTGATCCTCTAGGGCAATACAAATCTGAAAATACCCAGAGAATCCATCAAGAAAACAGTAATGAGACTTACCTGCCAATCGGTCTAACATCTGGTCCATGAATGGTAAAGGGAAGTGGTCCTTCCTGGTTGCCTGGTTTAGTCTTCTATAATCAATACAGACCCTCCAGCTATTCTGAATATGAGTAGGAATCAACTCGTTCTTCTCATTCTTGACCACGGTGATCCCAGATTTCTTGGGGACCACATGTACAGGAGTCACCCAAGTGCTGTCAGAAATGGGATATATAATACCTGCTTGTAGCAACTTGGTGACTTCTTTCTTCACAACCTCCATCAGCTGAGGATTCAGTCTCCTTTGAGGTTGCCTCACTGGCTTAGCATCCTCCTCCAAGAGTATTCTGTACATGCAGAAAGAAGGGCTAATACCAGGAATATCTGCCAAAGTCCAGCCTATTGCTCGCTTGTGATCTTTGATAACCTGCAATAGCTTTTGTTCCTGCTCGTCAGTAAGCAAGGCAGATATAATAACATGGAGTTTCCCATCCCTCTCAAGATAAACATATTTCAAATGAGATGGTAAAGGTTTCAACTCCAAAATGGGTGGCTGTTCCACAGATGGCAACATTTTACTGCGTAAGGTAATTTCAGCCACCTCAGCATCACACTTGGACGCCACAGAGGTATCAAATAGTGACACCGCGTCCTCAACATCACCTGTTTTACAATTTTCTCTTTCATCTAAAATTGAACCCGAAATATTCGAAAGAGAAAAATCCAAAGAAGAAGAAAAACCAGATAAAACGTCCAAAAGTCCAAAAGCATAATTGTTCACTACATTACTCAATAAATCAATGCAAAACAAAGAATGGTCTTCAATTGGGTGCTTCATGGCTTCTAGCACGTTGAACTGCACCTTCTCATCTCCTATCTCCATAGTCAAGGATCCTGCATGCACGTCTATCTTGGTACGTGCTGTCATCATGAATGGTCTTCCCAAGATGATTGTGGTTGAACTCATTCCTTCATCATCCTTCATATCCAAGATGTAGAAATCTGCAGGAAAAATTAACTTGTCCACACGGACAAGCACATCTTCTAACACACCTGCAGGGTTAACTGTGCTACGGGGTGCCAACTGAATGACCACACCAGTAGACTTAAGAGGTCCAAGATGAAGTGAAGTAAAAATAGATAAAGGCATTACATTAATAGAAGCTCCTAAATCTAACATAGCATTATCAAACTTAGTACTTCCTATAATGCAGGGAACAGAAAACATACCTGGATCCTTACACTTTTGCGGCATTCTGACTGCAGGCTTCTTGATTAAGCTAGAGACGTTTCTTCCCATGTTCACTACCTCTTTGTCCATAATACGCCTTTTATGTGTACATAATTCTTTGAGAAACTTGGCGTATTTAGGAATTTGTCTCACAACATCCAATAAAGGAATGTTTATCTCCACTTTCTTGAAAGTATTCAGGATTTCTTTGTCTAACTCCTCCATCTTTTTAGTTTTTGGTTTCAAACGGTTTGGATAGGGAGGAGGAGGAGAATAAGGAGAAGGATTTTCAGAGGAAGTATTAGGGGATACCAACCTGGAGTTATCACTGGGTGCAGGCATCTCAGATGTTGCTTGTGTTGCTTCATCTGATCTTCCTCTTTCATCATTAGGTACAACTTCATTGTCCTTATCTTCATCTTCTTGGGCATCCCCAAGGCCTTGTATTTGCTTACCCGATCTTAAAGTAATAGCAATTACATTTCGCGGGTTGATTACAGTTTGTGCAGGCAAATTGCTTGAGCCCTGTTGAGACTTCATCTGATTTAACTCATTTGCCATTTGTCCAATCTGATTTTGCAAATTTTGATTGGTTGCTTCCATTGTCTGTTTCAACTCATTGATTTGTCCCTTCATCATGTCAGCCATCATTTTCATCATTGCCTCCATGTTTGAATCACCAGAGGTTGCCGCTGGTTGTGGTTGTTGCCTCTGTTGAGGTGGAACATAGACTTGTTGGTGTTGAGGCTGTTGATTTCCCCATTTCTGGCTGGGATATTCTTTCCAATCTGGGTTGTACTTGTTGGAGGACAAATCATGGTTGTATTGCTGCCGAGGTGGTCTATTATTGCCATAGATGTTTGCAGCATATGCCTGAGGTTGTTCATTGTCTAACGTCCCTGTCTCTTTTAACATAGAACAAGCCTCTGTAGGATGATTAGTAGAAGCACAAATTCCACATAAAGTAGAAGGGATAGGCTTTTTTTGTAAGTCTGTCAAGGTCCTTACCATGGCTGCTAAGTCATCCAACTTCCCTTCTAATTTCTTGTGATCTGCAACATACGAAGCTTCTACTCCATGGGTTCCCTTCAATAGAGTTATAGAATTACTCCTTGTGGAAAATTGTTGATGGTTCGACGCCATAGTTTCAATCAATTGTCTTACATTTGTTGGCGTTTTGTCCACCAATGACCCTCCACTTGCAGCATCTATCATTTGTCTATCCATGATACTCAATCCCTCATAAAAGTATTGAATGAGGAGATGCTCATTTATTTGGTGATGAGGACATGAAGCACACAACTTTTTGAATCTTTCCCAATACTCGTGAAGACTTTCTCTTTCTTTTTGCCTTATCCCATAAATATCTTTGCGAATAGCAGCAACTCTAGATGCTGGAAAAAACTTTTCCAGAAATAATCTTTTCAGAGTCTCCCAGGTATTGATGGATCCTGGCGGAAGGCAGTATAACCAATTCTTAGCAGCATCTTGCAATGAGAATGGAAAAGCCTTAAGCTTGATATGTTCCTCTGTCACTGTTGTAGGTCTCATGGATGAACAAACAACATGAAATTCCTTCAAGTGATGGTATGGGTCTTCTCCTGCTAATCCATGGAATTTGGGTAAAAGATGGATTAACCCAGACTTAAGCTCACATTTCCATCTGGATATTGGATGCACATGTTTTGTGTAATTGCTGCATCCGGTGAAGCCAACTCTCTTATTGTTCTTTCTTCCATTCTATCTTCTTGAATTTCTGGTTCAGGTGATGGATCAGAAGATATGTTAATCACCGGAGGTGATTCTAGCGGTACACTTTCAGTGGTAGGTTCAGATGATGATGGTGCTCCTTCAGTAGAACACCTGAGTTCAAGTCTCCTACGTGATTTACGCAAGTTCCTTTCAAGTTCTGAATCAAGTTGATAAAATTGACCCAGATTGGCCCGAGTCATGCACTATGCAAGTCCACCTGAAAGTGTTTCCCTGTGTGTTTTTTTTTTCTTCCTATTCTTGTTTTGGAGAAAGATTTCAAGAAAGAAATGAGTTAAGATGTCGTTGGGTCTACTCCCAGGAAAGAGAGGTGCGTCACAATGGACAACTTAAATACCAAGTCTTTCCTAGACAGAGTTTTCCAAACTAGTCTCAAAAATTTCTTAAAAGAAATTCTTAATCAAAACAAAAATAGAACTTTGCTTGGAATATATTAACAGAAAACTAGATACTACAAAATAACAAACTATATCAAACGTATATACGTAAAATAAATAAAAAATAAAAATAAAAATGAAATAAAAATAAAAATAAAATAAAATAAAATAAATAAATTAAAACAGAATCAAAATAAAAGAAATACTAACCGTATTCCCCGGCAACGGCGCCAAATTTGATATCGCTGTCGTTAGGCGATCAAATTACCACTACTTTAGCAACTTCAGTATTGCCAGTTTGTAGTGAACAAAATAGTTAGGGTTAAGACAACCCTGAGTCGTCTCACAACGAATACGGAATTGATCTCAAATATTTGATTCTTAAAAATGCAATTAAAACTAGCAACTATAAAAATAGGGGGTTTTGATATGCAAAGAAAATGACACGGAAGATTGTAAGCACAGTAATAGTAAATAGGTTAATTCCACTGCTTTTTCTAAATAAGATTCTTCATTGGTTATCTAGAGATTATTGTTAAATTAATTATTGTTGTTGTTTTACAAATCAATCAATGTAAAGACTCAATTCATTTGTTGGCATCCTCACTTTTAATCAAAGTACAGTCTCAATTAAAAGTGAGAATTATTAGATTGTCCATAGTAAATTCAATCAAAGTACAGTCTCAATTAATTTTACTATGCCTAATCATGTCTATTCCTTTGTTTCTTTACCAAATAGAAAACTTAATTAATCAAAGTAAAGTCTTGACTAATTTTAGTTAAAGTAATTACCTCTAATCACATTAAAGTCTCAATTATTGGCAAAAACTTATTTAATCAAATGAAAGTTTCTAAACAAAATCAAAGTAAAGTCTCAATTTTATTTAAAAACCTTTTAACTCATATGATTAGCATGCATGTAGATTTAAAATCATTATTTTCTATTCGATTAAGAAGCAAAGGACATAGATAAACAGAAAAACCACAACAATAATCAATATAACAAAACATATAAATTCATCTAACCTCAGAATCCATTTAAGAAATTACAGTGGAATCAACCCTAAAAGCTTAGCCCTTCATGGCTTTGATGGAATACATGATGATATGAAGAAAAGAAAATAAAAGAAAGAATGAGAGATGTGGTGGAGACGGTATCTGCCAAAACCAGAGAGTTCTAAGTGTCTAAACTATCAGCTGTCAGTCCCCCTTTCTGCTCCCTTAAGTCTCTTTATATAGGCTTCAACTGGACTTTGGGCTTTATCTGTCAGTTGCTAAAATCTTTTATTTTTATTTAATTAATTAGCAACTTAATTTCTGTCCAATTTCCAATTCTGCCCCTCTCCTTTGACCAGCCTTTGACTGTTTGACCAGCTTTGACCAGATTTGACAAACTTTGACTATTCAGTGTCCATTGAGAGGATGACACGTGGCAGCTCCTTCTCTCTCCCAAATTAGGGTTTTCGCTTGCTCCTTTGGCTGCAGAGAAGTGCAAGGTTCGTGTGGAAGCTGCTGCGACGGCGTGAGGATGGTATGGAGGATGCAGGCGCGATGGAGGCTCGCACAGTGGTAGCTATGGCAGCGGTGACGTTCCTGCGTCTGAACTGTGGTGGTGTAGCAAGCTTCTATGGAGTGCGATGCGGTGGTTCGTGTGCGCTGCACAGGTTCGCGCGACGGTTCAAGCGAAGGTGGCGCGCGGAGGTTGTTGCTGTTCTTGTTTTGCTCCTGCGTTTTCCGTGGCTGCTGCGTGAGGAAGAAGAACTCGCGGTGGCGCAAGGTGCATAGATGGTGGTGGCGCAAATTCCGGCGAAGTGTTGCAGGTTTGTGGCTGTGTGCTCACGGTGGCGTTCTGCGCGAGAAGATGGAGGTGTGCTGCGCGTGAAGTGGCGGAACTGGTGTTTGCTGGATGCGGCTGAGGTTGGTGGTGACGCGTCGCTGCAGAATCGTGGTGGCCGGAAACGGCGGTGGCTGCCGTGGGAGTTGATGGTGGCGGCTAGGGTTTGGGGAAAATTAGGGTTTCTGTTTTGGGAGATGAAGATGATGACGTGGCATCCTTCCATTGGACAGTTTGTTAGAACAAGGATTGTTGCCACGTGACTTGCTCTGGTTGGCTAATTTTAAGAGGTGGGGATTGCCACATGGCATGATCTGGTTGAGTGGAGTTTAAGTGGTAGGAGGGGTGCAACTTAGTGAAAACTGGGGGTGCAGAACAAGTTTTTGTGGTCCACTTGCAGGAGGAGTGTGCAAATAAAATCTGGGGGTGCATTTAGCTCCTGATTCATTCTTTTCCAGAATTTCTTGATTTTGGACTTATTTTGTAACTTTGAATACTTCAAAATCACACTATTAATTGACCAAAAATAAATTCCAGCTGCATTAACAAACGTTAGAATATCCAATAATATTTTATGCAACTAAAATCAATTTTTATGCCACTTTTACCAAACTTACTTAATAAATCCAATAATCACAAATCCTAATTAAATCAATCTTTAAGCACAAAAAATTCAATTAAATCCCCAAATTTAAATATTAAATGAGGGCAAAAATTTGAACTCATCAAAGAGAATTAGTTTCAACTTGTGAAAAAATAAAATTGCTTCACAAGATCGTAATAAAAACTTACTTTAAAACTAGTGTTTTAAGATTCGGGACAAATCTTCTCGAAGAAGGAGGGTATGATGTGAATTGCATATGGGTCAAATGGAGGATGACTAATGCGCCGTGTTGATGCAATTTCTTTTATTTAAAGAAGGGCCCAATGCTTTGTAAAATTGGCTGACCAAATTGTGTTTGTGCTTAACCAATTAATGGGCTTTAGTTTTGCTTTATCTTCAAGTTGAAATAAGGGTCCATATGCCAACTTAAGAACCAACCTTTGGAAGATCAAGACGACCTTTGCTCAAAGTTTGTGGATGACTTTTGGTAGTCTTAAATTCAGTTAGAATCAACCATTAAGTAGCGGATCATTATTAGATTGAGTGGATCATTAATTAATAACTTTAAGCGGGATGATATTGAAATTTTTGTGTCTTTTGTAATTCTGATGCTTAAAGCTCCTATATAAGTTGAACCATTTTCATCAATGAAGGCAAGCTGAGTTTTATTCAGAAAATAAACGAGTTTTATCTCATCTATCTTAGTGAGAGTGATTCTCCTAAGTTCTTGAGTGATTCAAGAATCCCCGAGTTTTATCAAAGTTCCTTTATCTCTTTGTGTGTTTAAACTCTTAGGCTTATCTTGCATTCTTGGAAGTGTGATGTCTATCAAATTCCGCTCCATCTTCTTATATGTTTCCACTTTCTCGTTTTAAATAATTTCTCAAATTTCTTGCTTATTAGCATTCCGACCTTGAAAGATCAGTAAAACGAATCGAACCCTTTGTGATAGAGGACTATCCCTAGATTCCATACAAGAAGAACTTGAAGATGAACCTTTACAATTCAAAGGACCTATGACAAGGGCAAGGAGCAAGAGATTGGAAAATCACATCTATTCAAGACTCTTGGTACTACAAGGAGCTGCAAGTGGAAATTCAAAGGATATGAAGATCATGGCTTGAATCACTCTTGAAGGATAGTTGTTAGGAAATTAAAAACTTTGGGTTTTCTTTTAGAAAATAAGTTATGTTTTTGGGCTTTGGGCTTTGGGCTTTCTTTTATAAATTAGTTTATGTTTTGGTTTGGGCCTTCTTGTAGGGTTCTTAGGTTTTCTTAAACTCATATGCCTATATATAGAGGTACCAAAAACTATTGTAGACACTTTTAGTCATATATTGAATTTGATTTTCATTAAAGAGAGGGTTCTCTTTGTTCTTCGCTTAGGCCTCTGGTTCTTATCAAAGATTAACATCTTTGTGGCAAATCTTCACTTGACTTATCAATCTGCTAGATTGTGGCGTCCTCCATCTCTGTCTTATTCCGCGTTCTTCTCTGATTTATTTGTGTCGTGTCTATTGAGGGTTCAAATTCAGAAACGATCATGCTCTTTCCTGGATCGGATCGTATCATCTGGTATCTAGAGCAAGGTTCTGGTTTGAATTTCCTCTTCTATGTTATTTTTCTGTCATATGAAACAAAACAAAAAATTACAATTTTTAATGTCTGCTTATTCTGTGTTTTGTTTTAAATTTTGTTTGTTTCCTTTGTAAGGAGTAAAACCCCTAAGGTTGTTTCCAATTTGGTTGAATTTTTTTTTATTTGGCGTATTTTTTTTTCTTTTTTGTTCTCTATTTAAATTGTGTATTTCTACATTTGATTCGTGGAAATTATTTGTTGTTGTGTTTGGGATTTGCAAGTGCCCTTACTTTGATTTACATGAGTATGAGGGTTTAAAGGATCAATTGTTTAATTTCTTTTTGTGTTGAACTGCAAAAGAAAATATAAATACCAAAAAAAAAATATTGAGGATCAAGTCAAAAGGAAACAAATATATATTGGAAAAACAAAAAGTAGAAAAAGAAGGATCCAAAAAAAAAGGGGAGTTCAACACAACTTTTATTGCAATTTTATTTCTGGTTTATTGATATTTACTTGCAATCAGTCTTTCTCTTAGAGTCTCCGTGTTGTCTCATTTAAATCTCTTTGGTAGTCCTATTTTTTTTCTAATTTTAATTTTCTTGTTTTGTGTCTTTACAATTCCTTGAAGTTTTGCCTAGTGTTTTGAATCTTCTTTGTCCTCTTAAGTCAAGATTTAGATCTCGCAACTTTCTTCACATTGTTTGTTCACTCTTTTCTTAAGCTACTAGAGTTCTTTGCCAAGCACTAAAGGGAATTTTAGTGGTAAAAGGCAAGAGAGTACATTCAAGAAAAATCCTATATGCGTGATACACGAGTGGAAAATTGAGTGAAACACTTAGTAGAGTGGTGAGGTCAAAAAAAAAATTTATTATTCCTAACATTTTCTTGCAAGACATGACTTCTTCCCAGAATAGTGATCCTATCTCACCTAAGACTACGACACTCATGGTTGCACTTGATAAGCTCACAGTACAAATGAATCAAATGCAACAACACAATCAACAACAGTTCGAAAGGCTCCAAAAGTCTAATGAAGATGTGAGCGTGGAGAGAAGAAGAAGGAGACATGATGATTCAGACCATTCTTCTCATAATGATGAAGCAGAACATGTTGTTAGGCCATGGAGAGGCCAAAGACGAGAGGTATTTGGGAACCACACACCTCGAAGAGATAAGATGTGGAGGAAGATTATAATTCCTAAATTTAATGGAGCTAATGACCTGGAAGCCTACCTAGCATGGGAAATGAAGCTTGACCAAATCTTCAACTCTTACGATTATGAAGATGATGATAAGGTGCTTATGGCTTCCTTGGAGTTTGAAGGCTATGCTATGAATTGGTGGAATCAAATCACCGTGGACATAGCTAGAAGACGGCGGTTGCCAATTTCCACATGGGAGCAATTAAAGGTAGCTATGAAGGAAAGATTTGTGCCTCCTTATTATAAAAAAGAGATCTTCAACAAATTACAAAGACTTACACAGGGAAATAAGAGTGTTGAAGAGTATGTTCAAGAGATGGAGGTCACCTTGATGAAAGCTGAAGTGGAAGAAACACATATGGCTACAATGGCTTGATTCTTGAATGGATTAAATAGAGAGATTCAAGATGTGGTGGAAATGCACCATTATGAAACCTTAGAGGATCTTATTCACCAAGCCACCAGAGTGGAACAACAACTCAAGAGAAGAAGTGCCTATAGGAAGTCCTCCACCTCATGGAGAGATAAGGAGAAATATAAGAAGGAGGGAGCTACTTCTACCATTCCTAAATCTAAGGAGAAGGAGTCCTCAAATGGTAAAATAACTTCTCAAGCTAGTAATGATGATTCTTCACGTTCTAGTGCAATAAAATGTTTTAAATGTTTAGGTAGAGGACATATCCCAGCTGAATGTCCCAACAGAAGAACTATGATGTTGTTGGCGAATGGAGAGTACATTAATGAGCATTTTGTGGGTGAATCATCTGAATCATCTAGTAGTGATGAGGAGGAAAAGGAGTGTGAAGTCCCCCCTTTAGAGGGAGATCTCTTGATGGTTAGGCGGTTATTGGGGAGTATGAATAAGGAGGAAGATGAGACTCAGAGAAGAAATATTTTTCATTCTCGATGTATGGTTATGAGAAAGGTGTGTTCCCTCATCATTGATGGAGGTAGTTGTACAAATGTAGCAAGTAAACGGCTCGTGGAGAAGCTTGGTTTGGTGACATCTATACACCCTAGTCCTTATGCTTTGCAATGGTTGAGTGAGGATGGAGAATTGGTTATAGATAAGCAGGTGAACATTGCTTTTTCTATCGGTAAATATGTTGATGAGGTAGTATGTGATGTGGTACCTATGGAGGCAAGTCACTTACTGTTGGGGAGGCCTTGGTAATATGATAGAAAGGTAACCCATGATGGTGTAGCCAATAAATATTCTTTCTTGTTTAAGGGACAAAAGGTGTCACTAACACCTTTATCTCCTAGAGAGGTTTGTGAGGATCAGCTTAAGATGCGAGTGAAAAGAGAGCAAGAGCGAAAAGAAGGAAGAGAGAAAATTCCAGAAAAAGACAAAAAAAAGGAAAGAAAAAAAGTAAAGAGTGATAAAAGTCTTTTCTTGAGAGAAAAAGAGCTTAATAGAGCGTTGATTTCAAAACAACCCTTATATTTGCTTATGCCTAACAATATTTGTTTATCTTCTGTACAAGCTTCTTTGTCTTTAGGTATGGAACAACTTCTCAAAGAATATGATGATGTCTTTCCTCAAACATCCCTCATGGTTTACCTCCTTAGAGGGGTATTGAGCATAATATAGATCTCATTCCGGGTGCATCCCTTCCTAATAGGCCAGCCTATCGGAGTAATCCAGAAGAAACCAAAGAGATACAGAAACAAGTGGAGAAACTTTTGGAAAAAGGATGGGTTCGAGAAAGTTTGAGTCCCTGTGCTATGCCAGTAATTTTGGTACCTAAGAAAGATGGGTTGTGGAGGATGTGTAGTGACTGTAGAGCCATCAACAATATCACTATAAGGTACCGCCATCCTATCCCTAGACTTAATGACTTGCTTGATGAAATGCACGGAGCTTGTTATTTTTCCAAAATAGATTTAAAAAGCGGTTATCATCAAATAAAGATGAGAGCGGGAGATGAATGGAAAACTGCTTTTAAAACTAAATTTGGCTTATATGAATGGATGGTTATGCCTTTTGGGTTAACCAATGCACCTAGCACCTTTATACGGTTAATGAACCATGTGTTGAGGAATTTCATTGGTAAATTTGTGGTGGTATATTTTGATGATATTTTGATATATAGCAAAACACTTGATTCACACATGGGCCACGTAAAGGGAGTTCTAGAAGTACTAAGGCGGGAAAAACTATATGCCAATAAGGACAAATGCATTTTTTGTACACATGAAGTTGTTTTCCTGGGGTTCGTAGTTAGCTCAAAAGGGGTACAAGTTGATAAGGAAAAAGTCAAAGCCATTAGGGACTGGCCCATCCCTAAGAATGCAAGTGAGGTACAGAGTTTTCATGGCTTGGCTAATTTCAATAGGAGGTTTGTCAAGGATTTTAGCACCATAGCATCTCCACTAAATGAACTTGTTAAGAAAGATGTGGGGTTTAAGTGGGAAAAGGAACAACAAGATGCTTTTGATAATCTCAAATACAAACTCACACATGCACATATCTTAGCTTTACCAAATTTTGACAAATCCTTTGAAATAGAGTGTGATGATTCAAATGTGGGCATAGGCGGTGTTCTCTTGCAGGAAGGGCATCCTATAGCCTATTTCAGTGAACGGTTGAAAGGGGCGGTAGGAAACTATTCCACTTATGACAAAGAGTTATATGCCCTTGTTAGAGCTTTGCATACTTGGCAACATTATTTGCTTCCTAAGGAATTTGTAATTCATAGTGATCACGAATCCCTTAAATATCTTAAGAGCCAAGGTAAACTCAATAAAAGACATGCTAAATGGGTAGAATTTATTGAACAATTTCCTTATGTTGTTAAGCATAAATCAGGTAAGCCAAATGTTGTGGCTGATGCATTATCTAGGAGGAATGCATTATTATCTATGGTTGAAACTAAAATCCTTGGTTTTGAACTCTTTAAGGAATTATATGTGGATGACCATGATTTTGGTTGTGAAAAAGGAGCTTTTAAAGATTTTTTCAAGCATGAGGCATTTCTTTTCAAAGGAACAAAGTTGTGTGTGACTAAAGGGTCAATGAGGGAATTATTTGTAAAAGAAGCTCATGAAGGGGTTAATGGGACATTTTGGGGTTCAAAAGACCTTAGACATATTGCATGATCATTTCTTTTGGCCTCACATGAAACATGATGTGCACTCTTTTTGTAATAAATGTATCACTTGTAAGCGTGCTAAATCTAAGTCTATGCATCATGGGATGTTTATGCCCTTACCTGTTCCTAACTCTCCTTAGACCGATATTTCTATGGATTTTGTTTTGGGTCTCCCAAGGTCCAAAGGGGGAAAAGATTCTGTTTTTGTTGTGGTTGATAGGTTCTCAAAGATGGCCCACTTCATTCCTTGCCACAAGAGCGATGATGCCAATCATGTGGCCAATTTATTTTTCAAAGAAGTGGTAAGATTACATGGCCTTCCACGGAGCATTGTCTCAGATAGGGATGTCAAATTTGTTAGCTATTTTTGGAAGGTCTTGTGGGGTAAGTTAGGTACAAAGCTTCTCTTCTCTACAACTTGTCATCCTCAAATAGATGGTCAGACAGAAGTGGTAAATCGAACTCTTTCGCAACTCCTTAGATGTTTTATAAACAAAAATTTGAAAACTTGGGAGGAGTGGTTACCTCATGTGGAGTTTGTTTATAATAGGGTAGTTCATTCTACTACTCAAATGTCTCCTTTCGAGGTAGTATATGGTTTTAATCCTTTAACTCCATTAGATTTGTTACCTTTACTTGATATTGATTCTATGACTAACAAAGATGGACTTGCCAAAGCAACCTTTGTCACAAACTTGCATAAAGAGGTAAAGGCCCAAATAGAAAAGAAGATGGAGAAGTTAGCCTCTAAGGCTAACCACGGGAGGAAACCGATCAAGTTTGAACCTGGCGATTGGGTGTGGGTTCACTTTAGGAAGGAGAGATTTCCTTCTAAAAGGAAATCTAAACTTTTACCAAGAGGAGATGGACCATTTCAAGTTCTTAAAAGAATCAATGACAATGCCTATATTATTGATCTACCTGAAGATTATGGGGTAAGCTCTAGTTTCAATATTAATGACTTGTCTCCATTTGATGTAGGTTCGAAATTGAGGACAACTTCGATTCAAGAAGGAGGAAATGATAGAGGACTATCCCTAGATTCCATACAAGAAGAACTTGAAGATGAACCTTTACAATTCAAAGGACCTATGACAAGGGCAAGGAGCAAGAGATTGGAAAATCACATCTATTCAAGACTCTTGGTACTACAAGCAACTGCAAGTGGAAATTCAGAGGATATGAAGATCATGGCTTGAAGCACTCATGAAGGATAGTTATTAGGAAATTAATTTATATTTTTAAACTTTAGGTTTTCTTTTAGAAAATAAGTTATGTTTTTGGGCTTTGGGCTTTCTTTTATAAATTAGTTTATGTTTTGGTTTGGACCTTCTTGTAGGGTTCTTAGGTTTTCTTAAACTCATGTGCCTATATATAGAGGTACCAAAAACTATTGTAGACACTTTTAGTCATATATTGAATTTGATTTTCATTAAAGAGAAGGTTCTCTTTGTTCTTGGCTTAGGCCTTTGGTTCTTATCAAAGATTAACATCTTTGTGGCGAATCTTCACTTGACTTATCAATCTGCTAGATTGTGGCGTCCTTCATCTCTGTCTTATTCCGCGTTCTTCTCTGATTTATTCGTGTCGTGCCTATTGAGGGTTCAAATTCAGAAACGATCATACTCTTTCTTGGATAGGATCGTATCTCTTTGGATTCACATCATTTGGTATTCAGAGCCTGACTATGTAGATTTGGTATAGGAATGAAAGTTTATTATACAAGGTGTTTAACCGAAGGCCACCCATATTTAGTTGCATTCGATTACGAAAGCGAAAACAATGTTGTGAGCCAAAGATTGGTGGAGAAACTCCAGTTACCAACAACCTTTCATCTGAATCAAGCATGGATCAAATTCAGTACATGGTAATGTGTGAAAGAAGTATTATGTGATATTGCTCCCATGGACTCTTGTCATATTCTTTTGGGATGGGAATGGCTTCGTTTTAAAACACTTTATCTTGATGAACGTTCCCTTTATTTGAGGCACGAGGGACATCAAAAGAAGTAGAAGTTTATGACACCAAGACAAGTCAGTAACGATCAACATAGGCTGAAGGAGAAAACAGAAAAAGAAGTAATATAAACTGCAGAAGGAAGGGAAAATAAAGAAAAAGAAATGGAACTAGAGAAGGTTTATTCGTCAATGTTTTTTCTTCTACAGTTTGTGATGTCATTTTACAGGAACAAAAGGATAAGCATGTGAAGGAAACACACCAACTTCCATGTTTGAAAAGGAAGCTTGTTCATAGTGCTTTATTATGCATTTGGTCCGTCGATAAGAAGCAGATTCGTCAAACACAACGCATGGAATTATTTATTGTTACATATCAAGGTGGGGTACTATTGCCAAAAATGTTACCGACGGATTGCAACCATGGGAAAGTAACAAATATCAAGTTGAATTTGATTCTGGAGGAAGAGAATTAGTTTCAACTTGTGAAAAAATAACATTCCTTCACAAGATCATAATAAACTTACATTAAAACTAGTGTCTTAAGATTTGGGACAAATGTTCTCGAAGAATGACGGTATGATGTTAATTGCATAAGGGTCAAATGGAGGATGACTAATGCGCCGTGTTGATGCAGTTTCTTGTATTTAAATAAGGGCCCAATGCTTTGTAAAATTGGCTGACCAAATTGTTTAATGGGCTTTAGTTTTGCTTTATTTTCAAGTTGAAATAAGGGTCCATATATGCCAACTTAAGAACCAACGTCTGGAAGATCAAGAGGATCTTTGCTGAAAGTTTGTGGATGACTTTTGGTAGCCTTAGATTCAATTACAATCAATCATTAAGTAGCGGATCATTACTAGCTTGAGTGGATCATTAATTAATAGCTTTAAGTGGGTTGTAATTGAAATTTATGTGTCTTTTGTAATTATGATGCTTAAAGCTCCTATATAAGTTGAACCATTTTCATCAATGAAGGCAAGCTGCGTTTTATTCAGAAAATAAACTAGTTTTATCTCATCTATCTTAGTGAGAGTGATTCTCCTAAGTTCTTGAGTGATTCAAGAATCCTCGAGTTTTATCAAAAGGATAAGCATGTGAAGGAAACACACCAACTTCCATGTTTAAAAAGAAAGCTTGTTCATAGTGCTTTATCATACATTTGGTTCGTCGATAAGAAGCAGATTCGTCAAACACAATGCATGGAATTATTTATTGTTACATATCAAGGTGGGGTACTGTAGCCAAGAAATGTGATCGACGGATTGTAACTAAGGGGGGGACATCTGCTGTTCTGCTTCGCGTAGATACCATCTTGCTTCCGGGGTTATCACCTTGGATGCGTAAAATACTCTTCGGTCCCACGGTGGGCAAAACTAAAGCCCATTAATTTCTTAAGCCAAAACACAATTTGGTCAGCCAATTTTACAGAGCATTAGGCCCTTATTTAAATAAAAGAAACTGCATCCACACGGCACATTAGTCATCCTCCATTTGACCCATATGCAATTCACATCATACCCTCCTTCTTCGAGAAGATTTGTCCCTAATCTTAAGACACTAGTTTTAATGTAAGTTTATTATGATCTTGTGAAGGACTTTTATTTTTTCACAAGTTAAAACTAATTCTCTTACTACAGGATCAAATTCAACTTGATATTTGTTACTTTCCAATGGTTGCAATCCGTCGATAACATTTCTTGGCAACAGTACCCCACCTTGATATGTAACAATAAATAATTCCATGCATTGTGTTTGACGAATCTGTTTCTTATCGACAGACCAAATTCATAATAAAGCACTATGAACAAGCTTCCTTTTCAAACATGGAAGATGGTGAGTTTCCTTCACATGCTTATCCTTTTGTTGTAAAATGGCATCACAAACTGTAGAAGAAAAAACATTGACGAATAAACTTTCTCTAGTTCCATTTCTTTTTCTTTATTTTCCCTTCGTTCTGCAGTGTATATTACTTCTTTTTCTATTCTTTCTTTTTCTGTTTTCTCCTTCTGCCTACGTTGATCCTTACTGACTTCTCTTGGTGTCATAAACTTCTACTTCTTTTGATGTCCCTCATGCCTCAAATAAAGGGAACGTTCATCAAGATGAAGTGTTTTAAAACGAAGCCATGCCCATCCCAAAAGAAGATGACAAGAGTCCATGGGAGCAATATCACATAATACTTCTTTCACACATTGCTATGTACTGAATGTGATCCATGCTTGATAAAGATGAAAGGTTGTTGGTAACTGGAGTTTCTCCACCAATCTTTGGCTCACAACATTGTTTTCGCTTTCGTAATCGTATGCAACTAAACATGGGTGGCCTTCGGTTATACACCTTGTATAATAAACTTCCATTTCTATACCAAATCTACATAGCCAGGCTCTGAATACCAAATGTTGTCAATCCAAAGGGTTCGATTCGTTTTACTGATCTTTCAAGGTTGGAATGCTAATAAGCAAGAAATTTGAAAAATTATTTAAAACGAGAAAGTGGAAACATATAAGAAGATGGAGCGGAAATTGAAAGACGTCACACTTCCAAGAATGAAAGATAAGCCTAAGAGTTTAAACACACAAAGGGATAAAGGAACTTTGATAAAACTCGGGGATTCTTGAATCACTCAAGAACTTAGGAGAATCACTCTCACTAAGATAGATGAGATAAAACTCGTTTATTTTCTGAATAAAACTCAGCTTGCCTTCATTGATGAAAATGGTTCAACTTATATAGGAGCTTTAAGCATCAGAATTAAAAAGACACATAAATTTCAGTTACAACGACTTAAAGCTATTAATTAATGATCCACTCATGCTAGTAATGATCCGCTACTTAATGGTTGATTGTAACTGAATTTAAGGCTACCAAAAGTCATCCACAAACTTTCAGCAAAGGTCCTCTTGATCTTCCAAAGGTTGGTTCTTAAGTTGGCATATATGGACCCGTATTTCAACTTGAAAATAAAGCAAGACTAAAGCCCATTAATTCCTTAAGCCAAAACACAATTTGGTCAGCCAAATTTACAAAGCATTAGGCCCTTATTTAAATAAAAGAAACTGCATCAACACGGCACATTTGTCATCCTCCATTTGACCCACATGCAATTCACATCATACCCTCCTTCTTCGAGAAGATTTGTCCCTCTTAAGACACTAATTTTAGTGTAAGTTTATTATGATCTTGTGAAGGACTTTTATTTTTTCACGAGTTCAAACTAATTCTCTTCCTCCAGGACCAAATTCAACTTGATATTTGTTACTTTCCAATGGTTGCAATCCGTCGATAACATTTCTTGGCAACAGTACCCCACCTTGATATGTAACAATAAATAATTCCATGCATTGTGACTGACGAATCTGCTTCTTATCGACAGACCAAATGCGTAATAAAACACTACGAAAAAGCTTCCTTTGCAAACATGGAAGTTGGTGTAATTCCTTCACAAACTTATCCTTTTGTTCCTGTAAAATGACATCACAAACTGTAGAAGAAAAAACATTGACGAATAAATTTTCTCTAGTTCCATTTCTTTTTCTTTATTTTCCCTTCATTCTGCAGTTTATATTACTTCATTTTCTATTCTTTCTTTTTCTATTTTCTCCTTCAGCCTACGTTGATCCTTACTGACTTCTCTTGGTGTCATAAACTTCTACTTCTCTTGATGTCCCTCATGTCTCAAATCAAGGAAACGTTCATCAAGATGGAGTGTTTTAAAACGAAGCCATGCCCATCCCAAAAGAAGATGACAAGAGTCCATGGGAGCAATATCACACAATACTTCTTTCACACATTGCCATGTACTGTATGTGATCCATGCTTGATTCAGATGAAAGGTTGTTGGTAATTGTAGTTTCTCCACCAATCTTTGGCTCACAACATTGTTTTCGCTTTCGTAATCGTATGCAACTAAACATGGGTGGCCTTCGGTTAAACACCTTGTATAAGAAACTTCCATTCCTATACCAAATCTACATAGCTAGGCTCTGAATACCAAATGATGTGAATCCAAAGTGTTCGATTCGTTTTACTGATCTTTCAAGGTTGGAATGCTAATAAGCAAGAAATTTGAGAAATTATTTAAAACGAGAAAGTGGAAACATATAAGAAGATGGAGCGGAAATTGATATACATCACACTTCCAAGAATGGAAGATAAGCCTAAGAATTTAGACACACAAAGGGATAAAGGAACTTTGATAAAACTCGGGGATTCTTGAATCACTCAAGAACTTAGGAGAATCACTCTCACTAAGATAGATCAGAGAAAACTCGTTTATTTTCTGAATAAAACTCAGGTTGCCTTCATTGATGAAAATGGTTCAACTTATATAGGAGCTTTAAGCATCAGAATTACAAAAGACACATAAATTTCAGTTACAACGACTTAAAGCTATTAATTAATGATCCACTCAAGCTAGTAATGATCCGCTACTTAATGGTTCATTGTAACTAAATTTAAGGCTACCAAAAGTCATCCACAAACTTTCAGCAAAGGTCCTCTTGATCTTCCAAAGGTTGGTTCTTAAGTTGGCATATATGGACCCCTATTTCAACTTGAAAATAAAGCAAAACCAAAGCCCATTAATTGGTTAAGCCAAAACACAATTTGGTCAGCCAATTTTACAAAGCATTAGGCCCTTATTTAAATAAAAGAAACTGCATCAACACGGTGCATTAGTCATCCTCCATTTGACCCATACGTAATTCACATCATACCCTCCTTCTTCGAGAAGATTTGTCCCTAATCCTAAGACACTAGTTTTAATGTAAGTTTATTATGATCTTGTGAAGGACTTCTATTTTTTCACAAGTTGAAACGAATTTTCTTCCTCCAGGACCAAATTCAACTTGATATTTGTTACTTTCCAATGGTTGCAATCCGTCGATAACATTTCTTGGCAACAGTACCCCACCTTGATATGTAACAATAAATAATTCCATGCATTGTGATTGACGAATCTGCTTCTTATCGACGGACCAAATGCGTAATAAAGCACTACAACAAGCTTCCTTTTCAAACATGGAAGTTGGTGTAATTCCTTCACATACTTATCCTTTTGTTCCTGTAAAATGACATCACAAACTGTAGAAGAAAAAGCATTCACAAATAAATTTTCTCTAGTTCCATTTCTTTTGCTTTATTTTCCCTTCATTCTGCAGTTTATATTACTTCATTTTCTATTCTTTCTTTTTCTGTTTTCTCCTTCAGCCAACGTTGATCCTTACTGACGTGTCTTGGTGTCATAAACTTCTACTTCTTTTGATGTCCCTCATGCCTCAAATAAAGGAAACGTTCATCAAGATGGAGTGTTTTAAAACGAAGCCATGCCCATCCCAAAAGAAGATGACAAGAGTCCTGGGAGCAATATCACACAATACTTCTTTCAGACATTGCCATGTACTGAATGTGATCCATGCTTGATTCAGATGAAAGGTTGTTGGTAATTGTAGTTTCTCCACCAATTTTAACTCACAACATTATTTTCGCTTTCGTAATCGTATGCAACTAAACATGGGTGGCCTTCGGTTAAACACCTTGTATAAGAAACTTCCATTCCTATACCAAATCTACATAGCCAGGCTCTGAATACCAAATGATGTGAATCCAAAGGATTCGATTCCTTTTATTGATCTTTCAAGGTTGGAATGCTAATAAGCTAGAAATTTGAGAAATTATTTAAAACGAGAAAGTGGAAACATATAAGAAGATGGAGCGGAAATTGATATACATCACACTTCCAAGAATGGAAGATAAGCCAAAGAGTTTAGACACACAAAGGGATAAAGGAACTTTGATAAAACTTGGGGATTCTTGAATCACTCAAGAACTTAGGAGACTCTTACTAAGATAGATGAGATAAAACTCGTTTATTTTCTGAATAAAACTCAGCTTGCCTTCATTGATGAAAATGGTTCAACTTATACAAGAGCTTTCAGCATCAGAATTACAAAAGACACATAAATTTCAGTTACAACCCACTTAAACCTATTAATTAATGATCCACTCAACCTAGTAATGACCCGCTACTTAATGGTTGATTGTAACTGAATTTAAGGCTACCAAAAGTCATCCACAAACTTTCAGCAAAGGTCCTCTTGATCTTCCAATGGTTGGTTCTTAAGTTGGCATATATGGACCCCTATTTCAACTTGAAAATAAAGTAAGATTAAAGCCCATTTATTCCTTAAGCCAAAACACAATTTGGTCAGCCAATTTTACAAAGCATTGGGCCCTTATTTAAATAAAAGAAATTGCATCAACACGGCGCATTAGTCATCCTCCATTTGACCCATATGCAATTCACATCACACCCTCCTTCTTCGAGAAGATTTGTCCCTAATCTTAAGACACTAGTTTTAATGTAAGTTTATTATGATCTTGTGAAGGACTTTTATTTTTTCACAAGTTGAAACTAATTCTCTTCCTCCAGGACCAAATTCAACTTGATATTTGTTACTTTCCAATGGTTGCAATCCGTCGATAACATTTCTTGGGAAGAGTACCCCAGCTTGATATGTCAAAATAAATAATTCCACGCATTGTGATTGACGAATCTGCTTCTTATCGACGGACCAAATGCGTAATAAAGCACTACGAACAAGCTCCCTTTTCAAACATGGAATTTGGTGTATTTCCTTCACATACTTATCCTTTTGTTCCTGTAAAATGACATCACAAACTGTAGAAGAAAAAACATTCACGAATAAATTTTCTCTAGTTCCATTTCTTTTTCTTTATTTTCCCTTCCTTCTGCAGTTTATATTACTTCATTTTCTATTCTTTCTTTTTCTGTTTTCTCGTTCAGCCTACATTGATCCTTACTGACTTCTCTTAGTGTCATAAACTTTTACTTCTTTTGATGTCCCTCATGCCTCAAATAAAGGAAACGTTCATCAAGATGGAGTGGTTTAAAACGAAGCCATGCCCATCCCAAAAGAAGATGACAAGAGTCCATGGGAGCAATATCACATAATACTTTTTTCACACATTGCCATGTAGTGAATGTGATCCATGCTTGATTCAGATGAAAGGTTGTTGGTAATTGGAGTTTCTCCACCAATCTATGGCTCACAACATTGTTTTCGCTTTCGTAATCGTATGCAACTAAACATGGGTGGCCTTCGGTTAAACACCTTGTATAAGAAACTTCCATTCCTATACCAAATCTACATAGCCAGGCTCTGAATACCAAATGATGTGAATCCAAAGGGTTCGATTCATTTTACTGATCTTTCAAGGTTGGAATGCTAATAAGCAAGAAATTTGAGAAATTATTTAAAACGACAAAGTGGAAACATATAAGAAGATGGAGCGGAAATTGATATACATCACACTTCCAAGAATGGAAGATAAGCCTAAGAGTTTAGACACACAAAGGGATTCTTGAATCACTGAAGAACTTAGGAGAATCACTCTCACTAAGATAGATGAGATAAAACTCGTTTATGTTCTGAATAAAACTCAGCTTGCCTTCATTGACGAAAATGGTTCAACTTATAAGAGCTTTAAGCATCAGAATTACAAAAGCCACATAAATTTCAGTTACAACCCACTTAAACCTATTAATTAATGATCCACTCAACCTAGTAATGATCCGCTACTTAATGGTTGACTGTAACTGAATTTAAGGCTACCAAAAGTCATCCACAAACTTTCAGCAAAGGTCCTCTTGATCTTCCAAAGGTTGGTTCTTAAGTTGGCATATATGGACCCCTATTTCAACTTGAAAATAAAGCAAGACTAAAGCCCATTAATTCCTTCAGCCAAAACACAATTTGGTCAGCCAATTTTACAAAGCATTGGGCCCTTATTTAAATAAAAGAAATTGCATCAACACGGCGCATTAGTCATCCTCCATTTGATCCATATGTAATTCACATCATACCCTCCTTCTTCGAGAAGATTTGTCCCTAGTCTTAAGACACTAGTTTTAATGTAAGTTTATTATGATCTTGTGAAGGACTTTTATTTTTTCACAAGTTGAAACTAATTCTCTTCCTCCAGGACGAAATTCAACTTGATATTTGTTACTTTCCAATGGTTGCAATCCGTCGATAACACTTCTTGGCAACAGTACCCCACCTTGATATGTAACACCAAATAATTCCATGCATTTTGATTGACGAATATGCTTCTTATCGACGGACCAAATGCGTAATAAAGCACTACGAACAAGCTCCCTTTTCAAACATGGAAGTTGGTGTATTTCCTTCACATACTTATCCTTTTGTTCCTGTAAAATGACATCACAAACTGTAGAAGAAAAAACATTGACGAATAAATTTTCTTTACTTCCATTTCTTTTTCTTTATTTTCCCTTCGTTCTGCAGTTTATATTACTTAATTTTCTATTCTTTCTTTTTCTGTTTTCTCCTTTAGCCTACGTTGATCCTTACTGACTTCTCTTAGTGTCATAAACTTTTACTTCTTTTGATGTCCCTTATGCCTCAAATAAAGGAAACGTTCATCAAGATGGAGTGGTTTAAAACGAAGCCATGCCCATCCCAAAAGAAGATGACAAGAGTCCATGGGAGCAATATCACATAATACTTTTTTCACACATTGCCATGTAGTGAATGTGATCCATGCTTGATTCAGATGAAAGGTTGTTGGTAATTGGAGTTTCTCCACCAATCTATGGCTCACAACATTGTTTTCGCTTTCGTAATCGTATGCAACTAAACATGGGTGGCCTTCGGTTAAACACCTTGTATAAGAAACTTCCATTCCTATACCAAATCTACATAGCCAGGCTCTGAATACCAAATGATGTGAATCCAAAGGGTTCGATTCATTTTACTGATCTTTCAAGGTTGGAATGCTAATAAGCAAGAAATTTGAGAAATTATTTAAAACGACAAAGTGGAAACATATAAGAAGATGGAGCGGAAATTGATATACATCACACTTCCAAGAATGGAAGATAAGCCTAAGAGTTTAGACACACAAAGGGATTCTTGAATCACTGAAGAACTTAGGAGAATCACTCTCACTAAGATAGATGAGATAAAACTCGTTTATGTTCTGAATAAAACTCAGCTTGCCTTCATTGACGAAAATGGTTCAACTTATAAGAGCTTTAAGCATCAGAATTACAAAAGCCACATAAATTTCAGTTACAACCCACTTAAACCTATTAATTAATGATCCACTCAACCTAGTAATGATCCGCTACTTAATGGTTGACTGTAACTGAATTTAAGGCTACCAAAAGTCATCCACAAACTTTCAGCAAAGGTCCTCTTGATCTTCCAAAGGTTGGTTCTTAAGTTGGCATATATGGACCCCTATTTCAACTTGAAAATAAAGCAAGACTAAAGCCCATTAATTCCTTCAGCCAAAACACAATTTGGTCAGCCAATTTTACAAAGCATTGGGCCCTTATTTAAATAAAAGAAATTGCATCAACACGGCGCATTAGTCATCCTCCATTTGATCCATATGTAATTCACATCATACCCTCCTTCTTCGAGAAGATTTGTCCCTAGTCTTAAGACACTAGTTTTAATGTAAGTTTATTATGATCTTGTGAAGGACTTTTATTTTTTCACAAGTTGAAACTAATTCTCTTCCTCCAGGACGAAATTCAACTTGATATTTGTTACTTTCCAATGGTTGCAATCCGTCGATAACACTTCTTGGCAACAGTACCCCACCTTGATATGTAACACCAAATAATTCCATGCATTTTGATTGACGAATATGCTTCTTATCGACGGACCAAATGCGTAATAAAGCACTACGAACAAGCTCCCTTTTCAAACATGGAAGTTGGTGTATTTCCTTCACATACTTATCCTTTTGTTCCTGTAAAATGACATCACAAACTGTAGAAGAAAAAACATTGACGAATAAATTTTCTTTACTTCCATTTCTTTTTCTTTATTTTCCCTTCGTTCTGCAGTTTATATTACTTAATTTTCTATTCTTTCTTTTTCTGTTTTCTCCTTTAGCCTACGTTGATCCTTACTGACTTCTCTTAGTGTCATAAACTTTTACTTCTTTTGATGTCCCTCATGCCTCAAATAAAGGAAACGTTCATCAAGATGGAGTGGTTTAAAACGAAGCCATGCCCATCCCAAAAGAAGATGACAAGAGTCCATGGGAGCAATATCACATAATACTTTTTTCACACATTGCCATGTAGTGAATGTGATCCATGCTTGATTCAGATGAAAGGTTGTTGGTAATTGGAGTTTCTCCACCAATCTATGGCTCACAACATTGTTTTCGCTTTCGTAATCGTATGCAACTAAACATGGGTGGCCTTCGGTTAAACACCTTGTATAAGAAACTTCCATTCCTATACCAAATCTACATAGCCAGGCTCTGAATACCAAATGATGTGAATCCAAAGGGTTCGATTCATTTTACTGATCTTTCAAGGTTGGAATGCTAATAAGCAAGAAATTTGAGAAATTATTTAAAACGACAAAGTGGAAACATATAAGAAGATGGAGCGGAAATTGATATACATCACACTTCCAAGAATGGAAGATAAGCCTAAGAGTTTAGATACACAAAGGGATTCTTGAATCACTGAAGAACTTAGGAGAATCACTCTCACTAAGATAGATGAGATAAAACTCGTTTATGTTCTGAATAAAACTTAGCTTGCCTTCATTGACGAAAATGGTTCAACTTATATAAGAGCTTTAAGCATCAGAATTACAAAAGCCACATAAATTTCAGTTACAACCCACTTAAACCTATTAATTAATGATCCACTCAACCTAGTAATGATCCGCTACTTAATGGTTGACTGTAACTGAATTTAAGGCTACCAAAATTCATCCACAAACTTTCAGCAAAGGTCCTCTTGATCTTCCAAAGGTTGGTTCTTAAGTTGGCATATATGAACCCCTATTTCAACTTGAAAATAAAGCAAGACTAAAGCCCATTAATTCCTTCAGCCAAAACACAATTTGGTCAGCCAATTTTACAAAGCATTGGGCCCTTATTTAAATAAAAGAAATTGCATCAACACGGCGCATTAGTCATCCTCCATTTGATCCATATGTAATTCACATCATACCCTCCTTCTTCGAGAAGATTTGTCCCTAGTCTTAAGACACTAGTTTTAATGTAAGTTTATTATGATCTTGTGAAGGACTTTTATTTTTTCACAAGTTGAAACTAATTCTCTTCCTCCAGGACGAAATTCAACTTGATATTTGTTACTTTCCAATGGTTGCAATCCGTCGATAACACTTCTTGGCAACAGTACCCCACCTTGATATGTAACACCAAATAATTCCATGCATTTTGATTGACGAATATGCTTCTTATCGACGGACCAAATGCGTAATAAAGCACTACGAACAAGCTCCCTTTTCAAACATGGAAGTTGGTGTATTTCCTTCACATACTTATCCTTTTGTTCCTGTAAAATGACATCACAAACTGTAGAAGAAAAAACATTGACGAATAAATTTTCTTTACTTCCATTTCTTTTTCTTTATTTTCCCTTCGTTCTGCAGTTTATATTACTTAATTTTCTATTCTTTCTTTTTCTGTTTTCTCCTTTAGCCTACGTTGATCCTTACTGACTTCTCTTAGTGTCATAAACTTTTACTTCTTTTGATGTCCCTCATGCCTCAAATAAAGGAAACGTTCATCAAGATGGAGTGGTTTAAAACGAAGCCATGCCCATCCCAAAAGAAGATGACAAGAGTCCATGGGAGCAATATCACATAATACTTTTTTCACACATTGCCATGTAGTGAATGTGATCCATGCTTGATTCAGATGAAAGGTTGTTGGTAATTGGAGTTTCTCCACCAATCTATGGCTCACAACATTGTTTTCGCTTTCGTAATCGTATGCAACTAAACATGGGTGGCCTTCGGTTAAACACCTTGTATAAGAAACTTCCATTCCTATACCAAATCTACATAGCCAGGCTCTGAATACCAAATGATGTGAATCCAAAGGGTTCGATTCATTTTACTGATCTTTCAAGGTTGGAATGCTAATAAGCAAGAAATTTGAGAAATTATTTAAAACGACAAAGTGGAAACATATAAGAAGATGGAGCGGAAATTGATATACATCACACTTCCAAGAATGGAAGATAAGCCTAAGAGTTTAGATACACAAAGGGATTCTTGAATCACTGAAGAACTTAGGAGAATCACTCTCACTAAGATAGATGAGATAAAACTCGTTTATGTTCTGAATAAAACTTAGCTTGCCTTCATTGACGAAAATGGTTCAACTTATATAAGAGCTTTAAGCATCAGAATTACAAAAGCCACATAAATTTCAGTTACAACCCACTTAAACCTATTAATTAATGATCCACTCAACCTAGTAATGATCCGCTACTTAATGGTTGACTGTAACTGAATTTAAGGCTACCAAAATTCATCCACAAACTTTCAGCAAAGGTCCTCTTGATCTTCCAAAGGTTGGTTCTTAAGTTGGCATATATGAACCCCTATTTCAACTTGAAAATAAAGCAAGACTAAAGCCCATTAATTCCTTCAGCCAAAACACAATTTGGTCAGCCAATTTTACAAAGCATTGGGCCCTTATTTAAATAAAAGAAATTGCATCAACACGGCGCATTAGTCATCCTCCATTTGATCCATATGCAATTCACATCATACCCTCCTTCTTCGAGAAGATTTGTCCCTAGTCTTAAGACACTAGTTTTAATGTAAGTTTATTATGATCTTGTGAAGGACTTTTATTTTTTCACAAGTTGAAACTAATTCTCTTCCTCCACGACCAAATTCAACTTGATATTTGTTACTTTCCAATGGTTGCAATCCGTCGATACCACTTCTTGGCAATAGTACCCCACCTTGATATGTAACACCAAATAATTCCATGCATTTTGATTGACGAATATGCTTCTTATCGACGGACCAAATGCGTAATAAAGCACTACGAACAAGCTCCCTTTTCAAACATGGAAGTTGGTGTATTTCCTTCACATACTCTTTCTTTTTGTTCCTGTAAAATGACATCACAAACTGTAGAAGAAAAAACATTGATGAATAAATTTTCTCTACTTCCATTTCTTTTTCTTTATTTTCCCTTCGTTCTGCAGTTTATATTACTTAATTTTCTATTCTTTCTTTTTCTGTTTTCTCCTTTAGCCTACGTTGATCCTTACTGACTTCTCTTAGTGTCATAAACTTTTACTTCTTTTGATGTCCCTTATGCCTCAAATAAAGGAAACGTTCATCAAGATGGAGTGGTTTAAAACGAAGCCATGCCCATCCCAAAAGAAGATGATAAGAGTCCATGGGAGCAATATCACATAATACTTTTTTCACACATTGCCATGTAGTGAATGTGATCCATGCTTGATTCAGATGAAAGGTTGTTGGTAATTGGAGTTTCTCCACCAATCTATGGCTCACAACATTGTTTTCGCTTTCGTAATCGTATGCAACTAAACATGGGTGGCCTTCGGTTAAACACCTTGTATAAGAAACTTCCATTCCTATACCAAATCTACATAGCCAGGCTCTGAATACCAAATGATGTGAATCCAAAGGGTTCGATTCATTTTACTGATCTTTCAAGGTTGGAATGCTAATAAGCAAGAAATTTGAGAAATTATTTAAAACGACAAAGTGGAAACATATAAGAAGATGGAGCGGAAATTGATATACATCACACTTCCAAGAATGGAAGATAAGCCTAAGAGTTTAGACACACAAAGGGATTCTTGAATCACTGAAGAACTTAGGAGAATCACTCTCACTAAGATAGATGAGATAAAACTCGTTTATGTTCTGAATAAAACTTAGCTTGCCTTCATTGACGAAAATGGTTCAACTTATATAAGAGCTTTAAGCATCAGAATTACAAAAGCCACATAAATTTCAGTTACAACCCACTTAAACCTATTAATTAATGATCCACTCAACCTAGTAATGATCCGCTACTTAATGGTTGACTGTAACTGAATTTAAGGCTACCAAAATTCATCCACAAACTTTCAGCAAAGGTCCTCTTGATCTTCCAAAGGTTGGTTCTTAAGTTGGCATATATGGACCCCTATTTCAACTTGAAAATAAAGCAAGACTAAAGCCCATTAATTCCTTCAGCCAAAACACAATTTGGTCAGCCAATTTTACAAAGCATTGGGCCCTTATTTAAATAAAAGAAATTGCATCAACACGGCGCATTAGTCATCCTCCATTTGATCCATATGCAATTCACATCATACCCTCCTTCTTCGAGAAGATTTGTCCCTAGTCTTAAGACAGTAGTTTTAATGTAAGTTTATTATGATCTTATGAAGGACTTTTATTTTTTCACAAGTTGAAACTAATTCTCTTCCTCCACGACCAAATTCAACTTGATATTTGTTACTTTCCAATGGTTGCAATCCGTCGATACCACTTCTTGGCAACAGTACCCCACCTTGATATGTAACACCAAATAATTCCATGCATTTTGATTGACGAATATGCTTCTTATCGACAGACCAAATGCGTAATAAAGCACTACGAACAAGCTCCCTTTTCAAACATGGAAGTTGGTGTATTTCCTTCACATACTTATCCTTTTGTTCCTGTAAAATGACATCACAAACTGTAGAAGAAAAAACATTGACGAATAAATTTTCTCTACTTCCATTTCTTTTTCTTTATTTTCCCTTCGTTCTGCAGTTTATATTACTTAATTTTCTATTCTTTCTTTTTCTGTTTTCTCCTTTAGCCTACGTTGATCCTTACTGACTTCTCTTGGTGTCATAAACTTCTACTTCTTTTGATGTCCCTCATGATGAGTACGTATTTTTGCCCTCATTTAATGTTTAATTCTAGGTATTTAATTGAATTTGTGTGCCTAAAGAGTGATTTAATTGATAATTCTGATAATTAGGTTGTTTGATCTTGTGTGATAAAAATGTCTTAAAAAATGATTTTTAGCTGCAAAATTATTTTTGGATATTTTAACGTTTGTTGATGCAGCTGAAGTTAAGTTTTAAGCTCATTTAGAGATGTGGAAATAAATTGATTAAAGCTTCATGACACCTTAAAGATAAATCAAAGAATAAGAAATTGTCAAAAGCACAAAAATTCAGGCCAAGCATTACATGAAGACGACAAGAAAAGCTTGAAAAAGTGAAGAAGTTTGGCTAAACCAAGAAGAGAGGAACAAAAAAATTGGACCTTGCGGTTTTCTTTATCTTTATGATAGAAGATAATTTGGGAAAAATATATCTTTAGATATTTTATTTGATGTTTTTAAATAATTATCTTATTTAATTATATCATAAAATATTAAAAGATATTAACTACCAAATCTTTTTAAATATGACAAGATCTTCTGGAATCTTTTTAGATCGACAACAAACAAATATATCTTGAAGATATTGGATTATTTAGAAGATAATTTGAGGAGATTGCAAAGGGTTGATTTGGAAAATTAATTCAAATATTAATTGGTGATAATTTATCATATATCTTTAAGTAATTAATTAATTTAATTATATTAGATATTGATATTATCAACCAACTATATTTGTCAAATAGTATATATTTCTCTAAATATTTTTTAAATATTTATATTTATCTTTATTTTAAAAGATATTTGAGAGATTTTAGCACCAGAAAAGCCCAGTCCAATTCCTATATAAAGAGACCAAGGGAGAAGCAGAAGACAAGCTCGACACTTCAGAATTTAGGAACCCTTAGGGGGACCTAATTTCGTTTCCTTTCTCTCTCTTTTCTTCTCTCTATTCTTCTTTTGTATTTCATGGATTGCTAAACTTCTTGGGTTGATTCCATTGTAATTTCATTATGGATTTTGAGGTTAGAATGAATTAATTTCTTTGTTCTTTTTATTATTGTTGAGGTTTTAATTTATCTATGTCTTTTATCTTTGAATCACATAAAAAGTAATGATTTTAAATCTATATGCATATTGATCATATGAGTCAAGGGTTTTTAAATTTAATTGAGACTTTACTTTGATTTTATTTAGAAACTTTCATATGATTAAATGAGTTTTTACCAATAATTGAGACTTTACTTTGATTAAAGGTATTTACTCTAACGAAAACTAATTGAGACTTTACTTTGATTAATTAAGCTTTTTATTTGGTGAGGAGATAAAAGAATAGACATGATTAGGCATAGTAAAATTTGATTGAGACTGTACTTTGGTTGAATTTACTGTGGATAATCTAAAAGTTCTCACTTTTAATTGAGACTGTACTTTGGTTAAAAGTGAGAACGCCAACAAATTCATTGAGACTTTACATTGATTAATTTGTAAATCTACAACAATAATTAATTGAGCAATAATCTTTAGATAACCGATGATGAATCTATTTTGAAAAAGCAATGGAATCAATCTATTTTCTTTACTATTATTTTTATTTATTTTTTATCTTTTAAATTTTATTTCTATCTTTGTTTATCTTAATCCCCTATATTTTTTTATAATTTTATTTGACTAACTCTTGTATAGTTTTATAAGAACTAATTTGTTAAAAATCAATTCCGTGTTCGTTGGGAGACGACTTTGGGTTACTTTAGCCTTACTATTTTGTTGACTACTTTCTTAACAATACTGAAGTTGTTATAGATAAGTAGTATTAATTTGAACGCGTCAACGACAGCGTTATCACTCATGCCTCAAATAAAGGAAACGTTCATCAAGATGGAGTGGTTTAAAACGAAGCCATGCCCATCCCAAAAGAAGATGACAAGAGTCCATGGGAGTAATATCACATAATACTTCTTTCACACATTTCCATGTAGTGAATGTGATCCATGCTTGATTCAGATGAAAGGTTGTTGGTAATTGGAGTTTCTCCACCAATCTATGGCTCACAACATTGTTTTCGCTTTCGTAATCGTATGCAACTAAACATGGGTGGCCTACTGATGAAGGATTATCTTGTTCCTTTTTAAGATTATTGAATATGGTGTGAGTTGATTAAGAAAACCAAGGAAATCCCCACTGGACATTAAGATAGCAAGCTATCTAGATGTGAAGGTTCCTTTCCAAGGTTCTAGAGAGGAGGAGAATGGATTGATGGGGAGTAAGAAATCAAAAGAAAAAACATATAATAGAAACAATATAAACCAAGAAGAGTAAAGAAACATAAAATGAAAAGCAAGGGAAATGAGAGGAATGGAGGATTCACGCCACTACAAGGCTAGGCTAGAAGAAGCCATGGCAACCTTGAAGATGAGTGGTGTATGCCGCCACTTGCCAAGGCAAGATAAGGCTTGAAAGAACTCCACTCCCTAAGGAGGAATGCTCTCACAAAAGGTTGAAACACAAAGTGTATAATTTCTCCAAAATGTTCAACCCTTGTACAAGTGTTAGAGGTCCCCTTAAATAGACAAGTCTAGGGGCCCCTTAGCAAAACAACTAAGTTAAAGGATTACAAAAGAAACCTAGCATGTTCTAGAAAGTAGGTCATCCTAGGGTGCACATGGGTGAATTTTCGTCCAACCCATCTAGGTGGCAAGTCTTCATGGCCAAGGCTCCCAAAGGAAGGTTCTAGAACATTCTAGAAGACTTGGTGTCCAAGGCATGTGGGCCTCCTCTTTCTAGATGCTTCTAGAAAGTCTTATTCCTTCTCTCTCTTCCTTAGGACGCCAAGTGTCTCCTATGTGGTCCTCCTCCTTTCTTATTCCTACAAAAGCAATTTAAGGATTAGCATGGTTTAAGGTTAAGCTAATCTTTTGAGTCAACAAGTCAACCCAAAGTCAAGGTCAACAAGTCAACTCAAAAATAGTCAACCAAGCCAACTTAAAGGAATTTTAAACTAAAGAAAATAAAAGCAAAGGAAGGGATCAAGGAACTCCCTTTCTTCTAAGCATGTGCCATGGGCCATCATCCTTGGTAGTGATCAATCCTTTATCACCTACGGTTAAACACCTTGTATAAGAAACTTCCATTCCTATACCAAATCTACATAGCCAGGCTCTGAATACCTAATGATGTGAATCCAAAAGGTTCGATTCGTTTTACTGATCTTTCAAGGTTGGAATGCTAATAAGCAAGAAATTTGAGAAATTATTTAAAACGAGAAAGTGGAAACATATAAGAAGATGGAGCGCAAATTGATCACACTTCCAAGAATGGAAGATAAGCCTAAGAGTTTAGACACACAAAGGGATTCTTGAATCACTCAAGAACTTAGGAGAATCACTCTCACTAAGATAGATGAGATAAAACTCGTTTATGTTCTGAATAAAACTTAGCTTGCCTTCATTGATGAAAATGGTTCAACTTATATAAGAGCTTTAAGCATCAGAATTACAAAAGCCACATATATTTCAGTTACAACCCACTTAAACCTATTAATTAATGATCCACTCAACCTAGTAATGATCCGCTACTTAATGGTTGATTGTAATTGAATTTAAGGCTACCAAAAGTCATCCACAAACTTTCAGCAAAGGTCCTCTTGATCTTCCAAAGGTTGGTTCTTAAGTTGGCATATATGGACCCCTATTTCAACTTGAAAATAAAGCAAGACTAAAGCCCATTAATTCCTTCAGCCAAAACACAATTGGGTCAGCCAATTTTACAAAGCATTGGGCCCTTATTTAAATAAAAGAAATTGCATCAACACGGCGCATTAGTCATCCTCCATTTGACCCATATGCAATTCACATCATACCCTCCTTCTTCGAGAAGATTTGTCCCTAATCTTAAGACACTAGTTTTAATGTAAGTTTATTATGATCTTGTGAAGGACTTTTATTTTTTCACAAGTTGAAACTAATTCTCTTCCTCCAGGACCAAATTCAACTTGATATTTGTTACTTTCCAATGGTTGCAATCCGTCGATAACACTTCTTGGCAACAGTACCCCACCTTGATATGTAACACCAAATAATTCCATGCATTTTGGTTGACGAATATACTTCTTATCGACGGCCCAAATGCGTAAAAAAGCACTACGAACAAGCTCCCTTTTCAAACATGGAAGTTGGTGTATTTCCTTCACATACTTATCCTTTTGTTCCTGTAAAATGACATCACAAACTGTAGAAGAAAAAACATTGACGAATAAATTTTCTCTACTTCCATTTCTTTTTCTTTATTTTCCCTTCGTTTTGCAGTTTATATTACTTCATTTTCTATTCTTTCTTTTTCTGTTTTCTCCTTTAGCCTACGTTGATCCTTACTAACTTCTCTTGGTGTCATAAACTTCTACTTCTTTTGATGTCCCTCATGCCTCAAATAAAGGAAACGTTCATCAAGCTGGAGTGGTTTAAAACGAAGCCATGCCCATCCCAAAAGAAGATGACAAGAGTCCATGGGAGCAATATCACATAATACTTCTTTCACACATTGCCATGTACTGAATGTGATCCATGCTTGATTCAGATGAAAGGTTGTTGGTAATTGGAGTTTCTCCACCAATGTTTGGCTCATAACATTGTTTTCGCTTTCGTAATCGTATGCAACTAAACATGGGTGGCCTTCGGTTAACCACCTTGTATAAGAAATTTCCATTCCTATACCAAATCTACATAGCGAGGCTCTGAATACCAAATGATGTGAATCCAAAGGGTTCAATTCGTTTTACTGATCTTTCAAGGTTGGAATGCTAATAAGCAAGAAATTTGATAAATTATTTAAAACGAGAAAGTGGAAACATATAAGAAGATGGAGCAGAAATTGATATACATCACACTTCCAAGAATGGAAGATAAGCCTAAGAGTTTAGACACACAAAGGGATTCTTGAATCACTCAAGAACTTAGGAGAATCACTCTCACTAAGATAGATGAGATAAAACTCGTTTATGTTCTGAATAAAACTCAGCTTGCCTTCACTAATGAAAATGGTTCAACTTATATAAGAGCTTTAAGCATCAGAATTACAAAAGCCACATAAATTTCAGTTACAACCCACTTAAACCTATTAATTAATGATCCACTCAACCTAGTTACCAAAATTCATCCACAAACTTTCAGCAAAGGTCCTCTTGATCTTCCAAAGGTTGGTTCTTAAGTTGGCATATATGGACCCCTATTTCAACTTGAAAATAAAGCAAGACTAAAGCCCATTAATTCCTTCAGCCAAAACACAATTTGGTCAGCCAATTTTACAAAGCATTGGGCCATTATTTAAATAAAAGAAATTGCATCAACACGGCGCATTAGTCATCCTCCATTTGACCCATATGCAATTCACATCATACCCTCCTACTTCGAGAAGATTTGTCCCTAATCTTAAGACACTAGTTTTAATGTAAGTTTATTATGATCTTTTGAAGGACTTTTATTTTTTCACAAGTTGAAACTAATTCTCTTCCTCCAGGACCAAATTCAACTTGATATTTGTTACTTTCTAATGGTTGCAATCCGTCGATAACAGTTCTTGGCAACACTACCCCACCTTTATATGTAACACCAAATAATTCCATGCATTTTGATTGACGAATATGCTTCTTATCGACGGACCAAATGCGTAATAAAGCACTACGAACAAGCTCCCTTTTCAAACATGGAAGTTGGTGTATTTCCTTCACATACCTATGCTTTTGTTCCTGTAAGATGACATTACAAACTGTAGAAGAAAAAACATTGACGAATAAATTTTCTCTAGTTCCATTTCTTTTTCTTTATTTTCCCTTCGTTCTGCAGTTTATATTACTTCATTTTCTATTTTTTCTTTTTCTGTTTTCTCCTTTAGCCTACGTTGATCCTTACTGACTTCTCTTGGTGTCATAAACTTCTACTTCTTTTGATGTCCCTCATGCCTCAAATAAAGGAAACGTTCATCAAGATGGAGTGGTTTAAAACGAAGCCATGCCCATCCCAAAAGAAGATGACAAGAGTCCATGGGAGCAATATCACATAATACTTCTTTCACACATTGCCATGTACTGAATGTGATCCATGCTTGATTCAGATGAAAGGTTGTTGGTAATTGGAGTTTCTCCACCAATGTTTGGCTCACAACATTGTTTTCGCTTTCGTAATCGTATGCAACTAAACATGGGTGGCCTTCGGTTAACCACCTTGTATCAGAAATTTCCATTCTTATACCAAATCTACATAGCCAGGCTCTGAATACCAAATGATGTGAATCCAAAGGGTTCAATTCGTTTTACTGATCTTTCAAGGTTGGAATGCTAATAAGCAAGAAATTTGAGAAATTATTTAAAACGAGAAAGTGGAAACATATAAGAAGATGGAGCGGAAATTGATATACATCACACTTCCAAGAATGGAAGATAAGCCTAAGAGTTTAGACACACAAAGGGATTCTTGAATCACTCAAGAATTTAGGAGAATCACTCTCACTAAGATAGATGAGATCAAACTCGTTTATGTTCTGAATAAAACTCAGCTTGCCTTCATTGATGAAAATGGTTCAACTTATATAAGAGCTTTAAGCATCAGAATTACAAAAGCCACATAAATTTCAGTTACAACCCACTTAAACCTATTAATTAATGACCCACTCAACCTAGTAATGATCCGCTACTTAATGGTTGATTGTAATTGAATTCAAGGCTACCAAAATTCATCCACAAACTTTCAGCAAAGGTCCTTTTGATCTTCCAAAGGTTGGTTCTTAAGTTGGCATATATGGACCCCTATTTCAACTTGAAAATAAAGCAAGACTAAAGCCAATTAATTCCTTCAGCCAAAACACAATTGGGTCAGCCAATTTTACAAAGCATTGGGCCCTTATTTAAATAAAAGAAATTGCAGCAACCCGGCGCATTAGTCATCCTCCATTTGACCCATATGCAATTCACATCATACCCTCCTTCTTCGAGAAGATTTGTCCCTAATCTTAAGACACTAGTTTTAATGTAAGTTTATTATGATCTTGTGAAGGACTTTTATTTTTTCACAAGTTGAAACTAATTCTCTTCCTCCAGGACCAAATTCAACTTGATATTTGTTACTTTCCAATGGTTGCAATCCGTCGATAACACTTCATGGCAACAGTACCCCACCTTGATATGTAACACCAAATAATTCCATGCATTTTGATTGACGAATATGCCTCTTATCGACGGACGAAATGCGTAAAAAAGCACTACGAACAAGCTCCCTTTTCAAACATGGAAGTTGGTGTATTTCCTTCACATACTTATGCTTTTGTTCCTGTAAAATGACATCACAAACTGTAGAAGAAAAAACATTGACGAATAAATTTTCTCTAGTTTCATTTCTTTTTCTTTATTTTCCCTTCGTTCTGCAGTTTATATTACTTCAATTTCTATTCTTTCTTTTTCTGTTTTCTCCTTTAGCCTACGTTGATCCTTACTGACTTCTCTTGGTGTCATAAACTTCTACTTCTTTTGATGTCTCTCATGCCTCAAATAAAGGAAACGTTCATCAAGATGGAGTGGTTTAAAACGAAGCCATGCCCATCCCAAAAGAAGATGACAAGAGTCCATGGGAGCAATATCACATCATACTTCTTTCACACATTGCCATGTACTGAATGTGATCCATGCTTGATTCAGATGAAAGGTTGTTGGTAATTGGAGTTTCTCCACCAATTTTTGGCTCACAACATTGTTTTCGCTTTCGTAATCGTATGCAACTAAACATGGGTGGCCTTCGGTTAACCACCTTGTATAAGAAATTTCCATTCCTATACCAAATCTACATAGCCAGGCTCTGAATACCAAATGATGTGAATCCAAAGGGTTCAATTCGTTTTACTGGTCTTTCAAGGTTGGAATGCTAATAAGCAAGAAATTTGAGAAATTATTTAAAACGAGAAAGTGGAAACATATAAGAAGATGGAGCAGAAATTGATATACATCACACTTCCAAGAATGGAAGATAAGCCTAAGAGTTTAGACACACAAAGGGATTCTTGAATCACTCAAGAACTTAGGAGAATCACTCTCACTAAGATAGATGAGATAAAACTCGTTTATGTTCTGAATAAAACTCAGCTTGCCTTCATTGATGAAAATGGTTCAACTTATATAAGAGCTTTAAGCATCAGAATTACAAAAGCCACATAAATTTCAGTTACAACCCACTTAAACCTATTAATTAATGATCCACTCAACCTAGTAATGATCCGCTACTTAATGGTTGATTGTAACTGAATTTAAGGCTACCAAAAGTCATGCACAAACTTTCAGCAAAGGTCCTCTTGATCTTCCAATGGTTGGTTCTTAAGTTGGCATATATGGACCCTTATTTCAACTTGAAAATAAAGCAAACCTAAAGCCCATTAATTGGTTAAGCCAAAACACAATTTGGTCAGCCAATTTTACAAAGCATTGGACCCTTATTTAAATAAAAGAAACCGCATCAACACGGCGCATTAGTCATCCTCCATTTGACGCATATACAATTCACATCATACCCTCCTTCTTCGAGAAGATTTGTCCCTATTCTTAAAAGACACTAGTTTTAATGTAAGTTTATTATGATCTTGTGAAGGACTTTTATTTTTTCACAAGTTGAAACTAATTCTCTTCCTCCAGGACCAAATTCAACTTGATATTTGTTACTTTCCAATGGTTGCAATCCGTCGATAAAATTTCTTGGCAACAGTACCCCACCTTGATATGTCACAATAAATAATTCCATGCATTGTGTTTGACGAATCTGCTTCTTATCGACGGACCAAATGCGTAATAAAGCACTACGAACAAGCTCCCTTTTCAAACATGGAAGTTGGTGTATTTCCTTCACATTCTTATCCTTTTGTTCCTGTAAAATGACATCACAAACTGTAGAACAAAAAACATTGACGAATAAATTTTCTCTAGTTCCATTTCTTTTTCTTTATTTTCCCTTCGTTCTGCAGTTTATATTACTTCATTTTCTATTCTTTCCTTTTCTGTCTTATCCTTCAGCCTACGTTGATCCTTACTGACTTGTCTTGGTGTCATAAACTTCTACTTCTTTTGATGTCCCTCATGCCTCAAATAAAGGAAACGTTCATCAAGATGGGGTGGTTTAAAACGAAGCCATGCCCATGCCAAAAGAGATGACAAGAGTCCATGGGAGCAATATCACATAATACTGCTTTCATACATTGCCATGTACTGAATGTGATCCATGCTTGATTCAGATGAAAGGTTGTTGGTAATTGGACTTTCTCCACCAATCTTTGGCTCACAACATTGTTTTCGCTTTCGTAATCATATGCAACAAAAAATGGGTGGCCTTCGGTTAAACACCTTGTATAAGAAACTTCCATTCCTATACCAAATCTACTTAGCCAGGCTCTGAATACCAAATGATGTGAATCCAAAGGGTTCAATTCATTTTACTGATCTTTCATGATTGGAATGCTAATAAGCAAGAAATTTGAGAAATTATTTAAAACGAGAAAGTGGAAACATATAAGAAGATGGAGCGGAAATTGATAAACATCACACTACCGAGAATGGAAGATAAGCCTAAGAGTTTAAACATACAAAGGGATAAATGAACTTTGACAAAACTCGGGGATACTTGAATCACTCAAGAACTTAAGAGAATCACTCTCACTAACATAGATGAGATGAAACTCGTTTATTTTCTGAATAAAACGCAGCTTCCCTTCATTGATGAAAATGGTTCAACTTATATAAGCATCAGAATTACAAAAGAGACATAAATTTCAGTTACAACCCACTTAAACCTATTAATTAGTGATCCACTCAAGCTAGTAATGATCCGCTACTTAATGGTTGATTGTAACTGAATTTAAGGCTACCCAAAGTCATCCACAAACTTTCAGCAAAGGTCCTCTTGATCTTCCAATGGTTGGTTCTTAAGTTGGCATATATGGACCCTTATTTCAACTTGAAAATAAAGCAAACCTAAAGCCCATTAATTGGTTAAGCCAAAACACAATTTGGTCAGCCAATTTTACAAAGCATTGGGCCCTTATTTAAATAAAAGAAACCGCATCAACACGGCGCATTAGTCATCCTCCATTTGACGCATATACAATTCACATCATACCCTCCTTCTTCGAGAAGATTTGTCCCTATTCTTAAAAGACACTAGTTTTAATGTAAGTTTATTATGATCTTGTGAAGGACTTTTATTTTTTCACAAGTTGAAACTAATTCTCTTCCTCCAGGACCAAATTCAACTTGATATTTGTTACTTTCCAATGGTTGCAATCCGTCAATAAAATTTCTTGGCAACAGTACCCCACCTTGATATGTCACAATAAATAATTCCATGCATTGTGTTTGACGAATCTACTTCTTATCGACGGACCAAATGCGTAATAAAGCACTACGAACAAGCTTCCTTTTAAAACATGGAAGTTGGTGTGTTTCCTTCACATGCTTATCCTTTTGTTCCTGTAAAATGGCATCACAAACTGTAGAAGAAAAAACATTGACGAATAAATATTCTCTAGTTCCATTTCTTTTTCTTTATTTTCCCTTCGTTCTGCAGTTTATATTACTTCTTTTTCTATTCTTTCTTTTTCTATTTTCTCCTTCAGCGTACATTGATCCTTACTGACTTGTCTTGGTGTCATAAACTTCTACTTCTTTTGATGTCCGTCATGCCTCCAATAAAGGGAACGTTCATCAAGATGGAGTGTTTTAAAACGAAGCCATGCCCATCCCAAAAAGAAGATGACAAGACTCCATGGGAGCAATATCACATGATACTTTTTTCACACATTGCCATGTACTGAATTTGATCCATGCTTGACTAACATGAAAGGTTGTTGGTAACTGGAGTTTCTCCACCAATCTTTGGCTCACAACATTGTTTTTGCTTTCGTAATCGAATGCAATTAAACATGGGTGGCCTTCGGTTAAACACCTTGTATAATAAACTTCCATTCCTAAACCAAATCTACTTAGCCAGGCTCTAAACACCAAATGATGTTAATCCAAAGGGTTTGATTCGTTTTACTGATCTTTCAAGGTTGGACTGCTAATAAGCAAGAAATTTGATAAATTATTTAAAACGAGAAAGTGGAAACATATAAGAAGATGGAGCAGAAATTGATATACATCACACTTCCAAGAATGGAAGATAAGCCTAAGAGTTTAAACACACAAATGGATAAATGAACTTTGATAAAACTCGGGGATACTTGAATCACTCAAGAACTTAAGAGAATCACTCTCACTAAGATAGATGAGATGAAACTCGTTTATTTTCTGAATAAAATTCAGCTTGCCTTCATTGATGAAAATGGTTCAACTTATATAGGAGCTTTAATCATCAGAATTACAAAAGACACATAAATTTCAGTTACAACCCACTTCAACCTATTAATTAATGATCCACTCAAGCTAGTAATGATCCGCTACTTAATGGTTGATTGTAACTGAATTTAAGGCTACCAAAAGTCATCCACAAACTTTCAGCAAAGGTCCTCTTGATCTTCCAAAGGTTGGTTCTTAAGTTGGCATATATGGACCCTTATTTCAACTTGAAAATAAAGCAAAACTAAAGCCCATTAATTGGTTAAGCCAAAACACAATTTGGTCAGCCAATTTTACAAAGCATTGGGCCCTTATTTAAATAAAAGAAACTGCATCAACACGACGCATTAGTCATCCTCCATTTGACGTATATGCAACTCACATCATACCCTCCTTCTTCGAGAAGATTTGTCCCTAATCTTAAGACACTAGTTTTAATGTAAGTTTATGATGATCTTGTGAAGGACTTTTATTTTTTCAAAAGTTGAAACTAATTCTCTTCGTCCAGGACCAAATTCAACTTGATATTTGTTACTTTCCAATGGTTGCAATCCGTCGATAACATTTCTTGGCATCAGTACCCCACCTTGATATGTAACAATAAATAATTCCATGCATTGTGATTGACGAATCTGCTTTTTATCGACAGACCAAATGCATAATAAAGCACTACGAACAAGCTTCCTTTTCAAACATGGAAGTTAGTGTATTTCGTTCACATGCTTATCCTTTTGTTACTGTGAAATGACATCACAAACTGTAGAAGAAAAAACATTGACGAATAAACTTTCTCAAGTTCCATTTCTTTTTCTTTATTTTCCCAACGTTCTGCAGTTTATATTACTTCATTTTCTATTCTTTCTTTTTCTGTTTTCTCCTTCAGCCTATGTTGATCCTTATTGATTTGTCTTGGTGTCATAATCTTCTACTTCTTCTGATGTCCCTCATGCCTCAAATAAAGGGAACGTTCTTCAAGATGGAGTGTTTTAAAACGAAGCCATGCCCATCCCAAAAGAAGATGACAAGAGTACATGGGAGCAATATCACATAATACTTCTTTCACACATTGCCATGTACTGAATGTGATCCATGCTTGATTCAGATGAAAGGTTATTGGTAATTGGAGTTTCTCCAACAATCTTTGGCTCACAACATTGTTTTCGCTTTCGAAATCGTATGCAACTAAACATGGGTGGCCTACGGTTAAACACCTTGTATAAGAAACTTCCATTCCTATACCAAATCTACATAGCCAGGCTCTGAATACCAATTGATGTGAATCCAAAGGGTTCGATTCGTTTTACTGATCTTTCAAGGTTGGAATGCTAATAAGCAAGAAATTTGAGAAATTATTTAAAACGAGAAAGTGGAAATATATAAGAAGATGGAGCAGAAATTGATAGACATCACACTTCCGAGAATGGAAGATAAGCCTAAGAGTTTAGACACACAAAGTGATAAAGGAACTTTGATAAAACTCAGAGATTCTTGAATCACTCAAGAATTTAAGAGAATCACTCTCACTAAGATAGATGAGATGAAACTCGTTTATTTTCTGAATAAAACTCAGTTTGCCTTCATTGATGAAAATGGTTCAGCTTATATAGGAGCTTTAAGCATCAGAATTACAAAAGACACATAAATTTCGGTTACAACCCACTTAAACCTATTAATTAATGATCCACTCAACCTTGTAATGATCCGTTACTTAATGGTTGATTGTAACTGAATTTAAGGCTACCAAAAGTCATCCACAAACTTTCAGCAAAGGTCCTCTTGATCTTCCAAAGGTTGGTTCTTAAGTTGGCATATATGGACCCTTATTTCAACTTGAAAATAAAGCAAAACTAAAGCTCATTAATTGGTTAAGCCAAAACACAATTTGGTCAGCCAATTTTACAAAGCATTGGGCCCTTATTTAAATAAAACAAACTACATCAACACGGCGCATTAGTCATCCTCCATTTGACGCATATGCAATCCACATCATACCCTCCTTCGTCGAGAAGATTTGTCCCTAATCATAAGACACTAGTTTTAATGTAAGTTTATTATGATCGTGTGAAGGAATTTTATTTTTTCACAAGTTGAAACTAATTCTATTCCTCCAGGACCAAATTCAACTTGATATTTGTTACTTTCCAATGGTTGCAATCTGTCGATAACATTTCTTAGCAACAGTACCCCACCTTGATATGTAACAATAAATAATTCCATTCATTGTGATTCACGAATCTGCTTCTTATCAATGGACCAAATGCATTATAAAGCACTATGAACAAGCTTCCTTTTAAAACATGGAAGTTGGTGTATTTCCTTCACATGCTTATCCTTTTGTTCCTGTAAAAGGACATCACAAACTGTAGAAGAAAAAACATTGACGAATAAATTTTTTCTAGTTCCATTTCTTTTTCTTTATTTTCCCTTCGTTCTGCAGTTTATATTACTTCTTTTTTTATTCTTTCTTTTTCTGTTTTCTCCTTCAGCGTACGTTGATGAACCTTACTAACTTGTCTTGGTGTCATAAACTTCTACTTCTTTTGATGTCCTTCATGCCTCAAATAAAGGGAACGTTCATCAAGATGGAGTGTTTTAAAACAAAGCCATGTCCATCCCAAAAGAAGATGACAAGACTCCATGGGAGCAATATCACATAATACTTCTTTCACACATTGCCATGTACTGAATTTGATCCATGCTTAATTTAGATGAAAGGTTGTTGGTAACTGGAGTTTCTCCACCAATATTTGGCTCATAACATTGTTTTCGCTTTCGTAATCGAATGCAACTAAACAGGGGTGCCTTCGGTTAGGCACCTTGTATAATAAACATCCATTCCTATACCAAATCCACATAGCCAGGCTCTGAATACCAAATGATGTGAATCCAAAGGGTTCGATTCTTTTTACTGATCTTTCAAGGTTGGAATGCTAATAAGCAAGAAATTTGAGAAATTATTTAAAACGAGAAAGTGGAAACATATCAGAATATGGAGCGGAAATTGATATACATCACACTTCCAAGAATTGAAGATAAGCCTAAGAGTTTAGACACACAAAGGGATAAAGGAACTTTGATAAAACTCGAGGATTCTTGAATCACTCAAGAACTTAGGAGAATCACTCTCACTAAGATAGATGAGATAAAACTCGTTTATTTTCTGAATAAAACTTAGCTTGCCTTCATTTATGAAAATGGTTCAACTTATATAGGAGCTTTAAGCATCAGAATTACAAAAGACACATAAATTTCAGTTACAACGACTTAAAGCTATTAATTAATGATCCACTCAAGCTAGTAATGATCCGCTACTTAATGGTTGATTGTAACTAAATTTAAGGCTACCAAAAGTCATCCACAAACTTTCAGCAAAGGTCCTCTTGATCTTCCAAAGGTTGGTTCTTAAGTTGGCATATATGGACCCCTATTCCAACTTGAAAATAAAGCAAAACCAAAGCCCATTAATTGGTTAACCCAAAACACAATTTGGTCAGCCAATTTTACAAAGAATTAGGCCCTTATTTAAATAAAAGAAACTGCATCAACACGGCGCATTAGTCATCCTCCATTTGACCCATATGCAATTCACATCATACCCTCCTTCTTTGAGAAGATTTGTCCCTAATCTTAAGACACTAGTTTTAATGTAAGTTTATTATGATCTTGTGAAGGACTTTTATTTTTTCACAAGTTGAAACTAATTCTCTTCCTCCAACGAATCGAACCGAACCCTAAAGATCAGTAAAATGAATCGAACCCTTTGGATTCACATCATTTGGCATTCAGAGCCTGGCTATGTAGATTTGGTATCGGAATGGATGTTTATTACACAAGGTGTTTAACCGAAGGCCACCCATGTTTAGTTGCATTCGATTACGAAAGCGAAAACAATGTTGTGAGCCAAAGATTGGTGGAGAAACTCCAGTTACCAACAACCTTTCATCTGAATCAAGCATGGATCAAATTCAGTACATGGCATTGTGTGAAAGAAGTATTATGTGATATTGCTCCGATGGACTCTATCATCTTCTTTTAGGATGGGCATGGCTTCGTTTTAAAACACTCCATCTTGATGAACGTTCCCTTTATTTGAGGCATGAGGGACATCAAAAGAAGTAGAAGTTTATGACACTAAGGCAAGTCAGTAAGGATCAACGTAGGCTGAAGGAGAAAATAAAAAAAGAAAGAATAGAAAAAGAACTAATATAAACTACAAAAGGAAGGGAAAATAAAGAAAAAGAAATGGAAAGTTTATTCGTCAATGTTTTTTCTTCTACAGTTTGTGATGCCATTTTACAGGAACAAAAGGATAAGCATGTGAAGGAAACACACCAACTTCCATGTTTGAAAAGGAAGCTTGTTTATAGTGCTTTATTATGCATTTGGTCCGTCGATAAGAAGTAGATTCGTCAAACACAATGCATGGAATTATTTATTGTTAGATATCAAGGTGGGATACTGGTGCCAAGAAAAGTTATCGACGGATTGCAACCATTGGAAAGTAACAAATATCAAGTTGAATTTGATCCTGGAGGAAGAGAATTAGTTTCAACTTGTGAAAAAAATAAAAGTCCTTCACAAGATCATAATAAACTTACATCAAAACCAGTGTCTTAAGATTCGGGACAAATCTTCTCTTAGAAGGAGGGTACGATGTGAATTGCAAATGGGTCAAATGGAGGATGACTAATGCGCCGTGTTGATGCAATTTCTTTCATTTAAATAAGGGCCCAATGCTTTGTAAAATTGCCCGACCAAATTGTGTTTTGTCTTAACCAATTAATGGGCTTTGGTTTTGCTTTATTTTCAAGTTGAAATAAGGGTCCATATAAGCCAACTTAAGAACCAACCTTTGGAAGATCAAGAGGACCTTTGCTGAATGTTTGTGGATGACTTTTTGTAGCCTTAAATTCAGTTACAATCAACCATTAAGTAGCGGATCACTAGTAGCTTGATTGGATCATTAATAATAGCTTTAAGTGGGTTGTAATTGAAATTTATGTGTCTTTTGTAATTCTGATGCTTAAAGCTCCTATATAAGTTGAACCATTTTCATCAATGAAGGCAAGCTGAGTTTTATTCAGAAAATAAACGAGTTTTATCTCATCTATCTTAGTGAGAGTGATTCTCCTAAGTTCTTGAGTGATTCAAGAATCCCCGAGCTTTATCAAAGTTCCTTTATCCCTTTGTGTGTCTAAACTCTTAGGGTTATCTTCCATTCTTGGAAGTGTGATGTCTATCAATTTCTGCTCCATCTTCTTATATGTTTCCACTTTCTCGTTTTAAATAATTTCTCAAATTTATTGCTTATTAGCAATCCAACGTTGAAAGATCAGTAAAATGCATCGAACCCTTTGGATTCACATCATTTGGCATTCCGAGCCTGGCTATGTAGATTTGGTATCAGAATGGATGTTTATTATACAAGGTGTTTAACCGAAGGCCACCCATGTTTAGTTGCATTCGATTACGTAAGCGAAAACAATGTTGTGAGCCAAAGATTGGTGGGGAAACTCCAGTTACCAACAACCTTTCATCTGAATCAAGCATGGATCAAATTCCGTACATGGAAATGTGTGAAAGAAGTATTATGTGATATTGCTCGCATGGACTCTTGTCATCTTCTTTTGGGATGGGCATGGCTTCGTTTTAAAACACTTCATCTTGATGAACGTTCCTTTTATTTGAGGCATGAGGGACATCAAAAGAAGTAGAAGTTTATGACACCAAGACAAGTCAGTAACGATCAACGTAGGCTGAAGGAGAAAACAGAAAAAGAAAGAATAGAAAAAGAAGTAATATAAACTGCAGAAGGAAGGGAAAATAAAGAAAAAAAAATGGAAAGTTTATTCGTCAACGTTTTCTCTTCTACAGTTTTTGATGCCATTTTACAGGAACAAAAAGATAAGCATGTGAAGGAAACACACCAACTTCCATGTTTGAAAAGGAAGCTTGTTCATAGTGCTTTATTATGCATTTGGTCTGTCGATAAGAAGCAGATACGTCAAACACAATGCATGGAGTTATTTATTGTTACATATCAAGGGGGATACTGTTGCTGAGAAATGTTATCGACGGATTGCAACCATTGGAAAGTAAAAAATATCAAGTTGAATTTGATCCTGGAGGAAGAGAATTGGTTTCAACTTGTGAAAAAATAAAAGTCCTTCAAAAGATCATAATAAACTTACATCAGAACTAGTGTCTTAAGATTCGGGACAAATCTTCTCGAAGAAGGAGGGTACGATGTGAATTGCAAATGGGTCAAATGGAGGATGAGTAATGCACCGGGTTGATGCAGCTTCTTTTATTTAAATAAGGGCCCAATGCTTTGTAAAATCGGCTGACCAAATTGTGTTTTGGCTTAACCAATTAATGGGCTTTAGTTTTGCTTTATTTTCAAGTTGAAATAAGGGTCCATATAAGCCAACTTAAGAACCAACCTTTGGAAGATCAAGAGGACCTTTGCTGAAAGTTTGTGGATGACTTTTTGTATCCTTAAATTCAGTTACAATCAACCATTAAGTAGCTGATCATTACTAGCTTGATTGGATCATTAATTAATAGCTTTAAGTGGGTTGTAATTGGAATTTATGTGTCCTTTGTAATTCTGTTGCTTAAAGCTCCTATATAAGTTGAACCATTTTTATCAATGAAGGCAAGCTGAGTTTCATGCAGAAAATAAACGAGTTTTATCTCATCTATCTTAGTGAGAGTGATTTTCCTAAGTTCTTGAGTGATTCAAGAATCTCCGAGTTTTATCAAAGTTCCTTTATCCCTTTGTGTGTCTAAACTCTTAGGCTGATCTCCCATTCTTGGAAGTGTGATGTCTATCAATTTCCGCTCCATCTTCTTATATGTTTCCACTTTCTCGTTTTAAATAATTTCTCAAAATTATTGCTTATTAGCATTCCAACGTTGAAAGATCAGTAAAACGAATCGAACCCTTTGGATTCACATCATTTGGCATCCAGAGCCTGGCTATGTCGATTTGGTATCGGAATGGATGTTTATTATACAAGGTGTTTAACCGAAGGCCACCCATGTTTATTTGCATTCGATTACGAAAGCGACAACAATGTTGTGAGCCAAAGATTGGTGGAGAAACTCCAGTTATCAACAACCTTTTATCTGACTCAAGCATGGATCAAATTCAGTACATGACAATGTGTGAAAGAAGTATTTTGTGATATTGCTCGCATGGACTCTTGTCATCTTCTTTTGGGATGGGCCTGGCTTCGTTTTAAAACACTTCATCTTGATGAACGTTCCTTTTATTTGAGGCATCAGGGACATCAAAAGAAGTAGAAGTTTATGACACCAAGACAAGTCAGTAAGGATCAACGTAGGCTGAAGGAGAAAACAAAAAAAGAAAGAATAGAAAAAGAAGTAATATAAACTACAGAAGGAACGAAAAATAAAGAAAAAGAAATGGAAAGTTTATTCGTCAATGTTTTTTCTTCTACAGTTTGTGATGCCATTTGACAGGAACAAAAGGATAAGCATGTGAAGGAAACACACCAACTTCCATGTTTGAAAAGAAAGCTTGTTCATAGTGCTTTATTATGCATTTGGTCCATCGATAAGAAGTAGATTCGTCAAAGACAATGCATGGAATTATTTATTGTTACATATCAAAGTGGGATACTATTGCCAAGAAATGTTATCGACGGATTGCAACCATTGGAAAGTAAGAAATATCAAGTTGAATTTGATCCTGGAGGAAGAGAATTAGTTTCAACTTGTGAAAAAATAAAAGTGCTTCACAAGATCATAATAAACTTACATCAAAACTAGTGTATTAAGATTCGGGACAAATCTTCTCGAAGAAGGAGGGTATGATGTGAATTACAAATGGGTCAAATGGAGGATAACTACTGCGCCATGCTGATGCAGTTTCTTTTATTTAAATAAGGGCCTAATTCTTTGTAAAATTGGCCGACCAAATTGTGTTTTGGCTTAACCAATCAATGGGCTTTGCTTTGCTTTATTTTCAAGTTGAAATAAGGGTCCATATAAGCCAACTTATGAACCAACCTTTGGAAGATCAAGAGGACCTTTGCTGAAAGTTTGTCGATGACTTTTTGTAGCCTTAAATTCAGTTACAATCAACCATTAAGTAGCGGATCATTACTAGCTTGATTGGATCATTAATTAATAGCTTTAAGTGGGTTGTAATTGAAATTTATGTCTTTTGTATCTGATGCTTAAAGCTCCTATATAAGTTGAACGATTTTTATCAATGAAGGCAAGCTGAGTTTTATTCAGAAAATAAACGAGTTTTATCTCATCTATCTTAGTGAGAGTGATTCTCCTAAGTTCTTGAGTGATTCAAGAATCCCCGAGTTTTATCAAAGTTCCTTTATCCCTTTGTGTGTCTAAACCCTTAGGCTTATCTCCCATTCTTGGAAGTGTGATGTCTATCAATTTCCGCTCCATCTTCTTATATGTTTCCGCTTTCTCGTTTTAAATAATTTCTCAAATTTATTGCTTATTAGCATTCCAACGTTGAAAGATCAGTAAAACGAATCGAACCCTTTGGATTCAGATCATTTGGCATCCAGAGCCTGGCTATGTCGATTTGGTATCGGAATGGATGTTTATTATACAAGGTGTTTAACCGAAGGCCACCCATGTTTAGTTGCATTCGATTACGAAAGCGAAAATAATGTTGTGAGCCAAAGATTGGTGGAGAAACTCCAGTTATCAACAACCTTTCATCTGAATCAAGCATGGATCAAATTCAGTACATGGCAATATGTGAAAGAAGTATTTTGTGATATTGCTCGCATGGACTCTTGTCATCTTCTTTTGGGATGGGCATGGCTTCGTTTTAAAACACTTCATCTTGATGAACGTTACCTTTATTTGAGGCATGAAGGACATCAAACGAAGTAGAAGTTTATGACACCAAGACAAGTCAGTAAGGATAAACGTAGGCTGAAGGATAATGCAGAAAAAGAAAGAATAGAAAAATAAGTAATATAAACTACAGAAGGAAGGGAAAATAAAGAAAAAGAAATGGAAAGTTTATTCGTCAATGTTTTTTCTTCTACAGGTTGTGATGCCATTTTAGAGGAACAAAAGGATAAGCATGTGAAGGAAACACACCAACTTCCATGTTTGAAAAGAAAGCTTGTTCATAGTGCTTTATTATGCATTTGGTCCATCGATAAGAAGCAGATTCGTCAAAGACAATGCATGGAATTATTTATTGTTACATATCAAAGTGGGATACTGTTGCCAAGAAATGTTATCGACGGATTGCAACCATTTGAAAGTAAGAAATATAAAGTTGAATTTGATCCTGGAGGAAGAGAATTAGTTTCAACTTGTGAAAAAATAAAAGTGCTTCACAAGATCATAATAAACTTTCATCAAAACTAGTGTCTTAAGATTCGGGACAAATCTTCTCGAAGAAGGAGGGTATGATTTGAATTGCAAATGGGTCAAATGGAGGATGACTAATGCGCCGTGTTGATGCAGCTTCTTTTATTTAAATAAGGGCCCAATGCTTTGTAAAATTGGCTGACCAAATTGTGTTTTGGCTTAACCAATTAATGGGCTTTGGTTTTGCTTTATTTTCAAGTTGAAATAAGGGTCAATATATGCCAACTTAAGAACCAACCTTTGGAAGATCAAGAGGACCTTTGTAGCGTATCATTACTAGCTTCATTGGATCATTAATTAATAGCTTTTAGTGTGTTGTAATTGAAATTTATGTGTCTTTTGTAATTCTGATGCTTAAAGCTCCTATATAAGTTGAACCATTTTCATCAATGAAGGCAAGCTGAGTTTTATTCAGAAAATAAACGAGTTTTATCTCATCTATCTTAGTGAGAGTGATTCTCCTAAGTTCTTGAGTGATTCAAGAATCCCCGAGTTTTATCAAAGTTCCTTTATCCCTTTGTGTGTCTAAACTCTTAGGCTTATCTTCCATTCTTGGAAGTGTGATGTCTATCAATTTCCGCTCCATCTTCTTATATGTTTCCACTTTCTCGTTTTAAATAATTTCTCAAATTTCTTGCTTATTAGCATTCCAACGTTGAAAGATCAGTAAAACGAATCGAACCCTTTGGATTCACATCATTTGGTATTCAGAGCCTGGCTATGTGGATTTGGTATAGGAATGGATGTTTATTATACAAGGTGTTTAACCGATGGCCACCCATGTTTAGTTGCATTCGATTACGAAAGCGAAAACAGTGTTGTGAGCCAAAGATTGGTGGAGAACCTCCAGTTACCAACAACCTTTCATCTGAATCACGCATGGATCAAATTCAGTACATGGCAATCTGTGAAAGAAGTATTATGTCATATTGCTCCCATGGACTCTTGTCATCTTCTTTTGGGATGAGCATGGCTTCGTTTTAAAACACTCCATCTTGATGAACGTTCCCTTTATTTGAGGCATGAGGGACATCAAAAGAAGTAGAAGTTTATGACACCAAGACAGGTCAGTAAGGATCAACATAGGCTGAAGGATAATACAGAAAAAGAAAGAATAGAAAAAGAAGTAATATAAACTGCAGAAGGAAGGGAAAATAAAGAAAAAGAAATGGAAAGTTTATTGGTCAATGTTTTTTCTGCTACAATTTGTGATTGCATTTTACACGAACAAAAGGATAAGCATGTGAAGGAAACACACCAACTACCATGTTTGAAAAGGAAGCTTGTTCATAGTGCTTTATTATGCATTTGGTCCGTCGATAAGAAGTAGATTCGTCAAAGACAATGCATGGAATTATTTATTGTTACATATCAAGGTGGGATACTGTTACCAAGAAATGTTATCAACGGATTGCAACCATTGGAAAGTAAGAAATATCAAGTTGAATTTGATCCTGGAGGAAGAGAATTAGTTTCAACTTGTGAAAAAATAAAAGTCCTTCATAAGATCATAATAAACTTTCATCAAAACTAGTGTCTTAAGATTCGGGACAAATCTTCTCGAAGAAGGAGGGTATGATGTGAATTGCAAATGGGTCAAATGGAGGATGACTAATTCGCCGTGTTGATGCAGCTTCTTTTATTTAAATAAGGGCCCAATGCTTTGTAAAATTGGCTGACCAAATTGTGTTTTGGCTTAACCCATTAATGGGCTTTGGTTTTGCTTTATTTTCAAGTTGAAATAAGGGTCCATATATGCCAACGTAAAAACCAACCTTTGGAAGATCAAGAGGACCTTTGCTGAAAGTTTGTGGATGACTTTTGGTAGCCTTAAAGTCAGTTACAATCAACCATTAAGTAGCAGATCATTACTAGCTTGATTGGATCATTAATTAATAGCTTTAAGTGTGTTGTAACTGAAATTTATGTGTCTTTTGTAATTCTGATGCTTAAAGCTCCTATATAAGTTGAACCATTTTCATCAATGAAGGCAAGCTGAGTTTTATTCAGAAAATAAACGAGTTTTATCTCATCTATCTTAGTGAGAGTGATTCTCCTAAGTTCTTGAGTGATTCAAGAATCCCCGAGTTTTATCAAAGTTCCTTTATCCCTTTGTGTGTCTAAACTCTTAGGCTTATCTTCCATTCTTGGAAGTGTGATGTCTATCAATTTTTGGTCCATCTTCTTATATGTTTCCACTTTCTCGTTTTAAATAATTTCTCAAATTTCTTGATTATTAGCATTCCAACGTTGAAAGATCAGTAAAACGAATCGAACCCTTTGGATTCACATCATTTGGTATTCAGAGCCTGGCTATGTAGATTTGGTATAGGAATGGATGTTTATTATACAAGGTGTTTAACCGAAGGCCACCCATGTTTAGTTGCATTTGATTACGAAAGCGAAAACAATGTTGTGAGCCAAAGATTGGTGGAGAAACTCCAGTTACCAACAACCTTTCATCTGAATCAAGAGTGGATCAAATTCACTATATGGCAATATGTCAAAGAAGTATTATGTGATATTGCTCCCATGGAATCTTGTCATCTTCTTTTGGGATGGGCATGGGTTCGTTTTAAAACACTCCATCTTGATGAACGTTCCCTTTTTTTGTAGGCATGAGGGACATCAACAGAAGTAGAAGTTTATGACACCAAGACAAGTCAGTAAGGATCAACGTAGGCTGAAAGAGAAAACAGAAAAAGAAAGAATAGAAAAAGAAGTAATATAAACTGCAGAAGGAAGGGAAAATAAAGAAAAAGAAATGGAAAGTTTATTCGTTAATGGTTTTTCTTCTACAGTTTGTGATGCCATTTTACAGGAACAAAAGGATAAGCGTGTGAAGGAAACACACCAACTTCCATGTTTGAAAAGGAAGCTTGTTCATAGTGCTTTATTATGCATTTGGTCCGTCGATAAGAAGCAGATTCGTCAAAGACAATGCATGGAATTATTTATTGTTACATATCAAGGTGGGATATTGTTGCCAAGAAATGTTATCGACGGATTGCAACCATTGGAAAGTAAGAAATATCAAGTTGAATTTGATCCTGGAGGAAGAGAATTAGTTTCAACTTGTGAAAAAATAAAAGTCCTTCACAAATCATAATAAACTTTCATCAAAACTAGTGTCTTAAGATTCGGGACAAATCTTCTCGAAGAAGGAGGGTATGATGTGAATTGCAAATGGGTCAAATGGAGGATGACTAATACGCCGTGTTGATGCAACTTCTTTTATATAAATAAGGGCCCAATGATTTGTAAAATTGGCTGACCAAATTGTGTTTTGGCTTAACCAATTAATGGGCTTTGGTTTTGCTTTATTTTCAAGTTGAAATAAGGGTCCATATATGCCAACTTAAGAACCAACCTTTGGAAGATCAAGAGGACCTTTGCTGAAAGTTTGTGGATGACCTTTGGTAGCCTTAAATTCATTTACAATCAACCATTAAGTAGCAGATCATTACTAGCTTGATTGGATCATTAATTAATAGCTGTAAGTGGGTTGTAATTGAAATTTATGTGTCTTTTATAATTTTGATGCTTAAAGCTCCTATATAAGTTGAACCATTTTCATCAATGAAGGCAAGCTGAGTTTTATTCAGAAAATAAACGAGTTTTATCTCATCTATGTTAGTGAGAGTGATTCTCCTAAGTTCTTGAGTGATTCAAGAATCCCCGAGTTTTATCAAAGTTCCTTTATCCCTTTGTGTGTCTAAACTGTTAGGCTTATCTTCCATTCTTAGAAGTGTGATGTCTATCAATTTCCGCTCCATCTTCTTACATGTTTCCACTTTCTCGTTTTAAATAATTTCTCAAATTTCTTGCTTATTAGCATTCCAACGTTGAAAGATCAGTAAAACGAATCGAACCCTTTGGATTCACATCGTTTGGTATTTAGAGCCTAGCTATGTAGATTTGGTATTGGAATGGATGTTTATTATACAAGGTGTTTAACCGAAGGCCACCCATGTTTAGTTGCATTCGATTACGAAAGCGAAAACAATGTTGTGAGCCAAAGATTGGTGGAGAAACTTGGTGGACGTCCTTGGAGTAGGAGAGGGAGGAAATCCATGGAGAATGTTGAGGAGAAGATGAAGTGCAGCGAAATTTGGAGAATTAGAGAAAGGTTGCTCTCGGAAATGGAGAATTTGGTGAAGATGAAGAGTAGAAGTGGAGCTATGGTATGGAAGCTGGCTAGAGGAGATGAAGGAGAAGGTTAGCCATGTGTGCTCTCAAATTAATAGAAGTGTGGAGTGATTTCAAACACTAGCATCTATTAGCAATTCAAGAGTAACCATTACAATATTTGAGTGGCTCTACTTATAGGCACATGGCCGGCCAAATGAAAAGAAAATGCAACAAAGATGAAATGCAAATGTAGCTTGAAGAAGAAGCTTGATTATAGACCATGTGATGTAGTAGATGAGTCTAGATGGTGCCAAGTGGCATATCACACTCTCCTTGCCCAAGTCACACGCACCATGCTTCAATCACATGCTCCTTGCTTAGTTCATGCTTTGCTTGCATCCAAAAGGAGAGCCACTCTAGTAACTCTCGGCCAATGGTAGCACATTGGGCTCGGCCCAAATGATCCCAACAAGTGTTCTAGCTTTTATTGAAAGCAAAGCCTAAACAATGGCCCAATTTAAATCTAGACTACTTCCTTCATGCATCATCTCATATTTTAGAGATTTCTTTAGCCCATGTAAATAATTTAAAAAGCCCATGATTGACTTGATCATCTTATGAGAGGCCCATGTGAATCTTTCTCATCATGCTTCTAGTGATTGGGCCTTGATATGGGCTTGGGCTTGTTGATGCACTTGAGCTTGGGCTTGTTGGGGTCAATGCGCCGTGTTGATGCAGTTTCTTTAATGTAAATAAGGGCCCAATGCTTTGTAAAATTGGCTGACCAGATTGTGTTTTAGCTTAACCAATTAATGGGCTTTGGTTTTGCTTTATTTTAAAGTTGAAATAAGGGTCCATATATGCCAAGTTAAGAACCAACCTTTGGAAGATCAAGAAGACCTTTGCTGAAAGTTTGTGGATGACTTTAGGTAGCCTTAAATTCAGTTACAATCAACCATTAAGTAGCGGATCATTACTAGCTTGATTGGATCATTAATTAATAGCTTTAAGTGGGTTGTAATTGAAATTTATGTGTCTTTTGTAATTTTGATGCTTAAAGATCCTATATAAGTTGAACCATTTTCATCAATGAAGGCAAGCTGAGTTTTATTCAGAAAACAAACGAGTTTTATCCCATCTATCTTAGTGAGAGTGATTCTCCTAAGTTCTTGAGTGATTCAAGAATCCCCGAGTTTTATCAAAGTTCCTTTATCCCTTTGTGTGTCTAAACTCTTAGGCTTATCTTCCATTCTTGGAAGTGTGATGTCTATCAATTATCGCTCCATCTTCTTACATGTTTCCACTTTCTCGTTTTAAATAATTTCTCAAATTTCTTGCTTATTAGCATTCCAACATTGAAAGATCATTAAAATGAATCGAACCCTTTGGATTCACATCATTTGGTATTCAGAGCCTAGCTTTGTAGATTTGGTATAGGAATGGATGTTTATTATACAAGGTGTTTAACCGAAGGCCACCCATGTCTAGTTGCATTCGATTACGAAAGCGAAAACAATGTTGTGAGCTAAAGATTGGTGGAGAAACTCCAGTTACCAACAACCTTTCATCTGAATCAAGCATGGATCAAACTCAGTACATGGCAATGTGTGAAAGAAGTATTATGTGATATGGCTCCCATGGACTCTTGTCATCTTCTTTTGGGATGGGCATGGCTTCGTTTTAAAACACTCCATCTTGATGAACGTTCCCTTTATTTGAGGCATGAGGGACATCAACAGAAGTAGAAGTTTATGACACCAAGACAAGTCAGTAAGGATCAACGTAGGCTAAAGGAGAAAACAGAAAAAGAAAGAATAGAAAAATAAGTAATATAAACTACAGAAGGAAGGGAAAATAAAGAAAAAGAAATGGAAAGTTTATTCGTCAATGTTTTTTCTTTTACAGTTTATGATGCCATTTTAGAGGAACAAAAGGATAAGCATGTGAAGGAAACACACCAAGTTCCATGTTTGAAAAGGAAACTTGTTCATAGTGCTTTATTATGCATTTGGTTCGTCGATAACAAGCAGATTCGTCAAACACAATGCATGGAATTATTTATTGTTACATATCAAGGTGGGATACTGTTGCCAAGAAATGTTATCGATGGATTGCAACCATTGGAAAGTAACAAATATCAAGCTGAATTTCATCCTGGAGGAAGGGAATTAGTTTCAACTTGTGAAAAAATAAAAGTCCTTCACAAGATCATAATAAACTTACATCAAAACTAGTGTCTTAAGATTCGAGACAAATCTTCTCGAAAAAGGAGGGTATGATGTCAATTGCAAATTGGTCAAATGGAGGATGACTAATGCGCCATGTTGATGCAGTTTCTTTTATGTAAATAAGGGCCCAATGCTTTGTAAAATTGGCTGACCAAATTGTGTTTTGGCTTAACCAATTAATGGGCTTTGGTTTTGCTTTATTTTCAAGTTGAAATAAGGGTCCATATATGCCAAGTTAAGAACCAACCTTTGGAAGATCAAGAGGACCTTTGCCGAAAGTTTGTGGATGACTTTTGGTAGCCTTAAATTCAGTTACAATCATTCATTAAGTAGCGGATCATTACTAGCTTGATTGGATCATTAATTAATAGCTTTAAGTGGGTTGTAATTGAAATTTTTGTGTCTTTTGTAATTCTGATGCTTAAAGCTCCTATATAAATTGAACAATTTTCATCAATGAAGGCAAGCTGAGTTTTATTATGAAAATAAATGTGTTTTATCTCATCTATCTTAGTGAGAGTGATTCTCCTAAGTTCTTGAGTGATTCAAGAATCCCCAAGTTTTATCAAAGTTCCTTTATCCCTTTGTATGTCTAAACTCTTAGGCTTATCTTCCATTCTTGGAAGTGTGATCCAGTTTCTCATTTTAAATAATTTCTCAAATTTCTTTCTTATTAGCATTCCAACGTTGAAAGATCAGTAAAACGAATCGAACGCTTTGGATTCACATCATTTGGTATTCAGAGCCTGGCTATGTAGATTTGGTATAGGAATGGATGTTTATTATACAAGGTGTTTAACCGAAGGCCACCTATGTTTAGTTGCATTCGATTACGAAAGCGAAAACAATGTTGTGAGCCAAAGATTGGTGGAGAAACTCCAGTTACCAACAACCTTTCATCTGAATCAAGCATGGATCAAATTCAGTACATGGCAATGTGTGAAAGAAGTATTATGTGATATTGCTCTCACGGACTCTGTCATCTTCTTTTGGGATGGGCATGGCTTCGTTTTAAAACACTCCATCTTGATGAACGTTCCCTTTATTTGAGGCATGAGGGACATCAACAGAAGTAGAAGTTTATGACTCCAAGACAAGTCAGTAAGGATCAACGTAGGCTGAAGGAGAAAACAGAAAAAGAAAGAATAGAAAAAGAAGTAATATAAACTGCAGAAGGAAGGGAAAATAAAGAAAAAGAAATGGAAAGTTTATTCGTCAATGTTTTTTCTTCTACAGTTTGTGATGCCATTTTACAGGAACAAAAGGATAAGCATGTGAAGGAAACAGACCAACTTCCATGTTTGAAAAGGAAGCTTGTTCATAGTGCTTTATTATGCATTTGGTTCGTCGATAACAAGCAGATTCGTCAAACACAACGCATGGAATTATTTATTGTTACATATCAAGGTGGGATACTGTTGCCAAGAAATGTTATCGACGGATTGCAACCATTGGAAAGTAACAAATATCAAGTTGAATTTGATCCTGGAGGAAGAGAATTAGTTTCAACTTGTGAAAAAATAAAAGTCCTTCACAAGATCATGATAAACTTACATCAAAACTAGTGTCTTAAGATTCGGGACAAATCTTCTCGAAGAAGGAGGGTGTGATGTGAATTCCAAATGGGTCAAATGGAGGATGACTAATGCGCCGTGTTGATGGAGTTTCTTTTATTTAAATAAGGGCCCAATGCTTTGTAAAATTGGCTAACCAAATTGTGTTTTGGCTTAATCAATTAATGGGCTTTGGTTTTGCTTTATTTTCAAGTTAAAATAAGGGTCCATATATGCCAAGTAAAGAACCAACCTTTGGAAGGTCAAGAGGACCTTTGCCGAAAGTTTGTGGATGACTTTTGGTAGCCTTAAATTCAGTTACAATCAATCATTAAGTAGCGGATCATTACTAGCTTGATTGGATCATTAATTAATAGCTTTAAGTGGGTTGTAATTGAAATTTTTGTGTCTTTTGTAATTCTGGTGCTTAAAGCTCCTATATAAATTGAACAATTTTCATCAATGAAGGCAAGCTGAGTTTTATTATGAAAATAAACGTGTTTTATCTCATCTATCTTAGTGAGAGTGATTCTCCTAAGTTCTTGAGTGATTCAAGAATCCCCAAGTTTTATCAAAGTTCCTTCATCCCTTTGTGTGTTAAACTCTTAGGCTTATCTTCCATTCTTGGAAGTGTGATCTCTATCAATTTTCGCTCCATCTTCTTATGTGTTTCCACTTTCTCGTTTTAAATAATTTCTCAAATTTCTTGCTTATTAGCATTCCAACGTTGAAAGATCAGTAAAACGAATCAAACCCTTTGGATTCACATCATTTGGAATTCAGAGCCTGGCTATGTAGATTTGGTATAGGAATGGATGTTTATTATACTAGGTGTTTAACCGAAGGCCACCCATGTTTAGTTGCATTCGATTACGAAAGCAAAAACAGTGTTGTGAGCCAAAGATTGGTGGAGAAACTCTAGTTACCAACAACCTTTCATCTGAATCAAGCATGGATCAAATTCAGTACATGGCAATGTGTGAAAGAAGTATTATGTGATATTGCTCCCATGGACTCTTCTTATCTTCTTTTGGGATGGGCATGGCAAATGGGCAAATGGAGGATGACAAATGCGCCGTGTTGATGCAGTTTCTTTTATTTAAGTAAGGGCCCAATGCTTTGTAGAATTGGCTGACCAAATTTTGTTTTGGCTTAACCAATTAATGGGCTTTGGTTTTGCTTTATTTTCAAGTTGAAATAATGGTCCACATATGCCAACTTAAGAACCAAGCTTTGGAAGATCAAGAGGACCTTTGCCGAAAGTTTGTGGATGACTTTTGGTAGCCTTAAATTCAGTTACAATCAACCATTAAGTAGTGGATCATTAATAGCTTGATTGGATCATTAATTAATAGCTTTAAGTGGGTTGTAATTGAAATTTATGTGTCTTTTGTAATTCTGATGCTTAAAGCTCCTATATAAGTTGAACCATTTTCATCAATGAAGGCAAGCTGAGTTTTATTCAGAAAATAAACGAGTTTTATGTCATCTATCTTAGTGAGAGTGATTCTCCTAAGTTCTTGAGTGATTCAAGAATCCCCGAGTTTTATCAAAGTTCCTTTATCCCTTTGTGTGTCTAAACTCTTAGGCTTATCTTCCATTCTTGGAAGTGTGATGTCTATCAATTTCCGGTCCATCTTCTTATAGGTTTCCACTTTCTCATTTTAAATAATTTCTCAAATTTCTTGCTTATTGGCATTCCAACGTTGAAAGATCAGTAAAACGAATCGAACCCTTTGGATTCACATCATTTGGTATTCAGAGCCTGGCTATGTAGATTTGGTATAGGAATGAATGTTTATTATACAAGGTGTTTAACCGAAGGCCACCCATGTTTAGTTGCATTCAATTACGAAAGCGAAAACAATGTTGTGAGCCAAAGATTGGCGGAGAAACTCCAGTTACCAACAACATTTCATCTGAATCAAGCATGGACCAAATTCAGTACATGGCAATGTGTGAAAGAAGTATTATGTGATATTGCTCGCATGGACTCTATCGTCTTCTTTTGCGATGGGCATGGCTTCGTTTTAAAACACTCCAACTTGATGAAAGTTCCATTTATTTGAGGCATGAGGGACATCAAAAGAAGTAGAAGTTTATGACACCAAGACAAGTCAGTAAGGATCAACGTAGGCTGAAAGACAAAACAGAAAAAGAAAGAATAGAAAAAGAAGTAAATAAACTGCAGAAGGAAGGGAAAATAAAGAAAAAGAAATGGAACTAGAGAAAGTTTATTCGTCAATGTTTTTTCTTCTACAGTTTGTGTTGCCATTTTACAGGAACAAAAAGATAAGCATGTGAAGGAAATACACCAACTTCCATGTTTGAAAAGGAAGTTTGTTCGTAGTGCTTTATTATGCATTTGATCCGTCGATAAGAAGCAGATTCGTCAAACACAATGCATGGAATTATTTATTGTTACATATCAAGTTGGGATACTGTTGCCAAGAAATGTTATCGACGGATTGCAACCATTGGAAAGTAACAAATATCAAGTTGAATTTGATCCTGGAGGAAGAGAATTAGTTTCAACTTGTGAAAAAATAAAAGTCATTCAGAAGATCATAATAAACTTACATCAAAACTAGTGTCTTAAGATTCGGGACAAATCTTCTCGAAGAAGGAGGGTATGATGTGAATTGCAAATGGGTCAAATGGAGGATGACTAATGCGCCGTGTTGATGCAGTTTCTTTTATTTAAATAAGGGCCCAATGCTTTGTAGAATTGGCTGACCAAATTTTGTTTTGGCTTAACCAATTAATGGGCTTTGGTTTTGCTTTATTTTCAAGTTGAAATAATGGTCCATATATGCCAACTTAAGAACCAACCTTTGGAAGATCAAGAGGACCTTTGCCGAAAGTTTGTGGATGACTTTTGGTAGCCTTAAATTCAGTTACAATCAACCATTAAGTAGCGGATCATTAATAGCTTGATTGGATCATTAATTAATAGCTTTAAGTGCGTTGTAATTGAAATTTATGTGTCTTTTGTAATTCTGATGCTTAAAGCTCCTATATAAGTTGAACCATTTTCATCAATGAAGGCAAGCTGAGTTTTATTCAGAAAATAAACGAGTTTTATGTCATCTATCTTAGTGAGAGTGATTCTCCTAAGTTCTTGAGTGATTCAAGAATCCCCGAGTTTTATCAAAGTTCCTTTATCCCTTTGTGTGTCTAAACTCTTAGGCTTATCTTCCATTCTTGGAAGTGTGATGTCTATCAATTTCCGGTCCATCTTCTTATAGGTTTCCACTTTCTCATTTTAAATAATTTCTCAAATTTCTTGCTTATTGGCATTCCAACGTTGAAAGATCAGTAAAACGAATCGAACCCTTTTGATTCACATCATTTGGTATTCAGAGCCTGGCTATGTAGATTTGGTATAGGAATGAATGTTTATTATACAAGGTGTTTAACCGAAGGCCACCCATGTTTAGTTGCATTCGATTACGAAAGCGAAAACAATGTTGTGAGCCAAAGATTGGCGGAGAAACTCCAGTTACCAACAACATTTCATCTGAATCAAGCATGGACCAAATTCAGTACATGGCATTGTGTGAAAGAAGTATTATGTGATATTGCTCGCATGGACTCTATCGTCTTCTTTTGCGATGGGCATGGCTTCGTTTTAAAACACTCCAACTTGATGAAAGTTCCATTTATTTGAGGCATGAGGGACATCAAAAGAAGTAGAAGTTTATGACACCAAGACAAGTCAGTAAGGATCAACGTAGGCTGAAAGACAAAACAGAAAAAGAAAGAATAGAAAAAGAAGTAAATAAACTGCAGAAGGAAGGGAAAATAAAGAAAAAGAAATGGAACTAGAGAAAGTTTATTCGTCAATGTTTTTTCTTCTACAGTTTGTGATGCCATTTTACAGGAACAAAAAGATAAGCATGTGAAGGAAATACACCAACTTCCATGTTTGAAAAGGAAGTTTGTTCGTAGTGCTTTATTATGCATTTGATCCGTCGATAAGAAGCAGATTCGTCAAACACAATGCATGGAATTATTTATTGTTACATATCAAGTTGGGATACTGTTGCCAAGAAATGTTATCGACGGATTGCAACCATTGGAAAGTAACAAATATCAAGTTGAATTTGATCCTGGAGGAAGAGAATTAGTTTCAACTTGTGAAAAAATAAAAGTCATTCAGAAGATCATAATAAACTTACATCAAAACTAGTGTCTTAAGATTCGGGACAAATCTTCTCGAAGAAGGAGGGTATGATGTGAATTGCAAATGGGTCAAATGGAGGATGACTAATGCGCCGTGTTGATGCAGTTTCTTTTATTTAAATAAGGGCCCAATGCTTTGTAGAATTGGCTGACCAAATTTTGTTTTGGCTTAACCAATTAATGGGCTTTGGTTTTGCTTTATTTTCAAGTTGAAATAATGGTCCATATATGCCAACTTAAGAACCAACCTTTGGAAGATCAAGAGGACCTTTGCCGAAAGTTTGTGGATGACTTTTGGTAGCCTTAAATTCAGTTACAATCAACCATTAAGTAGCGGATCATTAATAGCTTGATTGGATCATTAATTAATAGCTTTAAGTGCGTTGTAATTGCAATTTATGTGTCTTTTGTAATTCTGATGCTTAAAGCTCCTATATAAGTTGAACCATTTTCATCAATGAAGGCAAGCTGAGTTTTATTCAGAAAATAAACGAGTTTTATGTCATCTATCTTAGTGAGAGTGATTCTCCTAAGTTCTTTAGTGATTCAAGAATCCCCGAGTTTTATCAAAGTTCCTTTATCCCTTTGTGTGTCTAAACTCTTAGGCTTATCTTCCATTCTTGGAAGTGTGATGTCTATCAATTTCCGGTCCATCTTCTTATAGGTTTCCACTTTCTCATTTTAAATAATTTCTCAAATTTCTTGCTTATTGGCATTCCAACGTTGAAAGATCAGTAAAACGAATCGAACCCTTTGGATTCACATCATTTGGTATTCAGAGCTTGGCTATGTAGATTTGGTATAGGAATGAATGTTTATTATACAAGGTGTTTAACCGAAGGCCACCCATGTTTAGTTGCATTCGATTACGAAAGCGAAAACAATGTTGTGAGCCAAAGATTGGCGGAGAAACTCCAGTTACCAACAACATTTCATCTGAATCAAGCATGGACCAAATTCAGTACATGGCATTGTGTGAAAGAAGTATTATGTGATATTGCTCGCATGGACTCTATCGTCTTCTTTTGCGATGGGCATGGCTTCGTTTTAAAACACTCCAACTTGATGAAAGTTCCATTTATTTGAGGCATGAGGGACATCAAAAGAAGTAGAAGTTTATGACACCAAGACAAGTCAGTAAGGATCAACGTAGGCTGAAAGACAAAACAGAAAAAGAAAGAATAGAAAAAGAAGTAAATAAACTGCAGAAGGAAGGGAAAATAAAGAAAAAGAAATGGAACTAGAGAAAGTTTATTCGTCAATGTTTTTTCTTCTACAGTTTGTGATGCCATTTTACAGGAACAAAAAGATAAGCATGTGAAGGAAATACACCAACTTCCATGTTTGAAAAGGAAGTTTGTTCGTAGTGCTTTATTATGCATTCGATCCGTCGATAAGAAGCAGATTCGTCAAACACAATGCATGGAATTATTTATTGTTACATATCAAGTTGGGATACTGTTGCCAAGAAATGTTATCGACGGATTGCAACCATTGGAAAGTAACAAATATCAAGTTGAATTTGATCCTGGAGGAAGAGAATTAGTTTCAACTTGTGAAAAAATAAAAGTCATTCAGAAGATCATAATAAACTTACATCAAAACTAGTGTCTTAAGATTCGGGACAAATCTTCTCGAAGAAGGAGGGTATGATGTGAATTGCAAATGGGTCAAATGGAGGATGACTAATGCGCCGTGTTGATGCAGTTTCTTTTATTTAAATAAGGGCCCAATGCTTTGTAGATTTGGCTGACCAAATTTTGTTTTGGCTTAACCAATTAATGGGCTTTGGTTTTGCTTTATTTTCAAGTTGAAATAATGGTCCATATATGCCAACTTAAGAACCAACCTTTGGAAGATCAAGAGGACCTTTGCCGAAAGTTTGTGGATGACTTTTGGTAGCTTTAAATTCAGTTACAATCAACCATTAAGTAGCGGATCATTAATAGCTTGATTGGATCATTAATTAATAGCTTTAAGTGGGTTGTAATTGAAATTTATGTGTCTTTTGTAATTCTGATGCTTAAAGCTCCTATATAAGTTGAACCATTTTCATCAATGAAGGCAAGCTGAGTTTTATTCAGAAAATAAACGAGTTTTATGTCATCTATCTTAGTGAGAGTGATTCTCCTAAGTTCTTGAGTGATTCAAGAATCCCCGATTTTTATCAAAGTTCCTTTATCCCTTTGTGTGTCTAAACTCTTAGGCTTATCTTCCATTCTTTAAAGTGTGATGTCTATCAATTTCCGGTCCATCTTCTTATAGGTTTCCACTTTCTCGTTTTAAATAATTTCTCAAATTTCTTGCTTATTAGCATTCCAACGTTGAAAGATCAGTAAAACGAATCGAACCCTTTGGATTCACATCATTTGGTATTCAGAGCCTGGCTATGTAGATTTGGTATAGGAATGGATGTTTATTATACAAGGTGTTTAACCGAAGGCCACCCATGTTTAGTTGCATTCGATTACGAAAGCGAAAACAATGTTGTGAGCCAAAGATTGGTGGAGAAACTCCAGTTACCAACAACATTTCATCTGAATCAAGCATGGATCAAATTCAGTACATGGCAATGTGTGAAAGAAGTATTATGTGATATTGCTCCCATGGACTCTATCGTCTTCTTTTGGGATGGGCATGGCTTCGTTTTAAAACACTCCAACTTGATGAACGTTCCATTTATTTGAGGCTTGAGGGACATCAAAAGAAGTAGAAGTTTATGACAACAAGACAAGTGAGTAAGGATCAACGTACGCTGAAAGATAAAACATAAAAAGAAAGAATAGAAAAAGAAGTAATATAAACTGCAGAAGGAAGGGAAAATAAAGAAAAAGAAATGGAACTAGAGAAAGTTTATTCGTCAATGTTTTTTCTTCTATAGTTTCTGATGCCATTTTATCGGAACAAAAAGATAAGCATGTGAAGGAAATAAACCAATGTCCATGTTTGAAAAGGAAGTTTGTTCATAGTGCTTTATTATGCATTTGATCCGTCGATAAGAAGCAGATTCGTCAACCACAATGCATGGAATTATTTATTGTTAGATATCAAGGTGGGATACTATTGCCAAGAAATGTTATCGACGGATTGCAACCATTGGAAAGTAACAAATATCAAGTTGAATTTGATCCTGGAGGAAGAGAATTATTTTCAACTTGTGAAAAAATAAAAGTCATTCAGAAGATCATAATAAACTTACATCAAAACTGGTGTCTTAAGATTCGGGACAAATCTTCTCGAAGAAGGAGGGTATGATGTGAATTGCAAATGGGTCAAATGGAGGATGACTAATGCGCCGTGTTGATGCAATTTCTTTTATTTAAATAAGGGCCCAATGCTTTGTAGAATTGGCTGACCAAATTTTGTTTTGGCTTAACCAATTAATGGGCTTTGGTTTTGCTTTATTTTCAAGTTGAAATAATGGTCCATATATGCCAACTTAAGAACCAACCTTTGGAAGATCAAGAGGACCTTTGCCGAAAGTTTGTGGATGACTTTTGGTAGCCTTAAATTCAGTTACAATCAACCATTAAGTAGCGGATCATTAATAGCTTGATTGGATCATTAATTAATAGCTTTAAGTGGGTTGTAATTGAAATTTATGTGTCTTTTGTAATTCTGATGCTTAAACCTCCTATATAAGTTGAACCATTTTCATCAATGAGTGCAAGCTGTGTTTTATTCAGAAAATAAACGAGTTTTATCTCATCTATCTTAGTGAGAGTGATTCTCCTAAGTTCTTGAGTGATTCAAGAATCTCCGAGTTTTATCAAAGTTCCTTTATCCCTTTATGTGTTTAAACTCTTAGGCTTATCTTCCATTCTTGGAAGTGTGATGTCAATCAATTTCTGCTCCATCTTCTTATACGTTTCCACTTTCTCGTTTTAAATAATTTCTCAAATTTCTTTCTTATTAGCATTCCAACCTTGAAAGATCAGTAAAACGAATTGAACCCTTTCTATTCACATCATTTGGTATTCTGATCCTGGCTATGTAGATTTGGTATAGGAATGGAAGTTTATCATACAAGGTGTTTAACCGAAGGCCACCCATGTTTAGTTGCATTCGATTACGAAAGCGAAAACAATGTTGTGAGCCAAAGATTGGTGGAGAAACTCCAGTTACCAACAACCTTTCATCTGAATCAAGCATGGCTCAAATTTAGTACATGGCAATGTGTGAAAGAAGTATTATGTGATATTGCTCCCATGGACTCTTGTCATCTGCTTTTGGGATGGGCATGGCTTCTTTTTAAAACACTCCATCTTGATTAACGTTCCTTTTATTTGAGGCATGAGGGACATCAAAAGAAGTAGAAATTTATGACACCAAGACAAGTCAGTAAGGATCAACGTAGGCTGAAGGAGAAAACAAAAAAAGAAAGAATAGAAAAAGAAGTAATATAAACTCCAGAAGGAAGGGAAAATAAAGAAAAAGAAATGAAAATAGAGAAAGTTTATTCGTCACTGTTTTTTCTTCTACAGTTCTTGATGTCATTTTACAGGAACAAAAGGATAACCATGTGAAGGAAACACACCAACTTCCATGTTTGAAAAGAAAGTTTGTTCGTAGTGCTTTATTATGCATTTGATCCGTCGATAAGAAGCAGATTCGTCAAACACAATGCATGGAATTATTTATTGTTACATATCAAGGTGGGATACTGTTGCCAAGAAATGTTATGGACGGATTGCAACCATTGGAAAGTAACAAATATCAAGTTGAATTTGATCCTGGAGGAAGAGAATTAGTTTCAACTTGTGAAAAAATAAAAGTCATTCAGAAGATCATAATAAACTTACATCAAAACTAGTTCTTAAGATTCGGGACAAATCTTCTCGAAGAAGGAGGGTATGATGTGAATTGCAAATGGGTCAAATGGAGGATGACTAATGCGCCGTGTTGATGCAGTTTCTTTTATTTAAATAAGGGCCCAATGCTTTGTAGAATTGGCTGACCAAATTTTGTTTTGGCTTAACCAATTAATGGGCTTTGGTTTTGCTTTATTTTCAAGTTGAAATAAGGGTCCATATATGCCAACTTAAGAACCAACCTTTGGAAGATCAAGAGGACCTTTGCCGAAAGTTTGTGGATGACTTTTGGTAGCCTTAAATTCAGTTACAATCAACCATTAAGTAGCGGATCATTAATAGCTTGATTGGATCATTAATTAATAGCTTTAAGTGGGTTATAATTAAAATTTATGTGTCTTTTGTAATTCTGATGCTTAAAGCTCCTATATAAGTTGAACCATTTTCATCAATGAAGGCAAGCTGAGTTTTATTCAGAAAATAAACGAGTTTTATGTCATCTATCTTAGTGAGAGTGATTCTCCTAAGTTCTTGAGTGATTCAAGAATCCATGAGTTTTATCAAAGTTCCTTTATCCCTTTGTGTGTCTAAACTCTTAGGCTTATCTTCCATTCTTCGAAGTGTGATTTCTATCAATTTCAGGTCCATCTTCCTATAGGTTTCCACTTTCTCGTTTTAAATAATTTCTCAAATTTCTTGCTTATTAGCATTCCAACGTTGAAAGATCAGTAAAACAAATCGAACCCTTTGGATTCACATCATTTGGTATTCAGAGCCTGGCTATGTAGATTTGGTATAGGAATGGATTTTTATTATACAAGGTGTTTAACCGAAGGCCACCCATGTTTAGTTGCATTCGATTACGAAAGCGAAAACAATGTTGTGAGCCAAAGATTGGTGGAGAAACTCCAGTTACCAACAACATTTCATCTGAATCAAGCATGGATCAAATTCAGTACATGGCAATGTGTGAAAGAAGTATTATGTGATATTGCTCCCATGGACTCTATCGTCTTCTTTTGGGATGGGCATGTCTTCGTTTTAAAACACTCCAACTTGATGAACGTTCCATTTATTTGAGGCATGAGGGACATCAAAAGAAGTAGAAGTTTATGACACCAAGACAAGTCAGTAAGGATCAACGTACGCTGAAAGAGAAAACAGAAAAAAAAAGAATAGAAAATGAAGTAATGTAAACTTCAGAACGAAGGGAAAATAAAGAAAAAGAAATGGAACTAGAAAAAGTTTTTTCGTCAATGTTTATTCTTCTACAGTTTGAGATGCCATTTTACAGGAACAAAAGGATAAGCATGTGAAGGAAACACACCAACTTCCATGTTTGAAAAGGAAGCTTGTTCATAGGGCTTTATTATGCATTTGGTCTGTCGATAAGAAGCAGATTGGTTAAACACAATGCATGGAATTATTTATTGTTACATATCAAGGTGGGATACTGTTGCCAAGAAATGTTATCGACGGATTGCAACCATTGGAAACTAACAAATATCAAGTTGAATTTGATCCTGGAGGAAGATAATTAGTTTCAACTTGTGAAAAAATAAAAGTCATTCAGAAGATCATAATAAACTTACATCAAAACTAGTGTCTTAAGATTTGGGATAAATCTTCTCGAAGAAGGAGGGTATGATGTGAATTGCAAATGGGTCAAATGGAGGATGACTAATGCGCCGTGTTGTTGCAGTTTCTTTTATTTAAATAAGGGCCCAATGCGTTGTCAAATTGGCTGACCAAATTGTGTTTTGGCTTAACCATTTAATGGCCTTTAGTTTTGCTTTATTTTCAAGTTGAAATAAGGGTCCATTTATGCCAACTTAAGAACCAACCTTTGGAAGATCAAGAGGACCTTTGCTGAAAGTTTGTGGATGACTTTTGGTAGCCTTAAACTCAGTTACAATCAACGATTAAGTAGCGGATCATTACTTGCTGGAGGGGATCATTAATTAATACCTTTAAGTGGGTTGTATTTGAAATTTATGTGTCTTTTGTAGTTTTGATGCTTAAACCTCCTATGTAAGTTGAACCATTTTCATCAATGAAGGCCAGCTGTGTTTTATTCAGAAAATCAACGAGTTTTATCTCATCTATCTTAGTGAGAGGGATTCTCCTAAGTTCTTAAGTGATTCAAGAATCCCCGAGTTTTATCAAAGTTCCTTTATCCCTTTGTGTGTTTAAACTCTTAGGCTTATCTTCCATTCTTGGAAGTGAGATGTCTATCAATTTCCGCTCCATCTTCTTATATGTTTCCACTTTCTCATTTTAAATAATTTCTCAAATTTCTTGCTTATTAGCATTCCAACGTTGAAAGATCAGTAAAACGAATCGAACCCTTTGTATTCACATCATTTGGTATTCAGAGCCTGGCTATGTAGATTTGGTATAGGAATGGAAGTTTATTATACAAGGTGTTTAACCGAAGGCCACCCATGTTTAGTTGCATTCGATTACGAAAGCAAAAACAATGTTGTGAGCCAAAGATTGGTGGAGAAACTCCAGTTACCAACAACTTTTCATCTGAATCAAGCATGGATCACATTCAGTACATGGCAATGTGTGAAAGAAGTATTATGTGATATTGCTTCCAATGACTCTTGTCATCTTCTTTTGGGATGGGCATGGCTTCGTTTTAAAATACTCCATCTTGATGACCGTTCCTTTTATTTGAGGCATGAGGGACATGAAAAGAAGTAGAAGTTTATGACACCAAGACAAGTCAGTAAGGATCAACGTAGGCTGAAGGAGAAAAAAGAAAAAGAAAGAATGGAAAAAGAAGTAATATAAAGTGCAGAAGGAAGGGAAAATAAAGAAAAAGAAATGAAACTAGACAAAGTTCATTCGTCAATGTTTTTTCTTCTACAGTTCTTCATGTCATTTTACAGGAACAAAAGGATAAGCATGTGAAGGAAACACACCAACTTCCATGTTTGAAAAGGAAGCTTGTTGGTAGTGCTTTATTATGCATGTGATCCGTCGATAAGAAATAGATTCGTCAAACACAATGCATGGAAATTATTTATTATTACATATCAAGGTAGGGTACTGTTGCCAAGAAATGTTATCGAGGGATTGAAACCATTGGAAAGTAACAAATATCAAGTTGAATTTGATCCTGGAGGAAGAGAATTAGTTTCCACTTGTGAAAAAATAAAACTCCTTCACAAGATCATAATAAACTTACATCAAAACTAGTCTCTTAACATTCGGGACAAATCTTCTCGAAGAAGGAGGGTACGATGTGAATTGCATATGGGTCAAATGGAGGATGACTAATGCGCTGTGTTGTTGCAGTTTCTTTTATTTAAATAAGGGCCCAATGCCTTGTAAAATTGGCTGACCAAATTATGTGTTGGCTTAACCAATTGATGAAGGATTATCTTGTTCCTTTTTAAGAATATTGAATATGGTGTGAGTTGATTAAGAAAGCTAAGTGAAATCCCCACTGGACATTAAGATAGCAAGCTATCTAGATGTGAAGGTTCCTTTCACAAAGCTCAAGAGAAGAAGATGATAGATTGATTCAAAAGAAAAAGAAAACGGAAAGCACATAAACCATAGAAAACCAAGAACAATTAAAGGAAGAAGAAAACATAAAATGGAAAGGAAAGAAATGGTAAAAATGTGAGAAGCACGCCACTACAAGGCTAGGCTAGAAGCCATGGCAACCTTGAAGATGAGTGGATGTGTGCCGCCACTTGCTATGCAAGATAAGGCTTAAAAGTATTCACTCCCTAAGGAGGAAACTCTCACAAATGGTTGAGACACAAGAGTGTTTTTACTTCAAAATGTTCAACCCTTTTACATGTCTAGGAGCACCCCTTATATAGAAGAGTTTAGGGGCCTCTAAGTAAATAAAAGATACCTAAGGATGTCTCTACAAAAACCTAACCCTAGCTTCTAGAAACTAGGTCAAATAAGGTTACAAAAATGAGAGACAAAAGAGCCAACTATGGTGTGTGCAAGGCTAATTTCGTTCTAGCACAAAAGGAGACAAATAATGTGTCTCATATGTCTCTAAAAAGTGGCCAAAGTGTGCTAAAAACAAAGGAGACCAAAGGTACATAGGTACACTTGTCTTAGGCCTTTTACTTTATGCTTTATGCCTTTGCTTTACTCTCTCCTCCACATCATTTATGCTCCCCAATCACCATGCGCCACCTAGCCTTGCTTTCTTACTCCTAATTAACATACAAAGCAAATAAACATAGATTAGCATGTTGGCTTAAGTCAAGTCAACTATAGTCAACAAGTCAAACCTACTCAAAGGTCAACAAGTCAACTAAAGTTGATTCAACTAAGTCAACTTAGGGAATCATAAATAACAAACACAAATGAAAAGGATGAAGGATTAGTGAACTTCCTTTCTAAATATGCTTAGTCTTTTTAAGCATGTGCCTCCATCCTTGGTTGGGTCAATCCTTCATCACCAATTAATGGGCTTTAGTTTTGCTTTATATTAAGGTTGAAATAAGGGTCCATATAGGCCAACTTAAGAACCAACCTTTGGAAGATCAAGAGGACTTTTGCTCAAAAGTTTGTGGATGACTTTTGGTATCCTTAAATTCAGTTACAATCAACCATTAAGTAGCTGATCATTACTAGCTCGAGCGGATCATTAATTAATAGCTTTAAGTGGGTTGTAATTGAAATTTATGTGTCTTTTGTAGTTCTGATGCTTAAACCTCCTATATAAGTTGAACCATTTTCATCAATGAAGGCCAGCTGTGTTTTATTCAGAAAATCAACGAGTTTTAGCTCATCTATCTTAGTGAGAGGGATTCTCCTAAGTTCTTAAGTGATTCAAGAATCCCCGAGTTTTATCAAAGTTCCTTTATCCCTTTGTGTGTTTAAACTCTTAGGCTTATCTTCCATTCTTGGAAGTGAGATGTCTATCAATTTCCGCTCCATCTTCTTATATGTTTCCACTTTCTCATTTTAAATAATTTCTCAAATTTCTTGCTTATTAGCATTCCAACGTTGAAAGATCAGTAAAACGAATCGAACCCTTTGTATTCACATCATTTGGTATTCAGAGCCTGGCTATGTAGATTTGGTATAGGACTGGAAGTTTATTGTACAAGGTGTTTAACCGAAGGCCACCCATGTTTAGTTGCATTCGATTACGAAAGCAAAAACAATGTTCTGAGCCAAATATTGGTGGAAAAACTCCAATTACCAACAACCTTTCATCTGAATCAAGCATGGATTACATTCAGTACATGGCAATGTGTGAAAGAAGTATTATGCGATATTGCTCCCATTGACTCTTGTCATCTTCTTTTGGGATGGGCATCGCTTTGTTTTAAAACACTCCATCTTGATGAACGTTCCCTTTATTTGAGGCATGAGGGAAAACAAAAGAAGTAGAAGTTTATGACACCAAGACAAGTCAGTAAGGATCAACGTAGGTTGAAGGAGAAAACAGAAAAAGAAAGAATAGAAATGAAGTAATGTAAACTTCAGAACGAAGGAAAACAAAGAAAGCGAAATGGAACTAGAGAAAATTTATTCGTCAATGTTTTTTCTTCTACAGTTTGTGATGTCATTTTACAGGAACAAAAGGATAAGCATGTGAAGGAAACACACCAACTTCCATGTTTGAAAAGGAAGCTTGTTCGTAGTGCTTTATTATGCATTTGGTTCGTCGATAAGAAGCGAATTCGTCAAACACAATGCATGAAATTATTTATTATTACATATCAAGGTGGGGTACTGTTGTCAAGAAATGTTATCGACGGATTGCAACCATTGGAAAGTAACAAATATCAAGTTGAATTTGATCCTGGAAGAAAAGAATTAGTTTCAACTTGTGAAAAAATAAATGTCCTTCACAAAATCATAATAAACTTACATCAAAACTAGTGTCTTAAGATTCGGGACAAATTGATGAAGGATTGACCCCAACCAAGGATGGAGGCACATGCTTAAGAAGCTTAAGCATGTTTAGAAAGGAAATTCACTAATCCTTCATCCCTTTCATTTGTGTTTGTTAATTTGGATTCCCTAAGTTGACTTAGTTGAATCAACTTTAGTTGACTTGTTGACCTTTGACTAGGTTTGACATGTTGACTATAGTTGACTTTACTTAAGCGAACATGATAATCTATGTTTATTTACTTTGTAGGTTAATTAGGAGTAAGAAAACAATGCTAGGTGGTGCATGGTGATTGGGGAGCATAAATGATGTGGAGGTGATGAAGGATTATCTTGTTCCTTTTTAAGATTATTGAATATGATGTGAGTTGATTAAGAAAGCTAAGTGAAATCCCTACTGGACATTAAGATAGCAAGCTATCTAGATGTGAAGGTTCCTTTCACAAAGCTCAAGAGAAGAAGATGATGGATTGATTCAAAACAAAAAGGAAATGGAAAGCACATAAACCATAGAAAACCAAGAACAATTAAAGGAAGAAGAAAACATGAAATGGAAAGGAAAGAAATGGTAAAAATGTGAGAAGCACACCAGTACAAAGCTAGGCTAGAAGCCATGGCAACCTTGAAGATGAGTGGATGTGTGCCGCCACTTGCTATGCAAGATAAGGCTTAAAAGTTTCACTCCCAAGGGAGGAAACTCTCACAAATGGTTGAGACACAAGAGTGTTTTTACTTCAAAATGTTCAACCCTTTTACATGTCTAGGAGCACCCCTTATATAGAAGAGTTTAGGGGCCTCTAAGCAATTAAAAGATACCTAAGGATGTCTCTACAAAAACCTAATCCAAGCTTCTAGAAACTAGGTCAAATAAGTTTACAAAAATGAGAGACAAAAGAGCCAACTATGGTGTGTGTAAGGCTAATTTCGTTCTAGCACAAAAGGAGACAAAGAATGTGTCTCATATGTCTCCAAAAAGTGGCCAAAGTGTGCTAAAAACAAAGGAGACCAAAGGTACATAGGTACACTTGTTTTATGCCTTTTACTTTATGCTTTATGCCTTTGCTTTACTCTCTCATCCACATCATTTATGCTCCCCAATCACCATGCGCCACCTAGCATTGCTTTCTTACTCCTAATTAACCTACAAAGCAAATAAACATAGATTAGCATGTTGGCTTAAGTCAAGTCAACTATAGTCAACAAGTCAAACTTAGTTAAAGGTCAACAAGTCAACTAAAGTTGATTCAACTAAGTCAACTTAGGGAATCAAAAATAACAAACACAAACGAAAGGGATGAAGGATTAGTGAACTTCCTTTCTAAACATGCTTAGTCTTCTTAAGCATGTGCCTTCATCCTTGGTTGGGGTCAATCCTTCATCAGGAGGAGAGAGTAAAGCAAAGGCATAAAGCATAAAGTAAAAGGCATGAAGCAAGTGTACCTATGTACCTTTGGTCTCCTTTGTTTATAGCACACTTTGACCACTTTTTGGAGACATATGAGACACATTCTTTGTCTCCTTTTGTTCTAGAACGAAATTAGCCTTGCACACACCATAGTTAGGTCTTTTGTCTCTCATTTTTGTAACCTTATTTGACCTAGTTTCTAGAAGCTAGGGTTAGGTTTTTGTAGAGACATCCTTTGGTATCTGTTTTTTGCTTAGAGGCCCCTAAACTCTTCTATATAAGGGGTGCTCCTAGACATGTAAAAGGGTTGAACATTTTGAAGTAAAAACACTCTTGTGTCTCAACCATTTGTGAGAGTTTCCTCCCTTGGGAGTGAAACTTTTAAGCCTTATCTTGCATAGCAAGTGGCGGCACACATCCACTCATCTTCAAGGTTGCCATGGCTTCTAGCCTAGCCTTGTAGTGGTGTGCTTCTCACATTTTTACCATTTCTTTCCTTTCCATTTTATGTTTTTCTTCTTCCTTTAATTGTTCTTGGTTTTCTATGGTTTATGTGCTTTCTATTTCCTTTTTGTTTTGAATCAATCCATCATCTTCTTCTCTTGAGCTTTGTGAAAGGAACCTTGACATCTAGATAGCTTGCTATCTTAATGTCCAGTGGGGATTTCGCTTAGCTTTCTTAATCAACTCACACCATATTCAATAATCTTGAAAAGGAACAAGATAATCCTTCATCACAAATCCTCTCGAAGAAGGAGGGTATGATGTGAATTGCATATGGGTAAAATGGAGGATGACTAATACGCCGTGTTGTTGCAGTTTCTTTTATTTAAATAAGGGCCTAATGCCTTGTAAAATTGGCTGACCAAATTGTATGTTGGCTTAACCAATTAATGGGCTTTAGTTTTGCTTTATTTTCAAGTTGAAATAAGGGTCCATATATGCCAACTTAAGAACCAACCTTTGGAAGATCAAGAGGACCTTTCCTGAAAGTTTATGGATGACTTTTGGTAGCCTGAAATTCAGTTACAATCAACCATTAAGTAGCGGATCATTACTAGCTTGAGCGGATCATTAATTAATAGCTTTAAGTGGGTTGTAATTGAAATTTATGTGTCTTTTGTAGTTCTGATGCTTAAACCTCTTATATAAGTTGAACCATTATCATCAATTAAGGCAAGCTGTGTTTTATCCAGAAAATAAACGAGTTTTATCTCATCTATCTTAGTGAGAGTGATTATCCTAATTTCTTCAGTGATTCAAGAATCCCGATTTTTACCAAAGTTCCTTTATCTTCCATTCTTGGAAGTGTGATGTCTATCAATTTCCGCTCCATCTTCTTATATGTTTCCACTTTCTCGTTTTAAATAATTTCTCAAATTTCTTGCTTATTAGCATTCCAACGTTGAAAGATCAGTAAAACGAATCGAACACTTTGGATTCACCTCATTTGGTATTCTGAGCCTGGCTATGTAGATTTGGCATAAGAATGGAAGTTTATCATACAAGGTGTTTAACCGAAACCCACCCATGTTTAGTTGCATTCGATTACGAAAGCGGAAACAATGCTGTGAGCCAAAGATTGGTGGAGAAACTCCAGTTACCGACAACCTTTCATCTGAATCAAGCATGGACCAAATTGAATCCATGGCAATGTGTGAAAGAAGTATTATGTGATATTGCTCCCATTGACTCTTGTCATGTTCTTTTGGGATGGGCATGACTTCGTTTTAAAACACTCCATCTTGATGAACGTTCCCTTTATTTGAGGCATGAGGGACATCAAAAGAAATAGAAGTTTATGACACCAAGACAAGTCACTAAAGATCAACGTAGGCTGAAGGAGAAAACAGAAAAAGAAAGAATAGAAAATGAAGTAATGTAAACTTCAGAACGAAGGGAAAAGAATGAAAAAGAAATGGAACTAGAGAAAATTTATTCGTCAATGTTTTTTCTTCTCCAGTTTGTGATGTCATTTTATAGGAACAAAAGGATAAGCATGTGAAGGAAACACACCCACTTCCATGTTTGAAAAAGAAGCTTGTTTGTAGTGCTTTATTATGCATTTGGTTCGTCGATAAGAAGCGAATTCGTCAAACACAATGCATGGAATTAGTTATTATTACATATCAAGGTGGGGTAATGTTGTCAAGAAATGTTACCGACGGATTGCAACCATTGGAAAGTAATAAATATCAAGTTGAATTTGATCCTGCAAGAAGAGAATTAGTTTCAACTTGTGAAAAAATAAATGTCCTTCACAAAATCATAATAAACTTACATCAAAACTAGTGTCTTAAGATTCGGGAAAAATCTTCTCGAAGAAGGATGGTATGATGTGAATTGCATATAGGTCAAATGGAGGATGACTAATGCGTTGTGTTGTTGCAGTTTCTTTTATTTAAATAAGGGCTCAATGCCTTGTAAAATTGGCTGACCAAATTGTGTTTTGGCTTAACCAATTAATGGGCTTTAGTTTTGCTTTATTTTCAAGTTGAAATAAGTGTCCATATATGCCAACTTAAGAGCCATCCTTTGGAAGATCAGGAGGACTTTTGCTCAAAACTTTGTGGATGACTTTTGGTAACCTTAAATTCAATTACAATCAACCATTAAGTAGCAGATCACTACTAGCTTGAGCGGATCATTAATTAATAGCTCTAAGTGGGTTGTAATTGAAATTTATGTGTCTTTTGTAGTTCTGATGCTTAAACCTCCTATTTAAGTTGAACCATTTTCATCAATGAAGGCAAGCTGTGTTTTATTCATAAAATAAACGAGTTTTATCTTATCTATCTTTGTGAGAGTGACTTATGCTAAATTCTTGAGTGATTCAAGAATCCCCGAGTTTTACCAAAGTTCTTTTATCCCTTTGTGTGTTTAAACTCTTAGGCTTATCTTCCATTCTTGGAAGTGTGATGTCTATCAATTTTCGCTCCATCTTCTTATATGTTTCAACTTTCTCGTTTTAAATAATTTCTCAAATTTCTTGCTTATTAGCATTCCAACGTTGAAAGATCAGTAAAACGAATCGAACCCTTTGTATTCACATCATTTGGTATTAAGAGCCTGGCTATCTAGATTTGGTATAGGAATGGAAGTTTATTATACAAGGTGTTTAACCGAAGGCCACCCATGTTTAGTTGGATTTGATTACGAAAGCGAAAACAATGTTATGAGCCAAAGATTGATGGAGAAACTCCAGTTACCAACAACCTTTCATCTGAATCAAGCATGGATCACATTCAGTACATTGCAATGTGTGAAAGAAGTATTATGTGATATTGCTCCCATGGACTCTTGTCATCTTTTTGGATGGGCATGGCTTTGTGTTAAAATACTCCATCTTGATGAACGTTCCCTTTATTTGAGGCATGAGGGACATCGAAAGAAGTAGAAGTTTATGACACCAAGACAAGTCAGTAAGGATCAACGTGGGCTGAAGGAGAAAACAAAAAAAGAAAGAATAGATAATGAAGTAATGTAAACTTCAGAACGATGGGAAAAGAAAGAAAAAGAAATGGAACTAGAGAAAATTTATTCGTCAATGTTTGACCACGAATTAGGTCTGCATGAGAGGAGGCCAGCCGCTCCATCATCTTCAACCTCCCTTCAAAACCTCCATTTTCGTTCTCCAAGCTTCCATAGACGTCCCCCTTGCGGTTTTTCACGTTTTTGGCTCATTTTTACCGTTTTTATGCATATTTGACAGCACCCATTGAGGGTTTTACGTTTGGAATTCGTTTTCTTGCTTGGGCAGTTCGTTTTGTGGGTTTTATTGACTTGGAACAATACCCATTCATGGGGTTTTCGCATTTATATATGATAACACCGTTTTGCATTCCATTTAAGCTTTGAAATCTCAATTTTTGCTCTTAAATTGCGTTTTCAGATTTGATAAGTTAGGGTTCTTGGTTCTGATTTTTGTGATTTCAGTTTTGAAGTGTTTAATTACTCATTTCCATGTCTAGCTAAATTTGTGTATTGACTCCTTGATGAAAAATGCAATGAAGCTTTGAGGTTGTGCTTGTTTTGTGAAATCTGCCATGTTTTGTTCTGAATTCGTGGAATGCATGTGGTGAATCTGTCAATGCTTAATTTACATAGTAATTGCATGTGTTTTGTTTAAGATACGTTCATGCTTAATGTATGTAGCTTGGCTGTCACGAATTTAAGGATGTGTGCATTGCTTAATTGCATAATGAAGCTAGATTGTAATTTTCGCTAGTGAATTATTATCTAGTGGATTGAGACAAGGCAGGGTTGGTGTTAATTTGGTGGCCTATGATAAGTGAAATTGCGTTTGAATCAGGGATGTCAATACGGTTTTAGTCACTGTAGCATTTAAATTAATCTATTGATTAGCATTCCGAATCTGTCTGCCAACCTCCCCCCCTCTATGTTTTATTGTTGTGTTCATCTGGAAATTTCGCTTTAAATGAAAATATTGGTCGTTCGGAGACGACTTGGTTCACTTTCATATACTATATTTAATATGTTTTAATTTGGTGGGGTACGACCTCTATCAAATTTGGCGCCGTTGCCGGGGACCAATCGTTTCCTTCATAGTAAAATTTCCAGTGTGTTTGTGTTTTGTGTGTGTAGTTCAAGTGTGGTTGAGTTGGTATATGTTCATTGTGATGTTAATGTTGTGTTAAGTTCAGTGCCTGTTTCCATTTCTGTGTGTTTCTGTGTAGTGTAGTGAATAGTGTCGCGGCGCGCATGAATAGTGTCATTTGTAGTAGTGAATAGTGTTTGAATAGTGTCCGAATCTGGCATTTAACTTCTGGATTTTTGTTTCGATAGCTACGGAGCTTGTTTTGACTTGAAATATTTTTCCCCCATTTCTAAGACGTTGAACTTGATAGGAAAAATAGCTACAGCAGTTGGTATGGTCTGAGTTAAGAGATTCAAAAAATTTTTGGACTGATTTTTAGTGAAACTTCAGAGGACCATAACTTTTGGTCTGGTTATCAGAATCACTATTATTTTATATGGATTTGGGGTAGAATTTGATTTCCTACCTTGTCGTAACCCGCTTTGCCGGTTTGCAAACTCAGATTTTCCAGAAAATGCCATTTTCTACATTTCAGCAATGTTTTTTGTGATTTTTCTTCATTTTTTTTACTTTTGAAAAATTGAAAAAAATACTTGTGCTTTGAGTTTTGATCTGATTTTTTTTGTGCTTCTGTTTGACCACTCAAAGGAATATCCTACCAATTTTCAAGTCATTTGAAGGTCGTTTGAGTATACTTGTAGTTATACCCTTTGTTGTGCCAATATCACTACAATTAGTGCTTTTTGGTGCATGACTAGGGGAAACCCAAGTGAATTACAACCATTTGACCCTGAAATTGATAGGACATTCCACAGAGGAAGTAAGCATCTTAGGAATCCATCTTTGCATGCTGAATATTCAGTGACTTTTCCTGATTCTTCTGATTCTCATCACATTCCTGACACTCCTCATTCTTTGCATTCTGAGCATACTGTATATTCTGAGCATTTTCATACTGATAACATGGCTCAACCTCCTCCACCTCATGAGAGAACCATGAGTGAGCTCACTGCACCAGAGTTCACTTATGATAGTTTATGCATATAATACCCTGAGGAGGAGGTTCCATATGTGCTGAAAACTGGTTTAATACAGTTGTTGCCAAAGTTTCATGGTCTTGCAGGTGAGGACTCGTGCAAACACTTGAAGCAGTTTCATGTCGTCTGTTCCACCATGAAGCCTGCAGATATACAAGAGGACCATGTATACTTGAAGGCTTTCCCTCATTCTTTGGAGGGTAATGCGAAAGACTGGCTGTACTACCTAGCACCCAGGTCAATCACAAGCTGGGATGACCTTAAGAGATTGTTCCTTGCCAAGTTCTTTCCTGCTTCAAGGACAACAGCCATAAGGAAGGAGATTTCTGGCATCAAGCAGCAATCTGGGGAGACCCTTTATGAGTATTGGGAGAGGTTCAAGAATCTCTGTTCAAGCTGTCCACACCATCAGATTTCTGAACATCTCCTGCTACAATATTTTTATGAAGGCTTGCACCACATGGATCGAAATATGATTGATGCCGCAAGTGGTGGTGCCCTTGGTAACATAACCCCAGCTGCAGCCAGACAATTAATAGAGAACATGGCTTCAAATTCTCAACAATTTGGCACAAGGAGTGTTGCCATAGTTGTTAGAGGTGTTCATGATGTAGGAGCAGCCGAGTACACAAAGAAGTTGGAAAGTAAGACTGATGCTCTTACCACACTGGTCAATCAACTTGCTTCCAATCAGAGAGCTCCAGCTGCAAGAGTTTGTGGCCTTTGTACATCTGTTGATCATTTTACAGACTCTTGCCCGCATTGCAACAACAGGCTTCTTCTTCTACACCAGTGGATACCCCTCAGGCCTATGCAGCAAATATTTTCAACAACAATAGGCCCCAACAGCAACAACAAAACCACAATGATTTGTCAACCAATAGATATAATCCAGGATGGAGGAATCACCCTAATTTGAGATGGGGAAACCAGGGTAACCAGCAGCCCCAACAATTTCAAAATGTGCAACCACCTCCACAACAAAGAGTTGCACCTGCACCACAAGCTGCTCCTATTCCACCTGTACCCACACCAGCTCCTGCTGCAGCACCTGCACCTGTACCTGCACCTTCTTCTTCTACTTCATTGGAGGAGTTAGTCAGGATGATGACCCTTCAAAATATGCAATTTCAGCAGGAGACTAGGGCCTCAATCCAGAGTTTGACAAATCAAATGGGGCAGATGGCCACTCAGCTAAACCAGGCACAAGCTCAGAATTCTGACAAGCTTCCATCACAGACGGTGGAAAATCCTAGGAATGTGAGTGCCATTACTTTGAGATCTGGGAAGAACATTGAAGTTCCCACTTCCGATCCTACACCTCCAAAGGAAGCCGACCCTGCCACACTTCAGAGAAAGCGTGATGCTCATGCAACTGGTCCTTCCACATCTAGTGCGACTTCTACACCTTCCACCTCTACTGCTGAACCTTCCATACCTCTTCCTTTCCCTCCAAGAGCCATTCCAAGCAAAAAGATGGAAGAGGTTGACAGGGAGATCTTAGAAACTTTCAGGAAGGTGGAGGTGAACATACCTCTATTGGATGCCATTAAACAGATTCCCAGATATGCAAAGTTCTTGAAGGAGCTATGCACGCACAAAAGGAGGCTAAAAGGAAACGAAAAGATCAGCATGGGCAGAAACGTGTGAGCATTGATAGGTAAATCTGTTCCTCAGATTCCTGAGAAGTGCAAGGACCCAGGTACATTTTGTGTACCTTGCATCATAGGTAACAATAAATTTGAAAATGCAATGCTTGATCTTGGTGCTTCAATAAATGTTATGCCTCTATCTATTTTTAAATCTCTTTCTCTTGGACCCCTGCAACCTACGGGTGTGGTGATTCAGTTGGCAAATAGAAGTGTTGCCCACCCCGCAGGTTTGGTTGATGATGTTTTTGTTCGTATTGGTGAATTGATTTTCCCTGCTGATTTTTACATTCTTGACATGGAAGAGGGATTTTCACATGGTTCTGCACCAATCATTTTAGGCAGACCATTTTTGAAAACTGCACAAACCAAAATTGATGTCCATGCAGGTACTTTGTCCATGGAGTTTGATGATATTGTTGTGCGATTCAACATTCTAGATGCCATGAAACATCCTTCTGAGGATCATTCTGTTTTTCACGTGGATATTATTGATGATGCTGTTGATGGATTGATTTCTGATTTCCACTCTTTGCATGCATTAAAACATTCATCCGTGTCTGAGTTATCTGAATTTGCATGCATTGATGTTCTTGATTCTGATTCTGATTTTGCTTCTGATTCTGATGATGCTGAATATGATGTGGATAATATTGAATCTAATGAGTTTGACTCTCTGGATGTTGTACCTATTCACTTTGATGTTATACAATCAGGTTGCACTAACCATGTTGCACGAAGTACACATGCATTTGATTGTTATGCTCAGGTACAAGCTGTGGAACCCATTTCTCCCTCCCCTCTGGTTCCTGATATTCAGCCAGTATCCAGTACTCTAGAGTTGAAACCACTGCCAGACAACCTTAAGTATGTCTACTTAGAGGAGGAGGACAAACTGCCTGTCATCATTTCCACCTCCCTCACTGCTGAACAAGAGCAGAGGTTGTTGCAAGTTCTTAAGAAGCATAAGAAGGCAATTGGATGGACATTAGCTGACATCCCTGGTATTAGCCCATCAACATGCATGCACAGGATATTGTTGGAAGATGGAGCAAAGCCAGTGAGACAGCCACAGAGGCGACTCAACCTTGTCATCTCGGATGTTGTAAAGAAGGAGGTGACCAAGCTTCTACAAGCTGGGATCATCTACCCCATTTCTGACAGTCAGTGGGTTAGCCCCATCCATGTTGTTCCAAAGAAGACTGGCCTCACTGTAGTCAAGAATGAAAAAGAGGAGCTGATTCCAACAAGAGTGCAAAACAGTTGGAGGGTTTGCATTGACTACTGAAGGCTAAATCAAGAAACCAGAAAAGACCACTTCCCCCTGCCTTTTATTGATCAGATGCTTGAGCGCTTGGCAGGTAAGTCCCATTATTGCTTTCTTGATGGGTTTTCTGGTTATTTTCAAATTCACATTGCACCTGAGGACCAAGAGAAAACCACATTCACTTGCCCCTTAGGCACTTTTGCCTATAGGAGGATGCCGTTTGGCCTATGCAATGCCCCTGGCACATTCCAGCGGTGCATGCTAAGCATTTTTAGCGATTTCCTTGAAAAATGCATAGAGGTGTTTATGGACGACTTTACTGTATATGGGTCCTCATTTGATGCATGTTTGGATAGTTTGGACAGAGTTTTAAACAGGTGCATCCAATCTAACCTTGTTCTCAATTTTGAGAAATGTCATTTCATGGTAGAACAAGGCATAGTATTGGGGCACATAATTTCAAAAAAGGGCATTGAAGTTGACCCTGCCAAGATCTCAAATATTTCACAATTTCCTTACCCCTCTTCTGTACGAGAGGTTCGTTCTTTTCTTGGCCATGCAGGGTTTTACAGGCGCTTCATTCAAGACTTCAGTATAAGGCCCTCCCACTGTCCAACCTATTGCAAAAGGATGTTGATTTCATCTTTGATGAAAGATGCAAAGAGGCTTTTGATTGCCTCAAGAAGGCCCTGACCACAACTCCAATCATTCAGGCGCCCGACTGGACAGCCCCATTTGAGCTTATGTGTGATGCATCTAACTATGCATTAGGGGTTGTTCTAGCTCAAAGGATTGATAAGCAGCCGAGGGTAATCTACTACGCCTCCAGGACATTAGATGTTGCCCAATCAAATTACACCACAACAGAAAAAGAGCTCCTTGCGGTAGATTTTGCACTTGAAAAGTTTTGATCTTATCTGCTTGGTTCTCCTGTTGTTGTGTTTACTCACCATGCAGCTCTTAAGTACCTGTTGAAGAAGGCAGAATCAAAACCTCGGCTGATAAGATGGATGCTCTGGCTCCAAGAATTTGATTTGGAGATCCGTGATAGGACTGGAGCACAAAGCCTGGTTGCAGACCACCTAAGCAGGATTCAGAGGTCTACTGATGATGCTACACCGATCCGGGATGACTTTCCCGATGAAAGTTTGTTGACACTCTCTACTTCTTCCTCACCTTGGTTTGCTAACATTGTTAATTATCTTGCTGCTTCTGTTTTTCCTCCCCTAGCATCCAGAGCTCAATGTGATAAACTCAAGAGCGATGCTAGGTACTACATTTGGGATGACCCCTATCTGTGGAAAATGTGCAGTGATCAGGTTACCAGGAGATGCATTCCGGACCATGAGATTGACTCGGTCCTCAAATTTTGTCATTCATCTGCACCTGGTGGTCACCTTGGCACACAAAGGACAGCTCGTAAGGTGCTAGATTGCGGATTTTATTGGCCCACCATCTTCAAGGATGTGTGGAGGATTTGTAGCACATGTGAGGAATGCCAACGAGCAGGAGGAGCCATTTCTTGGAGACAACAGATGCCTCAACAACCCATGCTATTTTGTGAGGTGTTTGATGTCTGGGGTATAGATTTTATGGGCCCTTTCCCTGTCTCTTTTGGTTTCACTTACATCTTGCTTGCTGTTGATTATGTTTCAAAATGGGTGGAAGCCAAAGCCACTAGAACTAATGATGCTCGAGTTGTAGTGGACTTTGTTAGGTCTCACATATTTTGCAGGTTTGGAGTTCCTCGAGCTATTGTTAGTGACCAGGGCACCCATTTTTGCAACAGATCCTTGGGGGTTTTGCTTCAAAAGTACGGGGTTGTGCATAAACTTTCTACACCATATCACCCCAAACTAATGGGCAAGCCGAGATCTCAAACAGAGAAATCAAGAGGATCTTGGAGAAGATTGTGCAGCCCAACAGGAAGGATTGGAGCAATAGACTTGAGGACGCTCTATGGGCTCACAGGACTGCTTACAAGGCACCTATAGGGATGTCTCCTTATCGGGTTGTCTTTGGTAAGCCATGCCACCTTCCAGTGGAGATAGAGCACAGAGCCTACTGGGTTGTCAAGTCATGCAACTTCTCTCTTGATCAAGTTGTGGAGGAAAGGAAGCTGCAGTTGAACGAGTTGGATGAGATCGGTTTGGAGGCATATCAGAACTCTATGTTCTACAAGGAGAAGACTAAGAGATTCCATGATAGCTCCATTGCTAGAAAGGAGTTTGTTGTTGGTAAGCAAGTTTTACTGTATAACTCCAGACTTGGACTCATGGGGGGTAAGTTGAGATCAAAGTGGATTGGTCCTTTTGTTGTCACTAATGTTTATCCTTATGGTGCAGTTGAAATCAAAAGTCAGTCCACAGATAAGAGCTTCAAAGTGAATGGGCATCGTCTTAAGCCATTCCTCAGCAATCCTACCTTGGTGGATACTGTTGTGGAGGAAACTTCCCTGCTTGACCCCACTGCTGTTTCACCATGATTCAGGGAGTTTTATTTCCCCTTCTTCTTTACTTTTATTGCACTTGTCCAAGTCTGTCTGTCTGTTGTTGTTTCTGTTTGTTTGTTTCATTATTGTTAATTTGTGTTAATTAGTGTGATGTTTTTGTTTTCTGTTTGGGACACTCACTTCACTTTTGGAGGATGAGTTGTTGGTTATTCTGTGAACTGTTATCCTTGCTTTGTCTTTGCATGTCAACTTGCTTTTGGAATTAGTTTACCCTGTGTAAGAATTTGAGCCACTCTCTGTTCTTTGATTATGTGATATATGCCTCTTGAATGCTTGCACAGTGGCCTTGGCTTGACTCTTTCTGAATGCCTTTCTGATTCACATGCATGTTGGGATATGATTTAGGCAATTTTGTTCTGTGAGCCTACAACCAGATGAGCCTACCTTGAACTGTTTCCGTTGATACCCCTTTTTGAGCCTGCATACCCTTTCATTATTTTACAGCTCATTACAAGCCCTTAGCCTGAAAAACCATGATTATTCCTACCTTAGGAAATTTTGGAGCTTTGGAATTGTTTTGGGAATGGGTGCTCAATTAAGTGTGGTTGCGCACAACAAGTGTGGTTGTGCGCGCACTTGTTGTTGGTTCTTGGAATTGCTCATTTGTACACCAAAGTGGGTTTTCAAAATTGTTGTTTCTCTACATGTTCTCTGTATAGAAAAAGAAAAGAAAAAGAAAAAAAAAAGAAAAGAAATAAAAAGGAGTTTGGATTTGAGCATTGTGTGAGAACCAAAGTTGGAAATGTTGATGTTTGGGATTACTTTCATGATTGATTGAGACTTATTCCCCACTGCTCCTCTATTTCCTTGGTTGCTTAGCTACTTATCCATATGTTCCACACCTTGTCCTTAGCCCCATTACAACCTTGAAAAGTCCTTCTGATCTTGACCTGCATGTGTTTCTGGTTTGGTTGTTCGTTCTAGAGGCTTGCCAAGTCTGTTTGATGTTTGTTTTTCAAGGGTGCTTTGAGAGTAAACAATAGCCTAGAGATTTGAGTGATACAGTGCATATTTCGTGAGGTTATGTTGCTTTCAATTCTCTCCTTAAGCTGAACTGAGTACTTGACATGTTTTGAATTGCTTGGATGATGTTCATGGATACCTTGCAGCTTTGAATCCTTATGTGTTAGATGTGTTTCTGTTTGTCATGTGTCTGTTTGTCTTGTGTCTTTTTGTCTGTCTTGTTATGTTTGTGATGTCCTTGCTTTGCTTTACTCTTTAATTTTGCCCAAGAGTGCAAAAGGGTAAGTGTGGTCGATTTTGATGAGTCATTGTTTTCTTCTATTCCACTAGCCTTTGTGCACCCATTAGATAGTTGATTAGTGCTTAATTGTTCATCATTAGAGTGTTTTTCATCTGTTGGGCTTTATTGGGCCACTGTTCCGAATTTGGACTAATTTCACATTATTTGGCCTAATTTTTGTTTTTAATTATTTTTTAGGTATTTGGGTGAAGCAATTTTGGAGCTTGAACTTTAATATTTAGTTGAAGAGACTTTCCACATCATTGCCACATCATTTCCATGTCATTTCCACGTCAGCAAAGTCAATGGGTCAAAATTTGAGGCCTAGAGTGGCATTTTTGTAAATCTGAGTGGCAGAGTGGCAGTTTTGTAAATATGAGTGGCATGGGTGATATGACCACGAATTAGGTCTGCATGAGAGGAGGCCAGCCACTCCATCATCTTCAACCTCCCTTCAAAACCTCCATTTTCGTTCTCCAAGCTTCCATGGACGTCCCCCTTGCGGTTTTTCACGTTTTTGGCTCATTTTACCGTTTTTATGCATATTTGACAACACCCATTAAGGGTTTTACGTTTGGAATTCGTTTTCTTGCTTGGGCAGTTCGTTTTGTGGGTTTTATTGACTTGGAACAATACCCATTCATGGGGTTTTCGCATTTATATATGATAACACCGTTTTGCATTCCATTTAAGCTTTGAAATCTCAATTTTTGCTCTTAAATTGCGTTTTCAGATTTGATAAGTTAGGGTTCTTGGTTCTGATTTTTGTGATTTCAGTTTTGAAGTGTTTAATTACTCATTTCCATGTCTAGCTAAATTCGTGTATTGACTCCTTGATGAAAAATGCAATGAAGCTTTGAGGTTGTGCTTGTTTTGTGAAATCTGCCATGTTTTGTTCTGAATTCGTGGAATGCATGTGGTGAATCTGTCAATGCTTAATTTACAGAGTAATTGCATGTGTTTTTTTTAAGATACGTTCATGCTTAATGTATGTAGCTTGGCTGTCATGAATTTAAGGATGTGTGCATTGCTTAATTGCATAATGAAGCTAGATTGTAATTTTCGCTTAGTGAATTATTATCTAGTGGATTGAGACAAGGCAGGGTTGGTGTTAATTTGGTGGCCTATGATAAGTGAAATTGCGTTTGAATCAGGGATGTCAATACGGTTTTAGTCACTGTAGCATTTAAATTAATCTATTTATTAGCATTCCGAATCTGTCTGCCAACCCCCCCCACTCTGTGTTTTATTGTTGTGTTCATCTGGAAATTTCGCTTTAAATGAAAATATTGGTCGTTCGGAGACGACTTGGTTCACTTTCATATACTATATTTAATATGTTTTAATTTGGTGGGGTACGACCTCTATCATCCGTCGATAAGAAACAAATTCGTCAAACACAATGCATGGAATTATTTATTGTTACATATCAAGGTGGGGTACTGTTGCCAAGAAATGTTATCGACGGATTGCAACCATTGGAAAGTAACAAATATCAAGTTGAATTTGATCCTGGAGGAAGAGAATTAGTTTCAACTTGTGAAAAAATAAAACTCTTCACAAGATCATAATAAACTTACATTAAAACTAGTGTCTTAAGACTCAGGACAAATCTTCTCTAAAATGGAGGGTATGATGTGAATTGCATATTGGTCAAATGGAGGATGACTAATGCGCCGTGTTGATGCAGTTTCTTTTATTTAAATAAGGGCCTAATGCTTTGTAAAATTGGCTGACCAAATTGTGTTTTTCGTTTAACCAATTAATGGGCTATGGTTTTGCTTTATTTTCAAGTTGAAATAAGGGTCCATATATGCCAACAAACGAACCAACCTTTGGAAGATCAAGAGGACCTTTGCTGAAAGTTTGTGGATGACTTTTGGTAGCCTTAAATTCAGTTACAATCAACCATTAAGTATCCGATCATTGCTAGCTTGAGCGGATCATTAATTAATACCTTTTCGTGGGTTGTAATTGAAATTTATGTGTCTTTTGTAATTCTCATGCTTAAACCTCCTATATAAGTTGAACCATTTACATCAATGATGGCAAGCTGTGTTTTATTCAGAAAATAAACGAGTTTTATCTTATCTATCTTAGTGAGAGTGATTCTCCTAAGTTCTTGAGTGATTCAAGAATCCCCGAGTTTTATCAAAGTTCCCTTATCCCTTTGTGTGTTTAAACTCTCAGGCTTATCTTCCATTCTTGGAAGTGTGATGTCTTTCAATTTTCGCTCCATCTTCTTATATGTTTCCACTTTCTCGTTTTAAATAATTTCTCAAATTTCTTGCTTATTAGCATTCCAACGTTGAAAGATCAGTAAAACGAATCGGCCCTTTCTATTCACATCATTTGTTATTCTGATCCTGGCTATGTAGATTTGGTATAGGAATGGAAGTCTATCATACAAGGTGTTTAACCGAAGGCCACCCATGTTTAGTTGCATTGGATTACGAAAGTGAAAACTATGTTGTGAGCCAAAGATTGGTGGAGAAACTCCAATTACCAACAACCTTTCGTTTGAATCAAGCATGGATCAAATTTAGTACATGGCAAAGTGTGAAAGAAGAATTATGTGATATTGCTCCCATGGACTCTTGTCATCTTCTTTTGGGATGGGCATGGCTTCGTTTTAAAACACTCCATCTTGATGAACGTTCCCTTTATTTGAGGCATGAGGGACATCAAAAGAAATAGAAGTTTATGACACCAAGACAAGTCACTAAAGATCAACGTAGGCTGAAGGAGAAAACAGAAAAAGAAAGAATAGAAAAGGAAGTAATATAAACTGCAGAAGGAAGGGAAAATAAAGAAAAAGAAATGGAACTAGAGAAAGTTTATTCGTCAATGTTTTTTCTTCTATAGTTTGTGATGTCATTTTACAGGAACAAAAGGATAAGCATGTGAAGCAAACACACCAACTTCCATGTTTGAAAAGGAATCTTGTTTGTAGTGCTTTATTATGCATTTGTTCCGTCGATAAGAAACAGAGTCGTCAAACACAATGCATGGAATTATTTATTGTTACATATCAAGGTGGGGTACTGTTGCCAAGAAATGATCAAGGATTATCTTATTCCTTTTTAATATTATTGAATATGGTGTTAGTTGATTAAGAAAGCTAAGTGAAATCCCCACTGGACATTAAGATAGCAAGCTATCTAGATGTGAAGGTTCCTTTCGCAAAGCTCAAGAGAAGAAGATGATGGATTGATTCAAAACAAAAGGGAAATGGAAAGCACATAAACCATAGAAAACCAAGAACAATTAAAGGAAGAGGAAAACATAAAATGGAAAGGAATGAAATGGTAAAAATGTGAGAAGCACGCCACTACAAGGCTAGGCTAGAAGCCATGACAACCTTGAAGATGAGTGGATGTGTGCCGCCACTTGCTATGCAAGATAAGGCTTAAAAGTTTCACTCCCAAGGGAGGAAACTCTCACAAATGGTTGAGACACAAGAGTGTTTTTACTTCAAAATGTTCAACCCTTTTACATGTCTAGGAGCACCCCTTATATAGAAGAGTTTAGGGGCCTCTAAGCAAATAAAAGATACCTAAGGATGTCTCTACAAAAACCTAACCCTAGCTTCTAGAAACTAGGTCAAATAAGGTTACAAAAATGAGAGACAAAAGAGCTAACTATGGTGTGTGCAAGGCTAATTTCGTTCTAGCACAAAAGGAGACCAAGAATGTGTCTCATATGTCTCTAGAAAGTGGCCATAGTGTGCTAAAAACAAAGGAGACCAAAGGTACATAGGTACAATTGCTTTATGCCTTTTTCTTTATGCTTTATGCCTTTGCTTTACTCTCTCCTCCACATCATTTATGCTCCCCAATCACCATGTGCCACCTAGCATTGCTTTCTTACTCCTAATTAACCTACAAAGCAAATAAACATAGATTAGCATGTTGGCTTAAGTCAAGTCAACTATAGTCAACAAGTCAAACCTAGTCAAAGGTTAACAAGTCAACTAAAGTTGATTCAACTAAGTCAATTTAGGGAATCAAAAATAACAAACATAAATGAAAGGGATGAAGGATTAGTGAACTTCCTTTCTAAACATGCTTAGTCTTCTTAAGCATGTGCATCCATCCTTGGTTGGGGTCAATCCTTCATCATCCTCCCCTCCTTGGAGAGAATTTGACCACAAATTCTTTAAGCCTTTGTAGATGGAGCTTGACTTGATTTGGTGGAGGATTTGCGTCTCCCTTTTTTGAGCTCTTGTTCCATCCTTTCTAAGGATATTACCCTTAGCTTTAGTTAGGCCATCTTTATTTTCTAGAGTACTCTTCCTCTCTTGCTTGTTGTGCTTTGGGCCTTCCTTTTTTGGCTTGGGAAGAGAAGGAAGAGTGATGCACATCTTGCTTTGGAAGAATTTTTTTGTAGGCAAGTAACACCTTAGTGAAAGCTTGCCCATTTTCTTTTTCTTCTTTATCTTTTCTTATTATATTTCTATCCTTATTAACTTCTTGAGGTGATAGAGGTTGTAAAGTGGTCTTTTTCCCATTTATGAAGAAAATGTATTGGTTGGTATGACCATCATGTAAAGATTGTTTATCAAATTGCCATGGCCTACCTAGTAAGATATGTGTGACTTCCATGGGAACAACATCACATAACACCTCATCTTTATAGCTTCCTATGGAGAAGTTAATTAGGACTTGTTTATTGACATCTATTTCTCCCTCTTTACTTATCCAAGCAAGCTTGTAGGGCTTAGCATGAGGAATGGTCTCTAAGCTAAGCTTTTCCACCAACCTTGTGCTAGCTACATTAGTACTACTTCCTCCATCAATAATTAGAGAGCAAACCCATTTGTTAATTTTGCATCTAGATTGAAAAATATTTTCTCTTTGAGTTGGCTCAAGCTCACTTTGATCTTGACCTATCATGCGCCTTAATAACATAGGGTCTTTCTCAAAAATTTTAGTTTTACTAGAGGAAGAAGGTTCTTTTGAAAGAGAATGGGGAGATGAGTGTTCACTTTCAACATCATTACTCTTCTTTAAGATCATGGTCTTCTTGGTTGGGCAATTTAAAGCAATGTGATTATAACCCAAACATTTAAAACATTTAATAGAACTTGCACCAGTGCAGAAAGGGCCTTTGGCAGCGGTTGTTTTTAATATTCTGCACCGGTTCGGGAACCGAAGCATATTGGGGCGAGGCCAAAAGGTCATAGCTTTTTGCCTCGGTTAAGAACCGAAGCCATAGAGTCCCCTTCTGCCTCGGTTTTACGTTCCACCCGAGGCCATATGGGCTTCTTTTTTTTAAAAAAAAAAAATTTGATACCCCTTTGGCCTCGGTTTTGGGTTATACCCGAGGACATATGGGCTTTTTTCGATACCCTTTTTGCCTCGGTTTTGGATGCACCCGAGGCCATATGGGCTTCTTCTTTTTAAAAAAAAAAAATTCGATAACCTTTTGGCCTCGGTTTTGGTTGCACCCGAGGCCAAAAGTACGCTTTTTGCTTCGGTTCTGGTATGAACCGAGGCCTAATACGCTGTTTTTTTTATTAATGCTGTTTTTGATTTGTTGTTATTCCCACATTTAAACTTGCAAATTTTATTCAGCACCCAGCACAGACCAGAATAGACCAGAACAGAATATTTTAAAACACATCCACAATTCAAATTCATTTAAAAGACAATTACAAATCATTTACAATCAAGATACATGTTCTAATCAATAGTATTGTACATTTCAATTATATATTTCGCACATGCTATCCTACCAAACTTGATGGACTTTGCGGGAATTGCTGCAGGACTCTTGAATGTCTACAAAATAATAGATTAAGTTAAGTTAGTATATAAAAAGGAAATATTGCAAAGTATTCATTTTAATTCAAATATATATTACCGTTTCCCAATTTGTTGTAATACGAGCACGCACAGTGGTTGTCATCCATTGCATTATATAGTAACCACACTCATATGAGCCGGTTTGTCTATTACACTGCATTATATTAACAACGTTACAATTAATTAAGGAAGAAAATAAAGCAAACAATCATGAAGATATGGATAGAAATATCAAACCTGGAGAGAACACCATACAAGACCTTTTGCCTTAGCCGTTGATCTCCCTAACAACATGTTATGTGCAGCAATTGAACTATGATATAGGGAATAAGTTAGGATATTTTTATATAACATGTCATATTCATAAGATTGATATTGAGGTTCTTACCAATCTATCACTTGTCTAAGATGGTTGGGGGGAGGGCGATGCAAAGAGCAAAACCACACAGCAAGGTTCTCCCTTAGGGAAACCACAAGTAACTGCCAATGATGCCTGATAAGAAAATAAATTCATTGTTATGCATTAAAATGACTAATTATATTCATAAGTTAACAAAAATGACTTACCGAGCAACATAAGGGACAAAATAAATTTCTTTTCCACGTTGAAAGCATTTGGTCACATATGCTTGGATGTCATCAAACTTGTTGCCTTCATGGGTGAGTTGGGGGTCTATAAACCCATATAGATCATTCAGCCTCATAGTTTCAGTGACACCAGACAGATACCTAAACCAAAAATTGATTTGATATAAGTAAATACATAAATATATCAAATAACTATATATAATGACTAAAAGACTTACATCATCCATAATTGAATAATGGTAATATTGAGTTCCTCTTGTCCTCGTGCAAGCTCCAAGACATCTTGGGAATGCAAGTAAAATGGGATGTCAAGATCTCTCCCAAAAATGTTAGCATCCCAAGGAACCTGCATCGGCTTATCAGCTATGATTTCTGCAAGTTGGAGCAATGCACCAAGAGGATCGTCCAAAGAGAGAAGAATCTTCTTTGATTGAGGTTTTTCCTATATTGATGCAATTTCAATTAAAATGGAATATAATTTAAGTTTGAATATAATAAACATGTCAACTTTAAAATGTAGTATATTTGTGGGTTTAAGAGTCTGTACCGGGGGGTCAGTATCAACCAAATCTCTAGGCCAGGCGAGGAAACACTGGAATGCCTGTGCCACAATATACATTTCATCTGTTGGCACAAGAACTAAAGCATACGGCATGAGAACCTCCTCTACCGTGACCTTATGATGAGTTCAAATTTTTGCCCTCATTTAATATTTAAATTTGGGGATTTAATTGAATTTTCTGTGCTTAAAGATTGATTTAATTAGGATTTGTGATTATTGGATTTATTGAGTAAGTTTGGTAAAAGTGGCGTAAAAATTGATTTTAGTTGCATAAAATATTATTGGATATTTTAACGTTTGTTAATGCAGCTGGAATTTATTTTTGGTCAATTAATAATGTGATTTTGAAATATTCAAAGTTACAAAATAAGTCCAAAATCAAGAAATTCTGAAAAAGAATAAATCAGGAGCTAAATGCACCCCCAGATTTTATTTGCACACTCCTCCCTCAAGTGGACCACAAAAACCTGTTCTGCACCCCCAGTTTTCACTAAGTTGCACCCCTCCTACCACTTAAACTCCATTCAACCAGATCATGCCATGTGGCAATCCCCACCTCTTAAAATTAGCCAACTAGCACAAGCCACGTGTCATAATCCTACCCTCACCAAATTAACCAATCAGATCTTGCCACGTCATCATCTCCTCCATCTCAAACATGAAACCCTAACCCTAGTTTCCCTTCCACCCTACACGGCAGCCGCCATTGCCAACCTCGCCGGCCACCACTGAAACTCGCCGGAAACTGCAGAACCACCGCGACGCAGCACCTCCATTTTCTCTCCATCATCTTCTCCGTCGCGCTCACCATGATAACGCCATCTTCTACATCTTCTCGCCTCCGCATCCCGCAGCCACGACGAACCATCCAGCAGCACCACTGTTCCGCCATGATCTTCTCCGCAGCGCCACCATCATCGCGAGCACACCACCACTGCATCTGCGCGAACCTTCTTCGCAGCGCCTCCACACAGTCGCCGCCACCATTACAGCAGCTCCTTCGCACCACCACGGCCACCGCGAGTTCTTCTTCCTCGCGCACAACCATGGAGACGTCCGCGCGCCACCATCTTCTTCCCGCGAGCCACCAGCGCCTGCACCTACAGGAATCACGAACAGTTCTGCGCAGCCACCACGCCGGAAATCTGGCCACCACGCCGTCAGCCGCGCCGTCACGAGGGAGGGAGAAGAGTGTGAGAGTGAAACCCTAATTCCTGGAGAGAGAATCTGCACTGCCACGTGTCAGCATCTGATAGGACAGTCAAATTGGTCAACTGGTCAACTCTGGTCAACTGGTCAAAGTCAGCAGTCAACTCTGGTCAAAACTGCAAATATGGTTAAATAAGAGGGGCAGAATTGGAAATTTGACAGGAATTAAGTTGCTAATTAATTAAATAAAAATAAAAGATTTTAGCAACTGACAGATAAAGCCCAAAGTCCAGTGGAAGCTTATATAAAGAGACTTAAGGGAGCAGAAACGAGGAACTGACAATTTTACAGCTGACAGCTTAGACACTTAGAACTCTCTGGTTTTGGCAGATACTGTCTCCACCACATCTCTCATTCTTTCTTTTATTTTCTTTCCTTCATATCATCATGTATTCCATCAAAGCCATGGAGGGCTAAGCTTTAAGGGTTGATTCCACTGTAATTTCTTAAATGGATTCTGAGGTTAGATGAATTTATGTGATTGTTATTTTGATTATTGTTGTGGTTTTTGTTTATCTATGTCCTTTGCTTCTTAATTGAATAGAAAATAATGATTTTGAATCTACATGCATGCTAATCATATGAGTTAAAAGGTTTTTAAATTAAATTGAGACTTTACTTTGATTTTGTTTAGAAACTTTCATTTGATTAAATAAGTTTTTGCCAATAATTGAGACTTTAATTTGATTAGAGGTAATTACTTTAACTAAAATTAGTCAAGACTTTACTTTGATTAATTAAGTTTTCTATTTGGTAAAGAAACAAAGGAATAGACATGATTAGGCATAGTAAAATTAATTGAGACTGTACTTTGATTAAATTTACTATGGACAATCTAACAATTCTCACTTTTAATTGAGACTGTACTTTGATTAAAAGTGAGGATGCCAACAAATGAATTGAGTCTTTACATTGATTTATTTGTAAATCAACAACAATAATTAATTTAACAATAATCTCTAGATAACCAATGAAGAATCTTATTTAGAAAAGGCAGTGGAATTGACCTATTTACTATTATTGTGTTTACAATCTTCCGTGTCATTTTATTTGCATATCAAAACCCCCTATTTTTATAATTGCTAGTTTTAATTGCATTTTTAAGAATCAAATATTTGAGATCAATTTCGTATTCGTTGTGAGACAACTCAGGGTTATCTTAACCCTAACTATTTTCTTCACTACAAACTGGCAATACTGAAGTTGCTAAAGTAGTGGTAATTTGATCGCCTAACGACAGCGATATCACCTTAACCTCATCCTCTGATAACTCCATGCCATGAAGAACTGTGGCTGCCTCAAATACTTTTCCACGAGCCACTAGTGTCTTCTCTGTACCATCCCAAATATATAGCTGACATGGATGAGTGTCATCCATGTCATCCCCGGGTGGAGCTGAATAACTCCCCTTTCTGCTTCTACCTGTTAGAGCCAACGATTTATTAAAGTTATTCAATTACTTTATTAAATATCATTTATTCAATTCATAACTTATAGAAAACAAATTTACCCGTGGGAGGCACAAATGGGTCTAGTTCTGGCGGATGATCCACTGGCGAACGAATGCCATAATGCTCAAATTGGCGCATTACTTCTTCTCTCACTTGCGCCGTGATCATTTCCTTTAGTCTTTGTTCATAATCAGCACCATGACTGCATGAAGACTGACGAGAGGAGGAACCAAAAAATTGGCGTATGCCGACTCCTGATCCAGCACCACGCACACGTCCAGGGTGCTCAGGTCGTCCAATTGCAGCAACAAGTATGTCATGACGACCTTCTGGAATGAATCCTCCTTGGGAGGTCTGCTCAACCAACGAATCCTACAATGTAACAAAAAATTTTATAAATCAAAATACAATATAAAACATAAACGAGCAATTTAGATAAGAATTGTATCTTACAATTTTCTCAGAGATTTCTCGTGCAGAGTCAGAAGTGTAGTTGCCCGATGAGCGTAAACGGGCTAACTTCCACTTCTGATGACGTGATGGTGGTGAAGGAGGCTCAGTATCTTCACCCTCAGAAGGTGGGGGCCTAGATTTTTTCTTTTCTGTCATTATCTTCTCTTCAAGTTTTCTATACCCACCACGAGATAATATGTGCGGGTTTTTATTTTGAGCACTTATGCTTTGAGCCTTTTTCCTCTTTACCTGTAACATATAAAACCCACTTTATGAATTAGTTAAAATTTTGCATAATTATCAATTGTGCTATTGATGATTTCAAATAAACATACCTGCCATCCCTCAGATGTCCGAAGCTCAAGAAATTGACGCCATGTGTCTTCATCAATCCAAGTGTATTTCAACAATGGATTTTCATTCTTTTTATGTCCAAAGACATACCTTGACGTCAACTTGGTCTTAAAACCACGAAATTTCTCAGCCACCGATGACAAACATTTTTGTCTTAGCGTCGGCACATTTGGAATATCAAATGTTAGCTGCAATATAGAAAATGTAATCAACAATATTTATCATATTATCAACAAAATCAAAGTATAACTTTAATAACATTAATATTAGTTACCAATAAATCTTGCCATATTATTTCCCGATCAACTTCAGTGACATGATCAAAAGATGGCGTAAGGATTGATATTCTCTCTCGTGCCAACATTCCTAAATAGCTTTTGAAGACGTCCCCACAACGACCACTAGGTTCACCAGTGTCGACGTTAATATCAACATGTGTTTTCTGACCTTTAGCTCTTCTAATTAAGAGCTCTCTCAACCTAGTGGCTCCTCTGGTGGGTCTCTTAGTAGGTGCTTCATCCTCTGATGAAGTATAATGTTCAGCCATGTATCTGTGAAATGAAAACATAAAAAAACATTAATAAGCAACTGGCAAATTAATATATAAAACATTATTTAACAAAACACCTAAATGTTAACAAGAATATGAAATTCATACATAAAGTTATTGATTGGTCATATGTATATTCCTTCATCGTGATCTTCTCGAATTGCATGTACATCATCAACTAGATGGATTTCATCAACATTTATCGTTCTTCTAAATGGGTGGGTGACAACAATATTAAGATCACTCATATTCTCTTCATTAGGATCAATTTGTTTTTTTCCATGAAGAGCGACAAACCAATGTTCAGACGCAAGATCTTTAACATAGAAAACCTGAGATGCTTGTTGTGCCATGATAAATGGCTCGTCTCGATAACCCACCTTTCGAAAATCCACTAAAGTCATTCCTGATTCATCTATTTTGACAATTGTCAATCCACTTACATTTGAACAGTGGAATAGTAAACATGGTACAATCAACCTCCCATATCTCTTGTATTACACCATAGTATGTCATTGATCCTACTACGTGATTTTGATCTTTAGATGTAGAAAATTGTAGCGACTCGGCTTCAAGACTGACTCCACTATTTTGTACTGTGCTTTTATCATCAAGAGACTTTGTATAGAATGTGCAATTATTGATTTCATAACCTGTACAACAGATGACATCAAATTTCAACCTATTTGCTAACCACATCAAAGTCTCAGAGCATTGCGCATCTTTCAAAACCTCAGATTTAAACCAAGGCATGAATGTTCTATTATGTTCCATTAAATGCCATTTCTCTGATTGTCTTGGATTGTTCTCTTTCACAATGACTTTGTGTGCAGATAAGTAAGGCATTACCTCATTTGTGTTGTTCAATATGTATAGGTGTGCTTGCATCAACTCTTCACGATTTTTGGTAACCACACTCACACCTCGTATGCTGTTACTTATAGAACACCTGTTCAACCATGATCTGTGAGGAACTCCTATCGGTTTTGCTTTTGCCAGGTAATCTGAACAGAACTCGACACTTTCTTCAGCAATATATCTTTCGATCATTGAAGCTTCTGGACGATATTGATTTTTCACATACCCTTTCAAAATCTTCATGTAACGTTCAATGGGATACATCCATCTTAAGTATACTGGTCCACAAAACTTGATTTCTCTTACCACATGAACAAGTAAATGTACCATGATGTCAAAAAATGATGGAGGGAAAAACATCTCTAGCTGACACAAGATGATAACAATTTCGGCTTGAAGTTCATCTAACTTTAAAGGATCAATGACTTTGCTACAAATTGAAGAGAAGAATGCACACAAACGCGTTATAGTTTGTCTAACATTTTTGGGTAAAATTCCACGAATAGCTACAGGTAACAATTGTTGCATTAAGATGTGGCAATCGTGAGACTTTAGGCCAACAAGCTTCAAGTCTTGCATGGACACCAAACTCTGAATATTTGAAGAGTATCCTTGAGGTACCTTGACACTCTTTAAACATAAGCAAAAACTTATCTTCTCTTGTCTGGACATAGTGTAACATGTAGGGGGCAAATAAGTGCGCCTACCAACCTCCCTTGGTGCCAAGTCTTCTCGGATCTTCATTTCAACCAAATCCAAACGAGCATTTACTCCATCTTTTGTCTTTCCCTGAATGTTGAGTAGTGTACCAATCAAGCTATCACACACATTCTTCTCTACATGCATGACATCTATGCAATGCCTAACTTCTAACTTCGACCAATATGGAAGGTCAAAGAATATTGATTTTTTCTTCCAAGGGCTCGATGCAGATGACTTCTTGGACGTTTTACCAAATACATGATGTACTTTATTAACTTTTTCATGAATTTGAATGCCAGTTAATGGAGTTGGTCCTTTGTCATTCTCTTGATGTCCATTGAATGCTTTCTTTAACCTTCGATAAGGATGATTAGCTTGTAAAAACCTTCGATGGCGCAGATACACGGTCTTCCTTCCGTTTTTCAATTGATGAGATGCACTGTTTTCTTGACATATAGGACATGCTTTATGACCCTTGACACTGTACCCTGACAAATTACCATAAGCTGGAAAGTCATTAATGGTGCAAAATAACATTGCATGCATCATGAAAGTTTCAGAAGCAACAGTATCAAATACTTCAACACCATCAACCCATAACACCTTCAAGTCTTCAACTAGAGGATTGAGATATACATCTATGTCATTTCCAGGCTGCTTTGGACCAGATATCATCATAGACAACATCATGTATTTTCTCTTCATGCAGAGTCCAGGAGATAAGTTGTAAATGAATAATATAACAGGCCAACAACTGTGATTTGTACTTAAATTACCAAATGGATTCATTCCATCAGTAGCTAAGCCAAAACGAATATTTCTACATTCTTCACCGTACTTGGGAAATTCCTGATCAATATTTTTCCATTGCATTGAATCAGCTGGATGACGAAGGAGTCCGTCACATCTTCTCTCAGTTGCATGCCATCTAAGGTTTTTAGCATCTTTAGGATTTGCAAACAAACGCTTAAGTCTGGGCACGATTGGAAGGTACCAAACTACTTTCAAAGCAGATCCTTCCTTCTCTATTTGACCATTATCTTCACTGTTTCTTTTCTGCTTGTACCGTGATGACCCACACTTTGGACATTTTTTCAAATCTTCAAATTCTTTTCTGTATAATATGCAATCATTAGGACATGCGTGTATCCTTTTATACTCCATACCTATCGGACAAAGAATTTTCTTGGCGTCATAGTTTCGAGTGGGTAGAGTATTTCCTTCAAGAAGAATTTCATTCAAGAGCACGAGCAATTCTGTGAAGCTTTTATCTGTCCAACCATTGGTCGCTTTCAAATTCATAAGTCTTAAAACCGCTGATAATCGCGTGAACTTAGTTGAACCAACATACAACGGAGTTTCCGCATCAACAGACATCGTCTCATACACATGCGCTTGTGCAAAAGCTTCTGCGCCAACATCCCGTATCATGTCCTCTATATTGTCTTCTTCTACTCGCTCTTCACATCGCTCTTCACATCGCTCTTCACATCGCTCTTCCCGTCGCTCTTTCATGGAGGAATTGGCAAGATATTCAGATCGAGAAATAGTTGGAATGTGTATTAATTCGCCGTGCCATGTCCATATTGTATAACTTTTAAGGAAACCATCACAAATAAGATGTTCCCTAACTTGAGTTGCATTCAATTTTCTTCCATTCAAACAGTTGACACAAGGACATCTGAACTTCACCTCATCACCACTTCTCCCCTCATAACGTTGCGCAAATTTTATAAATTCTTCTACTCCATTCTCATACTCAGCGCTAATACGTGGTAAATTAATCCAATCTCGATCCATACTGAAATTGCGTGAACAATTTCAGTAATCTTTGAATCAATGCTCACGTCGTAATCAAGATGTGACCCTATCCCATTTAAGAAGATTCACTTTCTTTATTTTATTGGTACATATATTACTTTTAAAATACATATCTTAAATTTCACGAAATTTTGCCAGCATTTCGCATTGACAAATATTCATGAATTTTAAGATATGTATTTTAAAATATATATATATATATATATATATATATATATATATATATATATATATATATATATATATATATATATATATATATATATATATGCACAAATAAATTACTAGAAAGTGATTAATCATCTTAAACTGTCCAATCGAACAATTCAAGATTCAATACATTTAAATTATTAATATTGTATCCCCTTATATCTAATTTTAAAAAAATGTAGTTTTTTCAAAATGAAAACTCGGGGACAATACATAATTTACGTATTGAATCTCAAACGGGAAACTAAGGCTAACTCACATATAAGAAAAATAAACAACATGTTTTAACAAATAATTAATAAAATATATAAAGCAAACTACATATTGGCATCATAGGAAAATATTAGAATTAGGAACCTGGGAGCGCGTAAAAAGAACAGATGACAGTGGAAGATGATGCAATTCAACGCGTTCGAAAGCTACAAGAGATAACAACAATTTCCTTAACATCATATATTACCTATTTAATTATAGCATTTTTACAATTCTCTTAAATTTAGATTTAATGCTCTACATCTGAAGACACAATGCTCTTAAATTGAGACTCAATCCTTTCACAAAATTAATCAAAACACTCTATAGAATTTCAATCTCAATCCAAATTAACACTCACAATAACTAAAATTTAAAATTAACATACACAAAAACAGAAAATCAAACAAAAATGCGTTCGAAATTTACCTGAAAGAAAACCGTGGCGCGACAATTGCGGCAAAAGAACGAAAATGTTCGCGTGGTGGTGGAGGGACGTCGGAACACTTGCAGAGAGACAAAGAGAAGGACGACTGGTCGGAACAGCGTGGCCAAACGCGACACGAGACAGCGGCAGGGGTCTCGCGTGGTGGTCTCGCGTGGTGGTGGACGGACGCGAGACGAGACGGCGGCAGGGGGCTCGCGTGGTGGTCTCGCGTGGTGGTGGCTGGACGCGAGACGAGACGACGGTGGCTGGATGTGAGACGAGACGGCGGTGGTAGGAGGCTCGCGTGGTGGTCTCAAGTGGTGGGCTCGCTGGAAGTCGCAGAGAGAAGAAGAAACAGCGACGATGGCAGCGCAACAGCGGTAGTGGCAGCGGCAGCACTTGAGGCGGTGGCAGTGGCAGCACGGAGCTCGCATTGTTGGAGTGGCCGGAACTTGCAAAGAGTCGTCGGAATTTGTAGAGAGAAATGGCAGCTGCGCGCGCGAGGAAGAAGGGGTTCTGTTTTTGAGCCCTAATTAAACAATATGGCCTCGGTTCCACGTAGAACCGAGGCATATAACCCCTATTTGGCCTCGGTTCCCTAACACCCGAGGCCTATAACCGGTTTTGGCACCGGCTTTTCCCCAACCAAAGCCTATACGTCCCAACGTCAATGGCATTTTTGAAATTTCTGGCAATCTTTTTGGCTTCGGGCCTCCTTAACCGAGGCCTATTACAACGTTTGGCACCGGTTTCTTCAGAACCGAGGCCTATAGCAGCGTTTGGCACCGGTTTTTCTCTGAACCGAGGCTTATAAGTTGCCTTTAATTTCAAAATTGCCACCGCACTGTTATATGCTTCGGTTGCTCGTCAACCGAGGCCTATAAGGCGAGGTAAAATCGCAATTCTGCACTAGTGTTGATCTTGGAGAAGTGGAATGGTGAATGTGATCACTTGGTGACTTATCATGATGAGAGTTAGAAGGGAACTTATCATGTTTCTTTTTATCCTTTCCCTTCCATGAATGACTAAAGTAGTGGTTGGGTGAGTAACTCTTCCTTGCCCTTCTTTTTCTTTTCAATTGAATTTCAATCCCAAGGGCAAGTGTGAAAACATTTTCAAGAGTGGAGTACTCATACAACTCTACTTGGTTTTGTATGTCTCTCCTAAGACCACTCACAAATATTTTTATTTTCTCTTTGTTAGTTTCTTTTATTTTAACCCTATGCATTTGAGACTCTAATTCTTTAAAGTACTCACTCACACTCATAGAACCTTGGTGAAGCCTTTGGAGCTTCAAAAGAAGTTCCTTCCTATAGGAGGGAAGAACAAATCTAGCGCGCATAAGAGTTTTAATGTCCATCCAAGAAGCCGCGGGTGGCCCTTGGTCATAATTCTTACAAACTTTATGCCACCAAGTATTGGCATATTCCAAAAATCCTAAAACTACTAGATCAACTTGTGCTTGATCCTTTACATGATTTTCATTGAAAATTTGATCAACTTTAGCTTCCCAATCAAGGAAGATTTTGCGATCACTTCCACCATAGAACTTAGGAATCTTTGGAGTTTGCTTCTCTTGTGATGGGTTGCGCCTAGAATGCCCTCTTTTCCTAGGCTCTCTTTCTTTCTCCTTAGCTTCAAGCCTTTGAATGTGCTCTTGGATTCTTAGGTCACTTTGCTCTTTGTCTTTTCTCAATTGTTCAAAGGCCTCCTTCCTAGACAAAACAAAGAACACCTAGTGACAAGCAAGAAAAGCACAAAAACAAGGAAAGCTAAACTCTAAAGAAGAAAAGTTTGAGACAAAACTTTTAACAAGACTAAAACAAGAAAAGCAGATTTTAAAGACTCTATGGAAAGCACTTGACAAGCATCTTCAAGTCTTAAATCATGCATACACCAAGAAAGATCATAACCAAGTTAAAGCATGGAACTAATTAGCCAATATCACCCAATTCTCAAGTATGAAAACTAGTAGCATAACACCTAGTGGAAAGCACACTTTTAGTTCACCAAGGAGCAAGGTTGCTCTCGGTTTTAGACAAAAATTGGTGCAAAATTTTCTTCTTTCACAACTAGTTTCCTAAAATGGTGAGGAAGAGTTTTAGGTGGCTTGGACACTTAGTTCCTCAAGTTTTAGGCCAAAATCAATTTCATGGAGCATACATCAAGCAAGACATAAAGTGAAAGCAAGATTCAAATACTTGGAAAAACAAGAATAAGAATTCAAATACTTCAAATATGACATATGACTCAAGCAAAAGTTAGGCGCATTTAAAGACTCAAACATGTAGCTATCATGCATTTAAACTTTTCGAAATGAAGGTCAATGATTAAGCACACAAAGACATGTTATCTAACAACATTTAGGAGTAACAAAAACAGTAGCCAAAACTGCCCAACATAACCTGAAAAATGTTGATTTGCAGTGATCTCGGCAGCTCTGACCTTTGCTCACTATTTCAATCATAACTCTCTCCACAGAACTCCAAATGCATTGGTTCTTTTTTTGTTGACAACTAGACTAACAGAGCTTTCTTTGGACATCAAGAACGTAATTTTTGGACCACTGAGCAGGTGCAGTTTAATCTTTTAAAATCGTGAACAGTTTCTGCCAGCATTGATTTTATGTGGACCATTCAAAGATAGCTACACAAGACAAGGTTAGAACATGAATATGGTGTGAGTTGATTAAGAAAGCTAAGCGAAATTCCCACTGGACATTAAGATAGCAAGCTATCTAGATGTGAAGTTTCCTTTCACAAAACTCAAGAGAAGAAGATGATGGATTGATTCAAAACAAAAAGGAAATGGAAAGCACATAAACCATAGAAAACCAAGAACAATTAAAGGAAGAAGAAAACATAAAATGGAAAAGAAAGAAATGGTAAAAATGTGAGAAGCACGCCACTACAAGGCTAGGCTAGAAGCCATGGCAACCTTGAAGATGAGTGGATGTGTGCCGCCACTTTTTATGCAAGATAAGGCTTAAAAGTATCACTCCCAAGGGAGGAAACTCTCACAAATGGTTGAGACACAAGAGTGTTTTTACTTCAAAATGTTCAACCCTTTTACATGTCTAGGAGCACCCCTTATATAGAAGATTTTAGGGGCCTCTAAGCAAATAAAAGATACCTAAGGATGTCTCTACAAAAACCTAACCCTAGCTTATAGAAACTAGGTCAAATAAGGTTACAAAAATGAGAGACAAAAGAGCTAACTATGGTGTGTGCAAGGCTAATTTCGTTCTAGCACAAAAGGAGACCAGGAATGTGTCTCATATGTCTCTAGAAAGTGGCCATAGTGTGCTAAAAACAAAGGAGACCAAAGGTACATAGGTACAGTTGCTTTATGCCTTTTTCTTTATGCTTTATGCCTTTACTTTACTCTCTCCTCCACATCATTTATGCTCCCCAATCACCGTGTGCCACCTAGCATTGCTTTCTTACTCCTAATTAACCTACAAAGCAAATAAACATATATTAGCATGTTGGCTTAAGTCAAGTCAACTATAGTCAACAAGTCGAACCTAGTCAAAGGTCAACAAGTCAACTAAAGTTGATTCAACTAAGTCAACTTAGGGAATCAAAAATAACAAACATAAATGAAAGGGATGAAGGATTAGTGAACTTCCTTTCTAGACATGCTTAGTCTTCTTAAGCATGTGCCTCCATCCTTGGTTGGGGTCAATCCTTCATCAAGAAATGTTATCGACGGATTGCAACCATTGAAAAGTAACAAATATAAAGTTGAATTTGATCCAGGAGGAAGAGAATTAGTTTCAACTTGTGAAAAAATAAACGTCCTTCACAAGATCACAATAAACTTACATTAAAAGTAGTGTCTTAAGATTCAGGACAAATCTTCTCGAAGAAGGAGGGGATGATGTGAATTGCATATGGGTCAAATGGAGGATGACTAATGCGCCGTGTTGATGCAGTTTCTTTTATTTAAATAAGGGCCCAATGCCTTGTAAAATTGGCTGACCAAATTGTGTTTGTGCTTAACCAATTAATGAGCTTTAGTTATGCTTTATCTTCAAGTTGAAATAAGGGTCCATATGCCAACTTAAGAACCAACCTTTGGAAGATCTAGAGGACCTGTGCTCAAAGTTTGTGCATGACTTTTGGTAGCCTTAAATTCAGTTACAATCAACAATTAAGTAGCGGATCGTTATTAGCTTGAGTGGATCATTAATTAATAGCTTTAAGCGGGATGATATTGAAGTTTATGTGTCTTTTGTAATTCTGATGGTTAAAGCTCCTATATAAGTTGAACCATTTTCATCAATGAAGGCAAGCTGAGTTTTATTCAGAAAAGAAACGAGTTTTATCTCATCTACCTCAGTGAGAGTGATTCTCCTAAGTTCTTGAGTGATTCAAGAATCCATGAGTTTAATCAATGGTCCTTTATCCCTTTGTGTTTGTCAACTCTTAGGCTTATCTTCCATTCTTGGAAGTGTGATGTCTATCAATTTCCGTTCCATCTTCTTTTATGTTTCCATTTTCTCGTTTTAAATAATTTCTCAAATTTCTTGCTTCTTAGCATTCCAACAATGATAGATCAGTCAAACAAATCGAACCCTGTGGATTCACATCATTTGGTATTCAGAGCCTGGCTATCTAGATTTGGAATAGGAAAGGAAGTTTATTATACAAAGTGATGAAGGATTATCTTGTTCCTTTTTAAGATGATGGAATATGGTGTGAGTTGATTAAGAAAGCTAAGTGAAATCCCCCTGGACATTAAGATAGCAAGCTATCTAGATGTGAAGGTTCCTTTCACAAAGCTCAAGAGAAGAAGATGATGGATTGATTCAAAACAAAAAGAAAATGGAAAGCATATAAACCATAGAAAATCAAGAACAATTAAAGGAAGAAGAAAACATAAAATGGAAAGGAAAGGAATGGTAAAAATGTGAGAAGCACGCCACTACAAGGCTAGGCTAGAAGCCATGGCAACCTTGAAGATGAGTGGATGCGTGCCGCCACTTGCTATGCAAGATAAGGCTTAAAAGTATCCACTCCCAAGGGAGTAAACTCTCACAAATGGTTGAGACACAATAGTGTTTTTACTTCAAAATGTTCAACCCTTTTAAATGTCTAGGAGCACCCCTTATATAGAAGAGTTTAGGGGTCTCTAAGTACACTTGCTTCATGCCTTTTACTTTATGCTTTATGCCTTTGCTTTACTCTCTCCTCCATATCATTTATGCTCCCCAATCACCATGCGCCACCTAGCATTGCTTTCTTACTCCTAATTAACCTACAAAGCAAATAAACATAGATTAGCATGTTGGCTTAAGTCAAGTCAACTATAGTCAATAAGTCAAACCTAGTCAAAGGTCAATAAATCAACTAAAGTTGATTCAACTAAGTCAACTTAGGGAATCAAAAATAGCAAACACAAATGAAAGGGATGAAGGATTAGTGAACTTCCGTTCTAAACATGCTTAGTCTTCTTAAGCATTTGCCTCCATCCTTAGTTGGGGTCAATCCTTCTTCACAAAATGTTTAATCGAAGGCCATCCATGTTTAGTTGCATTCGATTATGGAAGTGAAAACAATGTTGTGAGGTAAAGATTGGTGGAGAAACTCTAGTTACTAGCAACCTTCCATCTGGATCAAATTCAGTACATGGCAATGTGTGAAAGAAGTATTATGTGATATTGCTCCCATGGACTTCGTTTTAAAACACTCCATCTTGATGAACGTTCCCTTTATTTGAGGCATGAGGGACATCAAAAGAAGTAGAAATCTATGACACTAAGACAAGTCAGTAATGATGAAGGATTAACCCCAACCAAGGATGGAGGCACATGCTTAAGAAAACTAAGCATGTTTAGAAAGGAAGATCACTAATCCTTCATCCCTTTCATTTGTATTTGTTATTTTTGATTTCCTAAGTTGACTTAGTTGAATCAACTTTAGTTGAATTGTTGACCTTTGACTAGGTTTGACTTGTTGACTATAGTTGACTTGACTTAAGCCAACATGTTAATCTATGTTTATTTGCTTTGTAGGTTAATTAGGAGTAAGAAAGCAATGCTAGGTGGCGCATGGTGATTGGGGAGCATAAATGATGTGGAGGAGAGAGTAAAGCAAAGGCATAAAGCATAAAGTAAAAGCCATGAAGCAAGTGTACCTATGTACCTTTGGTCTCCTTTGTTTTTAGCACACTTTGGCCACTTTTTGGAGACATATGAGACACATTATTTGTCTCCTTTTGTGCTAGAACGAAATTAGCCTTGCACACACCATAGATGGCTCTTTTGTCTCTCATTTTTGTAACCTTATTTGACCTAGTTTCGAGATGCTAGAGTTAGGTTTTTGTAGAGACATCCTTAGGTATCTTTTATTTGCTTAGAGGCCCCTAAACTCTTCTATATAAGGGGTGCTCCTAGACATGTAAAAGGGTTGAAGATTTTGAAGTAAAAACACTCTTGTGTCTCAACCATTTGTGAGAGTTTCCTATGGGTCAAATGGAGGATGACTAATGCGCCGTGTTGATGCAGTTTCTTTTATTTAAATAAGGGCCCAATGCTTTGTAAAATAGGCTGACCAAATTGTGTTTGTGCTTAACCAATTAGTGGGCTTTAGTTTTGCTTTATCTTCAAGTTGAAATAAGGGTCACCAACCTTTAGAAGATCAAGAGGACCTTTTCTCAAAGTTTGTGGATGACTTTTGGTGGCCTTAAATTCAGTTACAATCAACCATTAAGTAGCGGATCGTCATTAGGTTGAGTGGATCATTAATTAATAGCTTTAATCGTGTTGTAATTGAAATTTATGTGTCTTTTGTAATTCTGATAATTAAAGCTCCTATATAAGTTGAACCATTTTCATCAATGAAGGCAAGCTGAGTTTTATTCAGAAAATAAACGAGTTTTATCTCATCTATCTTAGTGAGAGTGATTCTCCTAAGTTCTTGACTGATTCAAGAATCCGTGAGTTTTAATCAAAGGTCCTTTATCCCTTTGTGTGTTTCAACTCTTAGGCTTATCTTCCATTCTTGGAAGTGTGATGTCTATCAATTTCTGTTCCATCTTCTTTTATGTTTCCATTTTCTCGTTTTAAATTATTTCTCAAATTTCTTGCTTGTTAGCATTCCAACAATGATAGATCAGTCAAACGAATCAAACCTTGTGGATCCATAACATTTGGTATTCAGAAGCTGGCTATCTAGATTTGGAATAGGAAAAGAAGTTTAGTATACAAAGTGTTTAACCGAAGGCCATCCATGTTTAGTTGCAGTCGATTACAGAAGCGAAAACAATGTTGTGAGCCAAAGATTGGTGGAGAAACTGCAGTTACCAGCAACCTTTCATCTGGATCAAGCATGGATCAAATTCAGTACATGGCAATGTGTGAAAGAAGTACTATGCGATATTGCTCCCATGGACTCTTGTCATATTCTTTTGGGATGGGCATGGCTTTCTTTTAAAACACTCCATCTTGATGAACGTTCCCTTTATTTGAGGCATGAAGGATATCAAAAGAAGTAGAAATTTATGACACCAAGACAAGTCAGTAAGGATCAACGTAGGCTGAAGGAGAAAACAGAAGAAGAAAGAATAGAAAAAGAAGTAATATAAACTGCAGAAGGAGGGGAAAATAAAGTAAAAGAAATGGAAGTAGAGAAAGTATATTCGTCAATGTTTTTTCTTCTACAGTTTGTGATGTCATTTTACAGGAACAAAAGGATAAGCAAGTGAATGAAACACGCCAAATTCCATGTTTGAAAAGGAAGCTTGTTCATAGTGATTTATTATGCATTTGGTCTGTCGATAAGAAGCATATTCGTCAAACACAATGCATGGAATTATTTATTGTTACATATCAAGGTGGGGTACTGTTGCCATGAAATGTTATCGACGGATTGCAACCATTGGAAAGTAACAAATATCAAGTTGAATTTGATCCTGGAAGAAGAGAATTAGTTTCAACCTGTGAAAAAATAAAAGTCATTCACAAGATCATAATAAACATACATTAAAACTAGTGCCTTAAGATTTGGGACAAATCTTCTCGAAGAAGGAGGGTATGATGTGAATTGCATATGGGTCAAATGGAGGATGACTAATGCGCCGTGTTGATGCAGTTTCTTTCATTTAAATAAGGGCCCAATGCATTGCAAAATTGGCTGACCAAATTGTGCTTGTGCTTAACAAATTAACAGGCTTTAGTTTTGCTTTATCTTCAAGTTGAAATAAGAGTCCATATGCCAACTTAAGAACCAACCTTTGGAAGATGAAGAGGACCTTTGCTCAAAGTTTGTGGATGACTTTTGGTGGCCTTAAATTCAGTTACAATCAACCATTAAGTAGCGGATCGTCATTAGGTTGAGTGGATCATTAATTAATAGCTTTAATCGTGTTGTAATTGAAATTTATGTGTCTTTTGTAATTCTGATAATTAAAGCTCCTATATAAGTTGAACCATTTTCATCAATGAAGGCAAGCTGAGTTTTATTCAGAAAATAAACGAGTTTTATCTCATCTATCTTAGTGAGAGTGATTCTCCTAAGTTCTTGACTGATTCAAGAATCCGTGAGTTTTAATCAAAGGTCCTTTATCCCTTTGTGTGTTTCAACTCTTAGGCTTATCTTCCATTCTTGGAAGTGTGATGTCTATCAATTTCTGTTCCATCTTCTTTTATGTTTCCATTTTCTCGTTTTAAATTATTTCTCAAATTTCTTGCTTGTTAGCATTCCAACAATGATAGATCAGTCAAACGAATCAAACCTTGTGGATCCATAACATTTGGTATTCAGAAGCTGGCTATCTAGATTTGGAATAGGAAAAGAAGTTTAGTATACAAAGTGTTTAACCGAAGGCCATCCATGTTTAGTTGCAGTCGATTACAGAAGCGAAAACAATGTTGTGAGCCAAAGATTGGTGGAGAAACTGCAGTTACCAGCAACCTTTCATCTGGATCAAGCATGGATCAAATTCAGTACATGGCAATGTGTGAAAGAAGTACTATGCGATATTGCTCCCATGGACTCTTGTCATATTCTTTTGGGATGGGCATGGCTTTCTTTTAAAACACTCCATCTTGATGAACGTTCCCTTTATTTGAGGCATGAAGGATATCAAAAGAAGTAGAAATTTATGACACCAAGACAAGTCAGTAAGGATCAACGTAGGTTGAAGGAGAAAACAGAAAAAGAAAGAATAGAAAAAGAAGTAATATAAACTGCAGAAGGAAGGGAAAATAAAGTAAAGGAAATGGAACTAGAGAAAGTATATTCGTCAATGTTTTTTCTTCTACAGTTTGTGATGTCATTTTACAGGAACAAAAGGTTAAGCAAGTGAATGAAACACGCCAACATCCATGTTTAAAAAGGAAGCTTGTTCAAAGTGTTTTATTATGCATTTGGTCTGTCGATAAGAAGCATATTCGTCAAACACAATGCATGGAATTATTTATTGTTACATATCAAGGTGGGGTACTGTGGCCAAGAAATGTTATCGACGGATTGCAACCATTGGAAAGTAACAAATATCAAGTTGAATTTGATCCTGGAAGAAGAGAATTAGTTTCAACCTGTGAAAGAATAAATGTCATTCACAAGATCATAATAAACTTACATTAAAACTAGTGCCTTAAGATTCGAGACAAATCTTCTCGAAGAAGGAGGGTATGATGTGAATTGCACATGGGTCAAATGGAGGATGACAAATGCGCCGTGTTGATGCAGTTTCTTTCATTTAAATAAGGGCCCAATGCATTGCAAAATTGGCTGACCAAATTGTGCTTGTGCTTAACAAATTAACAGGCTTTAGTTTTGCTTTATCTTCAAGTTGAAATAAGAGTCCATATGCCAACTTAAGAACCAACCTTTGGAAGATGAAGAGGACCTTTGCTCAAAGTTTGTGGATGACTTTTGGTGGCCTTAAATTCAGTTACAATCAACCATTAAGTAGCGGATCGTCATTAGGTTGAGTGGATCATTAATTAATAGCTTTAATCGTGTTGTAATTGAAATTTATGTGTCTTTTGTAATTCTGATAATTAAAGCTCCTATATAAGTTGAACCATTTTCATCAATGAAGGCAAGCTGAGTTTTATTCAGAAAATAAACGAGTTTTATCTCATCTATCTTAGTGAGAGTGATTCTCCTAAGTTCTTGACTGATTCAAGAATCCGTGAGTTTTAATCAAAGGTCCTTTATCCCTTTGTGTGTTTCAACTCTTAGGCTTATCTTCCATTCTTGGAAGTGTGATGTCTATCAATTTCTGTTCCATCTTCTTTTATGTTTCCATTTTCTCGTTTTAAATTATTTCTCAAATTTCTTGCTTGTTAGCATTCCAACAATGATAGATCAGTCAAACGAATCAAACCTTGTGGATCCATAACATTTGGTATTCAGAAGCTGGCTATCTAGATTTGGAATAGGAAAAGAAGTTTAGTATACAAAGTGTTTAACCGAAGGCCATCCATGTTTAGTTGCAGTCGATTACAGAAGCGAAAACAATGTTGTGAGCCAAAGATTGGTGGAGAAACTGCAGTTACCAGCAACCTTTCATCTGGATCAAGCATGGATCAAATTCAGTACATGGCAATGTGTGAAAGAAGTACTATGCGATATTGCTCCCATGGACTCTTGTCATATTCTTTTGGGATGGGCATGGCTTTCTTTTAAAACACTCCATCTTGATGAACGTTCCCTTTATTTGAGGCATGAAGGATATCAAAAGAAGTAGAAATTTATGACACCAAGACAAGTCAGTAAGGATCAACGTAGGTTGAAGGAGAAAACAGAAAAAGAAAGAATAGAAAAAGAAGTAATATAAACTGCAGAAGGAAGGGAAAATAAAGTAAAGGAAATGGAACTAGAGAAAGTATATTCGTCAATGTTTTTTCTTCTACAGTTTGTGATGTCATTTTACAGGAACAAAAGGTTAAGCAAGTGAATGAAACACGCCAACATCCATGTTTAAAAAGGAATCTTGTTCAAAGTGTTTTATTATGCATTTGGTCTGTCGATAAGAAGCATATTCGTCAAACACAATGCATGGAATTATTTATTGTTACATATCAAGGTGGGGTACTGTGGCCAAGAAATGTTATCGACGGATTGCAACCATTGGAAAGTAACAAATATCAAGTTGAATTTGATCCTGGAAGAAGAGAATTAGTTTCAACCTGTGAAAGAATAAATGTCATTCACAAGATCATAATAAACTTACATTAAAACTAGTGCCTTAAGATTCGAGACAAATCTTCTCGAAGAAGGAGGGTATGATGTGAATTGCACATGGGTCAAATGGAGGATGACAAATGCGCCGTGTTGATGAAGTTTCTTTCATTTAAATAAGGGCCCAATGCATTGCAAAATTGGCTGACCAAATTGTGCTTGTGCTTAACAAATTAACAGGCTTTAGTTTTGCTTTATCTTCAAGTTGAAATAAGAGTCCATATGCCAACTTAAGAACCAACCTTTGGAAGATGAAGAGGACCTTTGCTCAAAGTTTGTGGATGACTTTTGGTGGCCTTAAATTCAGTTACAATCAACCATTAAGTAGCGGATCGTCATTAGGTTGAGTGGATCATTAATTAATAGCTTTAATCGTGTTGTAATTGAAATTTATGTGTCTTTTGTAATTCTGATAATTAAAGCTCCTATATAAGTTGAACCATTTTCATCAATGAAGGCAAGCTGAGTTTTATTCAGAAAATAAACGAGTTTTATCTCATCTATCTTAGTGAGAGTGATTCTCCTAAGTTCTTGACTGATTCAAGAATCCGTGAGTTTTAATCAAAGGTCCTTTATCCCTTTGTGTGTTTCAACTCTTAGGCTTATCTTCCATTCTTGGAAGTGTGATGTCTATCAATTTCTGTTCCATCTTCTTTTATGTTTCCATTTTCTCGTTTTAAATTATTTCTCAAATTTCTTGCTTGTTAGCATTCCAACAATGATAGATCAGTCAAACGAATCAAACCTTGTGGATCCATAACATTTGGTATTCAGAAGCTGGCTATCTAGATTTGGAATAGGAAAAGAAGTTTAGTATACAAAGTGTTTAACCGAAGGCCATCCATGTTTAGTTGCAGTCGATTACAGAAGCGAAAACAATGTTGTGAGCCAAAGATTGGTGGAGAAACTGCAGTTACCAGCAACCTTTCATCTGGATCAAGCATGGATCAAATTCAGTACATGGCAATGTGTGAAAGAAGTACTATGCGATATTGCTCCCATGGACTCTTGTCATATTCTTTTGGGATGGGCATGGCTTTCTTTTAAAACACTCCATCTTGAGGAACGTTCCCTTTATTTGAGGCATGAAGGATATCAAAAGAAGTAGAAATTTATGACACCAAGACAAGTCAGTAAGGATCAACGTAGGTTGAAGGAGAAAACAGAAAAAGAAAGAATAGAAAAAGAAGTAATATAAACTGCAGAAGGAAGGGAAAATAAAGTAAAGGAAATGGAACTAGAGAAAGTATATTCGTCAATTTTTTTTCTTCTACAGTTTGTGATGTCATTTTACAGGAACAAAAGGATAAGCAAGTGAATGAAACACGCCAACATCCATGTTTAAAAAGGAAGCTTGTTCAAAGTGTTTTATTATGCATTTGGTCTGTCGATAAGAAGCATATTCGTCAAACACAATGCATGGAATTATTTATTGTTACATATCAAGGTGGGGTACTGTGGCCAAGAAATGTTATCGACGGATTGCAACCATTGGAAAGTAACAAATATCAAGTTGAATTTGATCCTGGAAGAAGAGAATTAGTTTCAACCTGTGAAAGAATAAATGTCATTCACAAGATCATAATAAACTTACATTAAAACTAGTGCCTTAAGATTCGAGACAAATCTTCTCGAAGAAGGAGGGTATGATGTGAATTGCACATGGGTCAAATGGAGGATGACAAATGCGCCGTGTTGATGCAGTTTCTTTCATTTAAATAAGGGCCCAATGCATTGCAAAATTGGCTGACCAAATTGTGCTTGTGCTTAACAAATTAACAGGCTTTAGTTTTGCTTTATCTTCAAGTTGAAATAAGAGTCCATATGCCAACTTAAGAACCAACCTTTGGAAGATGAAGAGGACCTTTGCTCAAAGTTTGTGGATGACTTTTGGTGGCCTTAAATTCAGTTACAATCAACCATTAAGTAGCGGATCGTCATTAGGTTGAGTGGATCATTAATTAATAGCTTTAATCGTGTTGTAATTGAAATTTATGTGTCTTTTGTAATTCTGATAATTAAAGCTCCTATATAAGTTGAACCATTTTCATCAATGAAGGCAAGCTGAGTTTTATTCAGAAAATAAACGAGTTTTATCTCATCTATCTTAGTGAGAGTGATTCTCCTAAGTTCTTGACTGATTCAAGAATCCGTGAGTTTTAATCAAAGGTCCTTTATCCCTTTGTGTGTTTCAACTCTTAGGCTTATCTTCCATTCTTGGAAGTGTGATGTCTATCAATTTCTGTTCCATCTTCTTTTATGTTTCCATTTTCTCGTTTTAAATTATTTCTCAAATTTCTTGCTTGTTAGCATTCCAACAATGATAGATCAGTCAAACGAATCAAACCTTGTGGATCCATAACATTTGGTATTCAGAAGCTGGCTATCTAGATTTGGAATAGGAAAAGAAGTTTAGTATACAAAGTGTTTAACCGAAGGCCATCCATGTTTAGTTGCAGTCGATTACAAAAGCGAAAACAATGTTGTGAGCCAAAGATTGGTGGAGAAACTGCAGTTACCAGCAACCTTTCATCTGGATCAAGCATGGATCAAATTTAGTACATGGCAATGTGTGAAAGAAGTACTATGCGATATTGCTCCCATGGACTCTTGTCATATTCTTTTGGGATGGGCATGGCTTTCTTTTAAAACACTTCATCTTGATGAACGTTCCCTTTATTTGAGGCATGAAGGATATCAAAAGAAGTAGAAATTTATGACACCAAGACAAGTCAGTAAGGATCAACGTAGGCTGAAGGAGAAAACAGAAAAAGAAAGAATAGAAAAAGAAGTAATATAAACTGCAGAAGGAAGGGAAAATAAAGTAAAGGAAATGGAACTAGAGAAAGTATATTCGTCAATGTTTTTTTTCTACAGTTTGTGATGTCATTTTACAGGAACAAAAGGATAAGCAAGTGAATGAAACACGCCAACATCCATGTTTAAAAAGGAAGCTTGTTCAAAGTGTTTTATTATGCATTTGGTCTGTCGATAAGAAGCATATTCGTCAAACACAATGCATGGAATTATTTATTGTTACATATCAAGGTGGGGTACTGTGGCCAAGAAATGTTATCGACGGATTGCAACCATTGGAAAGTAACAAATATCAAGTTGAATTTGATCCTGGAAGAAGAGAATTAGTTTCAACCTGTGAAAGAATAAATGTCATTCACAAGATCATAATAAACTTACATTAAAACTAGTGCCTTAAGATTCGAGACAAATCTTCTCGAAGAAGGAGGGTATGATGTGAATTGCACATGGGTCAAATGGAGGATGACAAATGCGCCGTGTTGATGCAGTTTCTTTCATTTAAATAAGGGCCCAATGCATTGCAAAATTGGCTGACCAAATTGTGCTTGTGCTTAACAAATTAACAGGCTTTAGTTTTGCTTTATCTTCAAGTTGAAATAAGAGTCCATATGCCAACTTAAGAACCAACCTTTGGAAGATGAAGAGGACCTTTGCTCAAAGTTTGTGGATGACTTTTGGTGGCCTTAAATTCAGTTACAATCAACCATTAAGTAGCGGATCGTCATTAGGTTGAGTGGATCATTAATTAATAGCTTTAATCGTGTTGTAATTGAAATTTATGTGTCTTTTGTAATTCTGATAATTAAAGCTCCTATATAAGTTGAACCATTTTCATCAATGAAGGCAAGCTGAGTTTTATTCAGAAAATAAACGAGTTTTATCTCATCTATCTTAGTGAGAGTGATTCTCCTAAGTTCTTGACTGATTCAAGAATCCGTGAGTTTTAATCAAAGGTCCTTTATCCCTTTGTGTGTTTCAACTCTTAGGCTTATCTTCCATTCTTGGAAGTGTGATGTCTATCAATTTTTGTTCCATCTTCTTTTATATTTCCATTTTCTCGTTTTAAATTATTTCTCAAATTTCTTGCTTGTTAGCATTCCAACAATGATAGATCAGTCAAACGAATCAAACCTTGTGGATCCATAACATTTGGTATTCAGAAGCTGGCTATCTAGATTTGGAATAGGAAAAGAAGTTTAGTATACAAAGTGTTTAACCGAAGGCCATCCATGTTTAGTTGCAGTCGATTACAAAAGCGAAAACAATGTTGTGAGCCAAAGATTGGTGGAGAAACTGCAGTTACCAGCAACCTTTCATCTGGATCAAGCATGGATCAAATTTAGTACATGGCAATGTGTGAAAGAAGTACTATGCGATATTGCTCCCATGGACTCTTGTCATATTCTTTTGGGATGGGCATGGCTTTCTTTTAAAACACTTCATCTTGATGAACGTTCCCTTTATTTGAGGCATGAAGGATATCAAAAGAAGTAGAAATTTATGACACCAAGACAAGTCAGTAAGGATCAACGTAGGCTGAAGGAGAAAACAGAAAAAGAAAGAATAGAAAAAGAAGTAATATAAACTGCAGAAGGAAGGGAAAATAAAGTAAAGGAAATGGAACTAGAGAAAGTATATTCGTCAATGTTTTTTCTTCTACAGTTTGTGATGTCATTTTACAGGAACAAAAGGATAAGCAAGTGAATGAAACACGCCAACATCCATGTTTAAAAAGGAAGCTTGTTCAAAGTGTTTTATTATGCATTTGGTCTGTCGATAAGAAGCATATTCGTCAAACACAATGCATGGAATTATTTATTGTTACATATCAAGGTGGGGTACTGTGGCCAAGAAATGTTATCGACGGATTGCAACCATTGGAAAGTAACAAATATCAAGTTGAATTTGATCCTGGAAGAAGAGAATTAGTTTCAACCTGTGAAAGAATAAATGTCATTCACAAGATCATAATAAACTTACATTAAAACTAGTGCCTTAAGATTCGAGACAAATCTTCTCGAAGAAGGAGGGTATGATGTGAATTGCACATGGGTCAAATGGAGGATGACAAATGCGCCGTGTTGATGCAGTTTCTTTCATTTAAATAAGGGCCCAATGCATTGCAAAATTGGCTGACCAAATTGTGCTTGTGCTTAACAAATTAACAGGCTTTAGTTTTGCTTTATCTTCAAGTTGAAATAAGAGTCCATATGCCAACTTAAGAACCAACCTTTGGAATATGAAGAGGACCTTTGCTCAAAGTTTGTGGATGACTTTTGGTGGCCTTAAATTCAGTTACAATCAACCATTAAGTAGCGGATCGTCATTAGGTTGAGTGGATCATTAATTAATAGCTTTAATCGTGTTGTAATTGAAATTTATGTGTCTTTTGTAATTCTGATAATTAAAGCTCCTATATAAGTTGAACCATTTTCATCAATGAAGGCAAGCTGAGTTTTATTCAGAAAATAAACGAGTTTTATCTCATCTATCTTAGTGAGAGTGATTCTCCTAAGTTCTTGACTGATTCAAGAATCCGTGAGTTTTAATCAAAGGTCCTTTATCCCTTTGTGTGTTTCAACTCTTAGGCTTATCTTCCATTCTTGGAAGTGTGATGTCTATCAATTTTTGTTCCATCTTCTTTTATATTTCCATTTTCTCGTTTTAAATTATTTCTCAAATTTCTTGCTTGTTAGCATTCCAACAATGATAGATCAGTCAAACGAATCAAACCTTGTGGATCCATAACATTTGGTATTCAGAAGCTGGCTATCTAGATTTGGAATAGGAAAAGAAGTTTAGTATACAAAGTGTTTAACCGAAAGCCATCCATGTTTAGTTGCAGTCGATTACAGAAGCGAAAACAATGTTGTGAGCCAAAGATTGGTGGAGAAACTGCAGTTACCAGCAACCTTTCATCTGGATCAAGCATGGATCAAATTCAGTACATGGCAATGTGTGAAAGAAGTACTCTGCGATATTGCTCCCATGGACTCTTGTCATATTCTTTTGGGATGGGCATAGCTTTCTTTTAAAACACTCCATCTTGATGAACGTTCCCTTTATTTGAGGCATGAAGGATATCAAAAGAAGTAGAAATTTATGACACCAAGACAAGTCAGTAAGGATCAACGTAGGCTGAAGGAGAAAACAGAAAAAGAAAGAATAGAAAAAGAAGTAATATAAACTGCAGAAGGAAGGGAAAATAAAGTAAAGGAAATGGAACTAGAGAAAGTATATTCGTCAATGTTTTTTCTTCTACAGTTTGTGATGTCATTTTACAGGAACAAAAGGATAAGCAAGTGAATGAAACACGCCAACATCCATGTTTAAAAAGGAAGCTTGTTCAAAGTGTTTTATTATGCATTTGGTCTGTCGATAAGAAGCATATTCGTCAAACACAATGCATGGAATTATTTATTGTTACATATCAAGGTGGGGTACTGTGGCCAAGAAATGTTATCGACGGATTGCAACCATTGGAAAGTAACAAATATCAAGTTGAATTTGATCCTGGAAGAAGAGAATTAGTTTCAACCTGTGAAAGAATAAATGTCATTCACAAGATCATAATAAACTTACATTAAAACTAGTGCCTTAAGATTCGAGACAAATCTTCTCGAAGAAGGAGGGTATGATGTGAATTGCACATGGGTCAAATGGAGGATGACAAATGCGCCGTGTTGATGCAGTTTCTTTCATTTAAATAAGGGCCCAATGCATTGCAAAATTGGCTGACCAAATTGTGCTTGTGCTTAACAAATTAACAGGCTTTAGTTTTGCTTTATCTTCAAGTTGAAATAAGAGTCCATATGCCAACTTAAGAACCAACCTTTGGAAGATGAAGAGGACCTTTGCTCAAAGTTTGTGGATGACTTTTGGTGGCCTTAAATTCAGTTACAATCAACCATTAAGTAGCGGATCGTCATTAGGTTGAGTGGATCATTAATTAATAGCTTTAATCGTGTTGTAATTGAAATTTATGTGTCTTTTGTAATTCTGATAATTAAAGCTCCTATATAAGTTGAACCATTTTCATCAATGAAGGCAAGCTGAGTTTTATTCAGAAAATAAACGAGTTTTATCTCATCTATCTTAGTGAGAGTGATTCTCCTAAGTTCTTGACTGATTCAAGAATCCGTGAGTTTTAATCAAAGGTCCTTTATCCCTTTGTGTGTTTCAACTCTTAGGCTTATCTTCCATTCTTGGAAGTGTGATGTCTATCAATTTTTGTTCCATCTTCTTTTATGTTTCCATTTTCTCGTTTTAAATTATTTCTCAAATTTCTTGCTTGTTAGCATTCCAACAATGATAGATCAGTCAAACGAATCAAACCTTGTGGATCCATAACATTTGGTATTCAGAAGCTGGCTATCTAGATTTGGAATAGGAAAAGAAGTTTAGTATACAAAGTGTTTAACCGAAGGCCATCCATGTTTAGTTGCAGTCGATTACAGAAGCGAAAACAATGTTGTGAGCCAAAGATTGGTGGAGAAACTGCAGTTACCAGCAACCTTTCATCTGGATCAAGCATGGATCAAATTCAGTACATGGCAATGTGTGAAAGAAGTACTCTACGATATTGCTCCCATGGACTCTTGTCATATTCTTTTGGGATGGGCATAACTTTCTTTTAAAACACTCCATCTTGATGAACGTTCCCTTTATTTGAGGCATGAAGGATATCAAAAGAAGTAGAAATTTATGACACCAAGACAAGTCAGTAAGGATCAACGTAGGCTGAAGGAGAAAACAGAAAAAGAAAGAATAGAAAAAGAAGTAATATAAACTGCAGAAGGAAGGGAAAATAAAGTAAAGGAAATGGAACTAGAGAAAGTATATTCGTCAATGTTTTTGCTTCTACAGTTTGTGATGTCATTTTACAGGAACAAAAGGATAAGCAAGTGAATGAAACACGCCAACATCCATGTTTAAAAAGGAAGCTTGTTCAAAGTGTTTTATTATGCATTTGGTCTGTCGATAAGAAGCATATTCGTCAAACACAATGCATGGAATTATTTATTGTTACATATCAAGGTGGGGTACTGTGGCCAAGAAATGTTATCGACGGATTGCAACCATTGGAAAGTAACTAATATCAAGTTGAATTCGATCCTGGAAGAAGGGAATTAGTTTCAACCTGTGAAAGAATAAATGTCATTCACAAGATCATAATAAACTTACATTAAAACTAGTGCCTTAAGATTCGAGACAAATCTTCTCGAAGAAGGAGGGTATGATGTGAATTGCACATGGGTCAAATGGAGGATGACAAATGCGCCGTGTTGATGCAGTTTCTTTCATTTAAATAAGGGCCCAATGCATTGCAAAATTGGCTGACCAAATTGTGCTTGTGCTTTAGTTTTACTTTATCTTCAAGTTGAAATAAGAGTCCATATGCCAACTTAAGAACCAACCTTTGGAAGATGAAGATGACCTTTGCTCAAAGTTTGTGGATGACTTTTGGTGGCCTTAAATTCAGTTACAATCAACCATTAAGTAGCGGATCGTCATTAGGTTGAGTGGATCATTAATTAATAGCTTTAATCGTGTTGTAATTGAAATTTATGTGTCTTTTGTAATTCTGATAATTAAAGCTCCTATATAAGTTGAACCATTTTCATCAATGAAGGCAAGCTGAGTTTTATTCAGAAAATAAACGAGTTTTATCTCATCTATCTTAGTGACAGTGATTCTCCTAAGTTCTTGACAGATTCAAGAATCCGTGAGTTTTAATCAAAGGTCCTTTATCCCTTTGTGTGTTTCAACTCTTAGGCTTATCTTCCATTCTTGGAAGTGTGATGTCTATCAATTTCTGTTTAATCTTCTTTTATGTTTCCATTTTCTCGTTTTAAATTATTTCTCAAATTTCTTGCTTGTTAGCATTCCAACAATGATAGATCAGTCAAACGAATCGAACCCTGTGGATCCATATCATTTGGTATTCAGAGGCTGGCTATCTAGATTTGGAATAGGAAAGGAAGTTTATTATACAAAGTGTTTAACCGAAGGGCATCCATGTTTAGTTGCATTCGATTACGGAAGCGAAAATAATGTTGTGAGCCAAAGATTGGTGGAGAAACTCCAGTTACCAGCAACCTTTCATCTGGATCAAGCATGGATCAAATTCAGTACATGACAATGTGTGAAAGAAGTACTATGTGATATTGCTCCCATGGACTCTTGTCATATTCTTTTGGGATGGGCATGGCTTTCTTTTAAAACACTTCATCTTGATGAACGTTCCCTTTATTTGAGGCATGAAGGATATCAAAAGAAGTAGAAATTTATGACACCAAGACAAGTCAGTAAGGATCAACGTAGGCTGAAGGAGAAAACAGAAAAAGAAAGAATAGAAAAAGAAGTAATATAAACTGCAGAAGGAAGGGAAAATAAAGTAAAGGAAATGGAACTAGAGAAAGTTTATTCGTCAATGTTTTTTCTTCTATAGTTTGTGATGTCATTTTACAGGAACAAAAGGATAAACATGTGAATGAAACACACCAACTTCCATGTTTAAAAAGGAAGCTTGTTCATAGTGCTTTATTATGCATTTGGTCTGTCGATAAGAAGCATATTCTTCAAACACAATGCATGGAATTATTTATTGATACATATCAAGGTGGAGTACTGTTGCCAAGAAATGTTATCGACGGATTGCAACCATTGGAAAGTAAATGATATCAAGTTGAATTTGATCTTGGAAGAAGAGAATTAGTTTCAACCTGTGAAAAAATAAAAGTCATTCACAAGATCATAATAAACTTACATTAAAACTAGTGTCTTAAGATTCGAGACAAATCTTCTCGAAGAAGGAGGGTATGATGTGAATTGCATATGGGTCAAATGGAGGATGACTAATGCGCCGTGTTGATGCAGTTTCTTTTATTTAAATAAAGGCCCAATGCTTTGTAAAATTGGCTGACCAAATTGTGTTTGCTCTTAACCAATTAACGGGCTTTAGTTTTGCTTAAAGTTCAAGTTGAAATAAGGGTCCATATGCCAACTTAAGAACCAACCTTTGGAAGATCAAGAGGACCTTTGCTTAAAGTTTGTGGATGACTTTTGGTAGCTTTAACTTCAGTTACAATCAATCATTAAGTAGCGGATCGTCATTAGCTTGAGTGGATCATTAATTAATAACTTTAATCGCGTTGTCATTTTAATTTATGGATCGTTTGTAATTCTGATGGTTAAAGCTCGTATATAAGTTGAACCATTTTCATCAATGAAGGCAAGCTGAGTTTTATTCAGAAAATAAACGAGTTTTATCTCATCTATCTTAGTGAGAGTGATTCTCCTAAGTTCTTGAGTGATTCAAGAATCCATGAGTTTAATCAAAGGTCTTTTATCCCTTTGTGTGTTTCAGCTCTTAGGCTTATCTTCCATTCTTGGAAGTGTGATGTCTATCAATTTCCATTCCATCTTCGTTTATGTTTCCATTTTCTCGTTTTAAAATATTTCTCAAAGTTCTTGCTTGTTAGAATTCCCACAATGATAGATCAGTCAAACGAATCGAACCCTGTGGATTCACATCATTTGGTATTTAGAGCCTGGCTATCTAGATTTGGAATAGGAAAGGAAGTTTATTATACAAAGTGTTTAACCGAAGGCCATCCATGTTTAGCTGCATTCGCTTACGGAAGCGAAAACAATGTTGTGAGCCAAAGATTGGTGGAGAAACTCCAGTTACCAGCAACCTTTCATCTGGATCAAGCATGGATCAAATTCAGTACATGGCAATGTGTGAAAGAAGTACTATGTGATATTGCTCCCACGGACTCTTGTCATGTTCTTTTGGGATGGGCATGGCTTCGATTTAAAACACTTCGTCTTGATGAACGTACCCTTTATTTTAGGCATGAGGGAAATCAAAAGAAGTAGAAATTTATGACACCAAGACAAGTTAGTAAGGATCAACGTAGGGTGAAGGAGAAAACAGAAAAAGAAAGAATAGAAAAAGAAGTAATATAAACTGCCAAAGGAAGGCAAAATAAAGAAAAAGAAATGGAAATAGAGAAAAATATGATGAAAAGTTTATTCGTCAATGTTTTTTCTTCTATAGTTTGTGATGTCATTTTAAAGGAACAAAAGGATAAGCATGTGAATGAAACACACCAACTTCCATGTTTAAAAAGGAAGCTTGTTCATAGTGCTTTATTATGCATTTGGTCAGTCGATAAGAAGCATATTCGTCAAACACAATGCATGGAATTATTTATTGTTACATATTAAGGTGGGGTACTGTTGCCAAGAAATGTTATCGATGGATTGCAACCATTGGAAAGTAACAACTATCAAGTTGAATTTGATCCTGGAAGATGAGAATTAGTTTCAACCCGTGAAAAAATATAAGTCATTCACAAGGTCATCATAAACATACATTAAAACTAGTGTCTTAAGATTCAGGACAAATCTTCTCGAAGAAGAAGGGTATGATGTGAATTGCATATGGGAAGATCAGGAGGACCTTTGCTGAAAGTTTGTGGATGACTTTTGGTAGCCTTAAATTCAGTTACAATCAACCATTAAGTAGTGGATCATTACTATCTTGATTGGATCATTAATTAATAGCTTTAAGTGGGTTGTAATTGAAATTTATGTGTCTTTTGTAATTCTGATGCTTAAAGCTCCTATATAAGTTGAACCATTTTCATCAATGAAGGCAAGCTGAGTTTTATTCAGAAAATAAACAAGGTTCATCTCATCTATCTTAGTGAGAGTGATTCTCCTAAGTGCTTGAGTGATTCAAGAATCACCGAGTTTTATCAAAGTTCCTTTATCCCTTTGTGTGTCTAAACTCTTAGGCTTATCTTCCATTCTTGGAAGTGTGATGTCTATCAATTTCCGCTCCATCTTCTTATATGTTTCCAGTTTCTCGTTTAAAATAATTTCTCAAATGTCTTGGTTATTAGCATTCCAACGGTTAAAGATCAGTAAAACGAATCGAACCCTTTGGATTCACATCATTTGGTATTCAGAGTCTGGCTATGTAGATTTGGTATAGGAATGGATGTTTATTATACAAGGTGTTTAACCGAAGGCCACCCATGTTTAGTTGCATTCGATTACGAAAGCGAAAACAATGTTGTGAGCCAAAGATTGGTGGAGAAACTCCAGTTACCAACAACCTTTCACCTGAATCAAGCATGGATCAAATTCAGTACATGGCAATGTGTGAAAGAAGTATTATGTGATATTGGTCCCATGGACTCTTGTCATCTTCTTTTGGGATGGGCATGGCTTCATTTTAAAACACTCCATCTTGATGAACGTTCCTTTTATTTGAGGCATGAGGGACATCAAAAGAAGTAGAAGTTGATGACAGCAAGACAAGTCAGTAAGGATCAACGTAGGCTGAAGGAGCAAATAGAAAAAGAAAGAATAGTAAAAGAAGTAATATAAACTGCAGAAGGAAGGGAAAATAAAGAAACAGAAATGGAAAGTTTATTCGTCAATGTTTTTTCTTCTACATTTTGTGATGCCATTTTACAGCAACAAAAGGATAAGCATGTGAAGGAAACACACCAACTTCCATTTTGAAAAGGAAGCTTGTTCATAGTGCTTTATTATGCATTTGGTTTGTCGATAAGAAGCAAATTCGTCAAACACAGTGCATGGAATTATTTATTGTTACATATCAAGGTGGGATACTGTTGCCGAGAAATGTTATCGACGGATTGCAACCATTGGAAAGTAACAAATATCAATTTGAATTTGATCCTGGAGGAAGAGAATTGGTTTCAACTTGTGAAAAAATAAAACTCCTTCACAAGATCATAATAAACTTACATCAAAACTAGTGTCTTAAGATTCGGGACAAATCTTCCCGTAGAAGGAGGGTATGATGTGAATTGTAAATGGGTCAAATGGAGGATGACTAATGCGCCGTGTTGATGTAGTTTCTTTTATTTAAATAAGGGCCCAATGCTTTGTAAAATTGGCTGACCAAATTGTGTTTTGGCTTAACCAATTAATGAGCTTTGGTTTTGCTTTACTTTCAAGTTGAAATAAGGGTCCATATATGCCAAGTTAAGAACCAACCTTTGGAAGATCAAGTGGACCTTTGCTGAAAGTTTGTGGATGACTTTTGGTAGCCTTAAATTCAGTTACAATCAACCATTAAGTAGTTGATCATTACTAGCTTGATTGGATCATTAATTAATAGCTTTAGGTGGGTTGTAATTGAAATTTATGTGTCTTTTGTAATTCTGATGCTTAAAGCTCCTATATAAGTTGAACCATTTTCATCAATGAAGGCAAGCTGAGTTTTATTCAGAAAATAAACAAGGTTCATCTCATCTATCTTAGTGAGAGTGATTCTCCTAAGTGCTTGAGTGATTCAAGAATCACCGAGTTTTATCAAAGTTCCTTTATCCCTTTGTGTGTCTAAACTCTTAGGCTTATCTTCCATTCTTGGAAGTGTGATGTCTATCAATTTCCGCTCCATCTTCTTATATGTTTCCAGTTTCTCGTTTAAAATAATTTCTCAAATTTCTTTGTTATTAGCATTCCAACGGTTAAAGATCAGTAAAACGAATCGAACCCTTTGGATTCAAATCATTTGGTATTCAGAGTCTGGCTATGTAGATTTGGTATAGGAATGGATGTTTATTATACAAGGTGTTTAACCGAAGGCCACCCATGTTTAGTTGCATTCGATTACGAAAGCGAAAACAATGTTGTGAGCCAAAGATTGGTGGAGAAACTCCAGTTACCAACAACCTTTCACCTGAATCAAGCATGGATCAAATTCAGTACATGGCAATGTGTGAAAGAAGTATTATGTGATATTGGTCCCATGGACTCTTGTCATCTTCTTTTGGGATGGGCATGGCTTCATTTTAAAACACTCCATCTTGATGAACGTTCCTTTTATTTGAGGCATGAGGGACATCAAAAGAAGTAGAAGTTTATGACAGCAAGACAAGTCAGTAAGGATCAACGTAGGCTGAAGGAGCAAATAGAAAAAGAAAGAATAGTAAAAGAAGTAATATAAACTGCAGAAGGAAGGGAAAATAAAGAAACAGAAATGGAAAGTTTATTCGTCAATGTTTTTTCTTCTACATTTTGTGATGCCATTTTACAGCAACAAAAGGATAAGCATGTGAAGGAAACACACCAACTTCCATTTTGAAAAGGAAGCTTGTTCATAGTGCTTTATTATGCATTTGGTTTGTCGATAAGAAGCAAATTCGTCAAACACAGTGCATGGAATTATTTATTGTTACATATCAAGGTGGGATACTGTTGCCGAGAAATGTTATCGACGGATTGCAACCATTGGAAAGTAACAAATATCAATTTGAATTTGATCCTGGAGGAAGAGAATTGGTTTCAACTTGTGAAAAAATAAAACTCCTTCACAAGATCATAATAAACTTACATCAAAACTAGTGTCTTAAGATTCGGGACAAATCTTCCCGTAGAAGGAGGGTATGATGTGAATTGTAAATGGGTCAAATGGAGGATGACTAATGCGCCGTGTTGATGTAGTTTCTTTTATTTAAATAAGGGCCCAATGCTTTGTAAAATTGGCTGACCAAATTGTGTTTTGGCTTAACCAATTAATGAGCTTTGGTTTTGCTTTACTTTCAAGTTGAAATAAGGGTCCATATATGCCAAGTTAAGAACCAACCTTTGGAAGATCAAGTGGACCTTTGCTGAAAGTTTGTGGATGACTTTTGGTAGCCTTAAATTCAGTTACAATCAACCATTAAGTAGTTGATCATTACTAGCTTGATTGGATCATTAATTAATAGCTTTAGGTGGGTTGTAATTGAAATTTATGTGTCTTTTGTAATTCTGATGCTTAAAGCTCCTATATAAGTTGAACCATTTTCATCAATGAAGGCAAGCTGAGTTTTATTCAGAAAATAAACAAGGTTCATCTCATCTATCTTAGTGAGAGTGATTCTCCTAAGTGCTTGAGTGATTCAAGAATCACCGAGTTTTATCAAAGTTCCTTTATCCCTTTGTGTGTCTAAACTCTTAGGCTTATCTTCCATTCTTGGAAGTGTGATGTCTATCAATTTCCGCTCCATCTTCTTATATGTTTCCAGTTTCTCGTTTAAAATAATTTCTCAAATTTCTTTGTTATTAGCATTCCAACGGTTAAAGATCAGTAAAACGAATCGAACCCTTTGGATTCAAATCATTTGGTATTCAGAGTCTGGCTATGTAGATTTGGTATAGGAATGGATGTTTATTATACAAGGTGTTTAACCGAAGGCCACCCATGTTTAGTTGCATTCGATTACGAAAGCGAAAAGAATGTTGTGAGCCAAAGATTGGTGGAGAAACTCCAGTTACCAACAACCTTTCACCTGAATCAAGCATGGATCAAATTCAGTACATGGCAATGTGTGAAAGAAGTATTATGTGAAATTGGTCCCATGGACTCTTGTCATCTTCTTTTGGGATGGGCATGGCTTCATTTTAAAACACTCCATCTTGATGAACGTTCCTTTTATTTGAGGCATGAGGGACATCAAAAAAAGTAGAAGTTTATGACAGCAAGACAAGTCAGTAAGGATCAACGTAGGCTGAAGGAGCAAATAGAAAAAGAAAGAATAGTAAAAGAAGTAATATAAATTGCAGAAGGAAGGGAAAATAAAGAAACAGAAATCGAAAGTTTATTCGTCAATGTTTTTTCTTCTACATTTTGTGATGCCATTTTACAGGAACAAAAGGATAAGCATGTGAAGGAAACACACCAACTTCCATGTTTGAAAAGGAAGCTTGTTCATAGTGCTTTATTATGCATTTGGTTCGTCGATAAGAAGCAGATTCGTCAAACACAATGCATGGAATTATTTATTGTTACATATCAAGGTGGGATACTGTTGCCGAGAAATGTTATCAACGAATTGCAACCATTGGAAAGTAACAAATATCAAGTTGAATTTGATCCTGGAGGAAGAGCATTAGTTTCAACTTGTGAAAAAATAAAACTCCTTCACAAGATCATAATAAACTTACATCAAAACTAGTGTCTTAAGATTCGGGACAAATCTTCCCGTAGAAGGAGGGTATGATGTGAATTGCAAATGGGTCAAATGGAGGATGACTAATGCGTCGTCTTGATGCATTTTCTATTATTTAAATAAAGGCCCAATGCTTTGTAAAATTGGCCGACCAAATTGTGTTTTGTCTTAACCAATTAATGGGCTTTGGTTTTGCTTTATTTTCAAGTTGAAATAAGGGTCCATATATGCCAAGTTAAGAACCAACCTTTGGAAGATCAAGAGGACCTTTGCTGAAAGTTTGTGGATGACTTTTGGTAGCCTTAAATTCAGTTACAATCAACCATTATGTAGCGGATCATTACTAGCTTGATTGGATCATTAATTAATAGCTTTAAGTGGGTTGTAATTGAAATTTATGTGTCTTTTGTAATTCTGATGCTTAAAGCTCCCATATAAGTTGAACCATTTTCACCAATGAAGGCAAGCTGAGTTTTATTCAGAAAATAAACGAGGTTTATCTCATCTATCTTGGTGAGAGTGATTCTCCTAAGTTCTTGAGTGATTCAAGAATCACCGAGTTTTATCAAAGTTTCTTTATCCCTTTGTGTGTCTAAACTCTTAGGCTTATCTTCCATTCTTGGAAGTGTGATGTCTATCAATTTCCGCTCCATCTTCTTATATGTTTCCAGTTTCTCGTTTAAAATAATTTCTTAAATTTCTTGGTTATTAGCATTCCAACGGTTAAAGATCAGTAAAACGAATCGAACCCTTTGGATTCACATCATTTGGTATTCAGAGCCTGGCTATGTAGATTTGGTATAGGAATGGATGTTTATTATACAAGGTGTTTAACCGAAGGCCACCCATGTTTAGTTGCATTCGATTACGAAAGCGAAAAGAATGTTGTGAGCCAAAGATTGGTGGAGAAACTCCAGTTACCAACAACCTTCACCTGAATCAAGCATGGATCAAATTCAGTACATGGCAATGTGTGAAAGAAGTATTATGTGATATTGCTCCCATGGACTCTTGTCATCTTCTTTTGGGATGGGCATGGCTTCATTTTAAAACACTCCATCTTGATGAACGTTCCCTTTATTTGAGGGATGAGGGACATCAAAAGAAGTAGAAGTTTATGACAGCAAGACAAGTCAGTAAGGATCAACGTAGGCTGAAGGAGCAAATAGAAAAAGAAAGAATAGTAAAACAAGTAATATAAACTGCAGAAGGAAGGGAAAATAGAGAAACAGAAATGGAAAGTTTATTCGTCAATGTTTTTTCTTCTACATTTTGTGATGCCATTTTACAGGAACAGAAGGATAGGCATGTGAAGGAAACACACCAACTTCCATGTTTGAAAAGGAAGCTTGTTCATAGTGCTTTATTATGCATTTGGTTCGTCGATAAGAAGCAGATTCATCAAACATAATGCATGGAATTATTTATTGTTACATATCAAGGTGGAATACTGTTGCCGAGAAATGCTATCGACGGATTGCAACCATTGGAAAGTAACAAATATCAAGTTGAATTTGGTCCTGGAGGAAGAGAATTAGTTTCAACTTGTGAAAAAATTAAAGTCCTTCACAAGATCATAATAAACTTACATCAAAACTAGTGTCTTAAGATTCGGGACAAATCTTCTCGAAGAAGGAGGGTATGATGTGAATTGCAAATGGGTCAAATGGAGGATGACTGATGCGCCGTGTTGATGCAATTTCTTTTATTTAAATAAGGGCCCAATGCTTTGTAAAATTGGCTGACCAAATTGTGTTTTGTCTTAACTTATTAATGGGCTTTGGTTTTGCTTTATTTTCAAGTTGAAATAAGGGTCCATATATGCCAAGTTAAGAACCAACCTTTGGAAGATCAAGAGGACCTTTGCTGAAAGTTTGTGGATGACTTTTGGTAGCCTTAAATTCAGTTACAATCAACCATTAAGAAGCGGATCATTACTAGCTTGATTGGATCATTAATTAATAGCTTTAAGTGGGTTGTAATTGAAATTTATGTGTCTTTTGTAATTCTGATGCTTAAAGCTCCTATATAAGTAGAACCATTTTCACCAATGAAGGCAAGCTGAGTTTTATTCAGAAAATAAACTAGTTTTATCTCATCTATCTTGGTGAGAGTGATTCTCCTAAGTTCTTGAGTGATTAAAGAATCACCGAGTTTTATCAAAGTTTCTTTATCCCTTTGTGTGTCTAAACTCTTAGGCTTATCTTCCATTCTTGGAAGTGGATGTCTATCAATTTCCACTCCATCTTTTTATATGTTTCCAGTTTCTCGTTTAAAATAATTTCTCAAATTTCTTGGTTATTAGCATTCCAACGGTTAAAGATCAGTAAAACGAATCGAACCCTTTGGATTCACATCATTTGGTATTCAGAGCCTGGCTATGTAGATTTGGTATAGGAATGGATGTTTATTATACAAGGTGTTTAACCGAAGGCCACCCATGTTTAGTTGCATTCGATTACGAAAGCGAAAACAATGCTGTGAGCCAAAGATTGGTGGAGAAACTCCAGTTACCAACAACTTTTCATCTGAATCAAGCATGGATCAAATTCAGTACATGGCAATGTGTGAAAGAAGTGTTATGTGATATTGCTCCCATGGACTCTTGTCATCTACTTCTGGGATGGGCATGGCTTCGTTTTAAAACACTCCATCTTGATGAACGTTCCCTTTATTTGAGGGATGAGGGACATCAAAAGAAGTAGAAGTTTATGACACAAAGACAAGTCAGTAAGGATCAACGTAGGCTGAAGGAGAAAACAGAAAAAGAAAGAATAGAAAAAGAAGTAATATAAACTGCAGAAGGAAGGGAAAATAAAGAAAGAGAAATGGAAAGTTTATTCGTCAATGTTTTTTCTTCTACAGTTTGTGATGCCCTTTTACAGGAACAAAATGATAAGCATGTGAAGGAAACACACCAACTTCCATGTTTGAAAAGGAAGCTTCTTCATAGTGCTTTATTATGCATTTGGTTCGTCGATAAGAAGCAGATTCGTCAAACACAATGCATGGAATTATTTATTATTACATATCAAGGTGGGATACTGTTGCCGAGAAATGTTATCGACGGATTGCAACCATTGGAAAGTAACAAATATCAAGTTGAATTTGATCCTGGAGGAAGAGAATTAGTTTCAACTTGTGAAAAAATAAAAGTCCTTCACAAGATCATAATAAACATACATCAAAACTAGTGTCTTAAGATTCGGGACAAATCTTCTCAAAGAAGGAGGGTATGATGTGAATTGCAAATGGGTCAAATGGAGGATGAGTATTGCGCCGTGTTGATGCAATTTCTTTTATTTAAATAAGGGCCCAATGCTTTGTAAAATTGGCCGACCAAATTGTGTTTTGTCTTAACTAATTAATGGGCTTTGGTTTTGCTTTATTTTCAAGTTGAAATAAGGGTCCATATATGCCAAGTTAAAAACCAACCTTTGGAAGATGAAGAGGACCTTTGCTGAAAGTTTGTGGATGACTTTTCGTAGCCTTAAATTCAGTTACAATCAACCATTAAGTAGTGGATCATGATTATCTTTATTGGATTATTAATTAATAGCTTTAAGTTTGTTGTAATTGAAATTTATGTGTCTTTTGTAATTCTGAGGCTTAAAGCTCCTATATAAGTTGAACCATTTTCATCAATGAAGGCAAGCCGAGTTTTATTCAGAAAATAAACGAGTTTTATCTCATCTATCTTAGTGAGAGTGATTCTCCTAAGTTCTTGAGTGATTCAAGAATCACCGAGTTTTATCAATGTTCCTTTATCCCTTTGTGTGTCTAAACTCTTAGGCTTATCTTCCATTCTTGGAAGTGTGATGTCTATCAATTTCCGTTCCATCTTCTTATATGTTTCCACTTTCTCGTTTTAAATAATTTCTCAAATTTCTTGCTTATTAGCATTCCAACGTTGAAAGATCAGTAAAACGAATCGAACCCTTTGCATTCACATCATTTCGCATCTAGAGCCTGGCTATGTAGATTTGGTATCGGATTGGATGTTTATTATACAAGGTGTTTAACCGAAGGCCACCCATGTTTAGTTGCATTCGATTACGAAAGCGAAAGCAATGTTGTGAGCCAAAGATTGGTGGAGAAACTCCAGTTACCAACAACCTTTCATCTGAATCAAACATGGATCAAATTCATTACATGGCAATGTGTGAAAGAAGTGTTATGTGATATTGCTCCGATGGACTCTTGTCATCTTCTTTTGGGATGGGCATGGCTTCGTTTTAAAACACTCCATCTTGATGAACGTTCCCTTTTTTTGTAGGCATGAGGGACATCAACAGAAGTAGAAGTTTATGACACCAAGACAAGTAAGTAAGGATCAACGTAGGCTGAAGGAGAAAACAGAAAAAGAAAGAATAGAAAAAGAAGTAATATAAACTGCAGAAGGAAGGGAAAATAAAGAAAAAGAAATGGAAAGTTTATTCGTCGATGTTTTTTCTTCTACAGTTTGTGATGCCATTTTACAGGAACAAAAGGATAAGCATGTGAAGGAAACACACCAACTTCCATGTTTGAAAAGGAAGCTTGTTCATAGTGCTTTATTATGCATTTGGTCCGTCGATAAGAAGAAGATTCGTCAAACACAATGCAAGGAATTATTTATTGTTACATATCAAGGTGGGATACTGTTGCCAAGAAATGTTATCGACGGATTGCAACCATTGGAAAGTAAGAAATATCAAGTTGAGTTTGATCCTGGAGGAAGAGAATTAGTTTCAACTTGTGGAAAAATAAAAGTCCTTCACAAGATCATAATAAACTTACATCAAAACGAGTGTCTTAAGGTTCGGGACAAATCTTCTCGAAGAAGGAGGGTATGATGTGAAAATCAAATGGGTCAAATGGAGGATGACTAATGCGCCGTGTTGATGCAGTTTCTTTTATTTAAATAAGGGCCCAATTCTTTGTAAAATTGATCGACCAAATTGTGTTTTTGCTTAACCAATCAATGGGTTTTGGTTTTGCTTTATTTTCAAGTTGAAATAAGGGTCCATATAAGCCAACTTAAGAACCAACCTTTGGAAGATCAAGAGGACCTTTGCTGAAAGTTTGTGGATGACTTTTTGTAGCCTTAAATTCAGTTACAATCAACCATTAAGTAGCGGATCATTACTAGCTTGATTGGATCATTAATTAATAGCTTTAAGTGTGTTGTAATTGAAATTTATGTGTCTTTTGTAATTCTGATGCTTAAAGCTTCTATATAAGTCAAACCATTTTCATCAATGAAGACAAGCTGAGTTTTATTCAGAAAATAAACGAGTTTTATCTCATCTATCTTAGTGAGAGTGATTCTCCTAAGTTCTTGAGTGATTCAAGAATCCCCGAGTTTGATCAAAGTTCCTTTATCCCTTTGTGTGTCTAAACTCTTAGGCTTATCTTCCATTCTTGGAAGTGTGATGTCTATCAATTTCCGTTCCATCTTCTTATATGTTTCCACTTTCTCGTTTTAAATAATTTCTCAAATTTCTTGCTTATTAGCATTCCAACGTTGAAAGATCAGTAAAACGAATCGAACCCTTTGGATTCACATCATTTGGTATTCCGAGCCTGGCTATGTAGATTTGGTATAGGAATGGATGTTTATTATACAAGGTGTTTAACCGAAGGCCACCCATGTTTTGTTGCATTCGATTACGAAAGCGAAAACAATGTTGTGAGCCAAAGATTGGTGGAGAAACTCCAGTTACCAACAACCTTTCATCTGAATCAAGCGTGGATCAAATTCACTACATGGTAATGTGTGAAAGAAGTATTATGTGATATTGCTCCCACGGACTCTTGTCATCTTCTTTTGGGATGGGCATGGCTTCGTTTTAAAACACTCCATCTTGATGAACGTTCCCTTTTTTTGTAGGCATGAGGGATATCAACAAAAGTAGAAGTTTATGACACCAAGACAAGTCAGTAAGGATCAACGTAGGCTGAAAGAGAAAACAGAAAAAGAAAGAATAGAAAAAGAAGTAATATAAACTGCAGAAGGAAGGGAAAATAAGGAAAAAGAAATGGAAAGTTTATTCGTCAATGTTTTTTCTTCTACAGTTTGTGATGCCATTTTACAGGAACAAAAGGAGAAGCGTGTGAAGGAAACACACCAACTTCCATGTTTGAAAAGGAAGCTTGTTCATAGTGCTTTATTATGCATTTGGTCCGTCGATAAGAAGCAGATTCGTCAAAGAAAATGCATGGAATTATTTATTGTTACATATCAAGGTGGGATACTGTTGCCAAGAAATGTTATCGACGGATTGCAACCATTGGTAAGTAAGAAATATCAAGGTTAATTTGATTCTGGAGGAAGAGAATTAGTTTCAACATGTGAAAAAATAAAAGTCCTTCACAAGATCATAATAAACTTACATCAACACAATTTCAAACTTTCACCAAAAGTCATCCACAAACTTAGTGTCTTAAGTTGGCATATATGGACCCTTATTTCAACTTGAAAATAAAGCAAAACCAAAGCCCATTAATTGGTTAAGCCAAAACACAATTTGGTCAGCAAATTTTACAAAGCATTGGGCTCTTATTTAAATAAAAGAAGATGCATCAACACGGCGCATTAGTCATCATACCTTCCTTCTCCGAGAAGATTTGTCCCGAATCTTAAGTGATGAAGGATTGACCCCAACCAAGGATGAAGGCACATGCTTAAGAAGACTAAGCATGTTTAGAAAGGAAGTTCACTAATCCTTCATCCCTTTCATTTGTGTTTGTTATTTTTTGATTCCCTAAGTTGACTTAGTTGAATCAACTTTAGTTGACTTGTTGACCTTTGACTAGGTTTGACTTGTTGACTATAGTTGACTTGACTTAAGCCAACATGCTAATCTATGTTTATTTGCTTTGTAGGTTAATTAGGAGTAAGAAAGCAATGCTAGGTGGCGCATGGTGATTGGGGAGCATAAATGATGTGGATGAGAGAGTAAAGCAAAGGCATAAAGCATAGTAAAAGGCATAAAACAAGTGTACCTATGTACCTTTGGTCTCCTTTGTTTTTAGCACACTTTGGCCACTTTTTGGAGACATATGAGACACATTCTTTGTCTCCTTTTGTGCTAGAACGAAATTAGCCTTACACACACCATAGTTGGCTCTTTTGTCTCTCATTTTTGTAACCTTATTTGACCTAGTTTCTAGAAGCTAGGGTTAGGTTTTTGTAGAGACATCCTTAGGTATCTTTTATTTGCTGAAAGGCCCCTAAACTCTTCTATATAAGGGGTACTCCTAGACATGTAAAAGGGTTGAACATTTTGAAGTAAAAACACTCTTGTGTCTCAACCATTTGTGAGAGTTTCCTCCCTTGGGAGTGAAACTTGTAAGCCTTATCTTGCATAGCAAGTGGCGGCACACATCCACTCATCTTCAAGGTTGCCATGGCTTCTAGCCTAGACTTGTAGTGGCGTGCTTCTCACATTTTTACCATTTCTTTCCTTTCCATTTTATATTTTATTCTTCCTTTAATTGTTCTTGGTTTTATATGGTTTATGTTCTTTCCATTTCCTTTTCATTTTGAATCAATCCATCATCTTCTTCTCTTGAGCTTTGTGAAAGGAACCTTCACATCTAGATAGCTTGCTATCTTAATGTCCAGTGGGGATTTTGCTTAGCTTTCTTAATCAACTCACACCATATTCAATAATCTTAAAAGAAAACAGCATAATCCTTCATCATTTGGTATTAGAGCCAGGTTGTCCTTGAATATGGTGTTTTCATGTTCTAACCTTGTCTTGTGTAGCTATCTTTGAATGGTCCACATAAAAACAGTGCTGGCAGCAATGTGTGCGTTTTTGAAAAAAATACTGCAGCTAGCTCAGTGGTCCAAAAGTAAATTTCTTTATATCAAAAGAAAGCTCTGTGAGTCTAGTTTCCAACAAAACAAGAATTAACACATTTGGAGTTCTGTGGAGAGAGTTATGATCAAATGAGTGAGCAAAGGTCAGAGCTGCCGAGAATACGAAAAACAACGTTTTCAGGTTATGTTGTGGCAATTTTGGCTTCGGTTTTGTGACTCTTTTGCTCCTATATGTGGTTGGATAACATGTCTTTTGATGCTTAGTATTTGAGCCTAAAATCCATGAGTTTAAATGGATGATAGCTACATGTTTGTGTCTTTGGGTATGTCATGTTGAGTCTTTAAATATGCCTAACTTTTGCTTGAGTCATATGTCATATGCTTCTTTGAGTTTTCTTATTCTTGTTTCTAAGTATTTGAGCTATTGCATGAGATCTATGCCTTTTGTTGTAGCATGCTCCTTGAAATTGATTTTGACCTAAATTTTAAGGAACTAAGTGTTCAAGACACCCTAAAATATCCTTTCATCATCTTAAGTACCTAGTTTTGAAAAGAAAAATTATTGTCATGACCAAAAACAGTTTGGCCAAGAGCTAATGTGTTGCTTGGTGAATCCATTTGGCCATTTTTACTAGGTGTTATGCTACCAAATTTTATACTTGGATTTTAGGTGATATTGGCAAATTAGTTCCATGCTTTAACTTGGTTATGATCTTTCTTGGTGTATGCATAATTTGAGGTATAATCTTGGCTTGTTGAAATGCTTTCCATAGAGTCTTTAAAATTGTTTTTCATTGCTTTAGTCTTGTTCAAGTTTTGTCTTTAAAACAAAATTTCCTTAGAAGTTAAACTTTCTTGTTTTTGTGCTTTTCTTGCTTGTCACTAGGTGTTCCTTGTTTTGTCTTAATAGTTTTCTTTTCTTGAAACTCTTGGGATGTTGTGGCCGAATCACTTTGTTGCATTTGAAAGGTTTTGAACAAGTTTTTAAAAGTGTTTGCTTCACTCCATTGGTGGATTTTGAGTGCTAGCCTTGCCTTGTTACTTTGGGAGGGTGATCTAAACACTTGGGTTGCATTTTGGGTTGGATTTGGTCTCGATTTTTTGTCTAACCCCTAATCCATTTATTTTGTCTCGGATTTGAGTGTTTTTGTTGTAGGAATCATGGCAAGTTCATCAAATGCACCTACACCAAACAAAAACAATACATTGATGAGATTGCTTCGGGATTTGGAGTTGTCTAGGAAGGAGGCCTTTGAACAATTGAGAAAAGACAAGGAGCAAAGTGACCTAAGAATCCAAGAGCAAATTCAAAGGCTCGAAGCTAAAGAGCAAGAAAGAGAGGCTAGGAAAAGAAGGCATTCTAGGCGCAACCCATCATAAGAGAAGCAAACTCCAAAGATCCCTAAGTTCTATGGTGGAAGTGATCCAAAAATCTTCCTTGATTGGGAATCTAAAGTTGATAAAATTTTCAATGAAAATCATGTAAAGGATCAAGCACAAGTTGATCTAGTAGTTTTAGGATTTTTGGAGTATGCCAATACTTGGTGGCATAAAGTTTGTAAGAATTATGACCAAGGGCCACCCACGGCTTCTTGGATGGACATTAAAACTCTTATGCGCGCTAGATTTGTTCCTCCCTCCTATAGGAAGGAACTTCTTTTGAAGCTCCAAAGGCTTCACCAAGGTTCTATGAGTGTGAGTGAGCACTCATCTCCCCATTCTCTTTCAAAAGAATCTTCTTCCTCTAGTAAAACTAAAATTTTTGAGAAAGACCCTATGTTATTAAGGCGCATGATAGGTCAAGATCAAAGTGAGCTTGAGCCAACTCAAAGAGAAAACATTTTTCAATCTAGATGCAAAATTAACAAATGGGTTTGCTCTCTAATTATTGATGGAGGAAGTAGTACCAATGTAGCTAGCACAAGGTTGGTGGAAAAGCATAGCTTAGAGACCATTCCTCATGCTAAACCCTACAAGCTTGCTTGGATAAGTAAAGAGGGAGAAATAGATGTCAATAAACAAGTCCTAATTAACTTCTCTATAGGAAGCTACAAAGATGAGGTGTTATGTGATGTTGTTCCCATGGAAGTCACACATATATTACTAGGTAGGCCATGGCAATTTGATAAACAAACTTTACATGATGGCTATACCAACCAATACATTTTCTTCAAAAATGGGAAAAAGACAACTTTACTACCTCTATCACCTCAAGAAGTTAATAAGGATAGAAATATAATAAGAAAAGATAAAGAAGAAGAAGAAAAGGGGCAAGCTTTCACTAAGGTTTTACTTGCCTACAAAAAAATTCTTCCAAAGCAAGATGTGCATCACTCTTCCTTCTCTTCCCAAGCCAAAAAGGAAGGCCCAAAGCATAAACAAGAGAGGAAGAGTAGTCTAGAAAATAAAGATGGCCTAACCAAAGCTAGGGGTAATACCTTTAGAAAGGATGGAACAAAAGCTCATAAAAGGGAGGCGCAAATCCTCCCCCAAATCAAGTCAAGTTCCATCCATAAAGGCTTCAAGAATTTGTGGTCAAATTCTCTCCAAGAAGGGGAGGATGATGAAGGATTGAACCCAACCAAGGATGAAGGCACATGCTTAAGAAGACTAAGCATGTTTAGAAAGGAAGTTCACTAATCCTTCATCCCTTTCATTTGTGTTTGTTATTTTTTGATTCCCTAAGTTGACTTAGTTGAATCAACTTTAGTTGACTTGTTGACCTTTGACTAGGTTTGACTTGTTGACTATAGTTGACTTGACTTAAGCCAACATGCTAATCTATGTTTATTTGCTTTGTAGGTTAATTAGGAGTAAGAAAGCAATGCTAGGTGGCACATGGTGATTGGGGAGCATAAATGATGTGGATGAGAGAGTAAAGCAAAGGCATAAAGCATAGTAAAAGGCATAAAACAAGTGTACCTATGTACCTTTGGTCTCCTTTGTTTTTAGCACACTTTGGCCACTTTTTGGAGACATATGAGACACATTCTTTGTCTCCTTTTGTGCTAGAACGAAATTAGCCTTACACACACCATAGTTGGCTCTTTTGTCTCTCATTTTTGTAACCTTATTTGACCTAGTTTCTAGAAGCTAGGGTTAGGTTTTTGTAGAGACATCCTTAGGTATCTTTTATTTGCTTAGAGGCCCCTAAACTCTTCTATATAAGGGGTGCTCCTAGACATGTAAAAGGGTTGAACATTTTGAAGTAAAAACACTCTTGTGTCTCAACCATTTGTGAGAGTTTCCTCCCTTGGGAGTGAAACTTGTAAGCCTTATGTTGCATAGCAAGTGGCGGCACACATCCACTCATCTTCAAGGTTGCCATGGCTTCTAGCCTAGCCTTGTAGTGGCGTGCTTCTCACATTTTTACCATTTCTTTCCTTTCCATTTTATGTTTTATTCTTCCTTTAATTGTTCTTGGTTTTATATGGTTTATGTTCTTTCGATTTCCTTTTCATTTTGAATCAATCCATCATCTTCTTCTCTTGAGCTTTGTGAAAGGAACCTTCATATCTAGATAGCTTGCTATCTTAATGTCCAGTGGGGATTTCGCTTAGCTTTCTTAATCAACTCACACCATATTCAATAATCTTAAAAGAAAACAGCATAATCCTTCATCACAAAGTAAGAGGAAGGGAGGTTGCTCATTATGAAGAGTGTGCAAAAGAGTTTTATGAGTTAAAAGAACTTCATGAGCAACATCCTTAGAAGAAGAAACTTCCTCTACCTTTGTCTTGTCCTTAGAATCATTAGAACCATTAGAGTTCTTGGAACTTTCTTCCTCTCTCCTAGCTCGCATTTGAACTTGATCACTAGCAACTTGGCTAGGAGTGAGGGGATGCAACACAAAAGTTTTTGAATGATGTTGGAGGGTGATCTCATTGGTGTGGCCATTGTGTAAGGTTTTATGATCAAATTGCCAAGGCCTCCCCAAGAGAATATGGCAAGCTTCCATTGGGATTACATCACATAAAACTTTATCTTTAAATTTCCCAATGGAGAACTTGACTTTCACTTGATGTTCAACTTTGAGATCCCAATCTTCATTAAGCCAATGAAGTTTGTAAGGTTTGGGATGGGGTAACAAAGTCAAATTCAACTTCTCAACCAATCTTGTGCTACAACAATTGCAACAAGATCCATTATCAATGATCAAAGAACAAGTGTTTTTCAAAACCTCACATCTTGTGTGGAAAATATTTTCTCTTTGATCATTGAGAGGAATGCTAGGTTGGTTATTGAGAAGCCTCCTAATCATCAAAAGTTTCCCTTCATTTGGATATGAATGTTCTTGAGAATCACTAGAATGAGAAGTGTCGGAGTCACTTGAAGATGACTCCTCTTGGCTAGTGTAGAGGTCTTTGCCCTTAAGCACAATGGTGCGTTTGGTAGGGCATTGAGCGGCCACATGACCTCTACCTAGACACTTGAAACATTTGATGTCACTACCTCTTTTGTTGGTGGAGGATTCACCCTTATCACTTACCTTTGTAAGACTCTTAAGAGTGGACTCTTTTTCTTTTGAAAAATCTTTCTTTGGAAAATCACTTTTAGAAAAAGAGGGAGAATCCTTGCGAGAAGGACGTCTCAAAAGTTGTTGCTCCACCTTGATGCTCATTTGAACAAGATCATTAAAATTGCGGTAGGGGAGCAACTCAACTTTATCTCTTATGTTGTAATTGAGTCCACTTAAGAACCTAGCAATGGTAAGTTCCTCTTCTTCTTCAATTCCGGCTCTCATGATGTAGAGCTCCATCTTTTGTCTATACTCTTCTATAGACATAGATCTTTGTTGGAGCCTTTGGAGCTTGTCCAAGAGCTCTCTTTTGTAGTACGAGGGAACATGGCGGGCATGAAGGGCTTCCTTAAGATCATTCCAATACTCAATATCATGTAGCCCTTTTCTCCTTCTTTGGAGGACTAAGGAAGTCCACCAATTAAGAGCATGCCCTTGAAAGCTAAGAGTAGCTAGAGACACATGCCTCTCTTCCTCCATAACATGACTCTTAAACAATTGTTCTACTTTGGCAACCCAATCAAGAAAACCTCAACATTATCCTTCCCATAGAAATGAGGCAAATCAATTTAGACTTCCTTTGGGTGAGGAGGTATGCGCCTTTGCCTTCTTACACGAAGCGATTGTCTAAGGTTAATGCGCTCATCTTCCTCCTCTTCAAAATCATACTCATGCCTTGAAGGGGCACGAGAAGGCCTAGGAGAGGCACTGGTATTGTGGTTGGGAGGGGTAAGTTGATTGGCTATTAATTGAAGATTGGCTTGTATGGAAGCCATTTGAATTTTAAGGTCCCTAACCTCTTGAGAGAGATTATTTAGGACTCTAGGATCAACCTCAACCTCCTCATCACCACTTGTGTGGAGGTTGTTTTCATCATGTTGTTGATGTTGGGTACTAGCACGAGTAGCCCTTCTAGTGCTCATGGTGATTGAAAGAACTTAGAACTTTAACAAAATAGTGAAAGAAGAAACCAAGCACAAGTAGACCTCCAGGTTAGGCGAGGTGAGTCTAAAAGACTTCTTAAGTACCAAAGCCAATCCTTGCCAAGATGTACTTGCAAAAGGTTTCAAAGATCACACAATTGTTTAAGGCTAAGTAAATAGAATCACTTGAGACACTAAGCACTAACAAACACAAACAAGACTCAAAGAAAAGAAAAGACTAACACTAAAAACGGACCCCTAAATGGCAAAAATTTTAGAGACTTTGGTCTCACAAATTTAATCCACTAAGCGTCTAACTATGCGGCCTAAAAGCAAGGTGAGAAAGCACTTAGAACTTTCAACACACTCACTTACTAAAACGTTGCACTAGAATATGAAAAAGGTTCTACTTAGGAGATGGGATTGAACACCTTTGGTTCCCTAAGACACCTAAGTAGGCCATGGATATAATGGAATTTGAAATCATTTTTGGTTCACTAATTTGGTACTCAAAATGAAGCAACCTCAAGCCACTTAATATCTCAAATTTTGATGCTCAAAAGATGCAATTTCACAATCAAGGAGGCTTCAAAATGGTACCAAATAAGATGTGCTAAAAAGAAGTACAAAGTACAAAGAAATAAAGCCAAAAATAAGAAACAATGCAACTCCAAATGTGCTGCCAAAGTGCTGCCAATTTGCACAAAATCAAGAGCCAAGAGCTTGGCTTGTAGCCTCCTTTTGATTTGAACAAAGACCACCACCAAGTAAGGCACTTGTAAGCACCTTAAGCCACCAAAATGAAGTGCAAAACAGCAACTATAGTCTTGGTTTTATGGCCAAAACAGCCACCAAACCTGCACCAAAAAACAAAATAGCAAAAAAAAAACTATACCACGCAATGGAGTTAGCACACACACACTCTCAAATGAATAGGTCCAAAACTCTCAATAGGTGAGGAAAAGGATAAGCACACAAGCTAAAATTCTACTTCAATATCCACCACCTAAGATGCTACCATATCATACAAACCATTCTAAACTTCATAGCATCATTAATCAACCAAAACCGAGAGATGAACCCAAACAAAGGAGAAAGCAAGAAAAGCTAATTAGAAATGTTAAACCAAAAGAGAATTGAAATGAAACATGACTAGAAGGAGGTTCAAGAAGTGACAAGCAGGAAATTAAAGGCTAGAAAATAAAAGCAAGCACCACAAAAGGAACCTAGAAATGCACTAGAATAGATGAAAACAGCAAAATCAGCAAGACAATAGTGCTTAATCATATGGCTGAAGTACTCATTGCAAAGCAGTAGTAAATGAAGTGATGAATTGACTTCCAAAGCAAATCAATAATGAAGCAATATAGAGTACAAACTCAAGCCAAAATTCATGTGAAAACGAGCACTAAAAACACACAAACACGCACAAAACAACAACGAAACAGTGAGTTTTCGGAAACTGCAGTGCCAGAAAACGGAAATATGAGCCTCAACTTACGTGATTTTTCATTTTTTTTGTACTCAACATTTTTGAATGATTCTTTTTTTTGTATTTTTCGTCTGGATGTTAACTAAATGAGGCATTAATCAGATTGAATTTTGGTGCACTGAGTTACTCACAAAAAATAAAAAACAGAGATTGTGTGTGCAGTGATTTGATAGAAAACAGAAGGAAACTGGAGCAGATTTGCTCTCTGAAATTGTAGGAGATGTTCTATGGAAAGCATAGCTAAAGAACTTGATTATGAACTGAAATCAAGCATGATTCATAGAAGAACATCTTAGACACACAAAAGCACAATCCAATCGGTGAAATGGATGAAAAACAGTGAGGATTTAGGCCTTAAATATCCACACACTTCCTTGAAGGATCATAGTGTTTTGGCTGTGAGATGTGGCGCGGAAACTCAATCAATTCAGTAAGCATTTGCAATTAAACGGTGGAAAAGATGAATTAAAGCACAAACAAAGCATAGAACATGACTTAAACATAATTGAAATGATAAAATGCAAAGAAGGACTGAATTCACCGAATAAAAATGCAGAAAACTCAAGAACCAAAGAACAAGTCCTGGAAAAACGAAAATGGAACCTAAAAACAGATTTGCACCAATGAAGCAAGAAGTACTACAAGGTGAATCAATGGAGATTCATGTAGCCTCAATGTCAAATGGTGGAGAACATTAAAAACATGAAAAAAACAGCAGCAAGAGTGAAGAAAACAGTGGAGAAGAGAGACAAAACGGAAAATGAAAGAGGAGACAAGTATGGACCAAGAACCTTACCCAAACCAAGAGGATGGATGCACCAAAGGCTTGGATGGCTCTAGATACTAATTGATGGACGTCCTTGGAGTAGGAGAGGGAGGAAATCCATGGAGAATGTTGAGGAGAAGATGAAGTGCAGCGGAATTTGGAGAATTAGAGAAAGGTTGCTCTCAGAAATGGAGAATTTGGTGAAGATGAAGAGTAGAAGTGGAGCTATGGTATGGAAGGTGGCTAGAGGAGATGAAGGAGAAGGTTAGCCATGTGTGCTCTCAAATTAATAGAAGTGTGGAGTGATCTCAAACATTAGCATCTATTAGCAATTCAAGAGTAACCATTACAATATTTGAGTGGCTCTATTTATAGACACATGGCCGGCAAAATGAAAAGAAAATGCAACAAAGATGAAATGCAAATGTAGCTTGAAGAAGAAGCTTGATTATAGACCATGTGATGTAGTAGATGAGTCTAGATGGTGCCAAGTGGCATATCACACTCTCCTTGCCCAAGTCACACGCAACATGCTTCAATCACATGCTCCTTGCTTAGTTCAAGCTTTGCTTGCATACAAAAGGAGAGCCACTCTAGTAACTCTCAGCCAATGGTAGCACATTGGGCTCGGCCCAAATGATCCCAACAAGTGTTCTAGCTTTTATTGAAAGCAAAGCCTAAACAATGGCCCAATTTAAATCTAGACTACTTCCTTCATGCATCATCTCATATTTTAGAGATTTCTTTAGCCCATGTAAATAATTTAAAACGCCCATGATTGACTTGATCATCTTGTGAGAGGCCCATGTGAATCTTTCTCATCATGCTTCTAGTGATTGGGCCTTGATATGGGCTTGGGCTTGTTGATGCACTTGAGCTTGGGCTTGTTGGGGTCAATGCGCCGTGTTGATGCAGTTTCTTTTATGTAAATAAGGGCCCAATGCTTTGTAAATTTGGCTGACCAGATTGTGTTTTAGCTTAACCAATTAATGGGCTTTGGTTTTGCTTTATTTTAAAGTTGAAATAAGGGTCCATATATGCCAACTTAAGAACCAACCTTTGGAAGATCAAGAGGACCTTTGCTGAAAGTTTGTGGATGACTTTTGGTAGCCTTAAATTCAGTTACAATCAACCATTAAGTAGCGGATCATTACTAGCTTGATTGGATCATTAATTAATAGCTTTAAGTGAGTTGTAATTGAAATTTATGTGTCTTTTGTAATTCTGATGCTTAAAGCTCCTATATAAGTTGAACCATTTTCATCAATGAAGGCAAGCTAAGTTTTATTCAGAAAATAAACGAGTTTTATCCCATCTATCTTAGTGAGAGTGATTCTCCTAAGTTCTTGAGTGATTCAAGAATCCCCGAGTTTTATCAAAGTTCCTTTATCCCTTTGTGTGTCTAAACTCTTAGGCTTATCTTCCATTCTTGGAAGTGTGATGTCTATCAATTATCGCTCCATCTTCTTACATGTTTCCACTTTCTCGTTTTAAATAATTTCTCAAATTTCTTGCTTATTAGCATTCCAACGTTGAAAGATCAGTAAAACGAATCGAAACCTTTGGATTCACATCATTTGGTATTTAGAGCCTGATGAAGGATTATCTTGTTCCTTTTTAAGATTATTGAATATGGTGGGAGTTGATTAAGAAAACCAAGGAAATCCCCACTGGACATTAAGATAGCAAACTATCTAGATGTGAAGGTTCCTTTCCAAGGTTCTAGAGAGGAGGAGAATGGATTGATGGGGAGTAAGAAATCAAAAGGAAAAACATATAATAGAAACAATATAAACCAAGAAGAGTAAAGAAACATAAAATGAAAAGCAAGGGAAATGGGAGGAATGGAGGATTCACGCCACTACAAGGCTAGGCTAGAAGAAGCCATGGCAACCTTGAAGATGAGTGGTGTATGCTGCCACTTGCCAAGGCAAGATAAGGCTTGAAAGAACTCCACTCCCTAAGGAGGAATGCTCTCACAAAAGGTTGAAACACAAAGTGTATAATTTCTCCAAAATGTTCAACCCTTGTACAAGTGTTAGAGGTCCCCTTAAATAGACAAGTCTAGGGGCCCCTTAGCAAAACAACTAAGTTAAAGGATTACAAAAGAAACCTAGCATGTTCTAGAAAGTAGGTCATCCTAGGGTGCACATGGGTGAATTTTCGTCCAAGCCATCTAGGTGGCAAGTCTTCATGGCTAAGGCTCCCGAAGGAAGGTTCTAGAACATTCTAGAAGACTTGGTGTCCAAGGCATGTGGGCCTCCTCTTTCTAGATGCTTCTAGAAAGTCTTATTCCTTCTCTCTCTTCCTTAGGACGCCAAGTGTCTCCTATGTGGTCCTCCTCCTTTCTTATTCCTACAAAAGCAATTTAAGGAATTTATTAGCATGTTGGTTTAAGGTTAAGCTAATCTTTTGAGTCGACAAGTCAACCCAAAGTCAAGGTCAACAAGTCAACTCAAAAATAGTCAACCAAGCCAACTTAAAGGAATTTTAAACTAAAGAAAATAAAAGCAAAGGAAGGGATCAAGGAACTCCCTTTCTTCTAAGCATGTGCCATGGGCCATCATCCTTGGTAGTGATCAATCCTTTATCATTCTCCCCTTGTTGGAGAGAATTTGACCTCAAATTCTTGAAGTCTTTGTTGATGGAGCTTGACTTGAGTTGATGAGAACTTTCTTCATCTTTAATGATTTGATCCTTAGTCTTGGAGATGCCCTCTTTCTTTTTAATGCCACTCTCCTTTTCTTGCTTGTGTTTTTGTTCATTTCTCTTTGTTTGGGAAGAGAATGAAGAGTGGTGTTGCACCTCTTGCTTTGAAAAACTCTTTTTGTAGGCAAGTAACTCCTTGGTGAAAGCTTGCCCCTTTTCTTTTTCTTTTTCATCGTTTATTTTATTTTTGTCCTCATTTTCTTGTGGAGGTGGGAGAGGTAGGATTGTGAACTTCTTTCCTAGGGAGGAGAAAACATAAGTGTTTGCATGGCCATCATAAACAACTTTTCTATCAAATTGCCATGGCCTACCTAGCAAAATATGGTTGGCTTCCATAGGCACAATGTCACATAATACCTCATCCTTAAAATTGCCAATTGAAAAGTTAATGAGGACTTGTTTAGTTACTTTTATTTCTTCTTCCTTAAGCCATGATAGGTTGTAGGGTTTGACATGAGGAATTGTTTTCAAGCCAAACTTGTCCACCACTCTTGGGCTAGCCATATTTACACAACTTCCACTATCTATGATGAAGTGACATATCTTGTCATTGATAAGGCACCCTCCATGAAAAAGGTTTTGTCTTTGAGAAGGATCAAGTTCTTTGGGAACTTGCCCTAGTTGGCGCCTTACCATTAACAATCCACTTTCAAAGGGTTTAGTCCTTTCAATTGAAGAAGTGTGGGAAGAAGTATTTTGGGGAAAAGGGGAAGAAAAATGTTCACTCTCATCATCACTCTTCTTTAAGATCATTGTCTTCTTGATTGGGCAATTCAAAGCAATGTGTTTATACCCCAAACATTTAAAACATTTAATGGAACTTGATCTTTGAGAAGTGGAATGGTGAGTGTGACCACTTGGTAACTTATTTTTACTTGATGGTGCTTGGTGAGACTTAGAAGGAAATTTATCATGTTTCTCTTTAGCTTTTCCCTTCCATGAGTGACTATAGTAGTGGTTGGGTGAGTAACTCTTCCTTGCCCTATTCTTTCTTTTCAAATGAGTTTCAATCCTAAGAGCAAGTGTGAAAACATTTTGAAGAGTGGAGTACTCATACAACTCTACTTGGTCTTGTATGTCTCTCCTAAGACCATTCACAAACCTTTTCATTTTTTCTTTGTTAGTTTCTCTTATTCCAACCCTAAACATTTGAGACTCTAATTCTTTAAAGTACTCACTCACACACATAGGACCTTGGTGAAGCCTTTGGAGCTTCAAAAGAAGTTCCTTCCTATAGGAGGGAGGAACAAATCTAGCGCGCATAAGAGTTTTAATGTCCATCCAAGAAGCCGCGGGTGGCCCTTGGTCATAATTTTTACAAACTTTATGCCACCAAGTTTTGGCATACTCAAAAAATCCTAACACTACTAGATCAACTTGTGTTTGATCCTTTACATGATTTTCATTGAAAATTTGATCAACTTTAGCTTCCCAATCAAGGAAGATTTTGGGATCACTTCCTCCATAGAACTTAGGAATCTTTGGAGTTTGCTTCTCTTGTGATGGGTTGCGCCTAAAATGCCCTCTTTTCCTAGCCCCTCTTTCTTGCTCTTTAGCTTCAAGCCTTTGAATGTGCTCTTGGATTCTTAGGTCACTTTGCTCCTTGTCTTTTCTCAATTGTTCAAAGGCCTCCTTCCTAGACAACTCCAAATCCCGAAGCAATCTCATCAATGTATTGTTTTTGTTTGGTGTAGGTGCATTTGATGAACTTGCCATGATTCCTACAACAAAAACACTCAAATCCGAGACAAAATAAGTGAATTAGGGGTTAGACAACATGAAAACCGAGACCAATTCCAACCCAAAATGTGACCCAAGTGTTTACATCACTCTCCCAAAGTAACAAGGCAAGGCTACACTCAAAGCTCCTCCAAGGAGTGAAATGCTTTCAAAGTTTTTGGAAACCTTTTCAAGACAAGTTCAAGTGGCTTGGCCACTACACTCAAAAGAAAGCAAAGGAAGAAAACTACTAAGACAAAACAAAGAACCTAAAGACAAGCAATAAAAGTACTTAAGCCAAGAAAGCTAAACTCTAAGGAAAGGATATCAAGGTGACAAAACTTTAAATCAAAACAAGCAAGAAAAGCACATGAAAAGACTCTATTGGAAAAATACTTGAACTATGCATCACCAAGTCTCAAATCGTGCATACACCAAGAAAGATCATAACCAAGTTTTAAGCATGAAACTAATTAGCCAATATCACCCAACACCCAAATATGAAAACTAGTACCATAACACTTAGTAGAAACACAGTTTTGGTTCATCAAAGAGCCATATTTCTCTCGGTAAGATTGTAAAAGTGTACAAAAATTTTTCTTCTTTCAAAAACTAGTTTCACAAAATGATGAGAAAGGTGTTTTTGGGTGGCTTGGACACTTAGTTCCCAAATTTTTAGGCCAAAAATTAAGTTCAAGGAGCATACATCAAACAAGACATAAGGTGAATGCAATAATCAAATACTTAGAATAACAAGAACAAGAAAACTTCAAGCTAACATATGACATATGACTCAAGCAAAAGTTAGGCACATTTAAAGACTCAAACATGTAGCTATCATGCATTTAAACTTTTGGAAATGAAGGTCAATGATTAAGCACACAAAGACATGTTATCCAACAACATTTAGGAGTAAGAAGAGTAACAAAAACAGTAGCCAAAACTGCCCAACATAACCTGAAAAACGTTGATTCGCGGTGATCTTGGCAGCTCTGACCTTTGCTTACTATTTTAATCATAACTCTCTCCACAGAACTCCAAATGCATTGGTTCTTTTTTTGTTAAAAACTAGACTAACAGAGCTTTCTTTTGACATCAAGAACGTAATTTTTGGACAACTGAGCAGGTGCAGTTTAATCTTTTAAAACCGTGAACAGTTTCTGCCAACATTGTTTTTATGTGGACCATTCAAAGATAGCTACACAAGACAAGGTTAGAACATGAAAACACCATATTGAAGGACAACCAAAGCTCTAGATACCAAATGATGAAGGATTATCCTGTTCCTTTTTAAGATTATTGAATATGGTGTGAGTTGATTAAGAAAACCAAGGAAATCCCCACTGGACATTAAGATAGCAAACTATCTAGATGTGAAGGTTCCTTTCCAAGGTTCTAGAGAGGAGGAGAATGGATTGATGGGGAGTAAGAAATCAAAAGGAAAAACATATAATAGAAACAATATAAACCAAGAAGAGTAAAGAAACAAAATGAAAAGCAAGGGAAATGGGAGGAATGGAGGATTCACGCCACTACAAGGCTAGGCTAGAAGAAGCCATGGCAACCTTGAAGATGAGTGGTGTATGCCGCCACTTGCCAAGGCAAGATAAGGCTTGAAAGAACTCCACTCCCTAAGGAGGAATGCTCTCACAAAAGGTTGAAACACAAAGTGTATAATTTCTCCAAAATGTTCAACCCTTGTACAAGTGTTAGAGGTCCCCTTAAATAGACAAGTCTAGGGGCCCCTTAGCAAAACAACTAAGTTAAAGGATTACAAAAGAAACCTAGCATGTTCTAGAAAGTAGGTCATCCTAGGGTGCACATGGGTGAATTTTCGTCCAAGCCATCTAGGTGGCAAGTCTTCATGGCCAAGGCTCCCAAAGGAAGGTTCTAGAACATTCTAGAAGACTTGGTGTCCAAGGCATGTGGGCCTCCTCTTTCTAGATGCTTCTAGAAAGTCTTATTCCTTCTCTCTCTTCCTTAGGACGCCAAGTGTCTCCTATGTGGTCCTCCTCCTTTCTTATTCCTACAAAAGCAATTTAAGGAATTTATTAGCATGTTGGTTTAAGGTTAAGCTAATCTTTTGAGTCAACAAGTCAACCCAAAGTCAAGGTCAACAAGTCAACTCAAAAATAGTCAACCAAGCCAACTTAAAGGAATTTTAAACTAAAGAAAATAAAAGCAAAGGAAGGGATCAAGGAACTCCCTTTCTTCTAAGCATGTGCCATGGGCCATCATCCTTGGTAGTGATCAATCCTTTATCAGAGCCTAGCTTTGTAGATTTGGTATAGGAATGGATGTTTATTATACAAGGTGTTTAACCGAAGGCCACCCATGTTTAGTTGCATTCGATTACGAAAGCGAAAACAATGTTGTGAGCCAAAGATTGGTGGAGAAACTCCAGTTACCAACAACCTTTCATCTGAATCAAGCATGGATCAAACTCAGTACATGGCAATGTGTGAAAGAAGTATTATGTGATATGGCTCTGATGGACTCTTATCATCTTCTTTTGGAATGGGCATGGCTTTGTTTTAAAACACTCCATCTTGATGAACGTTCCCTTTATTTGAGGCATGAGGAACATCAACAGAAGTAGAAGTTTATGACACCAAGACAAGTCAGTAAGGATCAACATAGGCTAAAGGAGAAAACAGAAAAAGACAGAATAGAAAAAGAAGTAATATAAACTACAGAAGGAAGGGAAAATAAAGAAAAAGAAATGGAAAGTTTATTCGTCAATGTTTTTTCTTCTACAGTTTGTGATGCCAGTTTAGAGGAACAAAAGGATAAGCATGTGAAGGAAACACACCAACTTCCATGTCTGAAAAGGAAGCTTGTTCATAGTGCTTTATTATGCATTTGGTTCGTCGATAAGAAGCAGATTCGTCAAACACAATGCATGGAATTATTTATTGTTACATATCAAGGTGGGATACTGTTGCCAAGAAACGATATCGACGGATTGCAACCATTGGAAAGTAACAAATATCAAGTTGAATTTGATCCTGGAGGAAGAGAATTAGTTTCAACTTGTGAAAAAATAAAAGTCCTTCACAAGATCATAATAAACTTACATCAAAACTAGTGTCTTAAGATTCGGGACAAATCTTCTGGAAAAAGGAGGGTATGATGTGAATTGCAAATTGGTCAAATGGAGGATGACTAATGCGCCGTGTTGATGCAGTTTCTTTTATGTAAATAAGGGCCCAATGCTTTGTAAAATTGGCTGACCAAATTGTGTTTTGGCTTAATGAATTAATGGCTTTGGTTTTGCTTTATTTTCAAGTTGAAATAAGGGTCCATATATGCCAACTTAAGAACCAACCTTTGGAAGATCGAGAAGACTTTTGCTGAAAGTTTGTGGATGACTTTTGGTAGCCTTAAATTTAGTTACAATCAACCATTAAGTAGCGGATCATTACTAGCTTGATTGGATCATTAATTACCAGCTTTAAGTGGGTTGTAATTGAAATTTATGTGTCTTTTGTAATTCTGATGCTTAAAGCACCTATATAAGTTGAACCATTTTCATCAATGAAGGCAAGCTAAGTTTTATTCAGAAAACAAACGATTTTTATCTCATCTATCTTAGTGAGAGTGATGCTCCTAACTTCTTGAGTGATTCAAGAATTGATGAAGGATTATCTGGTTTCTTTTTAAGAATATGGAATATGGTGTGAGTTGATTAAGAAAGCTAAGTGAAATCCCCACTGGACATTAAGATAGCAAGCTATCTAGATGTGAAGGTTTCTTTCACAAAGCTCAAGAGAAGAAGATGATGGATTGATTCAAACAAAAAGGAAATGGAAAGCACATAAACCATATAAAACCAAGAACAATTAAAGGAAGAAGAAAACATAAAATGGAAAGGAAAGGAATGGTAAAAATGTGAGAAGCACGCCACTACAAGGCTAGGCTAGAAGCCATGGCAACCTTGAAGATGAGTGGATGTGTGCCGCCACTTGCTATGCAAGATAAGGCTTAAAAGTATTCACTCCCAAGGGAGGAAACTCTCACAAATGGTTGAGACACAAGAGTGTTTTTACTTCAAAATGTTCAACCCTTTTACATGTCTAGGAGCACCCCTTATATAGAAGAGTTTAGGGCCCTCTAAGCAAATAAAAGATACCTAAGGATGTCTCTACAAAAACCTAACCCTAGCTTCTAGAAACTAGGTCAAATAAGGTTACAAAAATGAGAGACAAAAGAGCTAACTATGGTGTGTGCAAGGCTAATTTCGTTCTAGCACAAAAGGAGACAAAGAATGTGTCTCATATGTCTCCAAAAAGTGGTCAAAGTGTGCTAAAAACAAAGGAGACCAAAGGTACATAGGTACACTTGTTTCATGCCTTTTACTTTATGCTTTATGCCTTTGCTTTACTCTCTCCTCCACATCATTTATGCTCCCTAATCACCATGCGCCACCTAGCATTGCTTTCTCACTCCTAATTAACCTACAAAGCAAATAAACATAGATTAGCATGTTGGCTTAAGTCAAGCCAACTATAGTGAAAGAGTCAAACCTAGTCAAAGGTCAACAAGTCAACTAAAGTTGATTCAACTAAGTCAACTTAGGGAATCAAAAATAACAAACACAAATGAAAGGGATGAAGGATTAGTGAACTTCCTTTTTAAACATGCTTAGTCTTCTTAAGCATGTGCCTTCATCCTTGGTTGGGGTCAATCCTTCATCAAGAATCCCTGAGTTTTATCAAAGTTCCTTTATCCCTTTGTGTGTCTAAACTCTTAGGCTTATCTTCCATTCTTGGAAGTGTGATGTCTATCAATTTCCGCTCCATCTTCTTATATGTTTCCACTTTCTCGTTTTAAATAATTTCTCAAATTTCTTGCTTATTAGCATTCCAACGTTGAAAGATCAATAAAACGAATTGAACCCTTTGGATTCACATCATTTGGTATTCAGAGCCTGGCTATGTAGATTTGGTATAGGAATGGATGTTTATTATACAAGGTGTTTAACCGAAGGCCACCCATGTTTTGTTGCATTCGATTACGAAAGCGAAAACAATGTTGTGAGCCAAAGATTGGTGGAGAAACTCCAGTTACCAACAACCTTTCATCTGAATCAATCATGGATCAAATTCAGTACATGGCAATGTGTGAAAGAAGTATTATGTGATATTGCTCCCATGGACTCTGTCATCTTCTTTTGGGATGGGCATGGCTTCATTTTAAAACACTCCATCTTGATGAACGTTCCCTTTATTTGAGGCATGAGGGACATCAAAAGAAGTAGAAGTTTTTGACACCAAGACAAGTCAGTAAGGATCAACGTAGGTTGAAGGAGAAAATAGAAAAAGAACGAATAGAAAAAGAAGTAATATAAACTGCAGAAGGAAGGGAAAATAAAGAAAAAGAAATGGAAAGCTTATTCGTCAATGTTTTTTCTTCTACAGTTTGTGATGCCATTTTACAGGAACAAAAGGATAAGCATGTGAAGGAAACACACCAACTTCCAGGTTTGAAAAGGAATCCTGTTCATAGTGCTTTATTATGCATTTGGTCCGTCGATAAGAAGTAGATTCGTCAAACACAATGCAAGGAATTATTTATTGTTACATATAGAGATCAGATACTATTGCCAAGAAATGTTATCGACGGATTGCAACCATTGGAAAGTAAATAATATCAAGTTGAATTTGATCCTGGAGGAAGAGAATTAGTTTCAACTTGTGAAAAAATAAAAGTCCTTCACAAAATCAAAATAAACTTACATCAAAACTAGTGTCTTAAGATTCGGGACAAATCTTCTCGAAGAAGGAGGATATCATGTGAATTGCAAATTGGTCAAATGGAGGATAACTAATGCACCGTGTTGATGTAGTTTCTTTTATTTAAATAAGGGCCCAATGCTTTGTAAAATTGGCTGATCAAATTGTGTTTTGGCTTAACCAATTAATGGGCTTTCGTTTTGCTTTATTTTCAAGTTGAAATAAGGGTCCATATATGCCAAGTTAAGAACCAACCTTTGGAAGATCAAGAAGACCTTTGCTGAAAGTTTGTGGATGACTTTTGGTATCCTTAAATTCAGTTACAATCAACCATTAAGTAGCGGATCATTACTATTTTGATTGGATCATTAATTAATAGCTCTAAGTGGGTTGTAATTGAAATTTATGTGTCTTTTGTAATTCTAATGCTTAAAGCTCCTATATAAGTTGAACCATTTTCATCAATGAAGGCAAGCTGAGTTTTATTCAGAAAATAAACGAGTTTTATCTCATCTATCTTCATGAGAGTGATTCTCCTAAGTTCTTGAGTGATTCAAGAATCCCCGAGTTTTATCAAAGTTCCTTTATCCCTTTGTGTGTCTAAACTCTTAGGCTTATCTTCCATTCTTGGAAGTGTGATGTCTATCAATTTCCGCTCCATCTTCTTATATGGCTTCGTTTTAAAACACTCCATCTTGATGAACGTTCTCTTTATTTGAGGCATGAGGGACATCAAAAGAAGTAGAAGTTTATGACACCAAGACAAATCAGTAAGGATCAACGTAGGCTGAAGGAGAAAACAGAAAAAGAAAGAATAGAAAAAGAAGTAATATAAAGTGCAAAAGGAAGGAAAAATTAAGAAAAAGAAATGGAACTAGAGAAACTTTATTCGTCAATGTTTTTTCTTCTACAGTTTGTGATGCCATTTTACAAGAACAAAAGGATAAGCATGTGAAGGAAACACACCAACTTCCATGTTTGCAAAGGAAGCCTGTTCATAGTGCTTTATTATGCACTTGGTCCGTCGATAAGAAGCAGATTCGTCAAACACAATGCATGGAATTATTTATTGTTACATATCAAGGTGGGATACTGTTGCCAAGAAATGTTATTGACGGATTGGAACCATTGGACAGTAACAAATATCAAGTTGAATTTGATCCTGGAGGAAGAGAATTAGTTTCAACTTGTGAAAAAATAAAAGTCCTTCACAAGATCATAATAAACTTACATCAAAACTAGTGTCTTAAGATTCGGGACAAATCTTCTCGAAGAAGGAGGGTATGATGTGAATTGCAAATGGGTCAAATGGAGGATAACTAATGCACTGTGTTGATGTAGTTTCTTTTATTTAAATAAGGGCCCAATGCTTTGTAAAATTGGCTGACCAAATTGTGTTTTGGCTTAACCAATTAATGGCGTTTGGTTTTGCTTTATTTTCAAGTTGAAATAAGGGTCCATATATGCAAACTTAAGAACCAACCTTTGGAAGATCAATAGGACCTTTGCTGAAAGTTTGTGGATGACTTTTGGTAGCCTTAAATTCAGTTACAATCAATCATTAAGTAGCGGATCATTACTAGCTTCATTGGATCATTAATTAATAGCTCTAAGTGGGTTGTAATTGAAATTTATGTGTCTTTTGTAATTCTAATGCTTAAAGCTCCTATATAAGTTGAACCATTTTCATCAATGAAGGCAAGCTGAGTTTTATTCAGAAAATAAACGAGTTTTATCTCATCTATCTTCATGAGAGTGATTCTCCTAAGTTCTTGAGTGATTCAAGAATCCCCGAGTTTTATCAAAGTTCCTTTATCCCTTTGTGTGTCTAAACTCTTAGGCTTATCTTCCATTCTTGGAAGTGTGATGTCTATCAATTTCCGCTCCATCTTCTTATATGGCTTCGTTTTAAAACACTCCATCTTGATGAACGTTCTCTTTATTTGAGGCATGAGGGACATCAAAAGAAGTAGAAGTTTATGACACCAAGACAAATCAGTAAGGATCAACGTAGGCTGAAGGAGAAAACAGAAAAAGAAAGAATAGAAAAAGAAGTAATATAAACTGCAAAAGGAAGGAAAAATTAAGAAAAAGAAATGGAACTAGAGAAACTTTATTCGTCAATGTTTTTTCTTCTACAGTTTGTGATGCCATTTTACAAGAACAAAAGGATAAGCATGTGAAGGAAACACACCAACTTCCATGTTTGCAAAGGAAGCCTGTTCATAGTGCTTTATTATGCACTTGGTCCGTCGATAAGAAGCAGATTCGTCAAACACAATGCATGGAATTATTTATTGTTACATATCAAGGTGGGATACTGTTGCCAAGAAATGTTATTGACGGATTGGAACCATTGGACAGTAACAAATATCAAGTTGAATTTGATCCTGGAGGAAGAGAATTAGTTTCAACTTGTGAAAAAATAAAAGTCCTTCACAAGATCATAATAAACTTACATCAAAACTAGTGTCTTAAGATTCGGGACAAATCTTCTCGAAGAAGGAGGGTATGATGTGAATTGCAAATGGGTCAAATGGAGGATAACTAATGCACTGTGTTGATGTAGTTTCTTTTATTTAAATAAGGGCCCAATGCTTTGTAAAATTGGCTGACCAAATTGTGTTTTGGCTTAACCAATTAATGGCGTTTGGTTTTGCTTTATTTTCAAGTTGAAATAAGGGTCCATATATGCAAACTTAAGAACCAACCTTTGGAAGATCAATAGGACCTTTGCTGAAAGTTTGTGGATGACTTTTGGTAGCCTTAAATTCAGTTACAATCAATCATTAAGTAGCGGATCATTACTAGCTTCATTGGATCATTAATTAATAGCTTTAAGTGGGTTGTAATTGAAATTTATGTGTCTTTTGTGATTCTGATGCTTAAAGCTCCTACATAAGTTGAACCATTTTCATCAATGAAGGCAAGCTGAGTTTTATTAGGAAAATAAACGAGTTTTATCTCATCTATCTTAGTGAGAGTGATTCTCCTAAGTTCTTGAGTGATTCAAGAATCCCCGAGTTTTATCAAAGTTCCTTTATCCCTTTGTGTGTCTAAACTCTTAGGCTTATCTTCCATTCTTGGAAGTGTGATGTCTATCAATTTCCGCTCCATCTTCTTATATGGCTTCGTTTTAAAACACTCCATCTTGATGAACGTTCTCTTTATTTGAGGCATGAGGGACATCAAAAGAAGTAGATGTTTATGACACCAAGACAAGTCAGTAAGGATCAACGTAGGCTGAAGGAGAAAACAGAAAAAGAAAGAATAGAAAAAGAAGTAATATAAACTGCAAAAGGAAGGGAAAATTAAGAAAAAGAAATGGAACTAGAGAAAGTTTATTCGTCAATGTTTTTTCTTCTACAAATTGTGATGCCATTTTACAGGAACAAAAGGATAAGCATGTGAAGGAAACACACCAACTTCCATGTTTGAAAAGGAAGCTTGTTCATAGTGCTTTATTATGCATTTGGTCCATCGATAAGAAGCAGATTCGTCAAACACAATGCATGGAATTATTTATTGTTACATATCAAGGTGGGATACTGTTGCCAAGAAATGTTATTGACGGATTGGAACCATTGGAAAGTAACAAATATCAAGTTGAATTTGATCCTGGAGGAAGAGAATTAGTTTCAACTTGTGAAAAAATAAAAGTCCTTCACAAGATCATAATAAACTTACATCAAAACTAGTGTCTTAAGATTCGGGATAAATCTTCCCGAAGAAGGAGGATATGATGTCAATTGCAAATGGGTCAAATGGAGGATGACTAATGCGCCGTGTTGATGCAGTTTCTTTTATTTAAATAAGGGCCCAATGCTTTGTAAAATTGGCTGACCAAATTGTGTTTTGGCTTAACCAATTAATGGGCTTTGGTTTTGCTTTATTTTCAAGTTGAAATAAGGGTCCATATATGCCAACTTAAGAACCAACCTTTGGAAGATCAAGAGGACCTTTGCTGAGTGTTTGTGGATGACTTTTGGTAGCCTTAAATTCAGTTGCAATCAACCATTAAGTAGCGGATCGTTGCTAGCTTGATTGGATCATTAATTAATAGCTTTAAGTGGGTTGTAATTGATATTTATGTGTCTTTTGTAATTCTGATGCTTAAAGCTCCTATATAAGTTGAACCATTTTCATCAATGAAGGCAAGCTGAGTTTTATTCAGAAAATAAATGAGTTTTATCTCATCTATCTCAGTGAGAGTGATTCTCCTATGTTCTTGAGTTATTCAAGAATCCCCGAGTTTTATCAAAGTTCCTTTATCCCTTTGTGTGTCTAAACTCTTAGGCTTATCTTCCATTCTTGGAAGTGTTATGTCTATCAATTTTCGCTCCATCTTTTTATATGTTTTCACTTTCTCGTTTTAAATAATTTCTCAAATTTCTTGCTTATTAGCATTCCAACGTTGAAAGATAAGTAAAACGAATCGAACCCTTTGGATTCACATCATTTGGTATTCAGAGCCTGGCTATGTAGATTTGGTATAGGAATGGATGTTTATTATACAAGGTGTTTAACCGAAGGCCACCCATGTTTAGTTGCATTCGATTACGAAAGCGAAAACAATGTTGTGGTCCAAAGATTGGTGGAGAAACTCCAGTTACCAACAACCTTTCATCTGAATCAAGCATGGATCAAATTTAGTACATGGCAATGTGTGAAAAAAGTATTATGTGATACTGCTCCCATGGACTCTTGTCATCTTCTTTTGGGATGGGCATGGCTTTGTTTTAAAACACTCCATCTTGATGAACGTTCCCTTTATTTGAGGCACGAGGGACATCAAAAGAAGTAGAACTTTATGCACCAAGACAAGTCCGTAAGGATCAACGTAGGCTGAAGGAGAAAACAGAAAAAGAAAGAATAGAAAAAGAAGTAATATAAACTGCAGAAGGAAGGGAAAATAAAGAAAAAGAAATGGAACTAGAGAAAGTTTATTCGTCAATGTTTTTTCTTCTACAAATTGTGATGCCATTTTACAGGAACAAAAGGATAAGCATGTGAAGGAAACACACCAACTTCCATGTTTGAAAAGGAAGCTTGTTCATAGTGCTTTATTATGCATTTGGTCCATCGATAAGAAGCAGATTCGTCAAACACAATGCACGGAATTATTTATTGATACGTATCAAGCTGGGATACTGTTGCTAAGAAATGTTATCGACGTATTGCAACCATTGCAAAGTAACAAATATCAAGTTGAATTTGATCCTGGAGGAAGAGAATTAGTTTCAACTTGTGAAAAAATAAAAGTCATTCAGAAGATCATAATAAACTTACATCAAAACTAGTGTCTTAAGATTCGGGACTAATCTTCTCGAAAAAGGAGGGTATGAAGTGAATTGCAAATTGGTCAAATGGAGGATGACTAATGCGCCGTGTTGATGCAGTTTCTTTTATGTAAATAGGGGCCCAATGCTTTGTAAAATAGGCTGACCAAATTGTGTTTTGGCGTAACCAATTAATGGCTTTGGTTTTGCTTTATTTTAAAGTTGAAATAAGGGTCCATATATGCCAACTTAAGAACCAACCTTTGGAAGATCGAGAAGACCTTTGCTGAAAGTTTGTGGATGACTTTTGGTAGCCTTAAATTCAGTTACAATCAACCATTAAGTAGCGGATCATTACTAGTTTGAATAGATCATTAATTAATAGCTCAAAGTGGGTTGTAATTGAAATTTATGTGTCTTTTGTAATGCTGATGCTTAAAGCTCCTATATAAGTTGAACCATTTTTATCAGTGAAGGCAAGCTGAGTTTTATTCAGAAAATAAACGAGTTTTATCTCATCTATCTTAGTGAGAGTGATTCTCCTAAGTTCTTGAGTGATTCAAGAATCCTCGAGTTTTATCAAAGTTCCTTTATCCCTTTGTGTGTCTAAACTCTTAGGCTTATCTTCCATTCTTGGAAGTGTGATGTTTATCAATTTCCGTTCCATCTTCTTATATGTTTCCACTTTCTCGTTTTAAATAATTTCTCAAATTTCTTGCTTATTAGCATTCCAACGTTGAAAGATCAGTAAAACGAATTGAACCCTTTGGATTCACATCATTTGGTATTCAGAGCCTGGCTATGTAGATTTGGTATAGGAATGGATGTTTACTATAAAAGGTGTTTAACCGAAGGCCACCCATGTTTTGTTGCATTCGATTACGAAAGCGAAAACAATGTTGTGAGCCAAAGATTGGTGGAGAAACTCCAGTTACCAACAACCTTTCATCTGAATCAAGCATGGATCAAATTCAGTACATGGCAATGTGTGAAAGAAGTATTATGTGATATTGCTCCCATGGACTCTGTCATCTTCTTTTGGGATGGGCATGGCTTCGTTTTAAAACACTCCATCTTGATGAACGTTCCCTTTATTTGAGGCAAGAGGGACATCGAAAGAAGTAGAAGTTTCTGACACCAAGACAAGTCAGTAAGGATCAACGTAGGCTGAAGGAGAAAACAGAAAAAGAACGAATAGAAAAAGAGGTAATATAAACTGCAGAAGGAAGGGAAAATAAAGAAAAAGAAATGGAAAGTTTGTTCGTCAATGTTTTTTCTTCTACAGTTTGTGATGCCATTTTACAGGAACAAAAGGACAAGCATGTGAAGGAAACACACCAACTTCCATGTTTGAAAAGGAAGCTTGTTCATAGTGCTTTATTATGCATTTGGTCCGTCGATAAGAAGCAGATTCGTCAAACACAATGCATGGAATTATTTATTGTTACGTATCAAGCTGGGATACTATTGCCAAGAAATGTTATCGACGTATTGCAACCATTGGAAAGTAAAAAATATCAAGTTGAATTTGATCCTGGAGGAAGAGAATTAGTTTCAACTTGTGAAAAAATAAAAGTCCTTCACAAGATCATAATAAACTTACATCAAAACTAGTGTCTTAAGATTCAGGACAAATCTTCTCGAAGAAGGAGGGTATGATGTGAATTGCAAATTGGTCAAATGGAGGATGACTAATGCGCCGTGTTGATGCAGTTTCTTTTATGTAAGTAGGGGCCCAATGCTTTGTAAAATAGGCTGACCAAATTGTATTTTGGCATAACCAATTAATGGGCTTTGGTTTTGCTTTATTTTCAAGTTGAAATAAGGGTCTATATATGCCAACTTAAGAACCAACCTTTGGAAGATCGAGAAGACCTTTGCTGAAAGTTTGTGGATGACTTTTGGTAGCCTTAAATTCAGTTACAATCAACCATTAAGTAGCGGATCATTACTAGCTTGATTGGATCATTAATTAATAGCTTTAAGTGGGTTGTAATTGAAATTTATGTGTCTTTTGTAATTCTGATGCTTAAAGCTCCCATATAAGTTGAACCATTTTTATCAGTGAAGGCAAGCTGAGTTTTATTCAGAAAATAAACGAGTTTTATCTCATCTATCTTAGTGAGAGTGATTCTCCTAAGTTCTTGAGTGATTCAAGAATCCTCGAGTTTTATCAAAGTTCTTTTATCCCTTTGTGTGTCTAAACTCTTAGGCTTATCTTCCATTCTTGGAAGTGTGATGTTTATCAATTTCCGTTCCATCTTCTTATATGTTTCCACTTTCTCGTTTTAAATAATTTCTCAAATTTCTTGCTTATTAGCATTCCAACGTTGAAAGATCAGTAAAACGAATTGAACCCTTTGGATTCACATCATTTGGTATTCAGAGCCTGGCTCTGTAGATTTGGTATAGGAATGGATGTTTATTATAAAAGGTGTTTAACCGAAGGCCACCCATGTTTTGTTGCATTCGATTACGAAAGCGAAAACAATGTTGTGAGCCAAAGATTGGTGGAGAAACTCCAGTTACCAACAACCTTTCATCTAAATCAAGCATGGATCAAATTCAGTACATGGCAATGTGTGAAAGAAGTATTATGTGATATTGCTCCCATGGACTCTGTCATCTTCTTTTGGGATGGGCATGGCTTCGTTTTAAAACACTCCATCTTGATGAACGTTCCCTTTATTTGAGGCATGAGGGACATCAAAAGAAGTAGAAGTTTCTGACACCAAGACAAGTCAGTAAGGATCAACGTAGGCTGAAGGAGAAAACAGAAAAAGAACGAATAGAAAAAGAGGTAATATAAACTGCAGAAGGAAGGGAAAATAAAGAAAAAGAAATGGAAAGTTTGTTCGTCAATGTTTTTTCTTCTACAGTTTGTGATGCCATTTTACAGGAACAAAAGGACAAGCATGTGAAGGAAACACACCAACTTCCATGTTTGAAAAGGAAGCTTGTTCATAGTGCTTTATTATGCATTTGGTCCGTCGATAAGAAGTAGATTCGTCAAACACAATGCATGGAATTATTTATTGTTACATATAGAGATGGGATACTATTGCCAAGAAATGTTATCGACGGATTGCAACCATTGGAAAGTAAAAAATATCAAGTTGAATTTGATCCTGGAGGAAGAGAATTAGTTTCAACTTGTGACAAAATAAAAGTCCTTCACAAGATCATAATAAACTTACATCAAAACTAGAGTCTTAAGATTCAGGACAAATCTTCTCGAAGAAGGAGGGTATGATGTGAATTGCAAATTGGTCAAATGGAGGATGACTAATGCGCCGTGTTGATGCAGATTCTTTTATTTAAATAAGGGCCCAATGCTTTGTAAAATTTGCTGACCAAATTGTATTTTGGCTTAACCAATTAATGGGCTTTGGTTTTGCTTTATTTTCAAGTTGAAATAAGGGTCTATATATGCCAACTTAAGAACCAACCTTTGGAAGATCAAGAGGACCTTTGCTGAAAGTTTGTGGATGACTTTTGGTAGCCTTAAATTCAGTTACAATCAACCATTAAGTAGCGGATCATTACTAGCTTGATTGGATCATTAATTAATAGCTTTAAGTGGGTTGTAATTGAAATTTATGTGTCTTTTGTAATTCTGATGCTTAAAGCTCCCATATAAGTTGAACCATTTTTATCAGTGAAGGCAAGCTGAGTTTTATTCAGAAAATAAACGAGTTTTATCTCATCTATCTTAGTGAGAGTGATTCTCCTAAGTTCTTGAGTGATTCAAGAATCCTCGAGTTTTATCAAAGTTCCTTTATCCCTTTGTGTGTCTAAACTCTTAGGCTTATCTTCCATTCTTGGAAGTGTGATGTTTATCAATTTCCGTTCCATCTTCTTATATGTTTCCACTTTCTCGTTTTAAATAATTTCTCAAATTTCTTGCTTATTAGCATTCCAACGTTGAAAGATCAGTAAAACGAATTGAACCCTTTGGATTCACATCATTTGGTATTCAGAGCCTGGCTATGTAGATTTGGTATAGGAATGGATGTTTATTATACAAGGTGTTTAATCGAAGGCCACCCATGTTTTGTTGCATTCGATTACGAAAGCGAAAACAATGTTGTGAGCCAAAGATTGGTGGAGAAACTCCAGTTACCAACAACCTTTCATCTGAATCAAGCATGGATCAAATTCAGTACATGGCAATGTGTGAAAGAAGTATTATGTGATATTGCTCCCATGGACTCTGTCATCTTCTTTTGGGATGGGCATGGCTTCGTTTTAAAACACTCCATCTTGATGAACGTTCCCTTTATTTGAGGCATGAGGGACATCAAAAGAAGTAGAAATTTCTGACACCAAGACAAGTCAGTAAGGATCAACGTAGGCTGAAGGAGAAAACAGAAAAAGAACGAATAGAAAAAGATGTAATATAAACTGCAGAAGGAAGGGAAAATAAAGAAAAAGAAATGGAAAGTTTGTTCGTCAATGTTTTTCCTTCTACAGTTTGTGATGCCATTTTACAGGAACAAAAGGACAAGCATGTGAAGGAAACACACCAACTTCCATGTTTGAAAAGGAAGCCTGTTCATAGTGCTTTATTATGCATTTGGTCCGTCGATAAGAAGCAGATTCGTCAAACACAATGCATGGAATTATTTATTGTTACATATAGAGATGGGATACTATTGCCAAGAAATGTTATCGACGGATTGCAACCATTGGAAAGTAAAAAATATCAAGTTGAATTTGATCCTGGAGGAAGAGAATTAGTTTCAACTTGTGACAAAATAAAAGTCCTTCACAAGATCATAATAAACTTACATCAAAACTAGTGTCTTAAGATTCGGGACAAATCTTCTCGAAGAAGGAGGGTATGATGTGAATTGCAAATTGGTCAAATGGAGGATGACTAATGCGCCGTGTTGATGCAGTTTCTTTTATTTAAATAAGGGCCCATTGCTTTGTAAAATTGGCTGATCAAATTGTGTTTTGGCTTAACCAATTAATGGGCTTTGGTTTTGCTTTATTTTCAAGTTGAAAAAAGGGTCCATATATGCCAAGTTAAGAACCAACCTTTGGAAGATCAAGAAGACCTTTGCTGAAAGTTTGTGGATGACTTTTGGTAGCCTTAAATTCAGTTACAATCAACCATTAAGTAGCGGATCATTACTAGTTTGATTGGATCATTAATTAATAGCTCTAAGTGGGTTGTAATTGAAATTTATGTGTCTTTTGTAATTCTGATGCTTAAAGCTCCTATATAAGTTGAACCATTTTCATCAATGAAGGCAAGCTGAGTTTTATTCAGAAAATAAACGAGTTTTATCTCATCTATCTTAGTGAGAGTGATTCTCCTAAGTTCTTGAGGGATTCAAGAATCCCCGAGTTTTATCAAAGTTCCTTTATCCCTTTGTGTGTCTAAACTCTTAGGCTTATCTTCCATTCTTGGAAGTGTGATGTTTATCAATTTCCGTTCCATCTTCTTATATGTTTCCACTTTCTCGTTTTAAATAATTTCTCAAATTTCTTGCTTATTAGCATTCCAACGTTGAAAGATAGTAAAACGAATTGAACCCTTTGGATTCACATCATTTGGTATTCAGAGCCTGGCTATGTAGATTTGGTATAGGAATGGATGTTTATTATACAAGGTGTTTAACCGAAGGCCACCCATGTTTTGTTGCATTCGATTACGAAAGCGAAAACAATGTTGTGAGCCAAAGATTGGTGGAGAAACTCCAGTTACCAAAAACCTTTCATCTGAATCAAGCATGGATCAAATTCAGTACATGGCAATGTGTGAAAGAAGTATTATGTGATATTGCTCCCATGGACTCTGTCATCTTCTTTTGGGATGGGCATGGCTTCGTTTTAAAACACTTCATCTTGATGAACGTTCCCTTTATTTGAGGCATGAGGGACATCAAAAGAAGTAGAAGTTTCTGACACCAAGACAAGTCAGTAAGGATCAACGTAGGCTGAAGGAGAAAACAGAAAAAGAACGAATAGAAAAAGAGGTAATATAAACTGCAGAAGGAAGGGAAAATAAAGAAAAAGAAATGGAAAGTTTGTTCGTCAATGTTTTTTCTTCTACAGTTTGTGATGCCATTTTATAGGAACAAAAGGACAAGCATGTGAAGGAAACACACCAACTTCCATGTTTGAAAAGGAAGCCTGTTCATAGTGCTTTATTATGCATTTTGTCCGTCGATAAGAAGCAGATTCGTCAAACACAATGCATGGAATTATTTATTGTTACATATAGAGATGGGATACTATTGCTAAGAAATGTTATCGACGGATTGCAACCATTGGAAAGTAAAAAATATCAAGTTGAATTTGATCCTGGAGGAAGAGAATTAGTTTCAACTTGTGACAAAATAAAAGTCCTTCACAAGATCATAATAAACTTACATCAAAACTAGTGTCTTAAGATTCAGGACAAATCTTCTCGAAGAATGAGGGTATGATGTGAATTGCAAATTGGTCAAATGGAGGATGACTAATGCGCCGTGTTGATGCCGATTCTTTTATTTAAATAAGGGCCCAATGCTTTGTAAAATTTGCTGACCAAATTGTATTTTGGCTTAACCAATTAATGGGCTTTGGTTTTGCTTTATTTTCAAGTTGAAATAAGGGTCTATATATGCCAACTTAAGAACCAACCTTTGGAAGATCAAGAGGACCTTTGCTGAAAGTTTGTGGATGACTTTTGGTAGCCTTAAATTCAGTTACAATCAACCACTAAGTAGCGGATCATTACTAGCTTGATTGGATCATTAATTAATAGCTTTAAGTGGGTTGTAATTGAAATTTATGTGTCTTTTGTAATTCTGATGCTTAAAGCTTCTATATAAGTTGAACCATTTTCATCAATGAAGGCAAGCTGAGTTTTTTTCAGAAAATAAACGAGTTTTATCTCATCTATCTTAGTAAGAGTGATTCTCCTAAGTTCTTGAGTGATTCAAGAATCCCCGAGTTTTATCAAAGTTCCTTTATCCCTTTGTGTGTCTAAACTCTTAGCTTATCTTCCATTCTTGGAAGTGTGATGTCTATCAATTTCCGCTCCATCTTCTTATATGTTTCCACTTTCTCGTTTTAAATAATTTCTCAAATTTCTTGCTTATTAGCATTCCAATGTTGAAAGATCAGTAAAACGAATCACTCCCTTTGGATTCACATCATTTGGTATTCAGAGCCTGTATATGTAGATTTGGTACAGGAATGGATGTTTATTATACAAGGTGTTTAACCGAAGGCCACCCATGTTTAGTTGTATTCGATTACGAAAGCGAAAACAATGTTGTGAGCCAAAGATTGGTGGAGAAACTCCAGTTACCAACAACCTTTCATTTGAATCAAGCATGGATCAAATTCAGTACATGGCAATGTGTGAAAGAAGTATTATGTGATATTGCTCCCATGGACTCTTGTCATCTTCTTTTGGGATGGGCATGGCTTCATTTTAAAACACTCCATCTTGATGAACGTTCCCTTTATTTGAGGCATGAGGGACATTAAAAGAAGTAGAAGTTTATGACACCAAGACAAGTCAGTAAGGATCAACGTAGACTGAAGGAGAAAACAGAAAAACAAAGAATAGAAAAAAAAGTAATATAAATTGCAAAAGGAAGGGATAATAAAGAAAAAGATATGGAAAGTTTATTCGTTAATGTTTTTTCTTCTACAGTTTGTGATGACATTTTACAGGAACAAAAGGATAAGCATGTGAAGGAAACACACCAACTTCCATGTTTGAAAAGGAAGCTTGTTCATAGTTCTTTATTATGCATTTGGTCCGTCGATAAGAAGCAGATTCGTCAAACATAATGCATGGAATTATTTATTGTTACATATCAAGGTGGGATACTATTGCCAAGAAATGTTATCGACGGATTGCAACCATTGGAAGGTAAAAAATATCAAGTTGAATTTGATCCTGGAGGAAGAGAATTAGTTTCAACTTGTGAAAAAATAAAAGTCCTTCACAAGATCATGATAAACTTACATCAAAACTAGTGTCTTAAGATTCAGGACAAATCTTCTCGAAGAAGGAGGGTATGATGTGAATTGCAAATTGGTCAAATGGAGGATGACTAATGCGCCGTGTTGATGCATATTCTTTTATTTAAATAAGGGCCCAATGCTTTGTAAAATTTGTTGACCAAATTGTATTTTGGCTTAACCAATTAATGGGCTTTGGTTTTGCTTTATTTTCAAGTTGAAATAAGGGTCCATATATGCCAACTTAAGAACCAACCTTTGGAAGATCAAGACGACCTTTGCTGAAAGTTTGTGGATGACTTTTGGTAGCTTTCAATTCAGTTACAATCAACCATTAAGTAGCGGAACATTACTAGCTTGATTGGATCATTAATTAATAGCTTTAAGTGGGTTGTAATTGAAATTTATGTGTCTTTTGTAATTCTGATGCTTAAAGCTCCTATATAAGTTGAACCATTTTCATCAATGAAGGCAAGCTGAGTTTTTTTCAGAAAATAAACGAGTTTTATCTCATCTATCTTAGTGAGAGTGATTCTCCTAAGTTCTTGAGTGATTCAAGAATCCCCGAGTTTTATCAAAGTTCCTTTATCTCTTTGTGTGTCTAAACTCTTAGGCTTATCTTCCATTCTTGGAAGTGTGATGTCTATCAATTTCCGCTCCATCTTCTTATATGTTTCCACTTTCTCGTTTTAAATAATTTCTCAAATTTCTTGCTTATTAGCGTTCCAATGTTGAAAGATCAGTAAAATGAATCACACCCTTTGGATTCACATCATTTGGTATTCAGAGCCTGTATGTGTAGATTTGGTACAGGAATGGATGTTTATTATACAAGGTGTTTAACCGAAGGCCACCCATGTTTAGTTGCATTCGATTACGAAAGCGAAAACAATGTTGTGAGCCAAAGATTGGTGGAGAAACTCCAGTTACCAAAAACCTTTCATCTGAATCAAGCATGGATCAAATTCAGTACATGGCAATGTGTGAAAGAAGTATTATGTGATATTGCTCCCATGGACTCTTGTCATCTTCTTTTGGGATGGGCATGGCTTCATTTTAAAACACTCCATCTTGATGAACGTTCCCTTTATTTGAGGCATGAGGGACATCAAAAGAAGTAGAGGTTTATGACACCAAGACAAGTCAGTAAGGATCAACGTAGGCTGAAGGAGAAAACAGAAAAACAAAGAATAGAAAAAAGAGAAATATAAATTGCAGAAGGAAGGGATAATAAAGATAAAGATATGGAAAGTTTATTCGTTAATGTTTTTTCTTCTACAGTTTGTGATGACATTTTACAGGAACAAAAGGATAAGCATGTGAAGGAAACACACCAACTTCCATGTTTGAAAAGGAAGCTTGTTCATAGTTCTTTATTATGCATTTGGTCCGTCGATAAGAAGCAGATTCGTCAAACATAATGCATGGAATTATTTATTGTTACATATCAAGGTGGGATACTATTGCCAATAAATGTTATCGAAGGATTGCAACCATTGGAAAGTAAAAAATATCAAGTTGAATTTGATCCTGGAGGAAGAGAATTAGTTTCAACTTGTGAAAAAATAAAAGTCCTTCACAAGATCATGATAAACTTACATCAAAACTAGTGTCTTAAGATTCAAGACAAATCTTCTCGAAGAAGGAGGGTATGATGTGAATTGCAAACGGGTCAAATGGAGGATCACTAATGCGCCGTGTTGATGCAGTTTCTTTTATTTAAATAAGAGCCCAATGCTTTGTAAAATTGGCCAACCAAATTGTGTTTTGGCTTAACCAATTCATGGGCTTTGGTTTTGCTTTATTTTCAAGTTGAAATAAGGGTCCATATATGCCAACTTAAGAACCAACCTTTGGAAGATCAAGAGGACCTTTGCTGAAAGTTTGTGGATGACTTTTGGTAGCTTTCAATTCAGTTACAATCAACCATTAAGTAGCGGAACATTACTAGCTTGATTGGATCATTAATTAATAGCTTTAAGTGGGTTGTAATTGAAATTTATGTGTCTTTTGTAATTCTGATGCTTAAAGCTCCTATATAAGTTGAACCATTTTCATCAATGAAGGCAAGCTGAGTTTTTTTCAGAAAATAAACGAGTTTTATCTCATCTATCTTAGTGATAGTGATTCTCCTAAGTTCTTGAGTGATTCAAGAATCCCCGAGTTTTATCAAAGTTCCTTTATCTCTTTGTGTGTCTAAACTCTTAGGCTTATCTTCCATTCTTGGAAGTGTGATGTCTATCAATTTCCGCTCCATCTTCTTATATGTTTCCACTTTCTCGTTTTAAATAATTTCTCAAATTTCTTGCTTATTAGCATTCCAATGTTGAAAGATCAGTAAAACGAATCACACCCTTTGGATTCACATCATTTGGTATTCAGAGCCTGTATATGTAGATTTGGTACAGGAATGGATGTTTATTATACAAGGTGTTTAACCGAAGGCCACCCATGTTTAGTTGCATTCGATTACGAAAGCGAAAACAATGTTGTGAGCCAAAGATTGGTGGAGAAACTCCAGTTACCAACAACCTTTCATCTGAATCAAGCATGGATCAAATTCAGTACATGGCAATGTGTGAAAGAAGTATTATGTGATATTGCTCCCATGGACTCTTGTCATCTTCTTTTGGGATGGGCATGGCTTTGTTTTAAAACACTCCATCTTGATGAACGTTCCCTTTATTTGAGGCATGAGGGACATCAAAAGAAGTAGAAGTTTATGACACCAAGACAAGTCAGTAAGGATCAACGTAGGCTGAAGGAGAAAACAGAAAAACAAAGAATAGAAAAAAAAGTAATATAAATTGCAGAAGGAAGGGATAATAAAGATAAAGATATGGAAAGTTTATTCGTTAATGTTTTTTCTTCTACAGTTTGTGATGACATTTTACAGGAACAAAAGGATAAGCATGTGAAGGAAACACACCAACTTCCATGTTTGAAAAGGAAGCTTGTTCATAGTTCTTTATTATGCATTTGGTCCGTCGATAAGAAGCAGATTCGTCAAACATAATGCATGGAATTATTTATTGTTACATATCAAGGTGGGATACTATTGCCAATAAATGTTATCGAAGGATTGCAACCATTGGAAAGTAAAAAATATCAAGTTCAATTTGATCCTGGACGAAGAGAATTAGTTTCAACTTGTGAAAAAATAAAAGTCCTTCACAAGATCATGATAAACTTACATCAAAACTAGTGTCTTAAGATTCAGGACAAATCTTCTCGAAGAAGGAGGGTATGATGTGAATTGCAAATTGGTCAAATGGAGGATGACTAATGCGCCGTGTTGATGCAGTTTCTTTTATTTAAATAAGAGCCCAATGCTTTGTAAAATGTGCTGACCAAATTGTATTTTGGCTTAACCAATTAATGGGCTTTGGTTTTGCTTTATTTTCAAGTTGAAATAAGGGTCTATATATGCCAACTTAAGAACCAACCTTTGGAAGATCAAGAGGACCTTTGCTGAAAGTTTGTGGATGACTTTTGGTAGCTTTCAATTCAGTTACAATCAACCATTAAGTAGCGGAACATTACTAGCTTGATTGGATCATTAATTAATAGCTTTAAGTGGGTTGTAATTGAAATTTATGTGTCTTTTGTAATTCTGATGCTTAAAGCTCCTATATAAGTTGAACCATTTTCATCAATGAAGGCAAGCTGAGTTTTTTTCAGAAAATAAACGAGTTTTATCTCATCTATCTTAGTGAGAGTGATTCTCCTAAGTTCTTGAGTGATTCAAGAATCCCCGAGTTTTATCAAAGTTCCTTTATCTCTTTGTGTGTCTAAACTCTTAGGCTTATCTTCCATTCTTGGAAGTGTGATGTCTATCAATTTCCGCTCCATCTTCTTATATGCTTCCACTTTCTCGTTTTAAATAATTTCTCAAATTTCTTGCTTATTAGCATTCCAATGTTGAAAGATCAGTAAAACGAATCACACCCTTTGGATTCACATCATTTGGTATTCAGAGCCTATATATGTAGATTTGGTACAGGAATGGATGTTTATTATACAAGGTGTTTAACCGAAGGCCACCCATGTTTAGTTGCATTCGATTACGAAAGCGAAAACAATGTTGTGAGCCAAAGATTGGTGGAGAAACTCCAGTTACCAACAACCTTTCATCTGAATCAAGCATGGATCAAATTCAGTACATGGCAATGTGTGAAGAAGTATTATGTGATATTGCTCCCATGGACTCTTGTCATCTTCTTTTGGGATGGGCATGGCTTCATTTTAAAACACTCCATCTTGATGAACGTTCCCTTTATTTGAGGCATGAGGGACATCAAAAGAAGTAGAGGTTTATCACACCAAGACAAGTCAGTAAGGATCAACGTAGGCTGAAGGAGAAAACAGAAAAACAAAGAATAGAAAAAAAAGTAATATAAATTGCAGAAGGAAGGGATAATAAAGATAAAGATATGGAAAGTTTATTCGTTAATGTTTTTTTCTTCTACAGTTTGTGATGACATTTTACAGGAACAAAAGGATAAGCATGTGAAGGAAACACACCAACTTCCATGTTTGAAAAGGAAGCTTATTCATAGTTCTTTATTATGCATTTGGTCCGTCGATAAGAAGCAGATTCGTCAAACATAATGCATGGAATTATTTATTGTTACATATCAAGGTGGGATACTATTGCCAATAAATGTTATCGAAGGATTGCAACCATTGGAAAGTAAAAAATATCAAGTTGAATTTGATCCTGGAGGAAGAGAATTAGTTTCAACTTGTGAAAAAATAAAAGTCCTTCACAAGATCATGATAAACTTACATCAAAACTAGTGTCTTAAGATTCAGGACAAATCTTCTCGAAGAAGGAGGGTATGATGTGAATTGCAAATTGGTCAAATGGAGGATGACTAATGCGCCATGTTGATGCAGATTCTTTTATTTAAATAAGGGCCCAATGCTTTGTAAAATGTGCTGACCAAATTGTATTTTGGCTTAACCAATTAATGGGCTTTGGTTTTGCTTTATTTTCAAGTTGAAATAAGGGTCTATATATGCCAACTTAAGAACCAACCTTTGGAAGATCAAGAGGACCTTTGTTGAAAGTTTGTGGATGACTTTTGGTAGCCTTAAATTCAGTTACAATCAACCATTAAGTAGCGGATCATTACTAGCTTGATTGGATCATTAATTAATAGCTTTAAGTGGGTTGTAATTGAAATTTATGTGTCTTTTCTAATTCTGATGCTTAAAGCTCCTATATAAGTTGAACCATTTTCATCAATGAAGGCAAGCTGAGTTTTTTTCAGAAAATAAACGAGTTTTATCTCATCTATCTTAGTGAGAGTGATTCTCCTAAGTTCTTGAGTGATTCAAGAATCCCCGAGTTTTATCAAAGTTCCTTTATCTCTTTGTGTGTCTAAACTCTTAGGCTTATCTTCCATTCTTGGAAGTGTGATGTCTATCAATTTCCGCTCCATCTTCTTATATGTTTCCACTTTCTCGTTTTAAATAATTTCTCAAATTTCTTGCTTATTAGCATTCCAATGTTGAAAGATCAGTAAAACGAATCACACCCTTTGGATTCACATCATTTGGTATTCAGAGCCTGTATATGTAGATTTGGTACAGGAATGGATGTTTATTATACAAGGTGTTTAACCGAAGGCCACCCATGTTTAGTTGCATTCGATTACGAAAGCGAAAACAATGTTGTGAGCCAAAGATTGGTGGAGAAACTCCAGTTACCAACAACCTTTCATCTGAATCAAGCATGGATCAAATTCAGTACATGGCAATGTGTGAAAGAAGTATTATGTGATATTGCTCCCATGGACTCTTGTCATCTTCTTTTGGGATGGGCATGGCTTTGTTTTAAAACACTCCATCTTGATGAACGTTCCCTTTATTTGAGGCATGAGGGACATCAAAAGAAGTAGAAGTTTATGACACCAAGACAAGTCAGTAAGGATCAACGTAGGCTGAAGGAGAAAACAGAAAAACAAAGAATAGAAAAAAAAGTAATATAAATTGCAGAAGGAAGGGATAATAAAGATAAAGATATGGAAAGTTTATTCGTTAATGTTTTTTCTTCTACAGTTTGTGATGACATTTTACAGGAACAAAAGGATAAGCATGTGAAGGAAACACACCAACTTCCATGTTTGAAAAGGAAGCTTGTTCATAGTTCTTTATTATGCATTTGGTCCGTCGATAAGAAGCAGATTCGTCAAACATAATGCATGGAATTATTTATTGTTACATATCAAGGTGGGATACTATTGCCAATAAATGTTATCGAAGGATTGCAACCATTGGAAAGTAAAAAATATCAAGTTCAATTTGATCCTGGACGAAGAGAATTAGTTTCAACTTGTGAAAAAATAAAAGTCCTTCACAAGATCATGATAAACTTACATCAAAACTAGTGTCTTAAGATTCAGGACAAATCTTCTCGAAGAAGGAGGGTATGATGTGAATTGCAAATTGGTCAAATGGAGGATGACTAATGCGCCGTGTTGATGCAGTTTCTTTTATTTAAATAAGAGCCCAATGCTTTGTAAAATGTGCTGACCAAATTGTATTTTGGCTTAACCAATTAATGGGCTTTGGTTTTGCTTTATTTTCAAGTTGAAATAAGGGTCTATATATGCCAACTTAAGAACCAACCTTTGGAAGATCAAGAGGACCTTTGCTGAAAGTTTGTGGATGACTTTTGGTAGCTTTCAATTCAGTTACAATCAACCATTAAGTAGCGGAACATTACTAGCTTGATTGGATCATTAATTAATAGCTTTAAGTGGGTTGTAATTGAAATTTATGTGTCTTTTGTAATTCTGATGCTTAAAGCTCCTATATAAGTTGAACCATTTTCATCAATGAAGGCAAGCTGAGTTTTTTTCAGAAAATAAACGAGTTTTATCTCATCTATCTTAGTGAGAGTGATTCTCCTAAGTTCTTGAGTGATTCAAGAATCCCCGAGTTTTATCAAAGTTCCTTTATCTCTTTGTGTGTCTAAACTCTTAGGCTTATCTTCCATTCTTGGAAGTGTGATGTCTATCAATTTCCGCTCCATCTTCTTATATGCTTCCACTTTCTCGTTTTAAATAATTTCTCAAATTTCTTGCTTATTAGCATTCCAATGTTGAAAGATCAGTAAAACGAATCACACCCTTTGGATTCACATCATTTGGTATTCAGAGCCTATATATGTAGATTTGGTACAGGAATGGATGTTTATTATACAAGGTGTTTAACCGAAGGCCACCCATGTTTAGTTGCATTCGATTACGAAAGCGAAAACAATGTTGTGAGCCAAAGATTGGTGGAGAAACTCCAGTTACCAACAACCTTTCATCTGAATCAAGCATGGATCAAATTCAGTACATGGCAATGTGTGAAGAAGTATTATGTGATATTGCTCCCATGGACTCTTGTCATCTTCTTTTGGGATGGGCATGGCTTCATTTTAAAACACTCCATCTTGATGAACGTTCCCTTTATTTGAGGCATGAGGGACATCAAAAGAAGTAGAGGTTTATCACACCAAGACAAGTCAGTAAGGATCAACGTAGGCTGAAGGAGAAAACAGAAAAACAAAGAATAGAAAAAAAAGTAATATAAATTGCAGAAGGAAGGGATAATAAAGATAAAGATATGGAAAGTTTATTCGTTAATGTTTTTTTCTTCTACAGTTTGTGATGACATTTTACAGGAACAAAAGGATAAGCATGTGAAGGAAACACACCAACTTCCATGTTTGAAAAGGAAGCTTGTTCATAGTTCTTTATTATGCATTTGGTCCGTCGATAAGAAGCAGATTCGTCAAACATAATGCATGGAATTATTTATTGTTACATATCAAGGTGGGATACTATTGCCAATAAATGTTATCGAAGGATTGCAACCATTGGAAAGTAAAAAATATCAAGTTGAATTTGATCCTGGAGGAAGAGAATTAGTTTCAACTTGTGAAAAAATAAAAGTCCTTCACAAGATCATGATAAACTTACATCAAAACTAGTGTCTTAAGATTCAGGACAAATCTTCTCGAAGAAGGAGGGTATGATGTGAATTGCAAATTGGTCAAATGGAGGATGACTAATGCGCCATGTTGATGCAGATTCTTTTATTTAAATAAGGGCCCAATGCTTTGTAAAATGTGCTGACCAAATTGTATTTTGGCTTAACCAATTAATGGGCTTTGGTTTTGCTTTATTTTCAAGTTGAAATAAGGGTCTATATATGCCAACTTAAGAACCAACCTTTGGAAGATCAAGAGGACCTTTGCTGAAAGTTTGTGGATGACTTTTGGTAGCCTTAAATTCAGTTACAATCAACCATTAAGTAGCGGATCATTACTAGCTTGATTGGATCATTAATTAATAGCTTTAAGTGGGTTGTAATTGAAATTTATGTGTCTTTTCTAATTCTGATGCTTAAAGCTCCTATATAAGTTGAACCATTTTCATCAATGAAGGCAAGCTGAGTTTTTTTCAGAAAATAAACGAGTTTTATCTCATCTATCTTAGTGAGAGTGATTCTCCTAAGTTCTTGAGTGATTCAAGAATCCCCGAGTTTTATCAAAGTTCCTTTATCTCTTTGTGTGTCTAAACTCTTAGGCTTATCTTCCATTCTTGGAAGTGTGATGTCTATAAATTTCCGCTCCATCTTCTTATATGTTTCCACTTTCTCGTTTTAAATAATTTCTCAAATTTCTTGCTTATTAGCATTCCAATGTTGAAAGATCAGTAAAACGAATCACACCCTTTGGATTCACATCATTTGGTATTCAGAGCCTGTATATGTAGATTTGGTACAGGAATGGATGTTTATTATACAAGGTGTTTAACCGAAGGCCACCCATGTTTAGTTGCATTCGATTACGAAAGCGAAAACAATGTTGTGAGCCAAAGATTGGTGGAGAAACTCCAGTTACCAACAACCTTTCATCTGAATCAAGCATGGATCAAATTCAGTACATGGCAATGTGTGAAAGAAGTATTATGTGATATTGCTCCCATGGACTCTTGTCATCTTCTTTTGGGATGGGCATGGCTTCGTTTTAAAACACTCCATCTTGATGAACGTTCCCTTTATTTGAGGCATGAGGGACATCAAAAGAAGTAGAAGTTTATGACACCAAGACAAGTCAGTAAGGATCAACGTAGACTGAAGGAGAAAACAGAAAAACAAAGAATAGAAAAAAAAGTAATATAAATTGCAGAAGGAAGGGATAATAAAGAAAAAGATATGGAAAGTTTATTCGTTAATGTTGTTTCTTCTACAGTTTGTGATGACATTTTACAGGAACAAAAGGATAAGCATGTGAAGGAAACACACCAACTTCCATGTTTGAAAAGGAAGCTTGTTCATAGTTCTTTATTATGCATTTGGTCCGTTGATAAGAAGCAGATTCGTCAAACACAATGCATGGAATTATTTATTGTTACATATAAAGGTGGGATACTATTGCCAAGAAATGTTATCGACGGATTGCAACCATTGGAAAGTAAAAAATATCAAGTTGAATTTGATCCTGGAGGAAGAGAATTAGTTTCAACTTGTGAAAAAATAAAAGTCCTTCACAAGATCATGATAAACTTACATCAAAACTAGTATCTTAATATTCAGGACAAATCTTCTCGAAGAAGGAGGGTATGATGTGAATTACAAATTGGTCAAATGCAGGATGACTAATGCGCCGTGTTGATGCAGATTCTTTTATTTAAATAAGGGCCCAATGCTTTGTAAAATTTGTTGACCAAATTGTATTTTGGCTTAACCAATTAATGGGCTTTGGTTTTGCTTTATTTTCAAGTTGAAATAAGGGTCCATATATGCCAACTTAAGAACCAACCTTTGGAAGATCAAGAGGACCTTTTGCTGAAAGTTTGTGGATGACTTTTGGTAGCCTTCAATTCAGTTACAATCAACCATTAAGTAGCGGAACATTACTAGCTTGATTGGATCATTAATTAATAGCTTTAAGTGGGTTTTAATTGAAATTTATGTGTCTTTTGTAATTCTGATGCTTAAAGCTCCTATATAAGTTGAACCATTTTCATCAATGAAGGCAAGCTGATTTTTTTTCAGAAAATAAACGAGTTTTATCTCATCTATCTTAGTGAGAGTGATTCTCCTAAGTTCTTGAGTGATTCAAGAATCCCCGAGTTTTATCAAAGTTCCTTTATCTCTTTGTGTGTCTAAACTCTTAGGCTTATCTTCCATTCTTGGAAGTGTGATGTCTATCAATTTCCGCTCCATCTTCTTATATGTTTCCATTTTCTCGTTTTAAATAATTTCTCAAATTTCTTGCTTATTAGCATTCCAATGTTGAAAGATCAGTAAAACGAATCACACCCTTTGGATTCACATCATTTGGTATTCAGAGCCTGTATATGTAGATTTGGTACAGGAATGGATGTTTATTATACAAGGTGTTTAACCGAAGGCCACCCATGTTTAGTTGCATTCGATTACGAAAGCGAAAACAATGTTGTGAGCCAAAGATTGGTGGAGAAACTCCAGTTACCAACAACCTTTCATCTGAATCAAGCATGGATCAAATTCAGTACATGGCAATGTGTGAAAGAAGTATTATGTGATATTGCTCCCATGGACTCTTGTCATCTTCTTTTGGGATGGGCATGGCTTTGTTTTAAAACACTCCATCTTGATGAATGTTCCCTTTATTTGAGGCATGAGGGACATCAAAAGAAGTAGAAGTTTATGACACCAAGACAAGTCAGTAAGGATCAACGTAGGCTGAAGGAGAAAACAGAAAAACAAAGAATAGAAAAAAAAGTAATATAAATTGCAGAAGGAAGGGATAATAAAGATAAAGATATGGAAAGTTTATTCGTTAATGTTTTTTCTTCTACAGTTTGTGATGACATTTTACAGGAACAAAAGGATAGCATGTGAAGGAAACACACCAACTTCCATGTTTGAAAAGGAAGCTTGTTCATAGTTCTTTATTATACATTTGGTCCGTCGATAAGAAGCAGATTCGTCAAACATAATGCATGGAATTATTTATTGTTACATATCAAGGTGGGATACTATTGCCAATAAATGTTATCGAAGGATTGCAACCATTGGAAAGTAAAAAATATCAAGTTGAATTTGATCCTGGAGGAAGAGAATTAGTTTCAACTTGTGAAAAAATAAAAGTCCTTCACAAGATCATGATAAACTTACATCAAAACTAGTGTCTTAAGATTCAGGACAAATCTTCTCGAAGAAGGAGGGTATGATGTGAATTGCAAATTGGTCAAATGGAGGATGACTAATGCGCCGTGTTGATGCAGATTCTTTTATTTAAATAAGGGCCCAATGCTTTGTAAAATTTGCTGACCAAATTGTATTTTGGCTTAACCAATTAATGGGCTTTGGTTTTGCTTTATTTTCAAGTTGAAATAAGGGTCTATATATGCCAACTTAAGAACCAACCTTTGGAAGATCAAGAGGACCTTTGCTGAAAGTTTGTGGATGACTTTTGGTAGCCTTAAATTCAGTTACAATCAACCATTAAGTAGCGGATCATTACTAGCTTGATTGGATCATTAATTAATAGCTTTAAGTGGGTTGTAATTGAAATTTATGTGTCTTTTGTAATTCTGATGCTTAAAGCTCCTATATAAGTTGAACCATTTTCATCAATGAAGGCAAGCTGAGTTTTATTCAGAAAATAAACGACTTTTATCTCTTCTATCTTAGTGAGAGTGATTCTCCTAAGTTCTTGAGTGATTCAAGAATCCCCGAGTTTTATCAAAGTTCCTTTATCCCTTTGTGTGTCTAAACTCTTAGGGTTATCTTTCATTCTTTGTAGTATGATGTCTATCAATTTCCGCTCCATCTTCTTATATGTTTCCACTTTCTCGTTTTAAATAATTTCTCAAATTTCTTGCTTATTAGCATTCCAATGTTGAAAGATCAGTAAAACGAATCACACCCTTTGGATTCACATCATTTGGTATTCAGAGCCTGTATATGTAGATTTGGTACAGGAATGGATGTTTATTATACAAGGTGTTTAACCGAAGGCCACCCATGTTTAGTTGCATTCGATTACGAAAGCGAAAACAATGTTTTAAGCCAAAGAATGGTGGAGAAACTCCAATTACCAACAACCTTTCATCTGAATCAAGCATCGATCAAATTCAGTACATGGCAATGTGTGAAAGAAGTATTATGTGATATTGCTCCCATGGACTCTTGTCATCTTCTTTTGGGATGGGCATGGCTTCGTTTTAAAACACTCCATCTTGATGAACGTTCCCTTTATTTGAGGCATGAGGGACATCAACAGAAGTAGAAGTTTATGACACCAAGACAAGTCAGTAAGGATCAACGTAGGCTGAAGGAGAAAACAGAAAAAGAAAGAATAGAAAAAGAAGTAATATAAACTGCAGAAGGAAGGGAAAATAAAGAAAAAGAAATGGAAAGTTTATCCGTCAATGTTTTTTCTTCTACAGTTTGTGATGCCATTTTACAGGAAAAAAAGGATAAGCATGTCAAGGAAACACACCAACTTCCATGCTTGAAAAGGAAGCTTGTTCATAGTGCTTTATTATGCATTTGGTCCGTCGATAAGAAGCAGATTCATCAAACACAATGCATGGAATTATTTATTGTTACATATCAAGGTGGGATACTATTGCCAAGAAATGTTATCGAAGGATTGCAACCATTGGAAAGTAAAAAATATCAAGTTGAATTTGATCCTGGAGGAAGAGAATTAGTTTCAACTTGTGAAAAATTAAAAGTCCTTCACAAGATCATAATAAACTTACATCAAAACTAGTATCTTAAGATTCGGGACAAATCTTCTCGAAGAAGGAGGGTATGATGTGAATTACAAATGGGTTAAATGGAGCATGACTAATGCACCGTGTTAATGCAGTTTCTTTTATTTAAATAAGGGCCCAATGCTTTGTAAAATTGGCTGACCAAATTGTGTTTTGGCTTAACCAATTAATGGGCTTTGGTTTTGCTTTATTTTCAAGTTGAAAGAAAGGTCCATATATGCAAACTTAAGAACCAACCTTTGGAAGATCTAGAGGACCTTTGCTGAAAGTTTGTGGATGACTTTTGGTAGCCTTAAATTCAGTTACAATCAATCATTAGGTAGCGGATCATTACTAGCTTGAGCGGATCATTAATTAATAGCTTTAAGTGGGTTGTAATTGAAATTTATGTGTCTTTTGTAGTTCTGATGCTTAAACCTCCTATGTAAGTTGAACCATTTTCATCAATGAAGGCAAGCTCTGTTTTATTCAGAAAATAAACGAGTTTTATCTCATCTATCTTAGTGAGAGTGATTCTCCTAAGTTCTTGAGTGATTCAAGAATCCCCGAGTTTTATCACAGTTCCTTTATCCCTTTGTGTGTTTAAACTCTTAGGCTTATCTTACATTCTTGGAAGTGAGATGTCTATCAATTTCCGCTCCATCTTCTTATATGTTTCCACTTTCTCGTTTTAAAAATTTCTCAAATTTCTTGCTTATTAGCATTCCAACGTTGAAAGATTAGTAAAACGAATTGAACCCTTTGTATTCACATCATTTGGTATTCAAAGCCTGGCTGTGTAGATTTGGTATAGGAATGGAAGTTTATTATACAAGGTGTTTAACCGAAGGCCACCCATGTTTAGTTGGATTCGATTACGAAAGCGAAAACAATGTTATGAGCCAAAGATTGGTGGAAAAACTCCAGTTACCAACAACCTTTCATCTGAATCAAGCATGGATCACATTCAGTACATGGCAATGTGTGAAAGAAGTATTATGTGATATTGCTCCCATTGACTCTTGTCATCTTCTTTTGGGATGGGCATCGCTTTGTTTTGAAACACTCCATCTTGACGAACGTTCCCTTTATTTGAGGCATGAGGGACATCAAAAGAAGTAGAAGTTTATGACACCAAGACAAGTCAGTAAGGATCAACGTAGGTTGAAGGAGAAAACAGAAAAAGAAAGAATAGAAAATGAAGTAATGTAACCTTCAGAACGAAGGGAAAAGAAAGAAAAAGAAATGGAACTAGAGAAAATTTATTCGTCAATGTTTTTTCTTCTTCAGTTTGTGATGTCATTTTACAGGAACAAGAGGATAAGCATGTGAAGGAAACACACCAACTTCCATGTTTGAAAAGGAAGCTTGTTCGTAGTGCTTTATTATGCATTTGGTCCGTCGATAAGAAGCGAATTCGTCAAACACAATGCATGGAATTTGTTATTATTACATATGAAGGTGGGGTACTGTTGTCAAGAAATGTTACCGACGGATTGCAACCATTGGAAAGTAACAAATATCAAGTTGAATTTGATCCTGGAAGAAGAGAATTAGTTTCAACTTGTGAAAAAATAAATGTCCTTCACAAAACCATAATAAACTTACATCAAAACTAGTGTCTTAAGATTCGGGAAAAATCTTCTCGAAGAAGGAGGGTATGATGTGAATTGCATATGGATCAAATGGAGGATGACTAATGCGTCGTGTTGTTGCAGTTTCTTTTATTTAAACAAGGGCCCAATGCCTTGTAAAATTGGCTGACCAAATTGTGTTTTGGCTTAACCAATTAATGGGCTTTAGTTTTGCTTTATTTTCAAGTTGAAATATGGGTCCATATATGCCAACTTAAGAGCCAACCTTTGGAAGATCAAGAGGACTTTTGCGCAAAAGTTTGTGGATGACTTTTGGTAGCCTAAAATTCAGTTAGAATCAACCATTAAGTAGCGGATCATTACTAGCTTGAGCGGATCATTAATTAATAGATTTAAGTGGGTTGTACTTGAAATTTATGTTTCTTTTGTAGTTCTGATGCTTAAACCTCCTATATAAGTTGAACCATTTTCATCAATGAAGGCAAGTTGTGTTTTATTTAGAAAATAAATGAGTTTTATCTCATCTATCTTAGTGAGAGTGATTCCCCTAAGTTCTTGAGTGATTCAAGAATCCCCGAGTTTTACCAAAGTTCCTTTATCCCTTTGTGTGTTTAAACTCTTAGGCTGATCTTCCATTCTTGGAAGTGTGATGTCTATCAATTTCCGCTCCATCTTCTTATATGTTTCTACTTTCTCGTTTTAAATAATTTCTCAATTCTTGCTTATTTGCATTCCAACGTTGAAAGATCAGTAAAACGAATCGAATCCTTTGTATTCACATCATTTGGTATTAAGAGCCTGAATATGTAGATTGTGTATAGGAATGGAAGTTTATTATACAAGGTGTTTAACCGAAGGCCACCCATGTTTAGTTGGATTCGATTACGAAAGCGAAAACAATGTTATGAGCCAAAGATTGGTGGAGAAACTCTAGTTACCAACAACCTTTCATCTGAATCAAGCATGGATCACATTCTGTACATGGCAATGTGTGAAAGAAGTATTATGTGATATTACTCCTATGGACTCTTGTCATCTTCTTTTGGGATGGGCATGACTTCGTTTTAAAACAATCCATCTTGATCAATGTTCCCTTTATTTGAGGCACGAGGGACATCAAAAGAAGTAGAAGTTTATGACACCAAGACGAGTCAGTAAGGATCAACGTAGGCTGACGGAGAAAACAGAAAAAGAAAGAATAGAAAATGAAGTAATATAAACTTCAGAACGAAGGGAAAAGAAAGAAAAAGAAATGGAACTAGAGAAAATTTATACGTCAATGTTTTTTCTTCTCCAGTTTGTGATGTCATTTTACAGGAACAAAAGGATAACCATGTGAAGGAAACAAACCAACTTCCATGTTTGAAAAGGAAGCTTGTTCATAGTGCTTTATTATGCATTTGGTTCGTCGATAAGCAGCGAATTCGTCAAACACAATGCATGGAATTAGTTATTATTACATATCAATGTGGGTTACTGTTGTCAAGAAATGTTACCGACGGATTGCAACCATTGGAAAGTAACAAATATCAAGTTGAATTTGATCCTGGAAGAAGAGAATTAGTTTCAACTTGTGAAAAAATAAATGTCCTTCACAAAATCATAATAAACTTACATCAAAACTACTGTCTTAAGATTCGGGAAAAATCTTCTCGAAGAAGGAGGGTATGATGTGAATTGCATATGGGTCAAATGGAGGATGACTAATGCGTCGTGTTGTTGCAGTTTCTTTTATTTAAATAAGGGCTCAATGCCTTGTAAAATTGGCTGACTAAATTGTGTTTTAGCTTAACCAATTAATGGGCTTTAGTTTTGCTTTATTTTCAAGTTGAAATAAGGGTCCATATATGCCAACTTAAGAGCCATCCTTTGGAAGATCAAGAGGACTTTTGCTCAAAAGTTTGTGGATGACTTTTGGTAGCCTTAAATTCAGTTACAATCAACCATTAAGTAGCGGATCATTACTAGCTTGAACGGATCATTAATTAATAGCTTTAAGTGGGTTGCAATTGAAATTTATGTGTCTTTTGTAGTTCTGATGCTTAAACCTCCTATGTAAGTTGAACCATTTTCATTAATGAAGGCAAGTTGTGTTTTATTCAGAAAATAAATGAGTTTTATCTCATTTATCTTAGTGAGAGTGATTCTACTAAGTTCTTGAGTGATTCAAGAATCCCCGAGTTTTACCAAAGTTCCTTTATCCCTTTGTGTGTTTAAACTCTTAGGTTTATCTTCCATTCTTGGAAGTGTGATGTCTATCAATTTCTGCTCCATCTTCTTATATGATTCAACTTTCTCGTTTTAAATAATTTCTCAAATTTCTTGCTTATTAGCATTCCAACGTTGAAAGATCATTAAAACGAATCGAACCCTTTGTATTCACATCATTTGGTATTAAGATCCTTGCTATGTAGATTTGGTATAGGAATGGATGTTTATTATACAAGGTGTTTAACCGAAGGCCACCCATGTTTAGTTGGATTCGATTACGAAAGCGAAAACAATGTTATGAGCCAAAGATTGGTGGAGAAACTCCAGTTACCAACTACCTTTCATCTGAATCAAGCATGGATCACATTCACTACATGGCAATGTGTGAAAGAAGTATTATGTGATATTGCTCCTATGGACTCTTGTCATCACTCACGAACTTCAATAAACTTTACTCTAAATTCACCCACTTTCACCTTTAATCCCTTTATTGTGAACAAGACAAGCTTCACACTCTAATCCACTTGAATTCATCTAGTTCCTCTCCCTCCAATCAATGTAGAAGGAGAGAAAGGGGAAAGAAGACGAAAATTCCTCTATTTTTCAATCATCTATGTTATGCAATGGTTTGAGGGTGATATCAATATTACAATTGTGTCTGCAATTTATTTTTCAACTTAATTATGAAAATGATGTAAAAATCTGGCTCTTGAAATTATTTTTACGAAAAATAATTAATAATGAAAATTTGAAAATTGTTATAAAATAAGCTTTAAGAAATAATTATTAATTATAAAAAAAAATTTATTACATTATTTTATAAATATATTTTTATTAAAATATGTTATTTTCATTTATACATTTTAATATTTTTTCTACGAGAAATAAACCTTATATAATAATAATATTTAATTATTTTTAAATTAAAGAACATTTTGGTAATCTTATTTTTCCTTGATTTAAATATAATTTTTAATCTATCACATCCATGAAATCACTCACAAACTTTAACAAACTTTACTCTAAATCCACGCACGTTCACCTTAAATTCACTTAAAATAAACAACACAAACTTCACACCATAATTCACTTGATGTCACCCTCTCCATTTCTCTCCAATCAAACTTGAGAAAGAGAGGGGAAGGTAGGGAGAAATTCCTCTACTATTCAATCATCTATGTTATGACATGGTTTGAGGGTGATATCAAGATTACAATTATGTCTCAATTTTTTTAGCTTAATTATGAAAATGATGTAAAAATATTGATTTTGAAAATATTTTACAAAAATAATTAATAAAGTAAATTTGAAAATAGTTATAAAATAAGGTTTAAAAAGTTGTTTTCAATTATACACTTTTTTATTACATTATTTTATAAATATTTTTTTATTAAAATACGTTACTTTCATTTATACATTTTAATATTTTTTCTACTATAAATCAAACTTTTATAATGATAATTTTTAATTATTTTTAAAATAAAGGACAACTTGGTAATTTTGTTTTATCTTGATTTAAATATAATTTATAATCTATCTCATCCATCAAATCAATCACAAACTTTAACAAAACTTTACTCTAAATCCACCATCTTTCACCTTTAATCCACTTAAAGTGCACAACACAAACTTCACACTCTAATTCACTTGAATTCATCATCTCCCTCTCCCTCCAATCAACCTTGATGAAGAGAGAGAAGGAGGATGGAAATTCCTCTATTTTTCAATCATCTCTGTTTTGCAATGGTTTGAGGGTGATATCAAGATTACAACTATATCGGCAATTTATTTTTCAGCTTAATTATGAAAATGATGTAAAAATATGGTTTTTGAAATTATTTTTACAAAAATAAATAATAACGAAAATTTGAAAATTGTTCTAAAATAAGGTATAAAAAGTAATTATTAATTATAAATTTTTTTATTACATTATTTTATAAATATTTTTTTAATAAAATATGTTATTTTCATTTATACATATTAATATTTTTTCTACAACAAAACAAACTTATATAATGATAATTTTTAATCATATTTAAAATAACGGACAATTTGGTAATCTTGTTTTTCCTAGATTTATATCTAATTTTTAATCTATAGCATCCATCAAATCACTCACAAACTTCAACAAACTTTACTCTAAATTCACTCACTTTCACCTTTAATCCCCTTAAAGTGAACAAGACAAGGTTCACGCTCTATTCCACTTGAAGTCATCTTATCGTTTACCCTCCGATCAACATTGAGCGAGAGAGTGGGGAAGGAAGAGGGAAATTCCTCTATTTTTCAATCATCTCTGTTGTGCAATCAGGATTACAGTTATGTCCGCAATTTATTTTTCAACTTAATTATGAACATGATATTAAAATAACGTAATTTGAAAATTGTTATTAAATAAGGTTTAAAAAGTAATTTTCAATTAATTTTTTTTTATTTCATTATTTTATAAATATTTTTTTATTAAAATATGTTACTTTCATATCATTTTAATATTTTTTCTACGACAAATCAAACTTATATAATGATAATTTTTAATTATGTTTAAAATAAAGAATAATTTTGTAATCTTTTTTTTTCCTTGATTTAAATACAATTTTTAATCTATCACATCCATGAAATCACTCACAAACTTTAACAAACTTTAACAAACTTTACTCTAAATCCACCCTCTTTCACCTTTAATCCACTTAAAGTGCACAACACAAACTTCACACTCTAATCCACTTGAATTCATCATCTCCCTCTCCCTCCAATCAACATTGACGGAGCGAGAGGAAGGAAGAGGGAAATTCCTCTATTTTTCAATCATCTCTGTTATGCGGTTTGAGGACGATATCAAGATTACAATTATGTCTGTAATTTATTTTTTAGCTTAATTATGAAAATGATGTAAAAATATGGCTTTTGAAATTATTTTAACGAAAATTTGAAAATTGTTATAAGATAAGGTTTAAAAAGTAATTATCAATTTTAAAATTTTTTATTACATTATTTTATAAATCATTTTTTATTAAAATGTTATTTTCATTTATACATTTTATTATTTTTTTCTACGACAAATAAAACTTATATAATGATAATTTTTAATTATTTTTAAAATAAAGGACATTTTGGTAATCTTATTTTTCCTTGATTTTAATATAATTTTAAATCTATCACATCCCTCAAATCACTCACAAACTTTAACAAATTTTACTCTAAATCCACTCACTTTCACCTTAAATCCACTTGATGTCATCTTCTCTCTTTCTCTCCAATCAAACTTGATAGAGAGTGAAGGGAAGGGAGAAATTCCTATTCTTTTCAATCATCTTTGTTATGCCATGGTTTGAGGGTGATATCAAGATTAAATTATGTCTCAATTTTTTTTTCAGCTTAATTATGAAAATGATGTAAAAATATGGATTTTGAAAATATTTTTACAAAAATAATTATTAACGTAAATTTGAAAATTGTATAAAATAAGGTTTAAAAAGTAACTTTCAATTATAATTTTTTTTTATTATTATATAAATATTTTTTTATTAAAATATGTTAATTTCATTTATACATTTTAATATTTTTTCTATGATAAATCAAACTTATATAATGATAATTTTTAATTACTTTTAGAATAAAGGAAAATTTGGTAATCTTGTTTTTCCTTGATTTAATTATAATTTTTAATCTATCACATCCAACAAATCACTCACAAACCCTAACAAACTTTACTCTAATTCCACACACTTTCACCTTAAATCCACTTAAAGTAAGGAACTAAAACTTCACACCATAATCAACTTGATGTCATCCTTTCCCTTTCTCACTAATCAAACTTAAGAGAGAGGGGAGGGAAGGGAGGGTGATATCAACATTACAATTATGTCTCAATTTTTTTTTTCAGCTTAATTATGAAAATGATGTAAAAATATGGCCTTTGAAATTATTTTTACAAAAATAATTAATAAAGAAAATTTGGAAATTGTTATAAAATAAGGTTTAAAAAGTAATTATTACTTATAAAATTTGTTATTACCTTATTTTATAAATATTTTTTTAATAAAATATGTTAATTTCATTTATACATATTAATATTTTTTCTACAACAAATCAAACTTATACACAGATAATTTTTAATCATATCTAACAAAAACGACACTTTGGTAATCTTGTTTTTTCTTGATTTAAATATAATTATTATCTATCAAATCCATCAAATCACTCACAAATACCAACAAACTTTACTATAAATCCACTCACTTACACCTTTAATCCAATTAAAATGAAGAACACAAACTTCACACTATAATAAAATAAGTTATTTTCATTTATACATATTAATATTTTTTCTAGAATAACGTTTAATCATTTTTAGAATAAAGGTCAATTTGGTATTCTTGTTTTTTCTTGATTTAAATGTAATTTTTAATCTATCACGTCTATCAAATCACTCACAAAATTTAACAAACTTTACTCTAAATCAAATCACTTTCACCTTTAATCCCCTTAAAGTGAACAAGACAAGTTTCACACTCTACTCCACTTGAATTCATTCTCTCCCTCTCCCTCCTATCAACGTTGAGCGAGAGAGAAGGGAAGGAAGTGAAAATTCCTCTATTATTTTATAAATACTTTTTTAATCAAATATTTTATTTTCATTCATACATATTAATATTTTTTTCTACAACAAATCAAACTTATACAATGATAATTTTTAATCATTTTTAAAATAAAGGACAATTTGGTAATCATTTTGTTCCTTGATTTAAATATAATTTTTAATCTATCACATCCAGCAAATCATTCACAAACTTTAACAAACTTTACTCTAAATCCAACCTCTTACACCTTTAATCTACTTAAAGTGAACAACACAAACTTCAAACTCTAATCCACTTGAATTAATCATCTCCCTCTCCCTCCAATCAACCTTGAGGGAGAAAGAGGGGAAGGAAGAGGGAAATTCTTCTATTTTTAAATCATCTATGTTATTGATGAAGGATTATGTTGTTCCTTTTTAAGATTATTGAATATGGTGTGAGTTGATTAAGAAATTTAAGTGAAATCCCCACTGGACATTAAGATAGCAAACTATCTAGATCTGAAGGTTCCTTTCACAAAGCTCAAGAGAAGAAGATGATGGATTGATTCAAAACAAAAAGGAAATGGAAAGCACATAAACCATAGAAAACCAAGAACAATTAAAGGAAGAAGAAAACATAAAATGGAAAGGAAAGGAATGGTAAAAATGTGAGAAGCACGCCACTACAAGGCAAGGCTAGAAGCCATGGCAACGTTGAAGATGAGTGGATGTGTGCCGCCACTTGCTATGCAAGATATGGCTTAAAAGTATTCACTCCCTAGGGAGGAAACTCTCACAAATGGTTGAGACACAAGAGTGTTTTTACTTCAAAATGTTTAACCCTTTTACATGTCTAGGAGCACCCCTTATATAGAATAACTTAGGGGCCTCTAAGCAAATAATAGATACATAAGGATGTCTCTACAAACACCTAACCCTACCTTCTAGAAACTAGGTCAAATAAGGTTACAAAAAATGAGAGACAAAAGAGCTAACTATCGTGTGTTCAAGGCTAATTTCGTTCTAGCACAAAAGGAGACAAAGAATGTGCCTCATATGTCTCCAAAAAGTGGCCAAAGCGTGCTAAAAACAAAGGAGACCAAAGGTACATAGGTACACTTGCTTCATGCCTTTTACTTTATGCTTTATGCCTTTGCTTTACTCTCTCCTCCATGTCATTTATGTTCCCCAATCGCCATGCACCACCTAGCATTGCTTTCTTACTCCTAATTAACCTACAAAGAAAATAAACATAGATTAGCATGTTGGCTTAAGTCAAGTCAACTATAGTCAACAAGCCAAACCTAGTCAAAGGTCAACAAGCCAACTAATGTTTATTCAAATAAGTCAACTTTGGGAATCAAAAATAACAAACACAAATGAAAGGGATGAAGAATTAGTGAACTTCCTTTCTAAACATGCTTAGTCTTCTTAAGCATGTGCCTCCATCCTTTGTTGGGGTCAATCCTTCATCATCCTCCCCTCCTTGGACAAAATTTGACCACAAATTCTTTAAGCCTTGGTAGATGGAGCTTAACTTGATTTGAGGGAGGATTTGTGCCTCCCTTTTATGAGTTCTTGTTCCATCCTTTCTAAGGGTATTACCCCTAGCTTTGGTGAGGCCATCTTTATTTTGTAGAGTACTCTTTCTCTCTTGCTTATGCTTTGGGCCTTCCTTTTTGGCTAGGGAAGAAAAGGAAGGGTAATACACATATTGCTTTGGGAGAATTTTTTTGTAGGAAAGTAACACCTTAGTGAAAGCTTGCCCCTTTTCTTTTTCTTCTTTATCTTTTCTTATTATATTTCTATCCTTATTAACTTCTTGAGGTGATAGAGGTTGTAAAGTGGTCTTTTTCCCATTTATGAAGAAAATGTATTGGTTGGTATGACTATCATGTAAAGTTCGTTTATCAAATTGCCATGGCCTACCTAGTAAGATATGTGTGACTTCCATGGGAACAACATCACATAACACCTCATCTTTGTAGCTTCCTATAGAGAAGTTAATAAGGACTTGTTTGTTGACATCTATTTCTCCCTCTTTACTTATCCAAGCAAGTTTGTAGGGCTTAGCATAAGGAATGGTCTCTAAGCTAAGCTTTTCCACCAACCTTGTGCTAGCTACATTGGTACTACTTCCTCCATCAATAATTAGAGAGCAAACCCATTTGTTAATTTTGCATCTAGATTGAAAAATGTTTTCTCTTTGAGTTGGCTCAAGCTCACTCTGATCTTGACCTATCATGTGCCTTAATAACATAGGGTCTTTCTCAAAAATTTTAGTTTTACTAGAGGAAGAAGATTCTTTTGAAAGAGAATGGGGAGATGAGTGTTCACTTTCAATTACTCTTCTTTAAGATCATGGTCCTTTTGGTTGGGCAATTTAAAGCAATGTGATTATAACCCAAACATTTAAAACATTTAATGGAACTTGATCTTTGAGAAGTGGAATGGTGAATGTGATCACTTGGTAACTTACTTTTACTTGGTGGTTCTTGATGAGAGTTAGAAGGGAACTTATCATGTTTCTTTTTATCCTTTCCCTTCCATGAGTGACTAAAGTAGTGGTTGGGTAAGTAACTCTTCTTTGCCCTCCTTTTTCTTTTCAATTGAATTTCAATCCCAAGGGCAAGTGTGAAAACATTTTCAAGAGTGGAGTACTCATACAACTCTACTTGGTCTTGTATGTCTCTCCTAAGACCACTCAAAAATCTTTTTATTTTCTCTTTGTTAGTTTCCTTTATTTCAACCCTACGCATTTGAGACTCTAATTCTTTAAAGTACTCACTCACACTCATAGAACCTTGTTGAAGCCTTTGGAGCTTCAAAAGAAGTTCCTTCCTATAGGAGGGAGGAACAAATCTAGCGCGCATAAGAGTTTTAATGTCCATCCAAGAAGCCGCGGGTGGCCCTTGGTCATAATTCTTACAAACTTTATGCCACCAAGTATTGGCATACTCCAAAAATCCTAAAACTACTAGATCAACTTGTGCTTGATCCTTTACATGATTTTCATTGAAAATTTGCTCAACTTTAGCTTCCCAATCAAGGAAGATTTTGGGATCACTTCCACCATAGAACTTAGGAATCTTTGGAGTTTGCTTCTATTGTGATGGGTTGCACCTAGAATGCCCTCTTTTCCTAGGTTCTCTTTCTTGCTCTTTAGCTTCCAGCCTTTGAATGTGCTCTTGGATTCTTAGGTCACTTTGCTCCTTGTCTTTTCTTAATTGTTCAAAGGACTCCTTCCTAGACAACTTCAAATCCCGAAGCAATCTCATCAATGTATTGTTTTTGTTTGGAGTAGGTGCATTTGATGAACTTGCCATGATTCCTACAACAAAACACTCAAAGCCAAAACAAAATAAATGAATTAGGGGTTAGACAACATGAAAACCAAGACCACTTCCAACCCAAAATGTAACCCAAGTGTTTAGATCACTCTCCCAAAGTAATAAGGCAAGGCTACACTCAAAGCTCCTCCAAGGAGTGAAGAAAACACTTTGTTCAAAAATCCTTTTCTTGCATACAAGTGGCTCAGTTCAAACACTCAAGAATTTCAAGAAGACAAACATACTATGACAAAACCAAGAGTACCTAAAGACAAGCAAGAAAAGCACAAAAACAAGAAATGTTAAACCCTAAAGAAGAAAAGTTTGAGACAAACTTTTAACAAGACTAAAACAAGAAAAACACATTATAAGAATGACATGGAAAATACTTGAACATGCATTCCCTAGTCCTAAATCATGCATACACCAAGAGAGATCAAAATCAAGTCAAAGAATGGAATTAATTTGCCAATATCACCCATTTTTCAAGCATGAAAACTAGTAGCATAACACTTAGTGACAAACACACTTTGAGTTCACCAATGAGCAAGTTTGCTCTCGGTTTTTTTGACAAATTTTGGTGTAAAAATTTTCTTCTTTTCACAACTAGCTTCATAAAATGGTGAGAAAGAGTTTTAGGTGGCTTGGACACTTAGTTCCTCAAGTTTTAGGCCAAAATCAATTTCATGGAGCATACATCAAGCAAGACATAAAGTGAAAGCAAGATTCAAATACTTGAAACAACAAGAATAAGAAAACTTTAAGTTAACATATGACATATGACTCAAGCAAAAGTTAGACACATTTAAAGACTCAACATGACATACACAAAGACACAAACATGTAGCTATCATGCATTTAAACTCATGGATTTGAGGCTCAAAGACTAAGCATCCAAAGACATGTTATCCAACCACATTTAGGAGCTTAAAGAGGTGCAAAAACCGTAGCCAAACTGCCACAACAAAACCTGAAAACGCTGATTCAAGTATTCTTGGCATATCTGACCTTTGCTCACTAATTTGATCATAACTTTCTCCACAGAACTCCAAATGTGTTGGTTCTTTTTTTTCTGGAAACGAGACTCAAAGAGCTTTCTTTTGACACCCAAAACGTAATTTTTGGACCTGGTGCAGTTTAATGTTTTAAAGTCGTCAAGTTTTCTGCCAGCACTGTTTTTTGTGTGTAATGGAAGTGGATTCGAACCATACAAAGATAGCTACAACAAGACAATGTTAGCACATGAAAAACACCATATTCAAGATAACCTAGGCTCTAGATACCAAATGATGAAGGCTTATGTTGTTCCTTTTTAAGATTATTGAATATGGTGTGAGTTGATTAAGAAAGCTTAGTGAAATCCCCACTGGACATTAAGATAGCAAGCTATCTAGATGTGAAGGTTCCTTTCACAAAGCTCAAGAGAAGAAGATGATGATTGATTCAAAACAAAAAGGAAATGGAAAGCACGTAAACCATAGAAAACCAAGAACAATTAAAGGAAGAAGAAACCATAAAATGGAAAGGAAAGGAATGGTAAAAATGTGAGAAGCACGCCACTACAAGGCTAGGCTAGAAGCCATGGTGATGAAGGATTATCTTGTTTCCTTTTAGAGTTATGAATATGGTGAAGTTGTTTAAGAAAGGTTTTTGAAAATTCCCACTGGACATTAAGATAGAATGCTATCTAGATGTGAAGGTTCATTTCTCAAGCTCATGAAAGGAAGAAGCGAGTTGGATTCAAGCTTAAACACACACAACAATAACAACACTAAAGAGCAAAATGAAAGAAGAAACAATAAAAGTGGAAAGCATAGAAGATGAAGAATGGAAGAAGCACGCCACTCATAGGGGGGGATCTAAGCCAACCAAGCCCTAGAGATGAGTGATGGTGCCGCCACTTGCAAGCAAGATAAGGCAAAGGTGAGTTCACTTCTAGGAAGGAGAGCTCACGAAAATTGGTGGTTGAATGCACAAAGTTTATAACAAAATGATCAACCCTTTTACAAGACAAGGAGCACCCTTTAAATAGGAGTTCATAGGGGTCCTTTAGCAAATACAAAAACATGAAAAAGGATTAACTAGCAAACCCTAAACCTAAAGTGAGAGTGAGTCTTGGCCAAGTGAAGGGAGATGATTGGTGGAGGCATTCCCATGAGGATTCTAGGCCAAAAGAGGAAGGAGACCAAGTGACCTTCTAAGGCATAAACCACAAAGGCAAAAGGAGACAAGGTACATGTCTACTTTTGCTTTTGCTTTATGCTTTTTGCTTTCCTCTCTCTTCCACTTCATCCAAGTGCTCCAATCACCAAGTGCCACCTAGCCATGCTCTACTTTCTCTTAATTACCTACAAAACAAGACAAAACAAGGATTAGCATGTTGGTTTAAGTTAATCTAATCTTGGTCAAAGGTCAACTTTGGATCAAAGTCAACAAGTCAACCAAAATAAATCAACTAGAAACCAACTTAGGGAATTCAAACTAAAGTAATGCAAAACAAAGATAAAGGTGATGGAATAGAAGACTCCCCTCTAGACATGCTTCTAGTGATCCTTCTTGAGGGAGCTTCTAAGGAGGTGGTCATGCCTTCATCATCCTCCCCTTCTTGGAGAAAATTCGACCACGAATTCTTAAACCCTACATCAAAAAGAGAAAGGTCATAAACATTAAATGAGTTACTTATGTTGTAGCTTGGGGGTAAGTCTAACTCATAAGCATTGTTGTTAATTCTCCTAATGACTTGAAAGGGGCCATCCCCTCTAGGGAGGAGCTTAGACTTCCTTTGAGTAGGGAATCTCTCCTTTCTCAAATGAAGCCAAACCCAATCTCCCTCTTGGAAGATGACTTCCTTTCTTCCCTTATTACCATCCTCTTGTTGTTTCTTAACTCTCCTCTCAATGGTTTCCTTGACTTGTGAATGCAAGTCTTGGATGTACTTGGCTTTGGCCTCACCATCTTGGCAAGTCCATGCCTCATGAGTGGGTAGGGGAAGGAGGTCTAAGGGAGTTAAGGAATTGAACCCATACACAACCTCAAAAGGTGAATGAGAAGTAGTGGAATGCACAACCCTATTGTAGGCAAACTCTATGTGGGGAAGAAGTTCCTCCCATTCTCTAATGTTTTGCACTATCATACATCTTAGCATTTGCCCTAGGGTTCTATTAACCACCTCGGTTTGGCAATCACTTTGGGGATGACAAGTGGTGGAGAAAAGAAGCTTGGTGCGAACTTTACCCCACAAGGTTCTCCAAAAATGGCTTAGGAACTTGGAGTCCCTATCACTTACAATGGACCTAGGTAGGCCATGTAGTCTTACCACTTCTTTGAAGAAAAGATTTGCAATATAAGTTGCATCATCAATCTTATGGCAAGGAATGAAATGGGCCATCTTAGAGAACCTATCCACCACTACAAAAATGGAATCCCTACCTTTTTTGGTCCTTGGGAGGCCTAAGACAAAATCCATAGAAATGTCAACCCAAGGCTTGGAAGGGATAGGCAAGGGGGTGTAAAGACCATGGGGTTGGACTCTAGACTTGGCTTTCATGCATGCTATGCAACCTTTGCAATGCCTATCTACATGCTTCCTCATGTGAGGCCAATAGAAGTGTTCTTTCAAGACTTCCAAAGTCTTGTTTGGCCCAAAATGCCTCATTAATCCTCCCTCATGTGCCTCTCTAATGAGTGAGGCTCTTAAGGAACCTTGGGGAATGCAAAGTCTCTTACCTTTGAAAAGATATTGATTGAGAAGGTAAAAGTCTTTGTAAGCCCCTTGGTGGCACTCACTAAGAATGGGGGAGAAATCAACATCCTTTGGATACAATTCCTTAATATGATCAAAACTAAGAAATTTAGTTTCAAGAATGGAAAGGAGGGAATGCCTTCTTGAAAGTGCATCCGCCACAATGTTAGCCTTTCCTTGCTTATGTTTGATCACATATGGGAGTTGTTCTAAGAACTCTACCCACCTAGCATGTCTCTTGTTTAACTTGCCTTGGCTTTTCAAAAATTTGAGTGACTCATGGTCACTATGTATCACAAACTCCTTTGAAAGAAGATAGTGTTGCCAAGTTTGCAAAGTTCTTACAAGGGCATAAAGCTCTTTGTCATAGGTGGAGTAGTTGATGTGACTCCCCTTGAGTTTCTCACTAAAATAAGCTATGGGGTGCCCTTCTTGGAGAAGCACGGCCCCAATGCCTACATTGGATGCATCACACTCAATTTCAAAAGTTTTGGAGAAGTTAGGGAGGGCTAAGAGTGGTGCATTGATCAATTTTTGTTTTAAAGTTTCAAAAGCCTTTTCTTGATCTTTACCCCACTTATAGGCCACACCTTTCTTGACCAATTCATTGAGAGGGGCGGCTATGGTGCTAAAGTTTGGCACAAACCTCCTATAGAAACTAGCTAACCCATGGAAAGACCTAAGCTCACTTACATTCTTTGGGGGAGGCCAATCCTTGATGGCCATCACTTTTTCTTGGTCCACATAGACCCCATGTTGATTTATTTTGAAACCTAGGAAGATCACATGATCCATCCCAAACACACATTTCTCCATGTTAGCATACAAGGATGCTTTCCTTAAGGTTTCTAACACACTCCTTGAATGATGCAAGTGGTCATCTTGAGACATACTATAAATGATAATGTCATCAAAGTACACCACAACAAACTTCCCTAAGAACTCTCTAAGAACATGGTGCATGAGTCTCATGAATGTACTAGGTGCATTGGTCAAGCCAAAAGGCATGACTAACCACTCATATAATCCAAACTTAGTCTTGAAAGAGGTTTTCCATTCATCACCTTCTTTGATTCTAATTTGATTGTACCCACTCTTCAAGTCTATTTTGGAAAATATGGTTGCACCATGTAACTCATCAATCAAATCATCTAATCTAGGAATAGGATGCCTATACTTGATGGTTATGTTGTTGATAGCCCTACAATCTATGCACATTCTCCATGTTCCATCCCTTTTGGGGACAAGAATCACGGGCATTGCACAAGGACTCATGCTATGTTGCACCCACCCCTTTTCTAACAACTCATTCACTTGTTTTTGAATTTCCTTAGCCTCCTCGGGACTAGTCCTATAGGCTGGCCTATTAGGCAAAGATGAGCCTTGTATGAAATCAATTTGGTGTTCTATACCTCTTAGGGGTGGGAGACCCTTTGGAGGTTCTTGAAAAACATCTTTGAACTCATCTAAGACTAATGACAAGTCTAAGGGACATCTAAAGTGAGGGTTTTGGAAGGAGGGGGAAGATTCACTAGGATAAGCTAGGAAGATGGGTTTTTGGGCAAGCATTACCTTCTTCACCCCTTTGAGGGTTATCATGCTCTTCTTGGACTCATTGCCATGCCCTTGCGCCTTCTTTTGTGCCTTCTCTTCTTTTCTTTTCTTTATCATTTGCAATTGGTCCTCATTGACTTCTCTTGGTGAAAGAGGTAGTAATGTGATCTTTTTGCCTTGGAAGCTAAATGTAAATTTGTTGGCATGGCCATCATGAAAAGCTTTCCTATCAAATTGCCATGTCCTTCCTAATAAAATGTGGGTTGCTTCCATGGGCACTAAGTCACATAATACCTCATCTTTGTAGTTTCCAATGAAAAAGTTAATAAGGACTTGTTTGTCCACTTTAATATCACCTTCCTCACTAAGCCAAGAAAGCTTATAGGGCTTGGCATGAGGGATGGTTTTCAAGCCAAGCTTGTCCACAACCCTTGTGCTAGCCACATTAACACAACTTCCACTATCAATTATGAGGGAGCAAGTTTTGTTGTCGATTTGGCACCTTGAGTGAAAAATATTTTCTCTTTGGTTTTCAAATTCTTTAGGCACTTGGCCTAGCATGCGCCTAACCACCAACAAACCTCCTTCATTAGGTTTGATTTCATCCTCACTTGAAGATTGGGAAGAAGTGTGGGAGGAAGAACCTTTAGGGGAGGGGGGAGAAGAATGTTCACTTTCAACCTCTCCTTTAGGGTTCAAGATCATGTTCCTCTTTGTTGGGCAATTTGAAGCAATGTGACCATAGCCCAAACACTTAAAACATTTGATAGAACTAGTTCTTGAACTTTGAGAAGAGTTTGCACTTTCATGGGAGGTTCTAGACGAATTAGTCCTAGGTGGGTGGTCTTTGGAAGGTGGTTTCTCATCCTTTCTTTCTTTTCCTTTCCAAGTTCTAGAGTAGTATTCATTGTATGAAGTATTCCTCTTGGCCTCTTGTTTCTTTTTCAATTGACTTTCAACTTTTAAGGCCAAGTGTAAAATTTTGTTAAGAGTGAAATACTCATACAACTCAACTACATCTTGAACTTCTCTTCTAAGACCACTCACAAATCTAGCTACCTTTTCTTCTTCACTTTCAAATTGGAGTCCTACTTTGAGAAGCATGGACTCCATCATTTTAAAATATTCATTCACACACATAGACCCTTGTTGAAGCCTTTGGAGCTTCAAAAGAGTCTCCCTCCTATAGTAGGAAGGAACAAATCTAGCGCGCATCAAAGTCTTAATGTCCATCCAAGAGGTCGCGGGTGGCTCTTGGTTAATATTGTCCATACACAATTGATGCCACCATGTCATGGCATAATCTTCAAATTCTAAAACTACTAAATCTACTTGTTCTTGATCACCAACTAAATGAATGTTGAAGATTTGGTCCACTTTTTGCTCCCACTCTATGTAGAGGTTTGGGTCATTCTCCCCCTTGAACTTTGGAATCTTGATTGGTGGAGGTTGTCTTTGTGGGAGTTGATTGCGCCTTCCACCACCATCATAGCCGTGCCTTCTTCTTCTTCCACCATGGCTAGAGTCCTCGGAAGAGGACCTCCTCCTTCTCCTCTCATCTTCCCTAAGCTCAAGTCTTTGGATGTGCTCTTGTGGAAGATCTCACTTTGCCTCCTAATCGCCCTCAATTGGTCAAAAGTTTCTCTCCTACTCACTTCCATCTCACGTAAGATGTTGGCAAGGGTCATTTGTTCACTTTCTTAGGCCATAGGAGTCACCATGGGAGGGGAATAAGGTGAGACCGACTCCTCCTCTTCTTCTACCTCCAAGATTGGATCCATATTCATGTTCCTACACCAAATACTCATAAAAAACCGAGACAAGGAAGAGGTTAGCTAAGAAAAAAATTCCAAACCCGAGACCAAGTGTGGTCTTCTCAAGCACCTAAGTCTTCTCGACCACAACACTCTAGGAAGACAAGGAAAAGAAAATTACTTAGACAAAACAAAGATTACCTAAAGACAAGCAAGCGAAGCTCAAAAAACAAGAAAGTTTAACTTCTAAGGAAACTTGTTTTTAAAGACAAAACTTGAACAAGACTAAAGCAATGAAAAGCACTTTCAAAGACTCTATGGAAAGCATTTGAACAAGCCAAGATTATACCTCAAATTATGCATACACCAAGAAAGATCATAACCAAGTTCAAGCATGGAACTAATTTGCCAATATCACCCAAAATCCAAGTATAAAATTTGGTAGCATAACAGCTAGTAAAAATGGCCAAATGGATTCACCAAGCAACACATTAGCTCTCGGCCAAACTGTTTTTGGCCATGAAAATAATTTTTCTTTTCAAAACTAGGTACTTAAGATGATGAGAAGGATATTTTAGGGTGTCTTGAACACTTAGTTCCCAAAAAAATTAGGTCAAAATCAATTTCAAGGAGCATAAACAACAAAAGGCATAGATCTCATGCAATAGCTCAAATACTTAGAAGCAAGAACAAGAAAACTCAAAGAAGCATATGACAAGAGACTCAAGCATCCAAAGACATGTTATCCAACCACATTTAGGAGCAAAAGAGTCACAAAATCGAAGCCAAAATTGCCACAACATAACCTGAAAACGTTGTTTTTCGTATTCTCGGCAGCTCTGACCTTTGCTCACTCATTTGATCATAACTCTCTCCACAGAACTCCAAATGCGTTAATTCTTTTTTTGTTGGAAACTAGACTCACAGAGATTTCTTTTGATATAAAGAACGTTACTTTTGGACCACTGAGCTAGCTGCAGTATTTTTTTCAAAAACGCACACGTTGCTACCAGCACTATTTTTATGTGGACCATTCAAAGATAGCTACACAAGACAAGGTTAGAACATGAAAACACCATATTCAAGGACAACCAAAGCTCTAGATACCAAATGATGAAGGATTATCTTGTTTCCTTTTAGAGTTATGAATATGGTGAAGTTGTTTAAGAAAGCTTTTTGAAAATTCCCACTGGACATTAAGATAGCATGCTATCTAGATGTGAAGGTTCATTTCTCAAGCTCATGAAAGGAAGAAGAGAGTTGGATTCAAGCTTAAACACACACAGCAATAACAACACTAAAGAGCAAAATGAAAGAAGAAACAATAAAAATGGAAAGCATAGAAGATGAAGAATGGAAGAAGCACGCCACTCATAGGGGGGGATCTAAGCCAACCAAGCCCTAGAGATGAGTGATGGTGCCGCCACTTGCAAGCAAGATAAGGCAAAGGTGAGTTCACTTCTAGGAAGGAGAGCTCACGAAAATTGGTGGTTGAATGCACAAAGTTTATAACAAAATGATCAACCCTTTTACAAGACAAGGAGCACCCTTTAAATAGGAGTTCATAGGGGTCCTTTAGCAAATACAAAAACATGAAAAAGGATTAACTAGCAAACCCTAAACCTAATGTGAGAGTGAGTCTTGACCAAGTGAAGGGAGATGATTGGTGGAGGCATTCCCATGAGGATTCTAGGCCAAAAGAGGAAGGAGACCAAGTGACCTTCTAAGGCATAAACCACAAAGGCAAAAGGAGACAAGGTACATGTCTACTTTTGCTTTTGCTTTATGCTTTTTGCTTTCCTCTTTCTTCCACTTCATCCAAGTGCTCCAATCACCAAGTGCCACTGATAACGCTGTCGTTGACGCGATCAAATTAATACTACTAAACTATAACAACTCTATTTTTCAATCATGTCTGTTATGCAATGGTTCGGGGGTGATATCAAGATTACAATAATGTCTGCAATTTATTTTTTAGCATAATTATGAAAACGATGTAAAAATAAGGAAAATTTGAAAATTGTTACAAAATAAGGTTTCAAAAGTAATTTTTAATTATAAAATTTTTTGTTACATTATATATCTTTTAAATATTTCTTTATTAAAATATGTTACTTTCATTTATACATTTTTCATAGTTTTTTTTACAATAAATCAAACTTATATAATGATAATTTTTAATTATTTTTAAAATAAAGTACAATTTGGTAATCTTGTTTTTTTATGATTTAAATATAATTTTTAATCTATCACATCCATCAAATCACTCACAAACTTGAACAAACTTTACTCTTAATCCACCCAGTTTCAACTTTAATTCACTTAAAGTGAACAACTCAAACTTCACACAGTAATCCACTTGATGTCATCCTCTCCCTCTCCATCTAATCAACCATGACGGAGAGAGAGGGGAAGGAAGTGGAAATTCTTCTATTTTAAAACATGTCTGTTATGTTTTGGTTTGAGGGTGATATCAAGATTACAATTATGTCCGCAATTTATTTTTCAGCTTAATTATGAAAAAGATGTAAAAGTATGACTTTTTATATTATTTTGACAAAAATAATTAATAAGAAAAATTCAAAAATATTTATAAAATAAGGTTTAAAAAGTAATTGTTAATTATAAAATTTTTAGTTACATTATCTTTTAAATATTTCTTTATTAAAATATGTTACTTTCATTTATACATTTTTCATATTTTTTTTTACAATAAATCAAACTTATATAATGATGATTTTTTAATTATTTTTAAAATAAAGTACAATTTGGTAATCTTGTTTTTTTATGATTTAAATATAATTTTTAATCTATCACATCCATCAAATCACTCACAAACTTGAACAAACTTTAATCTTAATCCACCCAGTTTCACCTTTAATCCACTTAAAGTGAACATCACAAATTTTACACTGTAATCCACTTGATGTCATCCTCTCCCTCTTCATCTAATCAACCTTGAGGGAGAGAGAGGGGAAGGAAGAGGAAAATTCTTCTATTTTTAAATCATGCCTGTTATGTCTTGGTTTGAGGGTGATATCAAGATTACAATTATGTCCAGAATTTATTTTTCAGCTTAATTATGAAAATGATGTAAAAATATGACTTTTGAAATTATTTTTACAAAAATAATTAATCAAGAAAATTTGAAAATTGTTATAAAATAAGGTTTAAAAAGTAATTTTTAATTATAAAATTTTCTATTACATTATCTTTTTAATACTTTATTATTAAAATATGTTAATTTCATTTATGCATTTTTATATTTTTTTCTACGATAAATCAAACTTATATAATGATTTTTAATTATTTTAAAAATAAAGTAAAATTTGGTAATCTTGTTTTTTTTTTTATTTAAAAATAATTTTTAATTTATCACATTCATCTAATCACTCACAAATATTAACAAATTTTACTCTTAATCTACCCACTTTCACCTTTAATCCATTTAAAATGAACAACAGAAACTTCACACTGTAATCCACTTGATGTCATTCTCTCCCTCTCCATCCGATGAATCTTGTGGAAGAGAAAGGGGAAGGAAGAGGGAAATTCTTCTATTTTTAAATCATCTCTGTTATGTCATGGTTTGGAGGTGATATCAAGATTACAATTACATCAGCAATTTATTTTCAGCTTAATTATGAAAATGATGTAAAAATATGGCTTTTCAAATTATTTTTACAAAAATAATTAATAACGAAAATTTGAAAATAGTTATAAAATAATGTTTAAAAAGGAATTTTTAATTATAAATTTTTTTACTAAATTATAATTTTAAATATTTTTTGTATTAAAATATGTTACTTTCATTTATACATTTTTCATATTTTTTTTACAATAACTCAAACTTATATAATGATAATTTTTAATTATTTTTAAAATAAAGTACAATTTGGTAATCTTGTTTGTTTATGATTTAAATATAATTTTTAATCTATCACATCCATCAAATCACTCACAAACTTGAACAAACTTTACTCTTAATCCACCCAGTTTCACCTTTAATCCACTTAAAGTGAACAACACAAACTTCATACTGTAATCCAATTGATGTCATCCTCTCCCTCTCCATCCAATCAACCTTGAGGGAGAGAGAGGGGAAGGAAGAGGAAAATTCTTCTATTTTTAAAACATGTCTATTATGTCTTGGTTTGAGGATGATATCAATATTACAATTATGTCCACAATTTATTTTTCAGCTTAATTATGAAAATGATGTAAAAATATGACTTTTCAAATTATTTTTACAAAAATAATTAATCACGGAAATTTGAAAATTGTTATAAAATAAAGTTTAAAAAGTAATTTTTAATTATAAAATTTTCTATTACATTATCTTTTAAATATTTTATTATTAAAATATGTTAATTTCATTTATGCATGTTCATATTTTTTTCTACGATATATCAAATTTATATAATGATTTTTAATTATTTTTAAAATATAGTAAAATTTGGTAATCTTGTTTTTCATTGATTTAAAAATAATTTTTAATCTATCACATCCATCAAATCACTCAAAAATATTAACAAATTTTACTCTTAATCTACCCACTTTCAGCTTTAATCCACTTAAAGTGAACAACACAAACTTCACATTGTAATCCACTTGATATCATTCTCTCTCTCCATCCTATCAATCTTGAGGGAGAGAGAGGGGAAGGAAGAGGGAAATTTTCTATTTTTAAATCATCTTTGTTATGTCATGGTTTGAGGGTGATATCAAGATTACAATTATGTCCGCAATTTATTTTTTAGCTCAATTATGTAAATGATGTAAAAAGATGACTTTTTAAATTATTTTTACAAAAATAATTGATGAGTTCAAATTTTTGCCCTCATTTAATATTTAAATTTGGGGATTTAATTGAATTTTCTGTGCTTAAAGATTGATTTAATTAGGATTTGTGATTATTGGATTTATTGAGTAAGTTTGGTAAAAGTGGCGTAAAAATTGATTTTAGTTGCATAAAATATTATTAGATATTTTAACGTTTGTTAATGTAGTTGGAATTTATTTTTGGTCAATTAATAATGTGATTTTGAAATATTCAAAGTTACAAAATAAGTCCAAAATCAAGAAATTCTGAAAAAGAATAAATCAGGAACTAAATGCACTCCCAGATTTTATTTGCACACCCCTTTTAAAGTGGACCACAAAAACCTGTTCTGCACCCCCAGTTTTCACTAAGTTGCACCCCTCCTACCACTTAAACTCCACTCAACCAGATTATGCCATGTGGCAATCCCCACCTCTTAAAATTAGCCAACCAGAACAAGCCACGTGTCATAATCCTACCCTCACCAAATTAACCAATCAGATTCTGCCACGTCATCATCTTCATCTTCCAAAACCCTAACCCTAATTTTCTCCTCTCCTTCCACCCTCCACACAGCCGCCGCCGCCAACCTTTTCCGACCACCATCGCAGCTCCGCGCGAACCTTCTCCGCAGCCACCGCAGCAGCACTCTTCGCCGGAATCTGCACCATTTCCGCAGCGCACGCGTCCCAGCTTACTCCTCCATCTCTCCCGCAACTCACCTCGCCGGCCATCAAAGCACGAGTCCGTTTTCTTTCCGATCAGCGCGCCTCCGCAACACCACCGCGAGGACGCACTCCACACCATTGCAACAGATCGCGCAGCTCCGCACACCACCACGCCGTGAACCTGCACGGAGAACACCTTCAACGTTGCACATGTAGAGCCGCCAAACTCGTCGGAAAACACAGTCGCGCCACCTCGCCGGAAATCTGACCGCCGCGCCGTCAGCCGCGCCGTCACGAGGGAGGGAGAAGAGTGTGAGAGTGAAACCCTAATTCTGGAAAGTGCACTCTGCGCCACGTGTCAGCCTCTGATTGCACAGTCAAATTGGTCAAATTTGGTCAACTGGTCAACTCTGGTCAAACTCTGGTCAAATTCTGGTCAATTTTGTAAAAATGCTTAAATGCGAGGGGCAGAATTGGAAATTGGACAGGAATTAAGTTGCTAATTAATTAAATAAAAATAAAAGATTTTAGCAACCAACAGATAAAGCCCAAAGTCCAGTGGAAGCCTATATAAAGAGACTTAAGGGAGTAGAAGAACTGAAAATTTTGACAACTTACAGCTTAGACACTTAGAACTCTCTGGTTTTGGTAGATACCATCTCCACCACATCTCTCATTCTTTTTCTTTTATTTTCTTTCTTTCATATCATCATGTATTCCATCAAAGCCATGGAGGGCTAAGCTTTAAGGGTTGATTCCACTGTAATTTCTTAAATGGATTCTGAGGTTAGATGAATTTATATGTTTTGTTATTTTGATTATTGTTGTGGTTTTTGTTTATCTATGTCCTTTGCTTCTTAATCGAATAGAAAATAATGATTTTAAATCTACATACATGCTAATCATATGAGTTAAAAGGTTTTTAAATTAAATTGAGACTTTACTTTGATTTTGTTTAGAAACTTTCATTTGATTAAATAAGTTTTTGCCAATAATTGAGACTTTAATTTGATTATAGGTAATTACTTTAACTAAAATTAGTCAAGACTTTACTTTGATTAATTAAGTTTTCTATTTGGTAAAGAAACAAAGGAATAGATCCCGCGTTATGTCTTGGTTTGAGGGTGAAATCAAGATTACAATTATGTCCACTATTTATTTTTCAGCTTAATTATGAAAATGAGGTAAAAATATGACTTTTTAAATTATTTTTACAAAATTCATTAATAAGGAAAATTTAAAAATATTTATAAAATAAGATTTGAAAAGTAATTTTTAATTATAAATTTTGTTATTACATTATCTTTTAAATATTTTTTTATTAAAATATGTTACTTTCATTTATACATTAACATATTTTTTCTACGATAAATCAAACTTATATAATAATCATTTTTAATTATTTTTAAAATAAAGTACAATTTGGTAATCTTGTTTTTTAATGATTTAAATATAAGTTTTAATCTATCACATCCATCAAATCACTCACAAACTTGAACAAACTTTACTCTTAATCCACCCACTTTCCCCTTTAATCTAGTTAAAGTGAAAACCACAAACTTCACAATGTAATCCACTTGATGTCATCCTCTCCCTCTCAATCCAATCAACCTTGAGGGAGAAAGAGGGAAAGTAAAAGCGATATTCTTCTGTATTTAAGTCATCTCTGTTATGTCTTGGTTTGCGGGTGATATCAAGATTACAATTATGTCCGCCATTTATTTTTCAGCTTAATTAAGAAAATGATGTAAAAATATGACTTGTTAAATTATTTTTACAAAAATAATTAATAACGAGAATTTCAAAAATTGTTATAAAATAAAGTTTAAAAAGTAATTTTTAATTATAAAATTTTCTATTCCATTATCTTTTAAATATTTTATTATTAAAATATGTTACTTTCATTTATACATTTTTCATATTTTTTCTACGATAAATCAAACTTAAATAATGATAATTTTTATTCATTTTTAAAATAAAGTACAATTTGGTAATCCTGTTTTTTTATCATTTAAATATAAGTTTTAATCTATCACATCCATCAAATCACTCACAAACTTGAACAAACTTTACTCTTAATCCACCAACTTTCACCTTTAATCTACTTAAAGTGAACAACACAAACTTCACACTGTAATCCACTTGATGTCATCCTCTCCCTCTCCATCCAATCAACCTTGAGGGAGAAAGAGGGAGAAAGAGGGAAAGGAAAAGGGATATTCTTTTGTTTTTAATGTCTTGGGTGATATGAAGATTACAATTATGTCCGCAATTTATTTTTCAGCTTAATTATGAAAATGATTTAAAAAAATGAGTTTTTAAATTATTTTTACAAAAATAATTAATAAGGAAAAATTGAAAATATTTATAAAATAAGATTTAAAAAGTAATTTTTCATTATAAATTTGTTTATTACATTATCTTTTAAATATTTTTTTATTAAAATATTTTACTTTCATTTATACATTTATATATTTTTGCTTTGATAAATCAAACTTATATAATGATAATTTTTAATTATTTTTAAAATAAAGTACAATTTGGTAATCTTTTTTTTTATGATTTAAATATAAGTTTTAATCTATCACATCCATCAAATCACTCGCAAACTTGAACAAACTTTACTCTTAATCCACCCACTTTCACCTTTAGTCTACTTAAAGTGAAAACCACAAACTTCACATTGTAATCCACTTGATGTCATCCTCTCCCTCTCCATCCAATCAACCTTGAGGGAAAGTAAAACGGATATTCTTCTGTATTTAAGTCATCTCTGTTATGTCTTGGTTTGAGGGTGAAATCAAGATTACAATTATGTCCACAATTTATTTTTCAGCTTAATTATGAAAATGATGTAAAAATATGACTTTTTAAATTATTTTTACAAAATTAATTAATAAGGAAAATTTAAAAATATTTATAAAATAAGGTTTAAAAAGTAATTTTTAATTATAAATTTTGTTATTACATTATCTTTTAAATATTTATTTATTAAAATATGTTACTTTCATTTATACATTAACATATTTTTTCTACGATAAATCAAACTTATATAATGATCATTTCTAATTATTTTTAAAATAAAGTACAATTTGGTAATCTTGTTTTTTTATGATTTAAATATAAGTTTTAATCTATCACATCCATCAAATCACTCACAAACTTGAACAAACTTTACTCTTAATCCACCCACTTTCACCTTTAATCTACTTAAAGTGAAAACCACAAACTTCACAATGTAATCCACTTGAGGTCATCCTCTCCCTCTCAATCCAATCAACCTTGAGGGAGAAAGAGGGAAAGTAAAAGCGATATTCTTCTGTATTGAAGTCATCTCTGTTATGTCTTGGTTTGCGCGTGATATCAAGATTACAATTATGTCTGTAATTTATTTTTCAACTTAATTATGAAAATGATGTAAAAATATGACTTTTTAAATTATTTTTACAAAAATATTTAATACGGAAAATTTGAAAATATTTATAAAATAAGTTTTAAAAAGTAATTTTTAATTATAAATTTTTTTATTACATTATCTTTTAAATATTTTTTTATTAAAATATGTTACCTTCATTTATACATTTTCATATTTTTTCTACGTTAAATCAAACTTACATAATGATAATTTTTAATTATTTTTAAAATAAAGTACAATTTGATATCTTGTTTTTTTATGATTTAAATATAAGTTCTAATCTATGACATCCATAAAGTGAACAACACAAACTTCACACTGTAATCCACTTGATGTCATTCTCTCCCTCTCCATCCGGGAGAAAGAGGGAAAGGAAAAAGGATATTCTTTTGTTTTTAAGTCAGGTCTTGGTTTGAGGGTGATATCAAGATTTCAATTATGTCCGCAATTTATTTTGCAGCTTAATTTTGAAAATGATGTAAAAATATGAATTTTTAAATTATTTTTACAAAAATAATTAATAAGGAAAATTTGAAAATATTTATAAAATGAGATTTAAAAAGTAATCTTTAATTATAAATTTGTTTATTACATTATCTTTAAATTTTTTTTTTAAAATATATTACTTTCATTTATACATTTTCGTATTTTTTCTTTGATAAATCAAACTTATATAATGATAGTTTTTAATTATTTTTAAAATAAAGTACAATTTGTTAATCTTGTTTTTTTATGATTTAAATATAAGTTTTAATCTATCACATCCATCAGATCACTCGCAAACTTGAACAAACTTTACTCTTAATCCACCCACTTTCACCTTTAATCTACTTAAAGTGAACAACACAAACTTCACACTGTAATCCACTTGATGTCATCCTCTCCCTCTCCATCCAATCAACCTTAAGGGAGAAAGAGTGAAAGTAAAAGGGATATTCTTCTGTTTTTAAGTCATCTCAGTTATGTCTTGGTGTGAGGGTGATATCAAGATTACAATTATGTCCGTAATTTATTTTTCAGCTTAATTATGAAAATGATGTAAAAATATGACATTTTAATTTATTTTCACAAAAATAATTAATCACGAAAATTTGAAAATTGTTATAAAATAGTTTAAAAAGTAATTTTTAATTATAAAATTTTCTATTATATTATCATTTGAATATTTTATTATTAAAATATGTTAATTTCATTTATACATTTTCATATTTTTTTCTACGTTAAATCAAACTTCTATAATGATAATTTTTCATTATTTTTAAAATAAAGTACAAGTTGGTAATCTTGTTTTTTTATGATTTAAATATAAGTTTTAATCTGTCACATCCATCAAATCACTCGCAAACTTGAACAAACCTTACTCTTAATCCACCCACTTTCACCTTTAAACTACTTAAAGTAAACAACACAAACTTCACACTGTAATCCACTTGATGTCATCCTCTCCCTCTCCATCCAATCAACCTTGAGGGAAAAAGAGGGAAAGGAAAAGGGATATTCTTTTGTTTTTAAGTCATCTTTGTGATGTCTTGGTTTGAGGGTGATATCAAGATTACAATTATGTCCGCAATTTATTTTTCAGCTTAATTATTAAAATGATGTAAAAATATGACATTTTAAATTATTTTTACAAAAATAATTAATAAGGAAAATTTGAAAATATTTATAAAATAAGATTTAAATAGTAATTTTTAATTATAAATTTGTTTATTACATTATCTTTTATATAATTTTTTATTAAAATATGTTACTTTCATTTATACATTTTCATATTTTTTCTACGATAAATCAAACTTACATAATGGTAATTTTTAATTATTTTTAAAATAACGTACAATTTGGTAATCTTGATTTAAATATAAGTTCTAATCTATCACATCCATCAAATCACTCACAAACTTGAACAAACTTTACTCTTAATCCACCCAATTTCACCTTTAATCTACTTAAAGTGAACAACACAAACTTCACACAGTAATCCACTTGATGTAATCATCTCTCTCCATCCAATCAACCTTGAGGGAGAAAGAGGGAAAGCAAAAGGGATATTCTTCTGTTTTTAAGTCATCTATGTGATGTCTTGGTTTGAGGGTGATATCAAGATTACAATTATGTCCGCAATTTATTTTTCAGCTGAATTATGAAAATGATGTAAAAATATGACTTTTTAAATTATTTTTACAAAAATAATTAATCACGAGAATTTCAAAAATTGTTATAAAATAAAGTTTAAAAAGTAATTTTTAATTATAAATTTGTTTATTACATTATCTTTTAAATATTTATTTATTAAAATATGTTACTTTCATTTATACATTTTCATATTTTTTCTTTGATAAATGAAACTTATATAATGGTAATTTTTAATTATTTTTAAAATAAAGTACAATTTGGTAATCTTGTTTTTTTATGATTTAAATATAAATTTCAATCTATCACATCCATCAAATCACTCATAAACTTGAACAAACTTTACTCTTAATCCACCCACTTTCACCTTCAATCTACTTAAAGTGAACAACACAAACCTCACACGGTAATCCACTTGATGTAATCATCTCCCTCTCCATCCATTCAACCTTGAGGGAGAAAGAGGGAAAGGAAAAGGGATATTCTTCTGTTTTTAAGTCATCTCTGTGATGTCTTCGTTGGAGGGTGATATCAAGATTACAATTATGTCCGCAATTTATTTTTCAGCTTAATTATGAAACTGATGTAAAAATATGACTTTTTAAATTATTTTTACAAAAATAATTAATCACGAGAATTTCAAAAATTGTTATAAAATAAAGTTTAAAAAGTAATTTTTAATTATAAATTTGTTTATTACATTATCTTTTAAATATTTATTTATTAAAATATGTTACTTTCATTTATACATTTTCATATTTTTTCTTTGATAAACCAAACTTATATAATGATAATTTTTAATTATTTTTAAAATAAAGTACAATTTGGTAATCTTGTTTTTTTATGATTTAAATATAAGTTTTAATCTATCACATCCATCAAATCACTCATAAACTTGAACAAACTTTACTCTTAATCCACCCACTTTCACCTTTAATCTACTTAAAGTGAACAACACAAACTTCACACTGTAATCCACTTCATGTCATCCTCTCCCTCTCCATCCAATCAACTTTGAGGGAGAAAAAGGGAAAGTAAAAGGGATATTCTTCTGTTTTTAAGTCATCTCTGTTATGTCATGGTTTGAGGGTGATATCAAGATTACAATTATGTCCGCAACTTATTTTTCAGCTTAATTATGAAAATGATGTAAAAATGTGACATTTTAATTTATTTTTACAAAAATAATTAATCACGAAAATTTGAAAATTGTTATAAAATAGTTTAAAAAGTAATTTTTAATTATAAAATTTTCTATTACATTATCATTTGAATATTTTATTATTAAAATATGTTAATTTAATTTATACATTTTCATATTTTTTTCTACGATAAATAAAACTTACATAATGATAATTTTTAATTATTTTAAAATAACGTACAATTTGGTAATCTTGTTTTTTTATGATTTAAATATAAGTTTTAATCTATCACATCCATCAAATCACTCACAAACTTGAACAAACTTTACCCTTAATCCATCCACTTTCACCTTTAATCTACTTAAAGTGAACAACACAAACTGCACACTGTAATCCACTTGATGTCATCCTCTCCCTCTCCATCCAATCAACCTTGAGGGAGAAAGAGGTAAAGTAAAAAGGATATTCTTCTGTTTTTAAGTCATCTCTGTTATGTCTTGGTTTGAGGGTGATTTCAAGATTACAATTATGTTCGAAATTTATTTTTCAGCTTAATTATGAAAATGATGTAAAACTATGCCTTTTTAAATTATTTTTACAAAAATAATTAATACGGAAAATTTGAAAATATTAATAAAATGAGATTTAAAAAGTAATTTTTAATTATGAATTTGTTTATTACATTATCTTTTAAAATTTTTTTATTAAAATATGTTACTTTCACTTATACATTTTCATATTTTTTCTTTGATAAATCAAACTTATATAATGATAATTTTTAATTATTTTTAAAATAACGTACAATTTGGTAATCTTGTATTTTTATGATTTAAATATAAGTTATAATTTATCACATCCATCAAATCACTCACAAACTTGAACAAACTTTACTCTTAATCCACCCACTTTTAACTTTAATCTACTTAAAGTGAACAACACAAACTTCACACTATAATCCACTAGATGTCATCCTCTCTCTGTCCATCCAATCAACCTTGAGGGAGAAAGTGGGAAAGGAAAAGGGATATTCTTCTGTTTTTAAGTCATCTCTGTTATGTCATAGTTTGAGGGTGATATCAAGATTACAATTATGTCTGCAATTTATTTTTCAATTTAATTATGAAAATGATGTAAAAATATGACTTTTTAAATTATTTTTACAAAAATAATTAATACGGAAAATTTGAAAATATTTATAAAATAAGGTTTATAAAGTAATTTTTAATTATAATTTTTTTATTACATTATCTTTTAAATATTTTTTTTATTAAAATATATTACTTTCATTTATACATTTTCATATTTTTTCTACGATAAATCAAACTTACATAATGATAATTTTTAATTATTTTTAACATAAAGTACAATTTGATATCTTGTTTTCTAAGGATTTAAATATAAGTTCTAATCTATCACATCCATCAGATGACTCACAAACTTGAACAAACTTTACTCTTAATCCACCCACTTTCACCTTTAATCACTTAAAGTGAAAACCACAAACTTCACACTGTAATCCACTTGATGTCATCCTCTCCCTCTCCATCCAATCAACCTTGAGAGAGAAAGAGGGAAAGTAAAACGGATATTCTTCTGTATTTAAGTCATCTCTGTTATGTCTTGGTTTGAGGGTGAAATCAAGATTACAATTATGTCCACAATTTATTTTTCAGCTTAATTATGAAAATGATGTAAAAATATGACTTTTTAAATTATTTTTACAAAATTAATTAATAAGGAAAATTTAAAAATATTTATAAAATAAGGTTTGAAAAGTAATTTTTAATTATCAATTTTGTTATTACATTATCTTTTAAATATTTTTTTATTAAAATATGTTACTTTCATTTATACATTAACATATTTTTTCTACGATAAATCAAACTTATATAATGATCATTTTTAATTATTTTTAAAATAAAGTACAATTTGGTAATCTTGTTTTTTAATGATTTAAATATAAGTTTTAATCTATCACATCCATCAAATCACTCACAAACTTGAACAAACTTTACTCTTAATCCACCCACTTTCCCCTTTAATCTAGTTAAAGTGAAAACCACAAACTTCACAATGTAATCCACTTGATGTCATCCTCTCCCTCTCAATCCAATCAACCTTGAGGGAGAAAGAGGGAAAGTAAAAGCGATATTCTTCTGTATTTAAGTCATCTCTATTATGTCTTGGTTTGCGGGTGATATCAAGATTACAATTATGTCCGCAATTTATTTTTCAGCTTAATTATGAAAATGATGTAAAAATATGACTTGTTAAATTATTTTTACAAAAATAATTAATTACGAGAATTTCAAAAATTGTTATAAAATAAAGTTTAAAAAGTAATTTTTAATTATAAAATTTTCTATTCCATTATCTTTTAAATATTTTATTATTAAAATATGTTACTTTCATTTATACATTTTTCATATTTTTTCTACGATAAATCAAACTTAAATAATGATAATTTTTAATCATTTTTAAAATAAAGTACAATTTGGTAATCCTGTTTTTTTATCATTTAAATATAAGTTTTAATCTATCACATCCATAAATCACTCACAAACTTGAACAAACTTTACTCTTAATCCATCAACTTTCACCTTTAATCTACTTAAAGTGAACAACACAAACTTCACACTGTAATCCACTTGATGTCATCCTCTCCCTCTCCATCTAATCAACCTTGAGGGAGAAAGAGTGAAAGGAAAAGGGATATTCTTTTGTTTTTAAGTCATCTCTGTGATGTCTTGGTTTGAGGGTGATATGAAGATTACAATTATGTCCGCAATTTATTTTTCAGCTTAATTATGAAAATGATTTAAAAAAATGAGTTTTTAAATTATTTTTACAAAAATAATTAATAAGGAAAAATTGAAAATATTTATAAAATAAGATTTAAAATGTAATTTTTCATTATAAATTTGTTTATTACATTATCTTTTAAATATTTTTTTATTAAAATATTTTACTTTCATTTATACATTTATATATTTTTGCTTTGATAAATCAAACTTATATAATGATAATTTTTAATTATTTTTAAAATAAAGTACAATTTGGTAATCTTTTTTTTTATGATTTAAATATAAGTTTTAATCTATCACATCCATCAAATCACTCGCAAACTTGAACAAACTTTAGTCTTAATCCACCCACTTTCACCTTTAATCTACTTAAAGTGAAAACCACAAACTTCACACTGTAATCCACTTGATGTCATCCTCTCCCTCTCCATCCAATCAACCTTGAGGGAGAAAGAGGGAAAGTAAAACGGATATTCTTCTGTATTTAAGTCATCTCTGTTATGTCTTGGTTTGAGGGTGAAATCAAGATTACAATTATGTCCACAATTTATTTTTCAGCTTAATTATGAAAATGATGTAAAAATATGACTTTTTAAATTATTTTTACAAAATTAATTAATAAGGAAAATTTAAAAATATTTATAAAATAAGGTTTAAAAAGTAATTTTTAATTATAAATTTTGTTATTACATTATCTTTTAAATATTTATTTATTAAAATATGTTACTTTCATTTATACATTAACATATTTTTTCTACGATAAATCAAACTTATATAATGATCATTTCTAATTATTTTTAAAATAAAGTACAATTTGGTAATCTTGTTTTTTTATGATTTAAATATAAGTTTTAATCTATCACATCCATCAAATCACTCACAAACTTGAACAAACTTTACTCTTAATCCACCCACTTTCACCTTTAATCTACTTAAAGTGAAAACCACAAACTTCACAATGTAATCCACTTGAGGTCATCCTCTTCCTCTCAATCCAATCAACCTTGAGGGAGAAAGAGGGAAAGTAAAAGCGATATTCTTCTGTATTGAAGTCATCTCTGTTATGTCTTGGTTTGCGGGTGATATCAAGATTACAATTATGTCTGTAATTTATTTTTCAACTTAATTATGAAAATGATGTAAAAATATGACTTTTTAAATTATTTTTACAAAAATATTTAATACGGAAAATTTGAAAATATTTATAAAATAAGTTTTAAAAAGTAATTTTTAATTATAAATTTTTTTATTACATTATCTTTTAAATATTTTTTTTATTAAAATATGTTACCTTCATTTATACATTTTCATATTTTTTCTACGTTAAATCAAACTTACATAATGATAATTTTTAATTATTTTTAAAATAAAGTACAATTTGATATCTTGTTTTTTTATGATTTAAATATAAGTTCTAATCTATGACATCCATAAAGTGAACAACACAAACTTCACACTGTAATCCACTTGATGTCATTCTCTCCCTCTCCATCCGGGAGAAAGAGGGAAAGGAAAAAGGATATTCTTTTGTTTTTAAGTCATGTCTTGGTTTGAGGGTGATATCAAGATTTCAATTATGTCCGCAATTTATTTTTCAGCTTAATTATGAAAATGATGTAAAAATATGACATTTTAAATTATTTTTACAAAAATAATTAATAAGGAAAATTTGAAAATATTAATAAAATGAGATTTAAAAAGTAATTTTTAATTATGAATTTGTTTATTACATTATCTTTTAAAATTTTTTTATTAAAATATGTTACTTTCACTTATACATTTTCATATTTTTTCTTTGATAAATCAAACTTATATAATGATAATTTTTAATTATTTTTAAAATAACGTACAATTTGGTAATCTTGTATTTTTATGATTTAAATATAAGTTCTAATTTATCACATCCATCAAATCACTCACAAACTTGAACAAACTTTACTCTTAATCCACCCACTTTTAACTTTAATCTACTTAAAGTGAACAACACAAACTTCACACTATAATCCACTAGATGTCATCCTCTCTCTGTCCATCCAATCAACCTTGAGGGAGAAAGTGGGAAAGGAAAAGGGATATTCTTCTGTTTTTAAGTCATCTCTGTTATGTCATAGTTTGAGGGTGATATCAAGATTACAATTATGTCTGCAATTTATTTTTCAATTTAATTATGAAAATGATGTAAAAATATGACTTTTTAAATTATTTTTACAAAAATAATTAATACGGAAAATTTGAAAATATTTATAAAATAAGGTTTATAAAGTAATTTTTAATTATAATTTTTTTATTACATTATCTTTTAAATATTTTTTTTATTAAAATATATTACTTTCATTTATACATTTTCATATTTTTTCTACGATAAATCAAACTTACATAATGATAATTTTTAATTATTTTTAACATAAAGTACAATTTGATATCTTGTTTTCTAAGGATTTAAATATAAGTTCTAATCTATGACATCCATAAAGTGAACAACACAAACTTCACACTGTAATCCACTTGATGTCATTCTCTCCCTCTCCATCCGGGAGAAAGAGGGAAAGGAAAAAGGATATTCTTTTGTTTTTAAGTCATGTCTTGGTTTGAGGGTGATATCAAGATTTCAATTATGTCCGCAATTTATTTTTCAGCTTAATTATGAAAATGATGTAAAAATATGACATTTTAAATTATTTTTACAAAAATAATTAATAAGGAAAATTTGAAAATATTAATAAAATGAGATTTAAAAAGTAATTTTTAATTATGAATTTGTTTATTACATTATCTTTTAAAATTTTTTTATTAAAATATGTTACTTTCACTTAGACATTTTCATATTTTTTCTTTGATAAATCAAACTTATATAATGATAATTTTTAATTATTTTTAAAATAACGTACAATTTGGTAATCTTGTATTTTTATGATTTAAATATAAGTTCTAATTTATCACATCCATCAAATCACTCACAAACTTGAACAAACTTTACTCTTAATCCACCCACTTTTAACTTTAATCTACTTAAAGTGAACAACACAAACTTCACACTATAATCCACTAGATGTCATCCTCTCTCTGTCCATCCAATCAACCTTGAGGGAGAAAGTGGGAAAGGAAAAAGGATATTCTTCTGTTTTTAAGTCATCTCTGTTATGTCATAGTTTGAGGGTGATATCAAGATTACAATTATGTCTGCAATTTATTTTTCAATTTAATTATGAAAATGATGTAAAAATATGACTTTTTAAATTATTTTTACAAAAATAATTAATACGGAAAATTTGAAAATATTTATAAAATAAGGTTTATAAAGTAATTTTTAATTATAATTTTTTTATTACATTATCTTTTAAATATTTTTTTTATTAAAATATATTACTTTCATTTATACATTTTCATATTTTTTCTACGATAAATCAAACTTACATAATGATAATTTTTAATTATTTTTAACATAAAGTACAATTTGATATCTTGTTTTCTAAGGATTTAAATATAAGTTCTAATCTATCACATCCATCAGATGACTCACAAACTTGAACAAACTTTACTCTTAATCCACCCACTTTCACCTTTAATCTACTTAAAGTGAAAACCACAAACTTCACACTGTAATCCACTTGATGTCATCCTCTCCCTCTCCATCCAATCAACCTTGAGGGAGAAAGAGGGAAAGTAAAACGGATATTCTTCTGTATTTAAGTCATCTCTGTTATGTCTTGGTTTGAGGGTGAAATCAAGATTACAATTATGTCCACAATTTATTTTTCAGCTTAATTATGAAAATGATGTAAAAATATGACTTTTTAAATTATTTTTACAAAATTAATTAATAAGGAAAATTTAAAAATATTTATAAAATAAGGTTTGAAAAGTAATTTTTAATTATCAATTTTGTTATTACATTATCTTTTAAATATTTTTTTATTAAAATATGTTACTTTCATTTATACATTAACATATTTTTTCTACGATAAATCAAACTTATATAATGATCATTTTTAATTATTTTTAAAATAAAGTACAATTTGGTAATCTTGTTTTTTAATGATTTAAATATAAGTTTTAATCTATCACATCCATCAAATCACTCACAAACTTGAACAAACTTTACTCTTAATCCACCCACTTTCCCCTTTAATCTAGTTAAAGTGAAAACCACAAACTTCACAATGTAATCCACTTGATGTCATCCTCTCCCTCTCAATCCAATCAACCTTGAGAGAGAAAGAGGGAAAGTAAAAGCGATATTCTTCTGTATTTAAGTCATCTCTATTATGTCTTGGTTTGCGGGTGATATCAAGATTACAATTATGTCCGCAATTTATTTTTCAGCTTAATTATGAAAATGATGTAAAAATATGACTTGTTAAATTATTTTTACAAAAATAATTAATAAGGAAAATTTGAAAATATTAATAAAATGAGATCTAAAAAGTAATTTTTAATTATAAAATTTTCTATTCCATTATCTTTTAAATATTTTATTATTAAAATATGTTACTTTCATTTATACATTTTTCATATTTTTTCTACGATAAATCAAACTTAAATAATGATAATTTTTAATCATTTTTAAAATAAAGTACAATTTGGTAATCCTGTTTTTTTATCATTTAAATATAAGTTTTAATCTATCACATCCATAAATCACTCACAAACTTGAACAAACTTTACTCTTAATCCATCAACTTTCACCTTTAATCTACTTAAAGTGAACAACACAAACTTCACACTGTAATCCACTTGATGTCATCCTCTCCCTCTCCATCTAATCAACCTTGAGGGAGAAAGAGTGAAAGGAAAAGGGATATTCTTTTGTTTTTAAGTCATCTCTGTGATGTCTTGGTTTGAGGGTGATATGAAGATTACAATTATGTCCGCAATTTATTTTTCAGCTTAATTATGAAAATGATTTAAAAAAATGAGTTTTTAAATTATTTTTACAAAAATAATTAATAAGGAAAAATTGAAAATATTTATAAAATAAGATTTAAAAAGTAATTTTTCATTATAAATTTGTTTATTACATTATCTTTTAAATATTTTTTTATTAAAATATTTTACTTTCATTTATACATTTATATATTTTTGCTTTGATAAATCAAACTTATATAATGATAATTTTTAATTATTTTTAAAATAAAGTACAATTTGGTAAACTTTTTTTTTATGATTTAAATATAAGTTTTAATCTATCACATCCATCAAATCACTCGCAAACTTGAACAAACTTTACTCTTAATCCACCCACTTTCACCTTTAATCTACTTAAAGTGAAAACCACAAACTTCACACTGTAATCCACTTGATGTCATCCTCTCCCTCTCCATCCAATCAACCTTGAGGGAGAAAGAGGGAAAGTAAAACGGATATTCTTCTGTATTTAAGTCATCTCTGTTATGTCTTGGTTTGAGGGTGAAATCAAGATTACAATTATGTCCACAATTTATTTTTCAGCTTAATTATGAAAATGATGTAAAAATATGACTTTTTAAATTATTTTTACAAAATTAATTAATAAGGAAAATTTAAAAATATTTATAAAATAAGGTTTAAAAAGTAATTTTTAATTATAAATTTTGTTATTACATTATCTTTTAAATATTTATTTATTAAAATATGTTACTTTCATTTATACATTAACATATTTTTTCTACGATAAATCAAACTTATATAATGATCATTTCTAATTATTTTTAAAATAAAGTACAATTTGGTAATCTTGTTTTTTTATGATTTAAATATAAGTTTTAATCTATCACATCCATCAAATCACTCACAAACTTGAACAAACTTTACTCTTAATCCACCCACTTTCACCTTTAATCTACTTAAAGTGAAAACCACAAACTTCACAATGTAATCCACTTGAGGTCATCCTCTCCCTCTCAATCCAATCAACCTTGAGGGAGAAAGAGGGAAAGTAAAAGCGATATTCTTCTGTATTGAAGTCATCTCTGTTATGTCTTGGTTTGCGGGTGATATCAAGATTACAATTATGTCTGTAATTTATTTTTCAACTTAATTATGAAAATGATGTAAAAATATGACTTTTTAAATTATTTTTACAAAAATATTTAATACGGAAAATTTGAAAATATTTATAAAATAAGTTTTAAAAAGTAATTTTTAATTATAAATTTTTTTATTACATTATCTTTTAAATATTTTTTTTATTAAAATATGTTACCTTCATTTATACATTTTCATATTTTTTCTACGTTAAATCAAACTTACATAATGATAATTTTTAATTATTTTTAAAATAAAGTACAATTTGATATCTTGTTTTTTTATGATTTAAATATAAGTTCTAATCTATAACATCCATAAAGTGAACAACACAAACTTCACACTGTAATCCACTTGATGTCATTCTCTCCCTCTCCATCCGGGAGAAAGAGGGAAAGGAAAAAGGATATTCTTTTGTTTTTAAGTCATGTCTTGGTTTGAGGGTGATATCAAGATTTCAATTATGTCCGCAATTTATTTTGCAGCTTAATTTTGAAAATGATGTAAAAATATGAATTTTTAAATTATTTTTACAAAAATAATTAATAAGGAAAATTTGAAAATATTTATAAAATGAGATTTAAAAAGTAATCTTTAATTATAAATTTGTTTATTACATTATCTTTAAATTTTTTTTTTTAAAATATATTACTTTCATTTATACATTTTCGTATTTTTTCTTTGATAAATCAAACTTATATAATGATAGTTTTTAATTATTTTTAAAATAAAGTACAATTTGTTAATCTTGTTTTTTTATGATTTAAATATAAGTTTTAATCTATCACATCCATCAGATCACTCGCAAACTTGAACAAACTTTACTCTTAATCCACCCACTTTCACCTTTAATCTACTTAAAGTGAACAACACAAACTTCACACTGTAATCCACTTGATGTCATCCTCTCCCTCTCCATCCAATCAACCTTAAGGGAGAAAGAGTGAAAGTAAAAGGGATATTCTTCTGTTTTTAAGTCATCTCAGTTATGACTTGGTGTGAGGGTGATATCAAGATTACAATTATGTCCGTAATTTATTTTTCAGCTTAATTATGAAAATGATGTAAAAATATGACATTTTAATTTATTTTCACAAAAATAATTAATCACGAAAATTTGAAAATTGTTATAAAATAGTTTAAAAAGTAATTTTTAATTATAAAATTTTCTATTATATTATCATTTGAATATTTTATTATTAAAATATGTTAATTTCATTTATACATTTTCATATTTTTTTCTACGTTAAATCAAACTTCTATAATGATAATTTTTCATTATTTTTAAAATAAAGTACAAGTTGGTAATCTTGTTTTTTTATGATTTAAATATAAGTTTTAATCTGTCACATCCATCAAATCACTCGCAAACTTGAACAAACCTTACTCTTAATCCACCCACTTTCACCTTTAAACTACTTAAAGTAAACAACACAAACTTCACACTGTAATCCACTTGATGTCATCCTCTCCCTCTCCATCCAATCAACCTTGAGGGAAAAAGAGGGAAAGGAAAAGGGATATTCTTTTGTTTTTAAGTCATCTTTGTGATGTCTTGGTTTGAGGGTGATATCAAGATTACAATTATGTCCGCAATTTATTTTTCAGCTTAATTATTAAAATGATGTAAAAATATGACATTTTAAATTATTTTTACAAAAATAATTAATAAGGAAAATTTGAAAATATTTATAAAATAAGATTTAAATAGTAATTTTTAATTATAAATTTGTTTATTACATTATCTTTTATATAATTTTTTATTAAAATATGTTACTTTCATTTATACATTTTCATATTTTTTCTACGATAAATCAAACTTACATAATGGTAATTTTTAATTATTTTTAAAATAACGTACAATTTGGTAATCTTGATTTAAATATAAGTTCTAATCTATCACATCCATCAAATCACTCACAAACTTGAACAAACTTTACTCTTAATCCACCCAATTTCACCTTTAATCTACTTAAAGTGAACAACACAAACTTCACACAGTAATCCACTTGATGTAATCATCTCTCTCCATCCAATCAACCTTGAGGGAGAAAGAGGGAAAGCAAAAGGGATATTCTTCTGTTTTTAAGTCATCTATGTGATGTCTTGGTTTGAGGGTGATATCAAGATTACAATTATGTCCGCAATTTATTTTTCAGCTGAATTATGAAAATGATGTAAAAATATGACTTTTTAAATTATTTTTACAAAAATAATTAATCACGAGAATTTCAAAAATTGTTATAAAATAAAGTTTAAAAAGTAATTTTTAATTATAAATTTGTTTATTACATTATCTTTTAAATATTTATTTATTAAAATATGTTACTTTCATTTATACATTTTCATATTTTTTCTTTGATAAATGAAACTTATATAATGGTAATTTTTAATTATTTTTAAAATAAAGTACAATTTGGTAATCTTGTTTTTTTATGATTTAAATATAAATTTCAATCTATCACATCCATCAAATCACTCATAAACTTGAACAAACTTTACTCTTAATCCACCCACTTTCACCTTCAATCTACTTAAAGTGAACAACACAAACCTCACACGGTAATCCACTTGATGTAATCATCTCCCTCTCCATCCATTCAACCTTGAGGGAGAAAGAGGGAAAGGAAAAGGGATATTCTTCTGTTTTTAAGTCATCTCTGTGATGTCTTCGTTGGAGGGTGATATCAAGATTACAATTATGTCCGCAATTTATTTTTCAGCTTAATTATGAAACTGATGTAAAAATATGACTTTTTAAATTATTTTTACAAAAATAATTAATCACGAGAATTTCAAAAATTGTTATAAAATAAAGTTTAAAAAGTAATTTTTAATTATAAATTTGTTTATTACATTATCTTTTAAATATTTATTTATTAAAATATGTTACTTTCATTTATACATTTTCATATTTTTTCTTTGATAAACCAAACTTATATAATGATAATTTTTAATTATTTTTAAAATAAAGTACAATTTGGTAATCTTGTTTTTTTATGATTTAAATATAAGTTTTAATCTATCACATCCATCAAATCACTCATAAACTTGAACAAACTTTACTCTTAATCCACCCACTTTCACCTTTAATCTACTTAAAGTGAACAACACAAACTTCACACTGTAATCCACTTCATGTCATCCTCTCCCTCTCCATCCAATCAACTTTGAGGGAGAAAAAGGGAAAGTAAAAGGGATATTCTTCTGTTTTTAAGTCATCTCTGTTATGTCATGGTTTGAGGGTGATATCAAGATTACAATTATGTCCGCAACTTATTTTTCAGCTTAATTATGAAAATGATGTAAAAATGTGACATTTTAATTTATTTTTACAAAAATAATTAATCACGAAAATTTGAAAATTGTTATAAAATAGTTTAAAAAGTAATTTTTAATTATAAAATTTTCTATTACATTATCATTTGAATATTTTATTATTAAAATATGTTAATTTAATTTATACATTTTCATATTTTTTTCTACGATAAATAAAACTTACATAATGATAATTTTTAATTATTTTAAAATAACGTACAATTTGGTAATCTTGTTTTTTTATGATTTAAATATAAGTTTTAATCTATCACATCCATCAAATCACTCACAAACTTGAACAAACTTTACCCTTAATCCATCCACTTTCACCTTTAATCTACTTAAAGTGAACAACACAAACTGCACACTGTAATCCACTTGATGTCATCCTCTCCCTCTCCATCCAATCAACCTTGAGGGAGAAAGAGGTAAAGTAAAAAGGATATTCTTCTGTTTTTAAGTCATCTCTGTTATGTCTTGGTTTGAGGGTGATTTCAAGATTACAATTATGTTCGAAATTTATTTTTCAGCTTAATTATGAAAATGATGTAAAACTATGCCTTTTTAAATTATTTTTACAAAAATAATTAATACGGAAAATTTGAAAATATTAATAAAATGAGATTTAAAAAGTAATTTTTAATTATGAATTTGTTTATTACATTATCTTTTAAAATTTTTTTATTAAAATATGTTACTTTCACTTATACATTTTCATATTTTTTCTTTGATAAATCAAACTTATATAATGATAATTTTTAATTATTTTTAAAATAACGTACAATTTGGTAATCTTGTATTTTTATGATTTAAATATAAGTTATAATTTATCACATCCATCAAATCACTCACAAACTTGAACAAACTTTACTCTTAATCCACCCACTTTTAACTTTAATCTACTTAAAGTGAACAACACAAACTTCACACTATAATCCACTAGATGTCATCCTCTCTCTGTCCATCCAATCAACCTTGAGGGAGAAAGTGGGAAAGGAAAAGGGATATTCTTCTGTTTTTAAGTCATCTCTGTTATGTCATAGTTTGAGGGTGATATCAAGATTACAATTATGTCTGCAATTTATTTTTCAATTTAATTATGAAAATGATGTAAAAATATGACTTTTTAAATTATTTTTACAAAAATAATTAATACGGAAAATTTGAAAATATTTATAAAATAAGGTTTATAAAGTAATTTTTAATTATAATTTTTTTATTACATTATCTTTTAAATATTTTTTTTATTAAAATATATTACTTTCATTTATACATTTTCATATTTTTTCTACGATAAATCAAACTTACATAATGATAATTTTTAATTATTTTTAACATAAAGTACAATTTGATATCTTGTTTTCTAAGGATTTAAATATAAGTTCTAATCTATCACATCCATCAGATGACTCACAAACTTGAACAAACTTTACTCTTAATCCACCCACTTTCACCTTTAATCACTTAAAGTGAAAACCACAAACTTCACACTGTAATCCACTTGATGTCATCCTCTCCCTCTCCATCCAATCAACCTTGAGAGAGAAAGAGGGAAAGTAAAACGGATATTCTTCTGTATTTAAGTCATCTCTGTTATGTCTTGGTTTGAGGGTGAAATCAAGATTACAATTATGTCCACAATTTATTTTTCAGCTTAATTATGAAAATGATGTAAAAATATGACTTTTTAAATTATTTTTACAAAATTAATTAATAAGGAAAATTTAAAAATATTTATAAAATAAGGTTTGAAAAGTAATTTTTAATTATCAATTTTGTTATTACATTATCTTTTAAATATTTTTTTATTAAAATATGTTACTTTCATTTATACATTAACATATTTTTTCTACGATAAATCAAACTTATATAATGATCATTTTTAATTATTTTTAAAATAAAGTACAATTTGGTAATCTTGTTTTTTAATGATTTAAATATAAGTTTTAATCTATCACATCCATCAAATCACTCACAAACTTGAACAAACTTTACTCTTAATCCACCCACTTTCCCCTTTAATCTAGTTAAAGTGAAAACCACAAACTTCACAATGTAATCCACTTGATGTCATCCTCTCCCTCTCAATCCAATCAACCTTGAGGGAGAAAGAGGGAAAGTAAAAGCGATATTCTTCTGTATTTAAGTCATCTCTATTATGTCTTGGTTTGCGGGTGATATCAAGATTACAATTATGTCCGCAATTTATTTTTCAGCTTAATTATGAAAATGATGTAAAAATATGACTTGTTAAATTATTTTTACAAAAATAATTAATAAGGAAAATTTGAAAATATTAATAAAATGAGATCTAAAAAGTAATTTTTAATTATAAAATTTTCTATTCCATTATCTTTTAAATATTTTATTATTAAAATATGTTACTTTCATTTATACATTTTTCATATTTTTTCTACGATAAATCAAACTTAAATAATGATAATTTTTAATCATTTTTAAAATAAAGTACAATTTGGTAATCCTGTTTTTTTATCATTTAAATATAAGTTTTAATCTATCACATCCATAAATCACTCACAAACTTGAACAAACTTTACTCTTAATCCATCAACTTTCACCTTTAATCTACTTAAAGTGAACAACACAAACTTCACACTGTAATCCACTTGATGTCATCCTCTCCCTCTCCATCTAATCAACCTTGAGGGAGAAAGAGTGAAAGGAAAAGGGATATTCTTTTGTTTTTAAGTCATCTCTGTGATGTCTTGGTTTGAGGGTGATATGAAGATTACAATTATGTCCGCAATTTATTTTTCAGCTTAATTATGAAAATGATTTAAAAAAATGAGTTTTTAAATTATTTTTACAAAAATAATTAATAAGGAAAAATTGAAAATATTTATAAAATAAGATTTAAAAAGTAATTTTTCATTATAAATTTGTTTATTACATTATCTTTTAAATATTTTTTTATTAAAATATTTTACTTTCATTTATACATTTATATATTTTTGCTTTGATAAATCAAACTTATATAATGATAATTTTTAATTATTTTTAAAATAAAGTACAATTTGGTAAACTTTTTTTTTATGATTTAAATATAAGTTTTAATCTATCACATCCATCAAATCACTCGCAAACTTGAACAAACTTTACTCTTAATCCACCCACTTTCACCTTTAATCTACTTAAAGTGAAAACCACAAACTTCACACTGTAATCCACTTGATGTCATCCTCTCCCTCTCCATCCAATCAACCTTGAGGGAGAAAGAGGGAAAGTAAAACGGATATTCTTCTGTATTTAAGTCATCTCTGTTATGTCTTGGTTTGAGGGTGAAATCAAGATTACAATTATGTCCACAATTTATTTTTCAGCTTAATTATGAAAATGATGTAAAAATATGACTTTTTAAATTATTTTTACAAAATTAATTAATAAGGAAAATTTAAAAATATTTATAAAATAAGGTTTAAAAAGTAATTTTTAATTATAAATTTTGTTATTACATTATCTTTTAAATATTTATTTATTAAAATATGTTACTTTCATTTATACATTAACATATTTTTTCTACGATAAATCAAACTTATATAATGATCATTTCTAATTATTTTTAAAATAAAGTACAATTTGGTAATCTTGTTTTTTTATGATTTAAATATAAGTTTTAATCTATCACATCCATCAAATCACTCACAAACTTGAACAAACTTTACTCTTAATCCACCCACTTTCACCTTTAATCTACTTAAAGTGAAAACCACAAACTTCACAATGTAATCCACTTGAGGTCATCCTCTCCCTCTCAATCCAATCAACCTTGAGGGAGAAAGAGGGAAAGTAAAAGCGATATTCTTCTGTATTGAAGTCATCTCTGTTATGTCTTGGTTTGCGGGTGATATCAAGATTACAATTATGTCTGTAATTTATTTTTCAACTTAATTATGAAAATGATGTAAAAATATGACTTTTTAAATTATTTTTACAAAAATATTTAATACGGAAAATTTGAAAATATTTATAAAATAAGTTTTAAAAAGTAATTTTTAATTATAAATTTTTTTATTACATTATCTTTTAAATATTTTTTTTATTAAAATATGTTACCTTCATTTATACATTTTCATATTTTTTCTACGTTAAATCAAACTTACATAATGATAATTTTTAATTATTTTTAAAATAAAGTACAATTTGATATCTTGTTTTTTTATGATTTAAATATAAGTTCTAATCTATAACATCCATAAAGTGAACAACACAAACTTCACACTGTAATCCACTTGATGTCATTCTCTCCCTCTCCATCCGGGAGAAAGAGGGAAAGGAAAAAGGATATTCTTTTGTTTTTAAGTCATGTCTTGGTTTGAGGGTGATATCAAGATTTCAATTATGTCCGCAATTTATTTTGCAGCTTAATTTTGAAAATGATGTAAAAATATGAATTTTTAAATTATTTTTACAAAAATAATTAATAAGGAAAATTTGAAAATATTTATAAAATGAGATTTAAAAAGTAATCTTTAATTATAAATTTGTTTATTACATTATCTTTAAATTTTTTTTTTTAAAATATATTACTTTCATTTATACATTTTCGTATTTTTTCTTTGATAAATCAAACTTATATAATGATAGTTTTTAATTATTTTTAAAATAAAGTACAATTTGTTAATCTTGTTTTTTTATGATTTAAATATAAGTTTTAATCTATCACATCCATCAGATCACTCGCAAACTTGAACAAACTTTACTCTTAATCCACCCACTTTCACCTTTAATCTACTTAAAGTGAACAACACAAACTTCACACTGTAATCCACTTGATGTCATCCTCTCCCTCTCCATCCAATCAACCTTAAGGGAGAAAGAGTGAAAGTAAAAGGGATATTCTTCTGTTTTTAAGTCATCTCAGTTATGTCTTGGTGTGAGGGTGATATCAAGATTACAATTATGTCCGTAATTTATTTTTCAGCTTAATTATGAAAATGATGTAAAAATATGACATTTTAATTTATTTTCACAAAAATAATTAATCACGAAAATTTGAAAATTGTTATAAAATAGTTTAAAAAGTAATTTTTAATTATAAAATTTTCTATTATATTATCATTTGAATATTTTATTATTAAAATATGTTAATTTCATTTATACATTTTCATATTTTTTTCTACGTTAAATCAAACTTCTATAATGATAATTTTTCATTATTTTTAAAATAAAGTACAAGTTGGTAATCTTGTTTTTTTATGATTTAAATATAAGTTTTAATCTGTCACATCCATCAAATCACTCGCAAACTTGAACAAACCTTACTCTTAATCCACCCACTTTCACCTTTAAACTACTTAAAGTAAACAACACAAACTTCACACTGTAATCCACTTGATGTCATCCTCTCCCTCTCCATCCAATCAACCTTGAGGGAAAAAGAGGGAAAGGAAAAGGGATATTCTTTTGTTTTTAAGTCATCTTTGTGATGTCTTGGTTTGAGGGTGATATCAAGATTACAATTATGTCCGCAATTTATTTTTCAGCTTAATTATTAAAATGATGTAAAAATATGACATTTTAAATTATTTTTACAAAAATAATTAATAAGGAAAATTTGAAAATATTTATAAAATAAGATTTAAATAGTAATTTTTAATTATAAATTTGTTTATTACATTATCTTTTATATAATTTTTTATTAAAATATGTTACTTTCATTTATACATTTTCATATTTTTTCTACGATAAATCAAACTTACATAATGGTAATTTTTAATTATTTTTAAAATAACGTACAATTTGGTAATCTTGATTTAAATATAAGTTCTAATCTATCACATCCATCAAATCACTCACAAACTTGAACAAACTTTACTCTTAATCCACCCAATTTCACCTTTAATCTACTTAAAGTGAACAACACAAACTTCACACAGTAATCCACTTGATGTAATCATCTCTCTCCATCCAATCAACCTTGAGGGAGAAAGAGGGAAAGCAAAAGGGATATTCTTCTGTTTTTAAGTCATCTATGTGATGTCTTGGTTTGAGGGTGATATCAAGATTACAATTATGTCCGCAATTTATTTTTCAGCTGAATTATGAAAATGATGTAAAAATATGACTTTTTAAATTATTTTTACAAAAATAATTAATCACGAGAATTTCAAAAATTGTTATAAAATAAAGTTTAAAAAGTAATTTTTAATTATAAATTTGTTTATTACATTATCTTTTAAATATTTATTTATTAAAATATGTTACTTTCATTTATACATTTTCATATTTTTTCTTTGATAAATGAAACTTATATAATGGTAATTTTTAATTATTTTTAAAATAAAGTACAATTTGGTAATCTTGTTTTTTTATGATTTAAATATAAATTTCAATCTATCACATCCATCAAATCACTCATAAACTTGAACAAACTTTACTCTTAATCCACCCACTTTCACCTTCAATCTACTTAAAGTGAACAACACAAACCTCACACGGTAATCCACTTGATGTAATCATCTCCCTCTCCATCCATTCAACCTTGAGGGAGAAAGAGGGAAAGGAAAAGGGATATTCTTCTGTTTTTAAGTCATCTCTGTGATGTCTTCGTTGGAGGGTGATATCAAGATTACAATTATGTCCGCAATTTATTTTCCAGCTTAATTATGAAACTGATGTAAAAATATGACTTTTTAAATTATTTTTACAAAAATAATTAATCACGAGAATTTCAAAAATTGTTATAAAATAAAGTTTAAAAAGTAATTTTTAATTATAAATTTGTTTATTACATTATCTTTTAAATATATATTTATTAAAATATGTTACTTTCATTTATACATTTTCATATTTTTTCTTTGATAAACCAAACTTATATAATGATAATTTTTAATTATTTTTAAAATAAAGTACAATTTGGTAATCTTGTTTTTTTATGATTTAAATATAAGTTTTAATCTATCACATCCATCAAATCACTCATAAACTTGAACAAACTTTACTCTTAATCCACCCACTTTCACCTTTAATCTACTTAAAGTGAACAACACAAACTTCACACTGTAATCCACTTCATGTCATCCTCTCCCTCTCCATCCAATCAACTTTGAGGGAGAAAGAGGGAAAGTAAAAGGGATATTCTTCTGGTTTTAAGTCATCTCTGTTATGTCATGGTTTGAGGGTGTTATCAAGATTACAATTATGTCCGCAACTTATTTTTCAGCTTAATTATGAAAATGATGTAAAAATGTGACATTTTAATTTATTTTTACAAAAATAATTAATCACGAAAATTTGAAAATTGTTATAAAATAGTTTAAAAAGTAATTTTTAATTATAAAATTTTCTATTACATTATCATTTGAATATTTTATTATTAAAATATGTTAATTTAATTTATACATTTTCATATTTTTTTCTACGATAAATAAAACTTACATAATGATAATTTTTAATTATTTTAAAATAACGTACAATTTGGTAATCTTGTTTTTTTATGATTTAAATATAAGTTTTAATCTATCACATCCATCAAATCACTCACAAACTTGAACAAACTTTACTCTTAATCCACCCACTTTCACCTTTAATCTACTTAAAGTGAACAACACAAACTGCACACTGTAATCCACTTGATGTCATCCTCTCCCTCTCCATCCAATCAACCTTGAGGGAGAAAGAGGTAAAGTAAAAAGGATATTCTTCTGTTTTTAAGTCATCTCTGTTATGTCTTGGTTTGAGGGTGATTTCAAGATTACAATTATGTTCGAAATTTATTTTTCAGCTTAATTATGAAAATGATGTAAAACTATGCCTTTTTAAATTATTTTTACAAAAATAATTAATCACGAAAATTTGAAAATTTTTATAACATAGTTTAAAAAGTAATTTTTAATTATAAAATTTTCTATTACATTATCATTTGAATATTTTATTATTAAAATATGTTAATTTCATTTATACATTTTCATATTTTTTTCTACGATAAATCAAACTTACATAATGATAATTTTTAATTATTTTTAAAATAACGTACAATTTGGTAATCTTGTTTTTTTATGATTTAAACATAAGTTTTAATCTATCACATTCATAAAATCACTCACAAACTTGAACAAACTTTACTCTTAGTCCAGCCACTTTCACCTTTAATCTACTTAAAGTGAACAACACAAACTTCACACGGTAATCCACTTGATGTCATCCTCTCCCTCTCCATCCGATCAACCTTGAGGGAGAGAGAGGGAAAGGAAAAGGGATATTCTTTTGTTTTTAAGTCATCTCTATGATGTCTTGGTTTGAGGATGATATCAAGATTACAATTATGTCCGTAATTTATTTTTCAGCTTAATTATGAAACGGATGTAAAAATATGACTTTTTAAATTATTTTTACAAAAATAATTAATAAGGAAAATTCAAAAATATTTATAAAATGAGATTTAAAAAGTAATTTTTAATTATGAATTTGTTTATTACATTATCTTTTAAAATTTTTTTATTAAAATATGTTACTTTCACTTATACATTTTCATATTTTTTCTTTGATAAATCAAACTTATATAATGATAATTTTTAATTATTTTTAAAATAACGTACAATTTGGTAATCTTGTATTTTTATGATTTAAATATAAGTTCTAATTTATCACATCCATCAAATCACTCACAAACTTGAACAAACTTTACTCTTAATCCACCCACTTTTAACTTTAATCTACTTAAAGTGAACAACACAAACTTCACACTATAATCCACTAGATGTCATCCTCTCTCTGTCCATCCAATCAACCTTGAGGGAGAAAGTGGGAAAGGAAAAGGGATATTCTTCTGTTTTTAAGTCATCTCTGTTATGTCATAGTTTGAGGGTGATATCAAGATTACAATTATGTCCGCAATTTATTTTTCAGCTTAATTATGAAAATGATGTAAAAATATGACATTTTAAATTATTTTTACAAAAATAATTAATATGGAAAATTTGAAAATATTAATAAAATGAGATTTAAAAAGTAATTTTTAATTATGAATTTGTTTATTACATTATCTTTTAAAATTTTTTTATTAAAATATGTTACTTTCACTTATGCATTTTCATATTTTTTCTTTGATAAATCAAACTTATATAATGATAATTTTTAATTATTTTTAAAATAACGTACAATTTGATATCTTGTTTTCTAAGGATTTAAATATAAGTTCTAATCTATCACATCCATCAGATGACTCACAAACTTGAACAAACTTTACTTTTAATCCACCCACTTTCACCTTTAATCTACTTAAAGTGAAAACCACAAACTTCACACTGTAATCCACTTGATGTCATCCTCTCCCTCTCCATCCAATCAACCTTGAGGGAGAAAGAGGGAAAGTAAAACGGATATTCTTCTGTATTTAAGTCATCTCTGTTATGTCTTGGTTTGAGGGTGAAATCAAGATTACAATTATGTCCACAATTTATTTTTCAGCTTAATTATGAAAATGATGTAAAAATATGACTTTTTAAATTATTTTTACAAAATTAATTAATAAGGAAAATTTAAAAATATTTATAAAATAAGGTTTGAAAAGTAATTTTTAATTATCAATTTTGTTATTACATTATCTTTTAAATATTTTTTTATTAAAATATGTTACTTTCATTTATACATTAATATATTTTTTCTACGATAAATCAAACTTATATAATGATCATTTTTAATTATTTTTAAAATAAAGTACAATTTGGTAATCTTGTTTTTTAATGATTTAAATATAAGTTTTAATCTATCACATCCATCAAATCACTCACAAACTTGAACAAACTTTACTCTTAATCCACCCACTTTCCCCTTTAATCTAGTTAAAGTGAAAACCACAAACTTCACAATGTAATCCACTTGATGTCATCCTCTCCCTCTCAATCCAATCAACCTTGAGGGAGAAAGAGGGAAAGTAAAAGCGATATTCTTCTGTATTTAAGTCATCTCTATTATGTCTTGGTTTGCGGGTGATATCAAGATTACAATTATGTCCGCAATTTATTTTTCAGCTTAATTATGAAAATGATGTAAAAATATGACTTGTTAAATTATTTTTACAAAAATAATTAATTACGAGAATTTCAAAAATTGTTATAAAATAAAGTTTAAAAAGTAATTTTTAATTATAAAATTTTCTATTCCATTATCTTTTAAATATTTTATTATTAAAATATGTTACTTTCATTTATACATTTTTCATATTTTTTCTACGATAAATCAAACTTAAATAATGATAATTTTTAATCATTTTTAAAATAAAGTACAATTTGGTAATCCTGTTTTTTTATCATTTAAATATAAGTTTTAATCTATCACATCCATAAATCACTCACAAACTTGAACAAACTTTACTCTTAATCCATCAACTTTCACCTTTAATCTACTTAAAGTGAACAACACAAACTTCACACTGTAATCCACTTGATGTCATCCTCTCCCTCTCCATCTAATCAACCTTGAGGGAGAAAGAGTGAAAGGAAAAGGGATATTCTTTTGTTCTTAAGTCATCTCTGTGATGTCTTGGTTTGAGGGTGATATGAAGATTACAATTATGTCCGCAATTTATTTTTCAGCTTAATTATGAAAATGATTTAAAAAAATGAGTTTTTAAATTATTTTTACAAAAATAATTAATAAGGAAAAATTGAAAATATTTATAAAATAAGATTTAAAATGTAATTTTTCATTATAAATTTGTTTATTACATTATCTTTTAAATATTTTTTTATTAAAATATTTTACTTTCATTTATACATTTATATATTTTTGCTTTGATAAATCAAACTTATATAATGATAATTTTTAATTATTTTTAAAATAAAGTACAATTTGGTAATCTTTTTTTTTATGATTTAAATATAAGTTTTAATCTATCACATCCATCAAATCACTCGCAAACTTGAACAAACTTTAGTCTTAATCCACCCACTTTCACCTTTAATCTACTTAAAGTGAAAACCACAAACTTCACACTGTAATCCACTTGATGTCATCCTCTCCCTCTCCATCCAATCAACCTTGAGGGAGAAAGAGGGAAAGTAAAACGGATATTCTTCTGTATTTAAGTCATCTCTGTTATGTCTTGGTTTGAGGGTGAAATCAAGATTACAATTATGTCCACAATTTATTTTTCAGCTTAATTATGAAAATGATGTAAAAATATGACTTTTTAAATTATTTTTACAAAATTAATTAATAAGGAAAATTTAAAAATATTTATAAAATAAGGTTTAAAAAGTAATTTTTAATTATAAATTTTGTTATTACATTATCTTTTAAATATTTTTTTATTAAAATATGTTACTTTCATTTATACATTAACATATCTTTTCTACGATAAATTAAACTTATATAATGATCATTTCTAATTATTTTTAAAATAAAGTACAATTTGGTAATCTTGTTTTTTTATGATTTAAATATAAATTTCAATTTATCACATCCATCAAATCACTCATAAACTTGAACAAACTTTACCCTTAATCCACCCACTTTCACCTTCAATCTACTTAAAGTGAACAACACAAACTTCACACGGTAATCCACTTGATGTAATCATCTCCCTCTCCATCCAATCAACCTTGAGGGAGAAAGAGGGAAAGGAAAAGGGATATTCTTCTGTTTTTAAGTCATCTCTGTGATGTCTTCGTTGGAGGGTGATATCAAGATTACAATTATGTCCGCAATTTATTTTTCAGCTTAATTATGAAACTGATGTAAAAATATGACTTTTTAAATTATTTTTACAAAAATAATTAATCACGAGAATTTCAAAAATTGTTATAAAATAAAGTTTAAAAAGTAATTTTTAATTATAAATTTGTTTATTACATTATCTTTTAAATATTTATTTATTAAAATATGTTACTTTCATTTATACATTTTCATATTTTTTCTTTGATAAATCAAACTTATATAATGATAATTTTTAATTATTTTTAAAATAAAGTACAATTTGGTAATCTTGTTTTTTTATGATTTAAATATAAGTTTTAATCTATCACATCCATCAAATCACTCATAAACTTGAACAAACTTTACTCTTAATCCACCCACTTTCACCTTTAATCTACTTAAAGTGAACAACACAAACTTCACACTGTAATCCACTTCATGTCATCCTCTCCCTCTCCATCCAATCAACCTTGAGGGAGAAAGAGGGAAAGTAAAAGGGATATTCTTCTGTTTTTAAGTCATCTCTGTCATGTCTTGGTTTGAGGGTGATATCAAGATTACAATTATGTCTGCAACTTATTTTTCAGCTTAATTATGAAAATGATGTAAAAATGTGACATTTTAATTTATTTTTACAAAAATAATTAATCACGAAAATTTGAAAATTGTTATAAAATAGTTTAAAAAGTAATTTTTAATTATAAAATTTTCTATTACATTATCATTTGAATATTTTATTATTAAAATATGTTAATTTCATTTATACATTTTCATATTTTTTTCTACGATAAATCGAACTTACATAATGATAATTTTTAATTATTTTTAAAATAACGTACAATTTGGTAATCTTGTTTTTTTATGATTTATACATAAGTTTTAATCTATCACATTCATAAAATCACTCACAAACTTGAACAAACTTTACTCTTAGTCCAGCCACTTTCACCTTTAATCTACTTAAAGTGAACAACACAAACTTCACACGGAAATCCACTTGATGTCATCCTCATCCTCTCCCTCTCCATCCGATCAACCTTGAGGGAGAGAGAGGGAAAGGAAAAGGGATATTCTTTTGTTTTTAAGTCATCTCTATGATGTCTTGGTTTGAGGATGATATCAAGATTACAATTATTTCCGTAATTTATTTTTCAGCTTAATTATGAAACGGATGTAAAAATATGACTTTTTAAATTATTTTTACAAAAATAATTAATAAGGAAAATTCAAAAATATTTATAAAATGAGATTTAAAAATAATTTTTAATTATTAATTTGTTTATTACATTATCTTTTAAATTTTTTTTATTAAAACATGTTACTTTCACTTATACATTTTCATATTTTTTCTTTGATAAATCAAACTTACATAATGGTAATTTTTAATTATTTTAAAAATATAGTACAATTTGGTAATCTTGTTTTTTTATGATTTAAATATAAGTTCTAATCTATCACATCCATCAAATCACTCACAAACTTGAACAAACTTTACTCTTAATCCACCCACTTTCTCCTTTAATCTACTTAAAGTGAACAACACAAACTTCACACGGTAATCCACTAGATGTAATCATCTCCCTCTCCATCCAATCAACCTTGAGGGAGAAAGAGGGAAAGGAAAAGGGATATTCTTTTGTTTTTAAGTCATCTATCTGATGTCTTGGTTTGAGGGTGATATCAAGATTACAATTATGTCCGCAATTTATTTTTCAGCTTAATTATGAAAATGATGTAAAAATATGACATTTTAAATTATTTTTACAAAAATAATTAATAAGGAAAATTTGAAAATATTAATAAAATGAGATTTAAAAAGTAATTTTTAATTATGAATTTGTTTATTACATTATCTTTTAAAATTTTTTTATTAAAATATGTTACTTTCACTTATACATTTTCATATTTTTTCTTTGATAAATCAAACTTATATAATGATAATTTTTAATTATTTTTAAAATAACGTACAATTTGGTAATCTTGTATTTTTATGATTTAAATATAAGTTCTAATTTATCACATCCATCAAATCACTCACAAACTTGAACAAACTTTACTCTTAATCCACCCACTTTTAACTTTAATCTACTTAAAGTGAACAACACAAACTTCACACTATAATCCACTAGATGTCATCCTCTCTCTGTCCATCCAATCAACCTTGAGGGAGAAAGTGGGAAAGGAAAAGGGATATTCTTCTGTTTTTAAGTCATCTCTGTTATGTCATAGTTTGAGGGTGATATCAAGATTACAATTATGTCTGCAATTTATTTTTCAATTTAATTATGAAAATGATGTAAAAATATGACTTTTTAAATTATTTTTACAAAAATAATTAATACGGAAAATTTGAAAATATTTATAAAATAAGGTTTATAAAGTAATTTTTAATTATAATTTTTTTTATTACATTATCTTTTAAATATTTTTTTTATTAAAATATGTTACTTTCATTTATACATTTTCATATTTTTTCTACGATAAATCAAACTTACATAATGATAACTTTTAATTATTTTTAACATAAAGTACAATTTGATATCTCGTTTTCTAAGGATTTAACTATAAGTTCTAATCTATCACATCCATCAAATCACTCACAAACTTGAACAAACTTTACCCTTAATCCACCCACTTTCACCTTTAATCTACTTACAGTGAAAACCACAAACTTCACACTGTAATCCACTTGATGTCATCCTCTCCCTCTCCATCCAATCAACCTTGAAGGAGAAAGAGGGAAAGTAAAACGGATATTCTTCTGTATTTAAGTCATCTCTGTTATGTCTTGGTTTGAGGGTGAAATCAAGATTACAATTATGTCCACAATTTATTTTTCAGCTTAATTATGAAAATGATGTAAAAATATGACTTTTTAAGTTATTTTTACAAAATTAATTAATAAGGAAAATTTAAAAATATTTATAAAATAAGGTTTGAAAAGTAATTTTTAATTATAAATTTTGTTAATACATTATCTTTTAAATATTTTTTTATTAAAATATGTTACTTTCATTTATACATTAACATATTTTTTCTACGATAAATCAAACTTATATAATGATCATTTTTAATTATTTTTAAAATAAAGTACAATTTGGTAATATTGTTTTTTAATGATTTAAATATAAGTTTTAATCTATCACATCCATCAAATCACTCACAAACTTGAACAAACTTTACTCTTAATCCACCCATTTTCCCCTTTAATCTAGTTAAAGTGAAAACCACAAACTTCACAATGTAATCAATGTAATCAAGTTGATGTCATCCTCTCCCTCTCAATCCAATCAACCTTGAGGGAGAAAGAGGGAAAGTAAAAGCGATATTCTTCTGTATTTAAGTCATCTCTGTTATGTCTTGGTTTGCGGGTGATATCAAGATTACAATTATGTCCGCAATTTATTTTTCAGCTTAATTATGAAAATGATGTAAAAATATGACTTGTTAAATTATTTTTACAAAAATAATTAATAACGAGAATTTCAAAAATTGTTATAAAAGAAAGTTTAAAAAGTAATTTTTAATTATAAAATTTTCGATTGCATTATCTTTTAAATATTTTATTATTAAAATATGTTACTTTCATTTATACATTTTTCATATTTTTTCTACGATAAATCAAACTTAAATAATGATAATTTTTAATCATTTTTAAAATAAAGTACAATTTGGTAATCCTGTTTTTTTATCATTTAAATATAAGTTTTAATCTATCACATCCATCAAATCACTCACAAACTTGAACAAACTTTACTCTTAATCCACCAACTTTCACCTTTAATCTACTTAAAGTGAACAACACAAACTTCACACTGTAATCCACTTGATGTCATCCTCTCCCTCTCCATCCAATCAACCTTGAGGGAGAAAGAGGGAAAGGAAAAGGGATATTCTTTTGTTTTTAAGTCATCTCTGTGATGTCTTGGTTTGAGGGTGATATGAAGATTACAATTATGTCCGCAATTTATTTTTCAGCTTAATTATGAAAATGATTTAAAAAAATGAGTGATAACGCTGTCGTTGACGCGTTCAAATTAATACTACTTATCTATAACAACTTCAGTATTGTTAAGAAAGTAGTCAACAAAATAGAAAGGGTAAAGTGACCCAAAGTCGTCTCCCAACGAACACGGAATTGATTTTTAACAAATTAGTTCTTATAAAACTATACAAAGCGGTTAGTCAAATAAAATAAAAAATATAGGGGATTAAGATAAACAAAGATAGAAATAAAATTTAAAAGATAAAAAGAAATAAAAACAATAGTAAAGAAAATAGATTGATTCCATTGCTTTTTCAAAATAGATTCATCATCGGTTATCTAAAGATTATTGCTCAATTAATTATTGTTATAGTTTTACAAATTAATCAATGTAAAGTCTCAATTAATTTGTTGGCGTTCTCACTTTTAACCAATGTACAGTCTCAATTAAAAGTGAGAACTTTTAGATTATCCATAGTAAATTCAACCAAAGTACAGTCTCAATCAAATTTACTATGCCTAATCATGTCTAGTCTTTTATCTCCTCACCAAATAAAAAGCTTAATTAATCAAAGTAAAGTCTCAATTAATTGTAGTTAGAGTAAATACCTTTAACCAAAGTAAAGTCTCAATTATTGGTAAAAACTCATTTAATCATATGAAAGTTTCTAAATAAAATCAAAGTAAAGTCTCAATTAAATTTAAAAACCCTTGAACTCATATGATCAACATGCATATAGATTTAAAATCATTACTTTTTACGTGATTCAAAGATAAAAGACATAGATGAATTAAAACTTCAACAATAATAAAAAGAACAAAGAAATTAATTCATTCTAACCTCAGAATTCATAATGAAATTACAATGGAATCAACCCACAAAGTTTAGCAATCCATGGAATACAAAATAAAAAGAAGAATAGAGAGAAGAAAAGAGAGAAAGAAATTAGGTCCCCCTAAGGGTTCCTAAATTCCGAAGTCCCAAGCTTGTTTTCTACTTCTCCCTTGGTCTCTTTATATAGGAATTGGACTGGGCTTTTCTGTTGCTAAAATCTCTCAAATATCTTTTGAAATAAAGATAAATATAAATATTTAAAAATACTTGGAGAGATATAGACTATTTGACAAATATAATTGGTTGATAATATCAATATCTAATATAATTAAATTAATTAATTACTTAAAGATATATGATAAATTATCACCAATTAATATTTGTATTAATTTTCCAAATCAACCCTTTGCAATCTCCTTAAATTATCTTCTAAATAATCCAATATCTTCAAGATATATTTGTTTGTTGTGGAACTAAAAAGATTCAAGAAGATCTTGTCATATTTAAAAAGATTTGGTAGTTATTATCTTTTAATATTTTATGATATAATTAAATAAGATAATTATTTAAAAATATCAAATAAAATATCTAAAGATATATTTTCCCAAATTATCTTCTATCATAAAGATAAAGAAAACCGCAAGGTCCAATTTTTCTTTCCTCTCTTCTTGGTTTAGCCAAACTTCTTCACTTTTTCAAGCTTTTCTTGCCGTCTTCATGTAATGCTTGGCCTGAATTTTTGTGCTTTTGATAATTTCTTATTCTTTGATTTATCTTTAAGGTGTCATGAAGCTTTAATCAATTTATTTCCACACCTCTAAATGAGCTTAAAACTTAACTTCAGCTGCATCAACAAACGTTAAAATATCCAAAAATAATTTATGTAGCTAAAAATCACTTTTTAAGACATTTTTATCACACAAGCTCAAACAACCTAATTATCAAAATTATCAATTAAATCACTCTTTAGGCACATAAATTCAATTAAATACCCATAATTAAACATTAAATGAGGGCAAAAATACGTACTCATCAATGAGTTTTTAAATTATTTTTACAAAAATAATTAATAAGGAAAAATTGAAAATATTTATAAAATAAGATTTAAAAAGTAATTTTTCATTATAAATTTGTTTATTACATTATCTTTTAAATATTTTTCTATTAAAATATTTTACTTTCATTTATACATTTATATATTTTTGCTTTGATAAATCAAACTTATATAATGATAATTTTTAATTATTTTTAAAATAAAGTACAATTTGGTAATCTTTTTTTTTATGATTTAAATATAAGTTTTAATCTATCACATCCATCAAATCACTCGCAAACTTGAACAAACTTTACTCTTAATCCACCCACTTTCACCTTTAATCTACTTAAAGTGAAAACCACAAACTTCACACTGTAATCCACTTGATGTCATCCTCTCCCTCTCCATCCAATCAACCTTGAGGGAGAAAGAGGGAAAGTAAAACGGATATTGTTACGTATTTAAGTCATCTCTGTTATGTCTTGGTTTGAGGGTGAAATCAAGATTACAATTATGTCCACAATTTATTTTTCAGCTTAATTATGAAAATGATGTAAAAATATGACTTTTTAAATTATTTTTACAAAATTAATTAATAAGGAAAATTTAAAAATATTTATAAAATAAGGTTTAAAAAGTAATTTTTAATTATAAATTTTGTTATTACATTATCTTTTAAATATTTTTTTATTAAAATATGTTACTTTCATTTATACATTAACATATTTTTTCTACGATAAATCAAACTTATATAATGATCATTTCTAATTATTTTTAAAATAAAGTACAATTTGGTAATCTTGTTTTTTTATGATTTAAATATAAGTTTTAATCTATCACATCCATCAAATCACTCACAAACTTGAACAAACTTTACTCTTAATCCACCCACTTTCACCTTTAATCTACTTAAAGTGAAAACCACAAACTTCACAATGTAATCCACTTGATGTCATCCTCTCCCTCTCAATCCAATCAACCTTGAAGGAGAAAGAGGGAAAGTAAAAGCGATATTCTTCTGTATTGAAGTCATCTCTGTTATGTCTTGGTTTGCGGGTGATATCAAGATTACAATTATGTCTGTAATTTATTTTTCAACTTAATTATGAAAATGATGTAAAAATATGACTTTTTAAATTATTTTTACAAAAATATTTAATACGGAAAATTTGAAAATATTTATAAAATAAGTTTTAAAAAGTAATTTTTAATTATAAATTTTTTTATTACGTTATCTTTCAAATATTTTTTTTTATTAAAATATGTTACTTTCATTTATACATTTTCATATTTTTTCTACGATAAATCAAACTTACATAATGATAATTTTTAATTATTTTTAAAATAAAGTACAATTTGATATCTTGTTTTTTTATGATTTAAATATAAGTTCTAATCTATGACATCCATAAAGTGAACAACACAAACTTCACACTGTAATCCACTTGATGTCATCCTCTCCCTCTCCATCCAATCGACGTTGAGGGAGAAAGAGGGAAAGGAAAAAGGATATTCTTTTGTTTTTAAGCTATCTCTGTGATGTCTTGGTTTGAGGGTGATATCAAGATTTCAATTATGTCCGCAATTTATTTTTCAGCTTAATTTTGAAAATTATGTAAAAATATGAATTTTTAAATTATTTTTACAAAAATAATTAATAAGGAAAATTTGAAAATATTTATAAAATAAGATTTAAAAAGTAATTTTTAATTATTAATTTGTTTATTACATTATCTTTTAAATTTTTTTTTATTAAAATATATTACTTTCACTTATACACTTTCATATTTTTTCTTTGATAAATCAAACTTATATAATGATAATTTTTAATTCTTTTTAAAATAAAGTACAATTTGGTAATCTTGTTTTTTTATGATTTAAATATAAGTTTTAATCTATCACATTCATCAAATCACTCACAAACTTGAACAAACTTTACTCTTAATCCACCCACTTTCACCTTTAATCTACTTAAAGTGAACAACACCAACTTCACACTGTAATCTACTTGATTGCATCCTCTCCCTCTCCATCCAATAAACCTTGAGGGAGAAAGAGGGAAAGTAAAAGGGATATTCTTCTGTTTTTAAGTCATCTCAGTTATGTCTTGGTGTGAGGGTGATATCAAGATTACAATTATGTCCGCAATTTATTTTTCAGCTTAATTATGAAAATGATCTAAAAATATGACATTTTAATTTATTTTTACAAAAATAATTAATCACGAAAATTTGAAAATTGTTATAAAATAGTTTAAAAAGTAATTTTTAATTATAAAATTTTCTATTAGATTATCATTTGTATATTTTATTATTAAAATATGTTAATTTCATTTATACATTTTCATATTTTTTTCTACGTTAAATCAAACTTACATAATGATAATTTTTAATTATTTTTAAAATAAGGTACAATTTGGTAATCTTGTTTTTTTATGATTTAAATATAAGTTCTAATCTATCACATCCATCAAATCACTCATAAACTTGAACAAACTTTACTCTTAATCCACCCACTTTCACCTTCAATCTACTTAAAGTGAACAACACAAACTTCACACGGTAATCCACTTGATGTAATCATCTCCCTCTCCATCCAATCAACCTTGAGGGAGAAAGAGGGAAAGGAAAAGGGATATTCTTCTGTTTTTAAGTCATCTCTGTGATGTCTTGGTTTGAGGGTGATATCAAGATTACAATTATGTCCGCAATTTATTTTTCAGCTTAATTATGAAAATGATGTAAAAATATGACTTTTTAAATTGTTTTTACAAAAATAAATAATCACGAGAATTTCGAAAATTGTTATAAATTAAAGTTTAAAAAGTAATTTTTAATTATAAATATGTTTATTACATTATCTTTTAAATATTTATTTATTAAAATATGTTACTTTCATTTATACATTTTCATATTTTTTCTTTCATAAATCAAATAATTATAATGATAATTTTTAATTATTTTTAAAATGACGTACAATTTGGTAGTCTTGTTTTTTTATGATTTAAATATAAGTTCTAATCTATCACATCCATCAAATAACTCACAAACTTGAACAAACTTTACTCTTAATCCACCAACTTTCACCCTTAATCTACTTAAAGTGATCAACACAAACTTCACACTGTAATCCATTTGATGTGATCCTCTCCCTCTCCATCCAATCAACCTTGAGGGAGAAAGAGGGAAAGGAAAAGGAATATTCTTCTGTTTTTAAGTCATTTATGTGATGTCTTGGTTTGAGGGTGATATCAAGATTACAATTATGTCCTCAATTTATTTTTCAGCTTAATTATGAAAATGATGTAAAAATATGACTTTTTCAATTATTTTTACAAAAATAATTAATCACGAAAATTTCAAAAATTGTTATAAAATAAAGTTTAAAAAGTAATTTTTAATTATAAATTTGTTTATTACATTATCTTTTAAATATTTATTTATTAAAATATGTTACTTTCATTTATACATTTTCATATTTTTTCTTTCATAAATCAAATAATTATAATGATAATTTTTAATTATTTTTAAAATGACGTACAATTTGGTAGTCTTGTTTTTTTATGATTTAAATATAAGTTCTAATCTATCACATCCATCAAATCACTCACAAACTTGAACAAACTTTACTCTTAATCCACCCACTTTCACCCTTAATCTACTTAAAGTGATCAACACAAACTTCACACTGTAATCCATTTGATGTCATCCTCTCCCTCTCCATCCAATCAACCTTGAGGGAGAAAGAGGGAAAGGAAAAGGAATATTCTTCTGTTTTTAAGTCATCTATGTGATGTCTTGGTTTGAGGGTGATATCAAGATTACAATTATGTCCTCAATTTATTTTTCAGCTTAATTATGAAAATGATGTAAAAATATGACTTTTTCAATTATTTTTACAAAAATAATTAATCACGAAAATTTCAAAAATTGTTATAAAATAAAGTTTAAAAAGTAATTTTTAATTATAAATTTGTTTATTACATTATCTTTTAAATATTTATTTATTAAAATATGTTACTTTCATTTATACATTTTCATATTTTTTCTTTGATCAATCAAACTTATATAATGATAATTTTTAATTATTTTTAAAATAAAGTACAATTTGGTAATCTTGTTTTTTTATGATTTAAATATAAGTTCTAATCAATCACTCACAAACTTGAACAAACTTTACTCTTAATCAACCCACTTTCACCTTTAATCTACTTAAAGTGAACAACACAAACTTCACACGGTAATCCACTTGATATAATCATCTCCCTCTCCATCCAATCAACCTTGAGGGAGAAAGAGGGAAAGGAAAAGGGATATTCTTCTGTCTTAAATAATCTCTGTGATGTCTTGGTTTGAGGGTGATATCAAGATTACAATTATGTCCGCAATTTATTTTTCAGCTTAATTATGAAAATGATGTAAAAATATGACTTTTTAAATTATTTTTACAAAAATAATTAATCACGAGAATTTCAACAATTGTTATAAAATAAAGTTTAAAATGTAATCTTTAATTATAAATTTGTTTATTACATTATCTTTTAAATATTTATTTATTAAAATATATTACTTTCATTTATACATTTTCATATTTTTTCTTTGATAAATCAAACTTATATAATGATAATTTTTAATTATTTTTAAAGTAAAGTACAATTTGGTAATCTTGTTTTTTTATGATTTAAATATGTTTTAATCTATCACATCCATCAAATCACTCACAAACTTGAACAAACTTTACTCTGAATCCACCCACTTTCACCTTTAATCTACTTAAAGTGAACAACACAAACTGCACACAGTAATCCACTTGATGTCATCCTCTCCCTCTCCATCCAATCAACCTTGAGGGAGAAAGAGGTAAAGTAAAAGGGATATTCTTCTGTTTTTAAGTCAACTTTGTGATGTCTTGGTTTGAGGGTGATATCAAGATTACAATTATGTCCGCAATTTATTTTTCAGCTTAATTATGAAAATGATGTAAAAATATGACATTTTAAATTATTTTTACAAAAATAATTAATAAGGGAAATTTGAAAATATTTATAAAATAAGATTTAAAAAGTAATTTTTAATTATAAATTTGTTTATTACATTATCTTTTATATAATTTTTTATTAAAATATGTTACTTTCATTTATACATTTTCATATTTTTTTCTACGATAAATCAAACTTACATAATGGTAATTTTTAATTATTTTTAAAATAACGTACAATTTGGTAATCTTGTTTTTTTATGATTTAAATATAAGTTTTAATCTATCACATCCATCAAATCACTCACAAACTTGAACAAACTTTACTCTTAATCCACCCACTTTCACCTTTAATCTACTTAAAGTGAAGAACACAAACTTCACACTGTAATCCACTTGATGTCATCCTCTCCCTCTCCATCCAATCAACCTGGAGGGAGAGAGAGGGAATGGAAAAGGGATATTCTTCTGTTTTAAGTCATCTCTGTGATGTCTTGGTTTGAGGGTGATATCAAGATTACAATTATGTCCGCAACATATTTTTCAGCTTAATTATGAAAATGATGTAAAAATATGACTTTTTAAATTATTTTTACAAAAATAATTAATCACGAGAATTTCAAAAATTGTTATAAAATAAAGTTTAAAAAGTAATTTTTAATTATAAAATTTTCTATTCCATTATCTTTTAAATATTTTATTATTAAAATATGTTACTTTTATTTATACATTTTCATATTTTTTCTACGATAAATCAAACTTACATAATGATAATTTTTAATTATTTTTAAAATCACGTACAATTTGGTAGCCTTGTTTTTTTATGATTTAAATATAAGTTCTAATCTATCACATCCATCAAATCACTCACAAACTTGAACAAACTTTACTCTTAATCCACCCACTTTCACCTTTAATCTACTTAAAGTGATCAACACAAACTTCACACCGTAATCCACTTGATGTCATCCTCTCCCTCTCCATCCAATCAACCTTGAGGAAGAAAGAGGGAAAGAAAAAAGTGATATTCTTCTGTTTTTAAGTCATCTCGGTTATGTCTTGGTTTGAGGGTGATATCAAGATTACAATTATGTCCGCAATTTATTTTTCAACTTAATTATGAAAATGATGTAAAAATATGAATTTTTAAATTATTTTTACAAAAATAATTAATAAGGAAAATTTGAAAATATTTATTAAATAAGGTTTAAAAAGTAATTTTTAATTATAAATTTGTTTATTACATTATCTTTTAAATATTTTTTTATTAAAATATGTTACTTTCATTTATACATTTTCATATTTTTTCTACGATAAATCAAACTTAAATAATGATAATTTTTAATCATTTTTAAAATAAAGTACAATTTGGTAATCCTGTTTTTTTATCATTTAAATATAAGTTTTAATCTATCACATCCATCAAATCACTCACAAACTTGAACAAACTTTACTCTTAATCCACCCACTTTCACCTTTAATCTACTTAAAATGAACAACACAAACTTCACATTGTAATCCACTTGATGTCATCCTCTCCCTCCGTCCATTCAACCTTGAGGGAGAAAGACGGAAAGGAAAAGGGATATTCTTTAGTTTTTAAGTCGTCTATGTGATGTCTTGCTTTGACGGTGATATCATGATTACAATTATGTCCGCAATTTATTTTTCAGCTTAATTATGACAATGATGTAAAAATATGACTTTTTAAATTATTTTTACAAAAATAATTAATAAGGAAAATTTGAAAATATTTATAAAATAAGATTTAAAAAGTAATTTTTAATTATAAATTTGTTTATTACATTATCTTTTAAATATTTTTTTATTAAAATATTTTACTTTCATTTATACATTTTCATATTTTTTCTTTGATAAATAAAACTTACATAATGATAATTTTTAATTATTTTTAAAATAAAGTACAATTTAGTAATCTTGTTTTTTTATGATTTAAATATAAGTTTTAATCTATCACATCCATCAAATCACTCACAAACTTGAACAAACTTTACTATTAATCCAAACACTTTCACCTTTAATCTACTTAAAGTGAACAACACAAACGGCACACTGTAATCCACTTGATGTCATCCTCTTCCTCTCCATCCAATCAACCTTGAGGGAGAAAGAGGTAAAGTAAAACGGATATTCTTCTGTTTTTAAGTCATCTCTGTTATGTCTTGGTTTGGGGGTGATATCAAGATTACAATTATGTCCGCAATTTATTTTTCAGCTTAATTATGAAAATGATGTAAAAATATGACTTTTTAAATAATTTTTACAAAAATAATTAATCACGAGAATTTCAAAAATTGTTATAAAATAAAGTTTAAAAAGTAATTTTTAATTATAAAATTTTCTATTCCATTATCTTTTAAATATTTTATTATTAAAATATGTTACTTTTATTTATACATTTTCATATTTTTTCTACGATAAATCAAACTTACATAATGATAATTTTTAATTATTTTTAAAATCACGTACAATTTGGTAGTCTTGTTTTTTTATGATTTAAATATAAGTTCTAATCTATCACATCCATCAAATCACTCACAAATTTGAACAAACTTTACTCTTAATCCACCCACTTTCACCTTTAATCTACTTAAAGTGATCAACACAAACTTCACACCGTAATCCACTTGATGTCATCCTCTCCCTCTCCATCCAATCAACCTTGAGGAAGAAAGAGGGAAAGAAAAAAGTGATATTCTTCTGTTTTTAAGTCATCTCGGTTATGTCTTGGTTTGAGGGTGATATCAAGATTACAATTATGTCCGCAATTTATTTTTCAACTTAATTATGAAAATGATGTAAAAATATGAATTTTTAAATTATTTTTACAAAAATAATTAATAAGGAAAATTTGATAATATTTATTAAATAAGGTTTAAAAAGTAATTTTTAATTATAAATTTGTTTATTACATTATCTTTTAAATATTTTTTTATTAAAATATGTTACTTTCATTTATACATTTTCATATTTTTTCTACGATAAATCAAACTTAAATAATGATAATTTTTAATCATTTTTAAAATAAAGTACAATTTGGTAATCCTGTTTTTTTATCATTTAAATATAAGTTTTAATCTATCACATCCATCAAATCACTCACAAACTTGAACAAACTTTACTCTTAATCCACCCACTTTCACCTTTAATCTACTTAAAATGAACAACACAAACTTCACATTGTAATCCACTTGATGTCATCCTCTCCCTCCATCCATTCAACCTTGAGGGAGAAAGACGGAAAGGAAAAGGGATATTCTTTAGTTTTTAAGTCGTCTATGTGATGTCTTGCTTTGACGGTGATATCATGATTACAATTATGTCCGCAATTTATTTTTCAGCTTAATTATGACAATGATGTAAAAATATGACTTTTTAAATTATTTTTACAAAAATAATTAATAAGGAAAATTTGAAAATATTTATAAAATAAGATTTAAAAAGTAATTTTTAATTATAAATTTGTTTATTACATTATCTTTTAAATATTTTTTTATTAAAATATTTTACTTTCATTTATACATTTTCATATTTTTTCTTTGATAAATAAAACTTACATAATGATAATTTTTAATTATTTTTAAAATAAAGTACAATTTAGTAATCTTGTTTTTTTATGATTTAAATATAAGTTTTAATCTATCACATCCATCAAATCACTCACAAACTTGAACAAACTTTACTGTTAATCCACCCACTTTCACCTTTAATCTACTTAAAGTGAACAACACAAACTGCACACTGTAATCCACTTCATGTCATCCTCTTCCTCTCCATCCAATCAACCTTGAGGGAGAAAGAGGTAAAGTAAAACGGATATTCTTCTGTTTTTAAGTCATCTCTGTTATGTCTTGGTTTGGCGGTGATATCAAGATTACAATTATGTCCGCAATTTATTTTTCAGGTTAATTATGAAAATGATGTAAAAATATGACTTTTTAAATTATTTTTACAAATATAATTAATAAGGAAAATTCGAAAATATTTATAAAATGAGATTTGAAAAGTAATTTTTAATTATTACTTTTTTTATTCCATTATCTTTTAAATATTTTATTATTAAAATATGTTACTTTTATTTATACATTTTCATATTTTTTCTACGATAAATCAAACTTACATAATGATAATTTTTAATTATTTTTAAAATAACGTACAATTTGGTTATCTTGTTTTTTTATGATTTAAATATAAGTTCTAATCTATCAGATCCATCAAATCACTCACAAACTTGAACAAACTTTACTCTTAATCCACACACTTTCACCTTTAATCTACTTAAAGTGAACAACACAAACTTCACACTGTAATCCACTTGATGTCATCCTCTCCCTCTCCATCCAATCAACCTTGAGGAAGAAAGAGGGAAAGAAAAAAGGGATATTCTTCTGTTTTTAAGTCATCTCGGTTATGTCTTGGTTTGAGGGTGATATCAAGATTACAATTATGTCTGCAATTTATTTTTCAACTTAATTATGAAAATGATGTAAAAATATGAATTTTTAAATTATTTTTACAAAAATAATTAATAAGGAAAATTTGAAAATATTTATTAAATAAGGTTTAAAAAGTAATTTTTAATTATAAATTTGTTTATTACATTATCTTTTAAATATTTTTTTATTAAAATATGTTACTTTCATTTATACATTTGCATATTTTTTCTACGATAAATCAAACTTACATAATGGTAATTTTTAATTATTTTTAAAATAACGTACAATTTGGTAATCCTGCTTTTTTATCATTTAAATATATGTTTTAATCTATCACATCCATCAAATCACTCACAAACTTGAACAAACTTTACTCTTAATCCTCCCACTTTCACCTTTAATCTACTTAAAATGAACAACACAAACTTCACATTGTAATCCACTTGATGTCATCCTCTCCCTCTCCATCCAATCAACCTTGGGGGAGAAACACGGAAAGGAAAAAGGATATTATTTTGTTTTTAAGTCATCTCTGTGATGTCTTGGTTTAATGGTGATATCATGATTACAATTATGTCCGCAATTTATTTTTCAACTTAATTATGAAAATGATGTAAAAATATGAATTTTTAAATTATTTTTACAAAAATAATTAATAAGGAAAATTTGATAATATTTATTAAATAAGGTTTAAAAAGTAATTTTTAATTATAAATTTGTTTATTACATTATCTTTTAAATATTTTTTTATTAAAATATGTTACTTTCATTTATACATTTTCATATTTTTTCTACGATAAATCAAACTTAAATAATGATAATTTTTAATCATTTTTAAAATAAAGTACAATTTGGTAATCCTGTTTTTTTATCATTTAAATATAAGTTTTAATCTATCACATCCATCAAATCACTCACAAACTTGAACAAACTTTACTCTTAATCCACCCACTTTCACCTTTAATCTACTTAAAATGAACAACACAAACTTCACATTGTAATCCACTTGATGTCATCCTCTCCCTCCATCCATTCAACCTTGAGGGAGAAAGACGGAAAGGAAAAGGGATATTCTTTAGTTTTTAAGTCGTCTATGTGATGTCTTGCTTTGACGGTGATATCATGATTACAATTATGTCCGCAATTTATTTTTCAGCTTAATTATGACAATGATGTAAAAATATGACTTTTTAAATTATTTTTACAAAAATAATTAATAAGGAAAATTTGAAAATATTTATAAAATAAGATTTAAAAAGTAATTTTTAATTATAAATTTGTTTATTACATTATCTTTTAAATATTTTTTTATTAAAATATTTTACTTTCATTTATACATTTTCATATTTTTTCTTTGATAAATAAAACTTACATAATGATAATTTTTAATTATTTTTAAAATAAAGTACAATTTAGTAATCTTGTTTTTTTATGATTTAAATATAAGTTTTAATCTATCACATCCATCAAATCACTCACAAACTTGAACAAACTTTACTGTTAATCCACCCACTTTCACCTTTAATCTACTTAAAGTGAACAACACAAACTGCACACTGTAATCCACTTGATGTCATCCTCTTCCTCTCCATCCAATCAACCTTGAGGGAGAAAGAGGTAAAGTAAAACGGATATTCTTCTGTTTTTAAGTCATCTCTGTTATGTCTTGGTTTGGCGGTGATATCAAGATTACAATTATGTCCGCAATTTATTTTTCAGGTTAATTATGAAAATGATGTAAAAATATGACTTTTTAAATTATTTTTACAAATATAATTAATAAGGAAAATTCGAAAATATTTATAAAATGAGATTTGAAAAGTAATTTTTAATTATTAATTTTTTTATTACATTATCTTTTAATTTTTTTTATTAAAATATGTTACTTTCACTTATACATTTTCATATTTTTTCTACAATAAATCAAACATACATAATGATAATTTTTAATTATTTTTAAAATAACGTACAATTTGGTTATCTTGTTTTTTTATGATTTAAATATAAGTTCTAATCTATCAGATCCATCAAATCACTCACAAACTTGAACAAACTTTACTCTTAATCCACACACTTTCACCTTTAATCTACTTAAAGTGAACAACACAAACTTCACACTGTAATCCACTTGATGTCATCCTCTCCCTCTCCATCCAATCAACCTTGAGGAAGAAAGAGGGAAAGAAAAAAGGGATATTCTTCTGTTTTTAAGTCATCTCGGTTATGTCTTGGTTTGAGGGTGATATCAAGATTACAATTATGTCTGCAATTTATTTTTCAGCTTAATTATGAAAATGATGTAAAAATATGAATTTTTAAATTATTTTTACAAAAATAATTAATAAGGAAAATTTGAAAATATTTATAAAATAAGGTTTAAAAAGTAATTTTTAATTATAAATTTGTTTATTACATTATCTTTTAAATATTTTTTTATTAAAATATGTTACTTTCATTTATACATTTGCATATTTTTTCTACGATAAATCAAACTTACATAATGGTAATTTTTAATTATTTTTAAAATAACGTACAATTTGGTAATCCTGCTTTTTTATCATTTAAATATATGTTTTAATCTATCACATCCATCAAATCACTCACAAACTTGAACAAACTTTACTCTTAATCCTCCCACTTTCACCTTTAATCTACTTAAAATGAACAACACAAACTTCACATTGTAATCCACTTGATGTCATCCTCTCCCTCTCCATCCAATCAACCTTGGGGGAGAAACACGGAAAGGAAAAAGGATATTATTTTGTTTTTAAGTCATCTCTGTGATGTCTTGGTTTAATGGTGATATCAAGATTACAATTATGTCCGCAATTTATTTTTCAGCTTAATTATGAAAATGATGTAAAAATATGACTTTTTAAATTATTTTTACAAAAATAATTAATAAGGAAAATTTGAAAATATTTATAAAGTAAGATTTAAAAAGTAATTTTTAATTATAAAATTTTCTATTACATTATCTTTTAAATATTTTATTATTAAAATATGTTAATTTCATTTATACATTTTCATATTTTTTCTACGATAAATCAAACTTACATAATGATAATTGTTAATTATTTTTAAAATAACGTACAATTTGGTAATCTTGTTTTTTTATGATTTAAATATAAGTTCTAATCTATAACATCCATCAAATCACTCACAAACTTGAACAAACTTTACTCTTAATCCACCCACTTTCACCTTTAATCTACATAAAGTGAACAACACAAACTTCACACTGTAATCCACTTGATGTAATCCTCTCCCTCTCCATCCAATCAACCTTGAGGGGGAAAGAGGGAAAGAAAAAAGGGATATTCTTCTGTTTTTAAGTCATCTCGGTTATGTCTTGTTTGAGGGTGATATCAAGATTACAATTATGTCTGCAATTTATTTTTCAGCTTAATTATGAAAATGATGTAAAAATATGAATTTTTAAATTATTTTTCAAAAATAATTAATAAGGAAAATTTAAAAATATTTATAAAATAAGGTGTAAAAAGTAATTTTTAATTATAAATTTGTTTATTACATTATCTTTTAAATATTTTTTTATTAAAATATGTTACTTTCATTTATACATTTGCATATTTTTTCTACGATAAATCAAACTTACATAATGGTAATTTTTAATTATTTTTAAAATAACGTACAATTTGGTAATCCTGCTTTTTTATCATTTAAATATATGTTTTAATCTATCACATCCATCAAATCACTCACAAACTTGAACAAACTTTACTCTTAATCCTCCCACTTTCACTTTTAATCTACTTAAAATGAACAACACAAACTTCACATTGTAATCCACTTGATGTCATCCTCTCCCTCTCCATCCAATCAACCTTGGGGGAGAAACACGGAAAGGAAAAAGGATATTATTTTGTTTTTAAGTCATCTCTGTGATGTCTTGGTTTAATGGTGATATCAAGATTACAATTATGTCCGCAATTTATTTTTCAGCTTAATTATGAAAATGATGTAAAAATATGACTTTTTAAATTATTTTTACAAAAATAATTAATAAGGAAAATTTGAAAATATTTATAAAGTAAGATTTAAAAAGTAATTTTTAATTATAAAATTTTCTATTACATTATCTTTTAAATATTTTATTATTAAAATATGTTAATTTCATTTATACATTTTCATATTTTTTCTACGATAAATCAAACTTACATAATGATAATTGTTAATTATTTTTAAAATAACGTACAATTTGGTAATCTTGTTTTTTTATGATTTAAATATAAGTTCTAATCTATAACATCCATCAAATCACTCACAAACTTGAACAAACTTTACTCTTAATCCACCCACTTTCACCTTTAATCTACATAAAGTGAACAACACAAACTTCACACTGTAATCCACTTGATGTAATCCTCTCCCTCTCCATCCAATCAACCTTGAGGGGGAAAGAGGGAAAGGAAAAGGGATATTCTTCTATTTTTAAGTCATCTCTGTTATGTCTTGGTTTGAGGGTCATATCAAGATTTCAATTATGTCCGCAATTTATTTTGCAGCTGAATTATGAAAATGATTTAAAATTATGACTTTTTAAATTATTTTTACCAAAATAATTAAGAAGGAAAATATGAAAATATTTATAAAATAAGGTTTAAAAAGTAAATTTTTATTATAACTTTTTTTATTACATTATCTTTTAAATAATTTCTTTATTAAAATATGTTACTTTCATTTATACATTTTCATATTTTTTCTACGATAAATCAAACTTACATAATGATAATTGTTAATTATTTTTAAAATAACGTACAATTTGGTAATCTTGTTTTTTTATGATTTAAATATAAGTTCTAATCTATCACATCCATCAAATCACTCACAAACTTGAACAAACTTTACTCTTAATCCACCCACTTTCACCTTTAATCTAAGTGAACAACACAAACTTCACACTGTAATCCACTTGATGTCATCCTCTCCCTCTCCATCCAATCAACCTTGAGGGAGAAAGAGGGAAGGGAAAAGGGATATTCTTCTATTTTTCAGTCATCTCTGTTATGTCTTGGTTCGAGGGTGATATCAAGATTACAATTATATCCGCAATTTATTTTTCAGCTTAATTATGAAAATGATGTAAAAATATGACTTTTTAAATTATTTTTACAAAAAAAATTGATAAGGAAAATTTGAAAATATTTATAAAATAAGGTTTAAAAAGTAATTTTTAATTATAAAATTTTCTATTACATTATCTTTTAAATATTTTATTATTAAAATATGATAATTTCATTTATACATTTTCATATTTTTTCTACTATAAATCAAACTTACATAATGATAATTGTTAATTATTTTTAAAATAACGTACAATTTGGTAATCTTGTTTTTTTATGATTTAAATATAAGTTCTAATCTATCACATCCATCAAATCACTCACAAACTTGAACAAACTTTACTCTTAATCCACCCACTTTCAACTTTAATCTACATAAAGTGAACAACACAAACTTCACACTGTAATCCACTTGATGTCATCCTCTCCCTCTCCATCCAATCAACCTTGAGGGAGAAAGAGGGAAGGGAAAAGGGATATTCTTCTGTTTTTCAGTCATCTCTGTTATGTCTTGGTTTGAGGGTGATATCAAGATTACAATTATATTCGCAATTTATTTTTCAGCTTAATTATGAAAATGATGTAAAAATATGACTTTTTAAATTATTTTTACAAAAATAATTGATAATGAAAATTTGAAAATATTTATAAAATAAGGTTTAAAAAGTAATTTTTAATTATAAATTTGTTTATTACATTATCTTTTAAATTTTTTTTTGTTAAAATATGTTACTTTCATTTATACATTTTCATATTTTTTCTACGATAAATCAAACTTAAATAATGATAATTTTTAATCATTTTTAAAATAAAGTACAATTTGGTAATCCTGTTTTTTTATCATTTAAATATAAGTTTTAATCTATCACATCCATCAAATAACTCACAAACTTGAACAAACTTTACACTTAATCCACCCACTTTCACCTTTAATATACTTAAAATGAACAACACAAACTTCACATTGTAATCCACTTGATGTCATCCTCTCCCTCTCCATCCAATCAACCTTGAGGGAGAAAGACGGAAAGGAAAAGGGATATTCTTTAGTTTTTAAGTCGTCTCTGTGATGTCTTGCTTTGACGGTGATATCATGATTACAATTATGTCCGCAATTTATTTTTCAGCTTAATTATGAAAATGATGTAAAAATATGACTTTTTAAATTATTTTTACAAAAATAATTAATAAGGAAAATTTGAAAATATTTATAAAGTAAGATTTAAAAAGTAATTTTTAATTATAAAATTTTCTATTACATTATCTTTTAAATATTTTATTATTAAAATATGTTAATTTCATTTATACATTTTCATATTTTTTCTACGATAAATCAAACTTACATAATGATAATTGTTAATTATTTTTAAAATAACGTACAATTTTGTAATCTTGTTTTTTTATGATTTAAATATAAGTTCTAATCTATAACATCCATCAAATCACTCACAAACTTGAACAAACTTTACTCTTAATCCACCCACTTTCACCTTTAATCTACATAAAGTGAACAACACAAACTTCACACTGTAATCCACTTCATGTAATCCTCTCCCTCTCCATCCAATCAACCTTGAGGGAGAAAGAGGGAAAGGAAAAGGGATATTCTTCTGTTTTTAAGTCATCTCTGTTATGTCTTGGTTTGAGGGTCATATCAAGATTTCAATTATGTCCGCAATTTATTTTGCAGCTGAATTATGAAAATTATTTAAAATTATGACTTTTTAAATTATTTTTTCAAAAATAATTAATAAGGAAAATATGAAAATATTTATAAAATAAGGTTTAAAAAGTAAATTTTTATTATAACTTTTTTTCTTACATTATCTTTTAAATAATTTCTTTATTAAAATATGTTACTTTCATTTATACATTTTCATATTTTTTCTACGATAAATCAAACTTACATAATGATAATTGTTAATTATTTTTAAAATAACGTACAATTTGGTAATCTTGTTTTTTTATGATTTAAATATAAGTTCTAATCTATCACATCCATCAAATCACTCACAAACTTCAACAAACTTTACTCTTAATCCACCCACTTTCACCTTTAATCTACATAAAGTGAACAACACAAACTTCACACTGTAATCCACTTGATGTCATCCTCTCCCTCTCCATCCAATCAACCTTGAGGGAGAAAGAGGGAAGGGAAAAGGGATATTCTTCTGTTTTTCAGTCATCTCTGTTATGTCTTGATTTGAGGGTGATATCAAGATTACAATTATATCCGCAATTTATTTTTCAGCTTAATTATGAAAATGATGTAAAAATATGACTTTTTAAATTATTTTTACAAAAATAATTGATAAGGAAAATTTGAAAATATTTATAAAATAAGGTTTAAAAAGTAATTTTTAATTATAAAATTTTCTATTACATTATCTTTTAAATATTTTATTATTAAAATATGTTAATTTCATTTATACATTTTCATATTTTTTCTACGATAAATCAAACTTACATAATGATAATTGTTAATTATTTTTAAAATAACGTACAATTAGGTAATCTTGTTTTTTTATGATTTAAATATAAGTTCTAATCTATCACATCCATCAAATCACTCACAAACTTGAACAAACTTTACTCTTAATCCACCCACTTTCCCCTTTAATCTACATAAAGTGAACAACACAAACTTCACACTGTAATCCACTTGATGTAATCCTCTCGCTCTCCATCCAATCAACCTTGTGGGAGAAACACGGAAAGGAAAAGGGATATTCTTCTGTTTTTAAGTCATCTCTGTTATGTCTTGGTTTGAGGGTGATATCAAGATTACAATTATGTTCGCAATTTATTTTTCAGCTTAATTATGAAAATGATGTAAAAATATGACTTTGTAAATTATTTTTATAAAAATAATTAATCACGAAAATTTGAAAATTGTTATAAAATAAAGTTTAAAAAGTAATTTTTAATTATAAAATTTTCTATTACATTATCTTTTAAATATTTTATTATTAAAATATGTTAATTTCATTTATACATTTTCATATTTTTTCTACGATAAATCAAACTTACACAATGATAATTGTTAATTATTTTTAAAATAACGTACAATTTGGTAATCTTGTTTTTTTATGATTTAAATATAAGTTCTAATCTATAACATCCATCAAATCACTCACAAACTTGAACAAACTTTACTCTTAATCCACCCACTTTCACCTTTAATCTACATAAAGTGAACAACACAAACTTCACACTGTAATCCACTTGATGTAATCCTCTCCCTCTCCATCCAATCAACCTTGAGGGAGAAAGAGGGAAAGGAAAAGGGATATTCTTCTATTTTTAAGTCATCTCTGTTATGTCTTGGTTTGAGGGTCATATCAAGATTTCAATTATGTCCGCAATTTATTTTGCAGCTGAATTATGAAAATGATTTAAAATTATGACTTTTTAAATTATTTTTACAAAAATAATTAATAAGGAAAATATGAAAATATTTATAAAATAAGGTTTAAAAAGTAAATTTTTATTATAACTTTTTTTATTACATTATCTTTTAAATAATTTCTTTATTAAAATATGTTACTTTCATTTATACATTTTCATATTTTTTCTTTGATAAATCAAACTTATATAATGATAATTTTTAATTATTTTTAAAAGAAAGTACAATTTGGTAATCTTGTTTTTTTATGATTTAAATATAAGTTTTAATGTATCACATCCATCAAATCACTCATAAACTTGAACAAACTTTACTCTTAATCCACCCACTTTCACATTTAATCGACTTAAAGTGAACAACACAAACTTCACACTGTAATCCACTTGATGTCATGATGAAGGCGTGACCACCTCCTTAGAAGCTCCCTCAAGAATGATCACTAGAAGCATGTCTAGAGGGGAGTCTTCTATTCCATCACCTTTATCTTTGTTTTGCATTACTTTTAGTTTGAATTCCCTAAGTTGGTTTCTAGTTGACTTATTTTGGTTGACTTGTTGACTTTGATCCAAAGTTGACCTTTGACCAAGATTAGATTAACTTAAACCAACATGTTAATCCTTGTTTGTCTTGTTTTGTAGGTAATTAAGAGAAAGTAGAGCATGGCTAGGTGACACTTGGTGATTGGAGCACTTGGATGAAGTGGAAGAGAGAGGAAAGCAAAAAGCATAAAGCAAAAGCAAAAGTAGACATGTACCTTGTCTCCTTTTGCCTTTGTGGTTTATGCCTTAAAAGGTCACTTGGTCTCCTTCCTCTTTTGGCCTAGAATCCTCATGGGAATGCCTCCACCAATCATCTCCCTTCACTTGGCCAAGACTCACTCTCACATTAGGTTTAGGGTTTGCTAGTTAATCCTTTTTCATGTTTTTGTATTTGCTAAAGGACCCCTATGAACTCCTATTTAAAGGGTGCTCCTAGTCTTGTAAAAGGGTTGATCATTTTGTTTCTAAACTATTGTGTTTCAACCATTAAATTTTCGTGAGCTCTCCTTCCTAGAAGTGAACTCACCTTTGCCTTATCTTGCTTGCAAGTGGCGGCACCATAACTCATCTCTAGGGTTAATTGGTTGGCTTAGATCCCCCTATAAGTGGCATGCTTCTTCCATGCTTCATCTTCTATGCTTTCCATTTTTATTGTTTCTTCTTTTATTTTGCTCTTTAGTGTTGTTATTGCCGTGTGTGTTTAAGCTTGAATCCAACTCTCTTCTTCCCTTCATGAGCTTGAGAAATGAACCTTCACATCTAGATAGCATGCTATCTTAATGTCCAGTGGAAATTTTAAAAAAACTTTCTTAAACAACTTCACCATATTCATAACTCTAAAAGGAAACAAGATAATCCTTCATCATGTCATCCTCTCCCTCTCCATCCAATCAACCTTGAGGGAGAAAGAGGGAAAGTAAAAGCGATATTCTTCTGTTTCTAAGTCATCTCTGTTATGTTTTGGTTTGAGGGTGATATCAAGATTACAATTATGTCCGCAATTTATTTTTCAGCTTAATTATGAAAATGATGTAAAAATATGACTTTTTAAAATATTTTTACAAAAATAATTAATCACGAAAATTTGAAAATTGTTGTAAAATAGTTTAAAAAGTAATTTTTAATTATAAAATTTTCTATTACATTATCATTTGAATATTTTATTATTAAAATATGTTAATTTCATTTATACATTTTCATATTATTAAAATATGTTAATTTCATTTATACATTTTCATATTTTTTAATTATTTTTAAAATAACGTACAATTTGGTAATCTTGTTTTTTTATGATTTAAATATAAGTTTTAATCTATCACATCCATCAAATCACTCACAAACTTGAACAAACTTTACACTTAATCCACCTACTTTGACCTTTAATCTACTTAAAGTGAACAACACAAACTTCACACTGTAATCCTTGTTGTCATCCTCTCCCTCTCCATCCAATCAACCTTGAGGGAGAAAGAGGGAAAGGAAAAGGGATAGTCGTTTGTTTTTAAGTCATCTCTGTGATGTCTTGATTTGAGGGTGATATCAAGATTACAATTATGTCCGCAATTTATTTTTCAGCTTAATTATGAAAATGATGTAAAAATATGACTTTTTAAATTATTTTTACAAAAATAATTAATAAGGAAAATTTGAAAATATTTATAAAATGAGATTTAAAAAGTAACTTTTAATTATAAATTTGTTTATTACATTATCTTTTAAAACTTTTTTTATTAAAATATATTACTTTCATTTATACATTTTTATATTTTTTCTTTGATAAATCAAACTTATATAACGATAATTTTTAATTATTTTTAAAATAAAGTACAATTTGGTAATCTTGTTTTTTTATGATTTAAATATAAGTTTTAATCTATCACATCCATGAAATCACTCACAAACTTGAACAAACTTTACTCTTAATCCACCCACTTTCACCTTTAATCTACTTCAAGTGAACAACACAAACTTCACACTGTAATCCACTTGATGTCATCCTCTCCCTCTCCATCCAATCAACCTTGAGGGAGAAAGAGGGAAAGGAAAAGGGATATTCTTCTGTTTTCAAGTCATCTCTGTTATGTCTTGGTTTGAGGGTGATATCAAGATTACAATTATGACCGCAATTTATTTTTCAGCTTAATTATGAAAATGATGTAAAAATATGACTTTTTAAATTATTTTTACAAAAATAATGAATCACGAAAATTTGAAAATTGTTATAAAATAGTTTAAAAAGTAATTTTTAATTACAAAATTTTCTATTACATTATATTTTAAATATTTTATTATTAAAATATGTGAATTTCATTTATAAATTTTCATATTTTTTCTACGATAAATCAAACTTACATAATGATTTTAAATTATTTTTAAAATAATGTACAATTTGGTAATCTTATTTTTTTATGATTTAAATATAAGTTCTAATCTATCACATCCATCAAATCACTCACAAACTTGAACAAACTTTACTCTTAATCCACCCACTTTCACCTTTAATCTACTTAAAGTGAACAACACAAACTTCACACTGTAATCCACTAGATGTGCTCCGCTCCCTGTCCATCCAATCAACCTTGAGGGGGAAAGAGGAAAAGTAAAAGGGATATTCTTCTGTTTTTAAGTCATCTCTATTATGTCTTGGTTTGAGGATGATATCAAGATTACAATTATGTCCGCAATTTATTTTTCAGCTTAATTATGAAAATGATGTAAAAATATGACTTTTTAAAATATTTTTACAAAAATAATTAATCACGAAAATTTGAAAATTGTTATAAAATTGTTTAAAAAGTAATTTTTAATTATAAAATTTTCTATTACATTATCATTTGAATATTTTATTATTAAAATATGTTAATTTCATTTATACATTTTCATATTTTTTTCTACGATAAATCAAACTTACATAATGGTAATTTTTAATTATTTTTAAAATAACGTACAATTTGGTAATCTTGTTTTTTTATGATTTAAATATAGGTTTTAATCTATCACATCCATCAAATCACTCACAAACTTGAACAAACTTTACTCTTAACCCACCCACTTTCACCTTTAATCTACTTAAAGTGAACAACACAAACTTCACACTGTAATCCTTGATGTCATCCTCTCCCTCTCCATCCAATCAACCTTGAGGGAGAAAGAGGGAAAGGAAAAGGGATATTATTTTGTTTTTAAGTCATCTCTGTGATGTCTTGGTTTGAGGGTGATATCAAGATTACAATTATGTCCGCAATTTATTTTTCAGCTTAATTATGAAAATGATGTAAAAATATGACTTTTTAACTTATTTTTACAAAAATATTTAATAAGGAAAATTTGAAAATATTTATAAAATGAGACTTAAAAAGTAACTTTTAATTATAAATTTGTTTATTATATTATCTTTTAAAATTTTTTTTATTAAAATATGTTACTTTCATTTATACATTTTCATATTTTTTCTTTGATAAATCAAACTTATATAATGATAATTGTTAATTATTTTTAAAATAAAGTACAATTTGGTAATCTTGTTTTTTTATGATTTAAATATAAGTTTTAATCTATCACACCCATCAAATCACTCACAAACTTGAACAAACTTTACTCTTAATCCACCCACTTTCACCTTTAATCTACTTAAAGTGAACAACACAAACTTCACACTGTAATCTACTTGATGTCATCCTCTCCCTCTCCATCCAATCATCATTGAGGGAGAATGAGGGAAAGGAAAAGGGATATTCTTCTGTTTTTAAGTCATCTCTGTTATGTCTTGGTTTGAGGGTGATATCAAGATTACAATTATGTCCTCAATTTATTTTTCATCTTAATTATGAAAATGATGTAAAAATATGACTTTTTAAATTATTTTTACAAAAATAATGAATCACGAAATTTTAAAAATTGTTATAAAATAGTTTAAAAAGTAATTTTTAATTATAAAATTTTCTATTACATTATATTTTAAATATTTTATTATTAAAATATGTTACTTTCATTTATACATTTTCATATTTTTTCTACGATAAATCAAACTTATATAATGGTAATTTTTAATTATTTTTAAAATAAAGTACAATTTGGTAATCTTGTTTTTTGTGATTTAAATATAAGTTTTAATGTATCACATCCATCAAATCACTCACAAACGTGAACAAACTTTACTCTTAATCCACCCACTTTCACATTTAATCTACTTAAAGTGAGCAACACAAACTTCACACTGTAATCCACTTGATGTCATCCTTTCCCTCTCCATCCAATCAACGTTAAGTGATGAAGGATTATCTTGTTTCTTTTAAGATTATTTAATATGGTGTGAGTTGATTAAGAAAGCTAAGTGAAATCCCCACTGGACATTAAGATAGCAAGCTATCTAGATGTGAAGGTTCCTTTCACAAAGCTCAAGAGAAGAAGATGATGGATTGATTCAAAACAAAAAGGAAATAGAAAGCACATACACCATAGAAAACCAAGAACAATTAAAGGAAGAAGAAAACATAAAATGGAAAGGAAAGAAATGGTAAAAATGTGAGAAGCACGCCACTACAAGGGTAGGCTAGAAGCCAATGGCAACCTTGAAGATGAGTGGATGTGTGCCGCCACTTGCTATGCAAGATAAGGCTTAAAAGTATTCACTCCCTAGGGAGGAAACTCTCACAAATGGTTGAGACACAAGAGTGTTTTTACTTCAAAATGTTCAACCCTTTTACATGTCTAGGAGCACCCCTTATATAGAAGAGTTTAGGGGCCTCTAAGCAAATAAAAGATACCTAAGGATGTCTCTACAAAAGCCTAACCCTAGCTTCTAGAAACTAGGTCAAATAAGGTTTCAAAAATGAGAGACAAAAGAGCCAACTATGGTGTGTGCAAGGCTAATTTCGTTCTAGCACAAAAGGAGACAAAGAATGTGTCTCATATGTCTCCAAAAAGTGGCCAAAGTGTGCTAAATTCAAAGGAGACCAAAGGTACATAGGTACACTTGCTTTATGCCTTTTTTCTTTATGCTTTATGCCTTTACTTTACTCTCTCCTCCACATCATTTATGCTCCCCAATCACCATGCGCCACCTAGCATTGCTTTCTTACTCCTAATTAACCTACAAAGCAAATAAACATAGATTAGCATGTTGGCTTAAGTCAAGTCAACTATAGTCAACAAGTCAAACCTAGTCAAAGGTCAACAAGTCAACTAAAGTTTATTCAACTAAGTCAACTTAGGGAATCAAAAATAACAAACACAATTGAAAGGGATGAAGGATTAGTGAACTTCCTTTCTAAACATGCTTAGTCTTCTTAAGCATGTGCCTTCATCCTTGGTTTGGGTCAATCCTTCATCATCCTCCCCTTCTTGGAGAGAATTTGACCACAAATTTCTTAAGCCTTTGTGGATGGAACTTGACTTCATTTGGGGGAGCGCCTCCCTTTTATGAGCTTTTGTTCCATCCTTTCTAAGGGTATTATCCCTAGCTTTGGTTAGGCCATCTTTATTTTCTAGACTACTCTTCCTCTCTTGCTTATGCTTTGGGCCTTCCTTTTTGGCTTGGGGAGAGAAGGAAGAGTGATGCACATCTTGCTTTGGAAGAATTTTTTTGTAGGGAAGTAACACCTTGGTGAAAGCTTGCCCCTTTTCTTTTTCTTCTTTATCTTTTCTTATTATATTTCTATCCTTATTAACTTCTTGAGGTGATAGAGGTAGTGAAGTGGTCTTTTTCCCATTTATGAAGAAAATGTATTGGTTGGTATGATCATCATGTAAAGTTCGTTTATCAAATTGCCAAGTTCGTTTATCAAATTGCCAAGGCCTACCTAGTAAGATATGTGTGACTTCCATGGGAACAACATCACATAACACCTCATCTTTGTAGCTTCCTATAGAGAAGTTAATTAGGACTTGTTTATTGACATCTATTTCTCCTTCTTTACTTATCCAAGCAAGCTTGTAGGGCTTAGCATGAGGAATGGTCTCTAAGCTAAGCTTTTCCACCAACCTTGTGCTAGCTACATTGGTACTACTTCCTCCATCAATAATTAGAGAGCAAACCCATTTGTTAATTTTGCATCTAGATTGAAAAATGTTTTCTCTTTGAGTTGGCTCAAGCTCACTTTGATCTTGACCTATCATGCGCCTTAATAACATAGGGTCTTTCTCAAAAATTTTAGTTTTACTAGAGGAAGAAGATTCTTTTGAAAGAGAATGGGAGATGAGTGTTCACTTTCAACATCATTAATCTTCTTTAAGATCATGGTCCTTTTGGTTGGGCAATTTAAAGCAATGTGATTATAACCCAAACATTTAAAACATTTAATGGAACTTGATCTTTGAGAAGTGGAATGGTGAATGTGATCACTTGGTGACTTACTTTTACTTAGTGGTTCTTGATGAGAGTTAGAAGGGAATTTATCATGTTTCTTTTTATCATTTCCCTTCCATGAGTGACTAAAGTAGTGGTTGGATGAGTAACTCTTCTTTGCCCTTCTTTTTCTTTTCAATTGAATTTCAATCCCAAGGGCAAGTGTGAAAACATTTTCAAGAGTGGAGTACTCATACAACTCTACTTGGTCTTTTATGTCTCTCCTAAGACCACTTACAAATCTTTTTATTTTCTCTTTGTTAGTTTCTTTTATTTCAACCCTACGCATTTGAGACTCTAATTCTTTAAAGTACTCACTCACACTCATAGGACCTTGGTGAAGCCTTTGGAGCTTCAAAAGAAGTTCCTTCCTATAGGAGGGAGGAACAAATCTAGCACGCATAAGAGTTTTAATGTCCATCCAAGAAGTCGCGGGTGACCCTTGGTCATAATTCTTACAAACTTTATGCCACCAAGTATTGGCATACTCCAAAAATCTTGAAACTACTAAATCAACTTGTGCTTGATCCTTTACATGATTTTCAATGAAAATTTGATCAACTTTAGCTTCCCAATCAAGGAAGATTTTGGGATCACTTCCACCATAGAACTTAGGAATCTTTGGAGTTTGCTTCTCTTGTGATGGGTTGCGCCTAGAATGCCCTCTTTTCCTAGGATCTCTTTCTTTCTCCTTAGCTTCAAGCCTTTGAATGTGCTCTTGGATTCTTAGGTCACTTTGCTCCTTGTCTTTTCTCAATTGTTCAAAGGCCTCCTTCCTAGACAACTCCAAATCCCGAAGCAATCTCATCAATGTATTGTTTTTGTTTGGTGTAGGTGCACTTGATGAACTTGCCATGATTCCTACAACAAAAAAACTCAAATCCGAGAAAAAATAAATGGATTAGAGGTTAGACAACATGAAAACCAAGACCAAATCTAACCCAAATTGTAACCCAAGTGTTTAGATCACTCTCCCAAAGTAACAAGGCAAGGCTAACACTCAAAATCCACCAAAGGAGTGAAGCAAACACTTTTAAAAATTTGTTCAAAACCTTTCAAATGCAAGACAAGTGATTCGGCCACAACATCCCAAGAGTTTCAAGAAAAGAAAACTACTAAGACACAACAAAGAACACCTAGTGACAAGCAAGAAAAGCACAAAAACAAGAAAGTTTAACTTGTAAGGAAATTTTGTTTTAAAGACAAAACTTGAAAAAGACAAAAGCAATGAAAAACACTTTTAAAAACTCTATGGAAAGCATTTGAACAAGCCAAGATTATACCTCAAATTATGCATTCACCAAGAAAGATCATAACCAAGTTAAAGCATGGAACTAATTTGCCAATATCACCCAAAATCCAAGTATAAAATTTGGTAGCATAACACCTAGTAAAATTGGCCAAATGGATTCACCAAGCAACACATTAGCTCTCGGCCAAACTGTTGTTGGTCATGAAAATAATTTTCTTTTCAAAACTAGGTACTTAAGATGATGAGAAGGATATTTTAGGGTGTCTTGAACACTTAGTTCCTTAAAAATTAGGTCAAAATCAATTTCAAGGAGCATGCTACAACAAAAGGCATAGATCTCATGCAATAGCTCAAATACTTAGAAACAAGAATAAGAAAACGCAAAGAAGCATATGACATATGACTCAAGCAAAAGTTAGGCACATTTAAAGACTCAAACATGACATACACAAAGACACAAACATGTAGCTATCATGCATTTAAACTCATGGATTTGAGGCTCAAAGACTAAGCATCAAAAGACATGTTACCCAACCACATTTAGGAGCAAAAGAGTCACAAAACCGAAGCCAAAATTGCCACAACATAACCTGAAAACGTTGTTTTTCGTATTCTCGGCAGCTCTGACCTTTGCTCACTCATTTGATCATAACTCTCTCCACAGAACTCCAAATGCGTTAATTCTTTTTTTGTTGGAAACTAGACTCACAGAGCTTTCTTTTGATATAAAGAACGTAATTTTTGGATCACTGAGAAGGTGCAGTTTAATCTTTTAAAATCGTGAACAGTTTCTGCCAACATTGTTTTTGTGTGCAATGGAAATGGATTTGAACCATACAAAGATAGCTACAACAAGACAAGGTTAGCACATGAAAAACACCATATTCAAGATAACCTAGGCTCTAGATACCAAATGATGAAGGATTATCTTGTTTCTTTTAAGATTATTGAATATGGTGTGAGTTGATTAAGAAAGCTAAGTGAAATCCCCACTGGACATTAAGATAGCAAGCTATCTAGATGTGAAGGTTCCTTTCACAAAGCTCAAGAGAAGAAGATGATGGATTGATTCAAAACAAAAAGGAAATGGAAAGCACATACACCATAGAAAACCAAGAACAATTAAAGGAAGAAGAAAACATAAAATGAAAAGGAAAGAAATGGTAAAAATGTGAGAAGCACGCCACTACAAGGGTAGGCTAGAAGCCAATGGCAACCTTGAAGATGAGTAGATGTGTGCCGCCACTTGCTATGCAAGATAAGGCTTAAAAGTATTCACTCCCAAGGGAGGAAACTCTCACAAATGGTTGAGACATAAGAGTGTTTTTACTTCAAAATGTTCAACCCTTTTACATGTTTAGGAGCACCCCTTATATAGAAGAGTTTAGGGGCATCTAAGCAAATAAAAGATACCTAAGGATGTCTCTACAAAAACCTAACCCTAGCTTCTAGAAACTAGGTCAAATAAGGTTTCAAAAATGAGAGACAAAAGAGCCAACTATGGTGTGTGCAAGGCTAATTTCGTTCTAGCACAAAAGGAGACAAAGAATGTGTCTCATATGTCTCCAAAAAGTGGCCAAAGTGTGCTAAATTCAAAGGAGATCAAAGGTACATAGGTACACTTGCTTTATGCCTTTTTTCTTTATGCTTTATGCCTTTACTTTACTCTCTCCTCCACATCATTTATGCTCCCCAATCACCATGCGCCACCTAGCATTGCTTTCTTACTCCTAATTAACCTACAAAGCAAATAAACATAGATTAGCATGTTGGCTTAAGTCAAGTCTATAGTCAACAAGTCAAACCTAGTCAAAGGTCAACAAGTCAACTAAAGTTTATTCAACTAAGTCAACTTAGGGAATCAAAAATAACAAACACAAATGAAAGGGATGAAGGATTAGTGAACTTCCTTTCTAAACATGCTTAGTCTTCTTAAGCATGTGCCTTCATCCTTGGTTTGGGTCAATCCTTCATCATGAAGGGAGAAAGAGGGAAAGGAAAAGGGATATTCTTTTGTTTTTAAGTCATCTTTGTTATGTCTTGGTTTGAGGGTGATATCAAGATTACAATTATGTCCGCAATTTATTTTTCATCTTAATTATGAAAATGATGTAAAAATATGACTTTTTAAATTATTTTTCCAAAATTAATTAAGAAGGAAAATTTGAAAATATTTATAAAATAAGGTTTAAAAAGTAATTTTTAATTATAAATTTTTTTATTACATTATCTTTTAAATATTTTTTTATTAAAATATGTTACTTTTATTTATATTGTAAGACCTACTTTTATTGAGTGCCATAATGTTAAGGGCTGCCACACTGTTGGGCCTAAAGGGGTGACTCATAGGGTGCCAAGGCCCCTAAAGCAGCTAAGGTCCCTCGATTACAAGTCATTCTGAAAAATCAGTGCCCTAACTCAACCATTTTCTCTCCATAGAACCTCTGCTAGGGTTTGGAGATCTATCCAAGTTCAAGTGAGCTTAACCTGCGTCTCCCGTTCACGTAAGTTAGTTCTCGAACCTAGCCTTTCTAAGTTGTTTTCGTGGTTTATGTCGGGACTCAATGTGTGAATCCAATCTCCTTTGTCGTGCCACTGTTTCAGTTCATAGATTTGTCCTTGGAGCTACTGGTTTCGATGGCTTAAGAGTCGAAGTCCAATATTAGCCCTTTTCCAGGTAAGGGAAGCTAGGTTCTTTTTCGCGTTTTTGAAATATGTGGTTTGTTTTCGTTTTTGTTTTATGCTTGAATGATTGGAACACGTTAGTTTTGGTATATTTCTAAGTTAGGGGTTCAAATATTCATGAAATTGTGATGTTTGACGTCATTTCTCGTATTCTGATGCGTCGTACAGTCGCTGGGCGAGTTCCTTGGCTTATATACGCAATTTTAGTAAAATTGACTTTCCCTACTCATTAACCGTTGGATTGAGCTCAAAATTTGACATGTGGTTCATAACATGCTAGTTTATGGTTTGACCGGTTGGATCGTCGATTAGATAACTGTAGCTTGAGAAATGTGTCACGCATTACTGCAAAGATTTTGGTTTCGTGATAATAAATTTTCCTAGGTATTTTGGTGTAAGAATTATGGTTGTGGGTTGTGCTTGATTGTATGGAATTGCAAGTACTTAAACGTTGGCACTCATTTATTTGGAATGAATACTATTTTGTGATATATGTATGTCTTGGTATGCATTTATAAAGTATGAGATGAATGAATCTGCATGAGTGATGTGATTCATGGATTGTGAATGATGAACTTGGATAAATCTTGGCATGCAATTTCATTGAAATGGTTGGTTATATATGTGGTCATGAATTCGGTATGAACAATAATGTTACATTGATGGCATGGTATTGGTATGAGGTGAAGTTCTATATCCCCGAATTGGGAAGAATGGGATAGTATGAAATCAACATGGAATATGAATGAGGATGGGTTGCAAAGGATGGCGTGAGGTGTTAAATGTATGATCAATATTATTTGTTTGTTTGGAATGTGATTGGTATGTTGTCAGTTCGTAAATCCACGAGTCTCTAGGTGAGACTTCTTGGTTGTGCTTCAATGGTCGGGACATAATTCCAAGGCCCTTGTTAGTGGGTGTCCATGGTGGTGCCCCATCTATATAACTCGGTAAGGATTGCATCCTGACACTCTAAGGAGTCAGTTAGTCTCACTTAAAGCGGACTGACTCTTGTGGTGAGAGTAGTAGGAGGCTTGAAACTCATCAAGGGTTAACCTTGTGTGTGAGGGAATTCATTCATTGTAACACTTGTAACACATAGCTCGAGGGTGAGCAGCTCAGGGGTGAGCAGAGGTATCCACCACAAGTGCAAGCATCCGCTGAATCCGACCAGGTTATATGTATCCGGATGAGTCGAGTCGAGTCTTAGTGTATTGATTTGAAGGTCATAACATGCTTGGATGATATATGTATATTGGATTGTGAAAGTATATCTGATTGCATGATGAAATCTTTTTGGCTCTAGCTTACCCTTTGCTTGTTTGATTGCCTTGTATGTTGTTTTTCTACCTTTGCGATGATCATCAATTTATTGATGGGAGCAGATGCGAGAGGTACTCGTGGTCAAAAGGGGAGAGATGATTCCACTACATAGTCTACTTGGGCTGGACTTCACATTTTATTTGGGCTTTTCTTTAGGGCTAAGGCCCATGTATTGTATTGTCCCTAAGGTTTTATTTCGAATACTGGCTATCTCTTACTCCTTTTGGGTTGTAGGCATTGTAGTGAGCTTTAGTATTTTCTCTTAAGTACCTTGGATAACTGTAAGGAGTGACCTTATACTCCCAACTTGGCCCTTTATATTATCCAGTGTAAGATTTCATTTAATTATGTTATTATTTAAATGGATGTTACATATACATTTTCATATTTTTTCTACGATAAATCAAACTTATATAATGATAATTTTTAATTATTTTTAAAATAAAGTACAATTTGGTAATCTTGTGTTTTATGATTTAAATATAAGTTCTAATCTATCACATCCATCAAATCACTCACAAACTTGAACAAACTTTACTCTTAATCCACCCACTTTCACCTTTAATCTACATAAAGGGAACAACACAAACTTCACACTGTAATCCACTTGATGTAATCCTCTCCCTCTCCATCTAATCAACCTTGAGGGAGAAAGAGGGAAAGTAAAAGGGATATTCTTCTGTTTCTAAGTCATCTCTGTTATGTCTTGGTTTGAGGGTGATATCAAGATTACAATTATGTCCGCAATTTATTTTTCAGCTTAATTATGAAAATGATGTAAAAATATGACTTTTTAAATTATTTTTACAAAAATAATTAATCACGAAAATTTGAAAATTGTTATAAAATAGTTTAAAAAGTAATTTTTAATTATAAAATTTTCTATTACATTATCTTTTAAATATTTTATTATTAAAATATGTTAATTTCATTTATACATTTTCATATTTTTTCTTTGATAAATCAAACTTATATAATGATAATTTTTAATTATTTTTAAAATAAAATACAATTTGGTAATCTTGTTTTTTATGATTTAAATATAAGTTTTAATCTATCACATCCATCAAATCACTCACAAACTTGAACAAATTTTACTCTTAATCCACCCACTTTCACCATTAATCTACTTAAACTGAACAACACAAACTTCACACTATAATCCACTTGATGTCATCCTCTCCCTCTCCATCCATTCAACCTTGAGGGAGAAAGATGGAATGTAAAAGGGAAATTCTTTTGTTTTTAAGTCATCTCTGTTATGTCTTGGTTTGAGGGTGATATCAAGATTAAAATTGTGTCTGCAATTTATATTTGAGCTTAATTATGAAAATGATGTAAAAATATGACTTTTTAAAGTATTTTTACAAAAATAATTAATCACGAAAATTTGAATATTGTTATAAAATAAAGTTTAAAAAGTAATTTATAATTATAAAATTTTCTATTATATTATATTTTAAATATTTTATTATTAAAATATGTTAATTTCATTTATACATTTTCATATTTTTTCTTTGATAAATCAAACTTATATAATGATAATTTTTAATTATTTTTAAAATAACGTACAATTTGGTAATCCTTTTTTTTTATGGTTTAAATATAAGTTCTAATCTATCACATCCATCAAATCACTCACAAACTTGAACAAACTTTACTCTTAATCCACCCACTTTCACCTTTAATCTGCTTAAAGTGAACAACACAAACTTTACACTATAATCCACTTGATGTCATCCTCTCCTTTTCCATCCAATCAACCTTGAGGGAGAAAGAGGGAAAGTAAAAGGGATATTCTTTTGTTTTTAAATCATCTCTATTATGTCTTGGTTTGAGGGTAATACCAAGATTACAATTATGTCCACAATTTATTTTTCAGCTTAATTATGAAAATGATGTAAAAACATGACTTTTCAAATTATTTTTACAAAAATAATTAATCACGAAAATTTGAAAATTGTCATAAAATAAGGTTTAAAAAGTAATTTTCAATTATAAAATTTTTTATTACCTTGTCTTTTAAATATTTTATTATTAAAATATGTTAATTTCATTTATACATTTTCATATTTTTTTCTACGATAAATCAACCTTATATCATCATAATTTTTAATTACTTTTTAAAATAAAGTAAAATTTGGTAATCTTGGTTTTTTATGATTTAAAAAATAAGTTTTAATCTATCACATCCATCAAATCAGTCACAAACTTGAAAAAACTTTACTCTTAATCCACCCACTTTCACCTTTAATCTATTTAAAGTGAACAACACAAACTTGACACAATAATCCACTTGATGTCATCCTCTCCCTCTCCATCCAATCAACCTTGAGGGAGAAAGAGGGGAAGTAAAAGGGATATTCTTCTGTTTTTATGTCATCTCTGTTATGTCTTGGTTTGAGAGTGATATCAAGATTACAATTATGTCCACAATTTATTTTTCAGCTTAATTATGAAAATGATGTAAAAGTATGACTTTTTAAATTATTTTTACAAAAATAATTAATAAGGAAAATTTGAAAATATTTACAAAATAAGGTTTAAAAAGTAATTTTTAATTATGAATTTTTTTACAACATTAACTTTTAAATATTTTTTTATTGAAATATGTGACTTTCATTTATACATTTTCATATTTTTTCTTAGATAAATCAAACTTATATAATGATAATTTTTAATTATTTTTAAAATAAAGTACAATTTGGTAATCTTGTTTTTTTACGATTTAAATATAATTTTTAATCTATCACATCTATCAAATCACTCACCAACTTGAAAACACTTTACTCTTAATTCACCCACTTTCACCTTTAATCTACTTAAAGTGAACAACACAAACTTTACACTGTAATCCACTTGATGTCATCCTCTCCCTCTCCATCCAATCAACCTTGAGGGAGAAAGAGGGAAAGTAAAAGGGATATTCTTCTGATTTTAAGTCATCTCTGTTATGTGTCTGTTTGAGGGTAATATGAAGATTACAATTATGTCCGCAATTTATTTTTCAGCTTAATTATGAAAATGATGTAAAAATATGACATTTCAAATTATTTTTACAAAAATAATTAATCACGAAAATTTGAAAATTATTATAAAATAAGGTTTAAAAAGTAATTTTTAATTATAAATTTTTTTATTACATTATCTTTTAAATATTTTATTATTAAAATATGTTAATTTCATTTATACATTTTCATATTTTTTTCTACGATAAATCAAACTTATATCATGATAATTTTTAATTACTTTTTAAAATAAAGTACAATTTGGTAATCTTGTTTTTTTATGATTTAAATATAAGTTTTAATCTATCACATCCATCAAATCACTCACAAACTTGAACAAACTTTACTCTTAATCCACCCACTTTCACCTTTAATCTACTTAAAGTGAACAACACAAACTTCACACTGTAATCCACCTTATGTCATCCTCTCCCTCTCCATCCAATCAACCTTGAGGGAGAAAGAGGGAAAGTAAAAGGATATTCTTTTGTTTTTAAGTCATTTCTGTTATGTGTATGTTTGAGGGTGATATGAAGATTAAAATTATATCCGCAATTTATTTTCCAGCTTAATTATGAAAATGATGTACAAATATGGCTTTTTAAATTATTTTTACAAAAATAATTAATAAGGAAAATTTGAAAATATTTATAAAATAAGGTTTAAAAAGTAATTTTTAATTATGATTTTTTTTACAACATTAACTTTTAAATATTTTTTTATTGAAATATGTGACTTTCATTTATACATTTTCATATTTTTTCTTAGATAAATCAAACTTATATAATGATAATTTTTAATTATTTTTAAAATAAAGTACAATTTGGTAATCTTGTTTTTTTACGATTTAAATATAATTTTTAATCTATCACATCTATCAAATCACTCACCAACTTGAAAACACTTTACTCTTAATTCACCTACTTTCACCTTTAATCCACTTAAAGTGAACTACACAAACTTCACACTATAATCCATGTGATGTCATCCTCTCCCTCTCCATCCAATCAACCTTGAGGGAGAAACAGGGAAAGTAAAAGGGATATTCTTTTGTTTTTAAGTCATTTCTGTTATGTGTCTGTTTGAGGGTGATATGAAGATTAAAATTATGTCCGCAATTTATTTTCCAGCTTAATTATGAAAATGATGTACAAATATGGCTTTTTAAATTATTTTTACAAAAATAATTAATAAGGAAAATTTGAAAATATTTATAAAATAAGGTTTAAAAAGTAATTTTTAATTATGATTTTTTTTACAACATTAACTTTTAAATATTTTTTTATTGAAATATGTGACTTTCATTTATACATTTTCATATTTTTTCTTAGATAAATCAAACTTATATAATGATAATTTTTAATTATTTTTTAAATAAAGTACAATTTGGTAATCTTGTTTTTTTACGATTTAAATATAATTTTTAATCTATCACATCTATCAAATCACTCACCAACTTGAAAACACTTTACTCTTAATTCACCTACTTTCACCTTTAATCCACTTAAAGTGAACTACACAAATTTCACACTATAATCCATGTGATGTCATTCTCTCCCTCTCCATCTAATCAACCTTGTGGGAGAGAGAGGAAGGAAGAGGGAAATTCTTCTATTTTTAAATCATGTATGTTATGTGTCTGTTTGAGGGTAATACCAAGATTACAATTATGTCCACAATTTATTTTTCAGCTTAATTATGAAAATGATGTAAAAATATGACTTTTCAAATTATTTTTACAAAAATAATTAATATGGAAAATTTGAAAATATTTATAAAATAAGGTTTAAAAAGTAATTTTTAATTATAAATTTTTTTATTACATTATCTTTTAAATATTTTATTATTAAAATATGTTAATTTCATTTATACATTTTCATATTTTTTTCTACGATAAATCAAACTTATATCATCATAATTTTTAATTACTTTTTAAAATAAAGTAAATTTGGTAATCTTGGTTTTTTATGATTTAAAAATAAGTTTTAATCTATCACATCCATCAAATCAGTCACAAACTTGAAAAAACTTTACTCTTAATCCACCCACTTTCACCTTTAATCTACTTAAAGTGAACAACACAAACATGACACAATAATCCACTTGATGTCATCCTCTCCCTCTCCATCCAATCAAACTTGAGGGAGAAAGAGCGAAAGTAAAAGGGATATTCTTCTGATTTTAAGTCATCTCTGTTATGTGTCTGTTTGAGGGTGATATGAAGATCACAATTATGTCCGCAATTTATTTTTCAGCTTAATTATGAAAATGATGTAAAAATATGACTTTTTAAATTATTTTTACAAATATAATTAATAAGGAAAATTTGAAAATATTTACAAAATAAGGTTTCAAAAGTAATTTTTAATTATAAATTTTTTTATTACATTAACTTTTAAATATTTTTTGATTAAAATATGTTACTTTCATTTACACATTTTCATATTTTTTCTTAGATAAATCAAACTTATATAATGATAATTTTTAATTATTTTTAAAATAAAGTACAATTTGGTAATCTTGTTTTTTTATGATTTAAATATAATTTTTAATTTATCACATCCATCAAATCACTCACCAACTTGAAAACACTTTACTCTTAATTCACCCACTTTCACCTTTAATCTACTTAAAGTGAACAACACAAACTTTACACTGTAATCCACCTGATGTCATCCTCTCCCTCTCCATCCAATCAACCTTGAGGGAGAAAGAGGGAAAGTAAAAGGGATATTCTTCTGATTTTAAGTCATCTCTGTTATGTGTCTGTTTGAGGGTAATATGAAGATTACAATTATGTCCGTAATTTATTTTTCAGCTTAATTATGAAAATGATGTAAAAATATGAATTTTTAAATTATTTTTACAAAAATAATTAATAAGGAAAATTGGAAAATATTTACAAAATAAGGTTCAAAAAGTAATTTTTAATTATAATTTTTTTTATTACATTAACTTTTAAATATTTTTTTATTAAAATATGTTACTTTCATTTATACATTTTCATATTTTTTCTTAGATAAATAAAACTTATATAATGATAATTTTTAATAATTTTTAAAATAAAGTACAATTTGGTAATCTTATTTTTTTCTGATTTAAATATAATTTTTAATCTATCACATCCAACAAATTACTCACAAACTTGAAAAAACTTTACTCTTAATTCACCCACTTTCATTATTAATCTACTTAAAGTGAACAACACAAACTTTACACTGTAATCCACTTGATGTCCTCCTCTCCCTCTCCATCCAATCAACCTTGCGGGAGAAAGAGGGAAAGTAAAAGGATATTCTTCTGATTTTAAGTCATCTCTGTTATGTGTCTGTTTGAGGGTAATATGAAGATTACAATTATGTCCGTAATTTATTTTTCAGCTTAATTATGAAAATGATGTAAAAATATGAATTTTTAAATTATTTTTACAAAAATAATTAATAAGGAAAATTGGAAAATATTTACAAAATAAGGTTTAAAAAGTAATTTTTAATTATAAGTTTTTTTATTACATTAACTTTTAAATATTTTTTTATTAAAATATGTTACTTTCATTTATACATTTTCATATTTTTTCTTAGATAAATAAAACTTATATAATGATAATTTTTAATTATTTTTAAAATAAAGTACAATTTGGTAATCTTGTTTTTTTATGATTTAAATATAATTTTTAATCTATCACATCCAACTAATTACTCACAAACTTGAAAAAACTTTACTCTTAATTTACCCACTTTCACCTTTAATCTACTTAAAGTGAACAACACAAACTTCACACTGTAATCCACCTGATGTCATCCTCTCCCTCTCCATCCAATCAACCTTGAGGGAGAAAGAGGGAAAGTAAAAGGGATATTCTTTTGTTTTTAAGTCATTTCTGTTATGTGTCTGTTTGATGGTGATATGAAGATTACAATTATGTCCGTAATTTATTTTCCAGCTTAATTATGAAAATGATGTACAAATATGGCTTTTTAAATTATTTTTACAAAAATAATTAATAAGGAAAATTTGAAAATATTTATAAAATAAGGTTTAAAAAGTAATTTTTAATTATGAATTTTTTTACAACATTAACTTTTAAATATTTTTTTATTGAAATATGTGACTTTCATTTATACATTTTCATATTTTTTCTTAGATAAATCAAACTTATATAATGATAATTTTTAATTATTTTTAAAATAAAGTACAATTTGGTAATCTTGTTTTTTTACGATTTAAATATAATTTGAAATCTATCACATCTATCAAATCACTCACAAACTTGAAAAAACTTTACTCTTAATTCACCCACTTTCACCTTTAATCTACTTAAAGTGAACAACACAAACTTTACACTGTAATCCACTTGATGTCATCCTCTCCCTCTCCATCCAATCAACCTTGAGGGAGAAAGAGGGAAAGTAAAAGGGATATTCTTCTGATTTTAAGTCATCTCTGTTATGTGTCTGTTTGAGGGTAATATGAAGATTACAATTATGTCCGCAATTTATTTTTCAGCTTAATTATGAAAATGATGTAAAAATATGACTTTTCAAATTATTTTTACAAAAATAATTAATCACGAAAATTTGAAAATTATTATAAAATAAGGTTTAAAAAGTAATTTTTAATTATAAATTTTTTTATTACATTATCTTTTAAATATTTTATTATTAAAATATGTTAATTTCATTTATACATTTTCATATTTTTTCTTAGATAAATCAAACTTATATAATGATAATTTTTAATTATTTTTAAAATAAAGTACAATTTGGTAATCTTGTTTTTTTATGATTTAAATATAATTTTTAATCCATCACATCCAACAAATTACTCACAAACTTGAAAAAACTTTACTCTTAATTCACCCACTTTCACTATTAATCTACATAAAGTGAACAACACAAACTTTACACTGTAATCCACTTGATGTCCTCCTCTCCCTCTCTATCCAATCAACCTTGAGGGAGAAAGAGGGAAAGTAAAAGGATATTCTTCTGATTTTAAGTCATCTCTGTTATGTGTCTGTTTGAGGGTAATATGAAGATTACAATTATGTCCGTAATTTGTTTTTCAGCTTAATTATGAAAATGAAGTAAAAATATGAATTTTTAAATTATTTTTACAAAAATAATTAATAAGGAAAATTGGAAAATATTTACAAAATAAGGTTTAAAAAGTAATTTTTAATTATAAGTTTTTTTATTATATTAACTTTTAAATATTTTTTTATTAAAATATGTTACTTTCATTTATACATTTTCATATTTTTTCTTAGATAAATAAAACTTATATAATGATAATTTTTAATTATTTTTAAAATAAAGTACAATTTGGTAATCTTGTTTTTTTATGATTTAAATATAATTTTTAATCTATCACATCCATCAAATCACTCACAAACTTGAACAAACTTTACTCTTAATACACCCAGTTTAACCTTTAATCCACTTAAAGTGAACAACACAAACTTCACACTGTAATTCACTTGATGTCATTCTATCCCTCTCCATCAAATCAACCTTGTGGGAGAGGGGGGAAGGAAGAGAGAAATTCTTCTATTTTTAAATCATGTCTGTTATGGCTTGATTTGAGGTTGATATCAAGATTACAATTATGTCCACAATTTATTTTTCAGCTTAATTATGAAAATGATGTAAAAATATGAATTTTTAAATTATTTTTACAAAAATAATTAATAAGGAAAATTGGAAAATATTTACAAAATAAGGTTTAAAAAGTAATTTTTAATTATAAGTTTTTTAATTATATTAACTTTTAAATATTTTTTTATTAAAATATGTTACTTTCATTTATACATTTTCATATTTTTTCTTAGATAAATAAAACTTATATAATGATAATTTTTAATTATTTTTAAAATAAAGTACAATTTGGTAATCTTGTTTTTTTATGATTTAAATATAATTTTTAATCTATCACATCCATCAAATCACTCACAAACTTGAACAAACTTTACTCTTAATACACCCAGTTTAACCTTTAATCCACTTAAAGTGAACAACACAAACTTTACACTGTAATTCACTTGATGTCATTCTCTCCCTCTCCATCAAATCAACCTTGTGGGAGAGAGGGGAAGGAAGAGAGAAATTCTTCTATTTTTAAATCATGTCTGTTATGGCTTGGTTTGAGGTTGATATCAAGATTACAATTATGTCCATAATTTATTTTTAAGCTTAATTATGAAAATGATGTAAAAATATGAATTTTTAAATTATTTTTACAAAAATAATTAATAAGGAAAATTGGAAATTGTTATAAAATAAGGTTTAAAAAGTAATTTTTAATTATAAATTTTTTTATTACATTATCTTTTAAATATTTTATTATTAAAATATGTTAATTTCATTTGTACATTTTCATATTTTTTTCAACGATAAATCAAACTTATATCATGATAATTTTTAATTATATTTTAAAATAAAGTAAAATTTGGTAATCCTGGTTTTTTATGATTTAAATATAAGTTTTAATCTATCACATCCATCAAATCACTCACAAACTTGAAAAAACTTTTCTCTTAATCCACCCACTTTCACCTTTAATATACTTAAAGTGAACAACACAAACTTCACACTGTAATCCACTTGATGTCATCCTCTCCCTCTCCATCCAATCAACCTTAAGGGAGAAAGAGGGAAAGTAAAAGGGATATTCTTCTGTTTTTAAGTCATCTCTGTTATGTGTCTGTTTGAGGGTGATATCAAGATTATAATTATGTCCACAATTTATTTTTCAGCTTAATTATGAAAATGATGTAAAAATATGACTTTTTAAATTATTTTTTACAAAAATAATTAATAAGGAAAATTTGAAAATATTTATAAAATAAGGTTTAAAAAGTAATTTTTAATTATAAATTTTTTTATTACATTAACTTTTAATTTTTTTTATTAAAATATGTTACTTTCATTTATACATTTTCATATTTTTTTCTTAGATAAATCAAACTTATATAATGATAATTTTTAATTATTTTTAAAATAAAGTACAATTTGGTAATTTTTTTTTATGATTTAAATATAATTTTTAATCTATCACATCCATCAAATCAGTCACAAACTTGAACAAACTTTACTCCTCATCCACCCCGTTTCACCTTTAATCCACTTAAAGTGAACAACACAAACTTCACACTATAATCCACTTGATGTCATTCTCTCCCTCTCCATCTGATCAACCTTGTGGGAGAGAGGGGAAGGAAGAGGAAAGTCTTCTATTTTAAATCATGTCTGTTATGTCTTGGTTTGAGGGTGATATCAAGATTACCATTATGTCCACAATTTATTCTTCAGGTTAATTATGAAAATGATGTAAAAATATGACTTTTCAAATTACTTTTCAAAAATAATTAATCACGATAATTGGAAAACTGTTATAAAATAAGGTTTAAAAAGTAATTTTTAATTATAAATTTTTTTATTACATTATCTTTTGATAAAGGATTGATCCCTACCAAGGATGATGGCCCATGGCACATGCTTAGAAGAAAGGGAGTTCCTTGATCCCTTCCTTTGCTTTTATTTTCTTTAGTTTAAAATTCCATTAAGTTGGCTTGGTTGACTATTTTTAAGTTGACTTGTTGACCTTGACTTTGGGTTGACTTGTTGACTTAAAAGATTAGCTTAACCTTAAACCAACATGCTAATAAATTTCTTAATTTGCTTTTGTAGGAATAAGAAAGGAGGAGGACCACATAGGAGACACTTGGCGTCCTAAGGAAGAGAGAGAAGGAATAAGACTTTCTAGAAGCATCTAGAAAGGGGAGGCCCACATGCCTTGGACACCAAGTCTTCTAGAATGTTCTAGAACCTTCCTTTGGGAGCCTTGGCCATGAAGACTTGCCACCTTGATGGCTTGGACGAAAATTCACCCATGTGCACCCTAGGATGACCTACTTTCTAGAACATGCTAGGTTTCTTTTGTAATCCTTTAACTTAGTTGTTTTGCTAAGGGGCCCCTAGACTTGTCTATTTAAGGGGACCTCTAACACTTGTACAAGGGTTGAACATTTTGGAGAAATTATACACTTTGTGTTTCAACCTTTTGTGAGAGCATTCCTCCTTAGGGAGTGGAGTTCTTTCAAGCCTTATCTTGCCTTGGCAAGTGGCGGCATACACCACTCATCTTCAAGGTTGCCATGGCTTCTTCTAGCCTAGCCTTGTAGTGGCGTGAATCCTCCATTCCTCCCATTTCCCTTGCTTTTCATTTTATGTTTCTTTACTCTTCTTGGTTTATATTGTTTCTATTATATGTTTTTCCTTTTGATTTCTTACTCCCCATCAATCCATTCTCCTCCTCTCTAGAACCTTGGAAAGGAACCTTCACATCTAGATAGCTTGCTATCTTAATGTCCAGTGGGGATTTCCTTGGTTTTCTTAATCAACTCACACCATATTCAATAATCTTAAAAAGGAACAAGATAATCCTTCAACATTTGGTATCTAGAGCTTTGGTTGTCCTTGAATATGGTGTTTTCATGTTCTAACCTTGTCTTGTGTAGCTATCTTTGAATGGTCCACATAAAAACAATGCTGGCAGAAACTGTTCACGATTTTAAAAGATTAAACTGCACCTGCTCAGTGGTCCAAAATTTACGTTCTTGATGTCCAAAGAAAGCTCTGTTAGTCTAGTTTTTAACAAAAAAAGAACCAATGCATTTGGAGTTCTGTGGAGAGAGTTATGATTGAAATAGTGAGCAAAGGTCAGAGCTGCCGAGATCACCGCGAATCAACGTTTTTCAGGTTATGTTGGGCAGTTTTGGCTACTGTTTTTGTTACTCTTCTTACTCCTAAATGTTGTTGGATAACATGTCTTTGTGTGCTTAATCATTGACCTTCATTTCCAAAAGTTTAAATGCATGATAGCTACATGTTTGAGTCTTTAAATGTGCCTAACTTTTGCTTGAGTCATATGTCATATGTTAGCTTGAAGTTTTCTTGTTCTTGTTATTCTAAGTATTTGAATATTGCATTCACCTTATGTCTTGTTTGATGTATGCTCCTTGAACTTGATTTTTGGCCTAAAAATTTGGGAACTAAGTGTCCAAGCCACCCAAAACACCTTTCTCATCATTTTTTGAAACTAGTTTTTGAAAGAAGAAAAATTTTGGTACACTTTTACAATCTTACTAAGAGCAAGATGGCTCTTTGATGAACCAAAATTGTGTTTCCACTAAGTGTTATGGTACTAGTTTTCATATTTGGGTGTTGGGTGATATTGGCTAATTAGTTTCATGCTTAAAACTTGGTTATGATCTTTCTTGGTGTATGCACGATTTGAGACTTGGTGATGCATAGTTCAAGTATTTTTCCAATAGAGTCTTTTCATGTGCTTTTCTTGCTTGTTTTGATTTAAAGTTTTGTCACCTTGATATCCTTTCCTTAGAGTTTAGCTTTCTTGGCTTTAAGTACTTTTATTGCTTGTCTTTAGGTTCTTTGTTTTGTCTTAGTAGTTTTCTTCCTTTGCTTTCTTTTGAGTGTAGTGGCCAAGCCACTTGAACTTGTCTTGAAAAGGTTTCCAAAAACTTTGAAAGCATTTCACTCCTTGGAGGAGCTTTGAGTGTAGCCTTGCCTTGTTACTTTGGGAGAGTGATGTAAACACTTGGGTCACATTTTGGGTTGGAATTGGTCTCGGTTTTCATGTTGTCTAACCCCTAATTCATTTATTTTGTCTCGGATTTGAGTGTTTTTGTTGTAGGAATCATGGCAAGTTCATCAAATGCACCTACACCAAACAAAAACAATACATTGATGAGATTGCTTCGGGATTTGGAGTTGTCTAGGAAGGAGGCCTTTGAACAATTGAGAAAAGACAAGGAGCAAAGTGACCTAAGAATCCAAGAGCACATTCAAAGGCTTGAAGCTAAAGAGCAAGAAAGAGGGGCTAGGAAAAGAGGGCATTTTAGGCGCAACCCATCACAAGAGAAGCAAACTCCAAAGATTCCTAAGTTCTATGGAGGAAGTGATCCCAAAATCTTCCTTGATTGGGAAGCTAAAGTTGATCAAATTTTCAATGAAAATCATGTAAAGGATCAAACACAAGTTGATCTAGTAGTGTTAGGATTTTTTGAGTATGCCAAAACTTGGTGGCATAAAGTTTGTAAAAATTATGACCAAGGGCCACCCGCGGCTTCTTGGATGGACATTAAAACTCTTATGCGCGCTAGATTTGTTCCTCCCTCCTATAGGAAGGAACTTCTTTTGAAGCTCCAAAGGCTTCACCAAGGTCCTATGTGTGTGAGTGAGTACTTTAAAGAATTAGAGTCTCAAATGTTTAGGGTTGGAATAAGAGAAACTAACAAAGAAAAAATGAAAAGGTTTGTGATTGGTCTTAGGAGAGACATACAAGATCAAGTAGAGTTGTATGAGTACTCCACTCTTCAAAATGTTTTCACACTTGCTCTTAGGATTGAAACTCATTTGAAAAGAAAGAATAGGGCAAGGAAGAGTTACTCACCCAACCACTACTATAGTCACTCATGGAAGGGAAAAGCTAAAGAGAAACATGATAAATTTCCTTCTAAGTCTCACCAAGTACCATCAAGTAAAAATAAGTTACCAAGTGGTCACACTCACCATTCCACTTCTCAAAGATCAAGTTCCATTAAATGTTTTAAATGTTTGGGGTATAAACACATTGCTTTGAATTGCCCAATGAAGAGGACAATGATCTTAAGGAAGAGTGATGATGAGAGTGAACATTTTTCTTCCCCTTCCCCCCAAAATACTTCTTCCCACACTTCTTCTTCAATTGAAAGGACTAAACCCTTTGAAAGTGGATTGTTAATGGTAAGGCGCCAACTAGGGCAAGTTCCCAAAGAACTTGATCCTTCTCAAAGACAAAACCTTTTTCATGGAGGGTGCCTTATCAATGACAAGATATGTCACTTCATCATAGATAGTGGAAGTTGTGTAAATATGGCTAGCCCAAGGGTGGTGGACAAGTTTGGCTTGAAAACCATTCCTCATGTCAAACCCTACAACCTATCATGGCTTAAGGAAGAAGAAATAAAAGTAACTAAACAAGTCCTCATTAACTTTTCAATTGGCAACTTTAAGGATGAGGTATTATGTGACATTGTGCCTATGGAAGCCAACCATATTTTGCTAGGTAGGCCATGGCAATTTGATAGAAAAGTTGTTTATGATGGCCATGCAAACACTTATGTTTTTTCCTCCCTAGGAAAGAAGTTCACAATCCTACCTCTCCCACCTCCACAAGAAAATGAGGACAAAAATAAAATAAAAGATGAAAAAGAAAAAGAAAAGGAGCAAGCTTTCACCAAGGAGTTACTTGCCTACAAAAAGAGTTTTTCAAAGCAAGAGGTGCAACACCACTCTTCATTTTCTTCCCAAACAAAGAGAGATGAACAAAAACAAAAGCAAGAAAAGGAGAGTGGCATTAAAAAGAAAGAGGGCACCTCCAAGACTAGGGATCAAATCATTAAAGATGAAGAAAGTTCTCATCAACTCAAGTCAAGCTCCATCAACAAAGACTTCAAGAATTTGAGGTCAAATTCTCTCCAACAACGGGAGAATGATAAAGGATTGATCCCTACCAAGGATGATGGCCCATGGCACATGCTTAGAAGAAAGGGAGTTCCTTGATCCCTTCCTTTGCTTTTATTTTCTTTAGTTTAAAATTCCATTAAGTTGGCTTGGTTGACTATTTTTAAGTTGACTTGTTGACCTTGACTTTGGGTTGACTTGTTGACTTAAAAGATTAGCTTAACCTTAAACCAACATGCTAATAAATTTCTTAATTTGCTTTTGTAGGAATAAGAAAGGAGGAGGACCACATAGGAGACACTTGGCGTCCTAAGGAAGAGAGAGAAGGAATAAGACTTTCTAGAAGCATCTAGAAAGGGGAGGCCCACATGCCTTGGACACCAAGTCTTCTAGAATGTTCTAGAACCTTCCTTTGGGAGCCTTGGCCATGAAGACTTGCCACCTTGATGGCTTGGACGAAAATTCACCCATGTGCACCCTAGGATGACCTACTTTCTAGAACATGCTAGGTTTCTTTTGTAATCCTTTAACTTAGTTGTTTTGCTAAGGGGCCCCTAGACTTGTCTATTTAAGGGGACCTCTAACACTTGTACAAGGGTTGAACATTTTGGAGAAATTATACACTTTGTGTTTCAACCTTTTGTGAGAGCATTCCTCCTTAGGGAGTGGAGTTCTTTCAAGCCTTATCTTGCCTTGGCAAGTGGCGGCATACACCACTCATCTTCAAGGTTGCCATGGCTTCTTCTAGCCTAGCCTTGTAGTGGCGTGAATCCTCCATTCCTCCCATTTCCCTTGCTTTTCATTTTATGTTTCTTTACTCTTCTTGGTTTATATTGTTTCTATTATATGTTTTTCCTTTTGATTTCTTACTCCCCATCAATCCATTCTCCTCCTCTCTAGAACCTTGGAAAGGAACCTTCACATCTAGATAGCTTGCTATCTTAATGTCCAGTGGGGATTTCCTTGGTTTTCTTAATCAACTCACACCATATTCAATAATCTTAAAAAGGAACAAGATAATCCTTCATCATTTGGTAATCTTGGTTTTTTATGATTTAAATATAAGTTTTAATCTATCACATCCATCAAATCACTCATAAACTTGAAAAAACTTTACTCTTAATCCACCTACTTTCACCTTTAACCTAATTAAAGTGAACAACACAAACTTTACACTGTAATCCACTTGATGTCCTCCTCTCCCTCTCCATCCAATCAACCTTGAGGGAGAAAGAGGGAAAGTAAAAGGATATTCTTCTGATTTTAAGTCATCTCTGTTATGTGTCTGTTTGAGGATAATATGAAGATTACAATTATGTCCGTAATTTATTTTTCAGCTTAATTATGAAAATGATGTAAAAATATGAATTTTTAAATTATTTTTACAAAAATAATTAATAAGGAAAATTGGAAAATATTTACAAAATAAGGTTTAAAAAGTAATTTTTAATTATAAGTTTTTTTATTATATTAACTTTTAAATATTTTTTTATTAAAATATGTTACTTTCATTTATACATTTTCATATTTTTTCTTAGATAAATAAAACTTATATAATGATAATTTTTAATTATTTTTAAAATAAAGTACAATTTGGTAATTTTTTTTTTATGATTTAAATATAATTTTTAATCTATCACATCCATCAAATCAGTCACAAACTTGAACAAACTTTACTCCTCATCCACCCCGTTTCACCTTTAATCCACTTAAAGTGAACAACACAAACTTCACACGATAATCCACTTGATGTCATTCTCTCCCTCTCCCTCTGATCAACCTTGTGGGAGAGAGGGGAAGGAAGAGGAAAGTCTTCTATTTTAAATCATGTCTGTTATGTCTTGGTTTGAGGGTGATATCAAGATTACAATTATGTCCACAACTTATTTTTCAGCTTAATTATGAAAATGATATAAAAATATGACTTTTCAAATTATTTTTACAAAAATTATTAATCACGAAAATTTGAAAATTGTTATAAAATAAGGTTTAAAAAGTAATTTTTAATTATAAAATTTTTTATTACATTATCTTTTAAATATTTTATTATTAAAATATGTTAATTTCATTTATAGATTTTCATATTTTTTTCTACGATAAATCAAACTTATATCATGATAATTTTTAATTACTTTTTAAAATAAAGTACAATTTGGTAATCTTATTTTTTTATGATTTAAATATAAGTTTTAATCTATCACATCCATCAAATCACTCACAAACTTGAAAAAATTTTACTCTTAATTCACCCACTTTCACCTTTAATCTACTTAAAGTGAACAACACAAACTTTACACTGTAATCCACTTGATGTCATCCTCTCCCTCTCCATCAAATCAACCTTGTGGGAGAGAGAGAGGAAGGAAGAGAGAAATTCTTCTATTTCTAAATCATGTCTGTTATGTCTTGGTTTGAGGTTAATATCAAGATTACCATTATGTCCACAATTTATTCTTCAGGTTAATTATGAAAATGATGTAAAAATATGACTTTTCAAATTATTTTTACAAAAATAATTAATCATGAAAATTGGAAAATTGTTATAAAATAAGGTTTAAAAAGTAATTTTTAATTATAAATTTTTTTATTACATTATCTTTTAAATATTTTATTATTAAAATATGTTAATTTCATTTATACATTTTCATATTTTTTTCTACGATAAATCAAACTTATATCATCATAATTTTTAATTACTTTTTAAAATAAAGTAAATTTGGTAATCTTGGTTTTTTATGATTTAAAAATAAGTTTTAATCTATCACATCCATTAAATCAGTCACAAACTTGAAAAAAACTTTACTCTTAATCCACCCACTTTCACCTTTAATCTACTTAAAGTGAACAACACAAACTTGACACAATAATCCACTTGATGTCATCCTCTCCCTCTCCATCCAATCAACCTTGAGGGAGAAAGAGCGAAAGTAAAAGGGATATTCTTCTGATTTTAAGTCATCTCTGTTATGTGTCTGTTTGAGGGTGATATGAAGATCACAATTATGTCCGCAATTTATTTTTCAGCTTAATTATGAAAATGATGTAAAAACATGACTTTTCAAATTATTTTTACAAAAATAATTAATATGGAAAATTTGAAAATATTTATAAAATAAGGTTTAAAAAGTAATTTTTAATTATAAAATTTTTTATTACATTATCTTTTAAATATTTTATTATTAAAATATGTTAATTTCATTTATACATTTTAATATTTTTTTCTACGATAAATCAAACTTATATCATGATAATTTTTAATTACTTTTTAAAATAAAGTACAATTTGGTAATCTTGTTTTTTTATGATTTAAATATAAGTTTTAATCTATCACATCCATGAAATCACTCACAAACTTGAAAAAATTTTACTCTTAATTCACCCACTTTCACCTTTAATCTACTTAAAGTGAACAACACAAACTTTACACTGTAATCCACTTGATGTCATCCTCTCCCTCTCCATCAAATCAACCTTGTGGGAGAGAGAGGGGAAGGAAGAGAGAAATTCTTCTATTTCTAAATCATGTCTGTTATGTCTTGGTTTGAGGGTGATATAAAGATTACCATTATGTCCACAATTTATTCTTCAGGTTAATTATGAAAATGATGTAAAAATATGACTTTTCAAATTAGTTTTACAAAAATAATTAATCATGAAAATTGGAAAATTGTTATAAAATAAGGTTTAAAAAGTAATTTTTAATTATAAATTTTTTTATTACATTATCTTTTAAATATTTTATTATTAAAATATGTTAATTTCATTTATACATTTTCATATTTTTTTCTACGATAAATCAAACTTATATCATCATAATTTTTAATTACTTTTTAAAATAAAGTAAATTTGGTAATCTTGGTTTTTTATGATTTAAAAATAAGTTTTAATCTATCACATCCATTAAATCAGTCACAAACTTGAAAAAAACTTTACTGTTAATCCACCCACTTTCACCTTTAATCTACTTAAAGTGAACAACACAAACTTGACACAATAATCCACTTGATGTCATCCTCTCCCTCTCCATCCAATCAACCTCAAACTTGAGGGAGAAAGAGGGAAAGTAAAAGGGATATTCTTTTTTTTTAAGTCATTTCTGTTATGTGTCTGTTTGAGGGTGATATGAAGATTACAATTATGTCCGTAATTTATTTTCCAGCTTAATTATGAAAATGATGTAAAAATATGAATTTTTAAATTATTTTTACAAAAATAATTAATAAGGAAAATTGGAAAATATTTACAATATAAGGTTTACAAAGTAATTTTTAATTATAATTTTTTTTATTACATTAACTTTTAAATATTTTTTTATTAAAATATGTTACTTTCGTTTATTTAAATAATTTTTAATCTATCACATCCATTAAATCACTCACAAACTTGAACAAACTTTACTCTTAATTCACCCACTTTCACCTTTAATCTACTTAAAGTGAACAACACAAACTTTACACTGTAATCCACCTGATGTCATCCTCTCCCTGTCCATCCAATCATCCTTGAGGGAGAAAGAGGGAAAGTAAAAGGGATATTCTTCTGATTTTAAGTCATCTCTGTTATGTGTCTGTTTGAGGGTAATATGAAGATTACAATTATGTCCGTAATTTATTTTTCAGCTTAATTATGAAAATCATGTGAAAATATGAATTTTTAAATTATTTTTACAAAAATAATTAATAAGGAAAATTGGAAAATATTTACAAAATAATGTTCAAAAAGTAATTTTCAATTATAATTTCTTTATTACATTAACTTTTAAATATTTTTTTATTAAAATATGTTACTTTCATTTATACATTTTCATATTTTTTCTTAGATAAATAAAACTTATATAATGATAATTTTTAATTATTTTTAAAATAAAGTACAATTTGGTAATCTTGTTTTTTTATGATTTAAATATAATTTTTAATCCATCACATCCAACAAATTACTCACAAACTTGAAAAAACTTTACTCTTAATTCACCCACTTTCACTATTAATCTACATAAAGTGAACAACACAAACTTTACACTGTAATCCACTTGATGTCATCCTCTCCCTCTCCATCAAATCAACCTTGTGGGAGAGAGAGGGGAAGAAAGAGAGAAATTCTTCTATTTCTAAATCATGTCTGTTATGTCTTGGTTTGAGGTTAATATCAAGATTACCATTATGTCCACAATTTATTCTTCAGGTTAATTATGAAAATGATGTAAAAATATGACTATTCAAATTATTTTTACAAAAATAATTAATCACGAAAATTGGAAAATTGTTATAAAATAAGGTTTAAAAAGTAATTTTTAATTATAAATTTTTTTATTACATTATCTTTTAAATATTTTATTATTAAAATATGTTAATTTCATTTATACATTTTCATATTTTTTTCTACGATAAATCAAACTTATATCATGATAATTTTTAATTACTTTTTAAAATAAAGTAAAATTTGGTAATCTTGGTTTTTTATGATTTAAATATAAGTTTTAATCTATCACATCCATCAAATCACTCATAAACTTGAAAAAACTTTACTCTTAATCCACCTACTTTCACCTTTAACCTACTTAAAGTGAACAACACAAACTTCACACTGTAATCGACTTGATGTCATCCTCTCCCTCTCCATCCAATCAACCTTGAGGGAGAAAGAGGGAAAGTAAAAGGGATATTCTTCTGTTTTTAAGTCATCTATGTTATGTGTCTGTTTCAGGGTGATATCAAGATTACAATTATGTCCACAATTTATTTTTCAGCTTAATTATGAAAATGATGTAAAAATATGACTTCTGAAATTATTTTTACAAAAATAATTAATTAGGAAAATTTTAAAATATTTATAAAATAAGGTTTAAAAAGTAATTTTTAATTATAAATTTTTTTATTACATTTACTTTTAAATATTTTTTTATTAAAATATGTTACTTTTATTTATACATTTTCATATTTTTTTCTTAGATAAATCAAACTTATATAATGATAATTTTTAATTATTTTTAAAATAAAGTACAATTTGGTAATCTTTTTTTTTTATGATTTAAATATAATTTTTAATCTATCACATCCATCAAATCAATCACAAACTTGAACAAACTTTACTCCTAATCCACCCAGTTTCACCTTTAATCCACTTAAAGTGAACAACACAAACTTCACACTATAATCCACTTGATGTCCTTCTCTCCCTCCCCCCATCTGATCAACCTTGTGGGAGAGAGGGGAAGGAAGAGGAAAGTCTTCTATTTTTAGATCATGTCTGTTATGTCTTGGTTTGATGGTGATATCAAGATTACAATTATGTCCACAATTTATTTTTCAGCTTAATTATGAAAATGATGTAAAAACAGGACTTTTCAAATTATTTTTACAAAAATAATTAATATGGAAAATTTGAAAATATTTATAAAATAAGGTTTAAAAAGTAATTTTTAATTATAAAATTTTTTATTACATTATCTTTTAAATATTTTATTATTAAAATATGTTAATTTCATTTATACATTTTAATATTTTTTTCTACGATAAATCAAACTTATATCATGATAATTTTTAATTACTTTTTAAAATAAAGTACAATTTGGTAATCTTGTTTTTTTATAATTTAAATATAAGTTTTAATCTATCACATCCATCAAATCACTCACAAACTTGAAAAAATTTTACTCTTAATTCACCCACTTTCACCTTTAATCTACTTAAAGTGAACAACACAAACTTCACACTGTAATCCACCTGTTGTCATCCTCTCCCTCTCCATCCAATCAACCTTGAGGGAGAAAGAGCGAAAGTAAAAGGGATATTCTTCTGATTTTAAGTCATCTCTGTTATATGTCTGTTTGAGGGTGATATGAAGATCACAATTATGTCCGCAATTTATTTTTCAGCTTAATTATGAAAATGATGTAAAAATATGACTTTTTAAATTATTTTTACAAATATAATTAATAAGGAAAATTTGAAAATATTTACAAAATAAGGTTTCAAAAGTAATTTTTAATTATAAATTTTTTTATTACATTAACTTTTAAATATTTTTTGATTAAAATATGTTACTTTCATTTATACATTTTCATATTTTTTCTTAGATAAATCAAACTTATATACTGATAATTTTTAATTATTTTTAAAATAAAGTACAATTTGGTAATCTTGTTTTTTTATGATTTAAATATAATTTTTAATCTATCACATCCATCAATTCACTCACAAACTTGAACAAACTTTACTCTTAATCCACCCAGTTTCACCTTTAATCCACTTAAAGTGAACAACACAAACTTCACACTGTAATCCACTTGATGTCATCTTCTCCCTTTCCATCTAATCAACCTTGAGGGAGAGAGAGGGGAAGGAAGAGGGAAATTCTTCTATTTTTAAATTGTGTCTGTTATTGATGAAGGCGTGACCACCTCCGTAGAAGCTCCCTCAAGAAGGATCACTAGAAGCATGTCTAGAGGGGAGTGTTCTATTCCGTCACCTTTATCTTTGTTTTGCATTACTTTAGTTTGAATTCCCTAAGTTGGTTTCTAGTTGACTTATTTTGGTTGACTTGTTGACTTTGATCCAAAGTTGACCTTTGACCAAGATTAGATTAACTTAAACAAACATGCTAATCCTTGTTTGTCTTGTTTTGTAGGTAATTAAGAGAAAGTAGAGCATGGCTAGGTGGCACTTGGTGATTGGAGCACTTGGATGAAGTGGAAGAGAGAGGAAAGCAAAAAGCATAAAGCAAAACCAAAAGTAGACATGTACCTTGTCTCCTTTTGCCTTTATGGTTTATGCCTTAGAAGGTCACTTGGTCTCCTTCCTCTTTTGGCCTAGAATCCTCATGGGAATGCCTCTACCAATCATCTCCCTTCACTTGGCCAAGACTCACTCTCACATTAGGTTTAGGGTTTGCTAGTTATGCCTGTTTCATGTTTTTGTATTTGCTAAAGGACCCCTATGAACTCCTATTTAAAGGGTGCTCCTTGTCTTGTAAAAGGGTTGATCATTTTGTTTCTAAACTATTGTGTTTCAACCATTAAATTTTCGTGAGCTCTCCTTCCTAGAAGTGAACTCACCTTTGCCTTATCTTGCTTGCAAGTGGCGGCACCATCACTCATCTCTAGGGCTTGGTTGGCTTAGATCCTCCCTATGAGTGGCGTGCTTCTTCTATGTTTAATCTTCTATGCTTTCCATTTTTATTGTTTCTTCTTTCATTTTTCTATTTAGTGTTGTTATTGCCGTGTGTGTTTAAGCTTGAATCCAACTCTCTTCTTCCTTTCATGAGCTTGAAAAATGAACCTTCACATCTAGATAGCATGCTATCGTAATGTCGAGTGGGAATTTTCAAAAAGCTTTCTTAAACAACTTCACCATATTCATAACTCTAAAAGGAAACAAGATAATCCTTCATCAGTTATGTCTTGGTTTAAGGGTGATATCAAGATTACAATTATGTCCACAATTTATTTTTCAGCTTAATTATGAAAATGATGTAAAAATATGACTTTTCAAATTATTTTTACAAAAATAATTAATAACAAAAATTTGAAAATTGGTATAAAATAAGGCTTAAAATGTAATTTTTAATTATAAATTTTTTTATTACATTATCTTTTAAATATTTTTTTATTATAGTATATTACTTTCATTCATATATTTTCATATTTTTTCTACGATAAATTAAACTTATATAATGATAATTTTTAACTATTTTTAAAACAAAGTACAATTTGGTAACCTTGTATTTCTTTGATTTCAATAGAATTTTTAATCTATCACATCCATCAAATCACTCACAAACTTTAACAAAGTTTACTCTTAATCCACTCACTTTCACCTTTAATCCAGTTAAAGTGAACAACACAAACTTCACATTGTAATCCACTTGATGTCATCATCTCCCTCTCCATCCGATCAACCTTGAGGGAGAGAGAGGGGAAGGAAGAGAGAAATTCTTCTATTTTTAAATCATCACTTTTATGTCTTAGTTAGAGAGTGATATCAAGATTACAATTATGTCCGCAATTTATTTTTCAGTTTAATTATGAAAATGATGTAAAAATATAACTTTTTAAATTATTTTTACAAAAATAATGAATAAAAAAAATTTGAAAATTCTTATAAAATAAGGCTTAAAATGTAATTTTTAATTATAAATTTTTTTTATTAAATTATCTTTTAAATATTTTTTATTAAAATATGTTACTTTCATTTATACATTTTAATATTTTTTCTACGATAAATTAAACTTATATAATCATAATTTTTAATTATTTTTAAAATAAAGTACAATTTGGTAATCTTTTTTTTTCTTTGATTTAAATATAATTTTTAATCTATCACATCCATCAAATCACTCACAAACTTTACTCTTAATCCACCCACTTTTACGTTTAATCTACTTAAAGTGAACAACTCAAACTTCACACTATAATCCACTTGATGTCATCCTCTCCCTTTCCATCCAATCAACCTTGAGGGTGAAAGAGGGAAAGGAAAAGGGATATTCTTCTATTTTTAAATCATCTCTGTTATGTCTTGGTTTGAGGGTGATATCAAGATTACAATTATGTCCGCAATTTATTTTTCGGCTTAATTATGAAAATGATTTAAAAATATGACTTTTTAAATTATTTTTACAAAAGTAATTAATAACAAAAATTTAAAAATTGTTATAAAATAAGGTTTAACTAGTAAGTTTTAATTATAAAAGTTTTTGTTACATTATGTTTTAAATATTTTTTTATTAAAGTATGTTACTTTCATTTATACGTTTTCATATTTTTTCTACGCTAAATCAAACTTATATAATGATAATATTTAATTATTTTTAAAATACAGTACAATTCGCTAATATTTTTTTCCTTGATTTAAATATAATATTTAATCTATCACATCCATCAAATCACTCACAAACTTTAACAAACTTTACTCTTAATCCACCAACTTTCCCCTTTAATCCACTTAAAGTGAAAAACACAAACTTCACATTGTAATCCACTTGATGTCATCCTCTCCCTCTCCATCCGATCAACCTGGAGGGAGAGAGAGGGAAAGGAAGAGGGAAATTCTTCTATTTTTTAATCATCTCTCTTTTGTCTTGGTTTGAGGGTGATATCAAGATTAGAATTATATCCGCAATTTATTTTTCAACTTAATTATGAAAATGATGTAAGAATATGACTTTTCAAATTATTTTTACAAAAATAATTAATAAGGAAAATTTGAAAATTGTAATGAAATAACGTTTAAAAAGTAATTTTAATTATTAAATTTTTTATTAAATTATCTTTTAAATATTTTTTTATTATAGTATGTTACTTTCATTTATATATTTTCATATTTTTTCTACGATATATTAAACTTATATAATGATAATTTTTAATTATTTTTAAAATAAAGTACAATTTGGTTATCTTGTATTTCTTTGATTTCAATAGAATTTTTAATCTATCACATTCATCAAATCACTTACAAACTTTAACAAAGTTTATTCTTAATCCACCAACTTTCACCTTTAATCCAGTTAACGTGAACAACACAAACTTCACATTGTAATCCACTTGATGTCATCCTCTCCCTCTCCATCCGATCAACCCCTAGGGAGAGAGGGGAAGGAAGAGAGAAATTCTTCTATTCCTAAATCATCTCTTTTATGTCTTGGTTAGAGAGTGATATCAAGATTACAATTATGTTCGCAATTTATTTTTAAGTTTAATTATGAAAATGATGTAAAAATATGACTTTTTAAATTATTTTTACAAAAATAATTAATGACAAAAACTTGAAAATTGTTATAAAATAAGGCTTAAAATGTAATTTTTAATTATAAATTTTTTTATTAAATTATCTTTTAAATATTTTATTATTAAAATACGTTACTTTCATTTGTACATTTTCATATTTTTTCCACGATACATCAAACTTATATAATGATAATTTATAATTATTTTTAAAATAAAGTACAATTTGGTTATCTTGTATTTCTTTGATTTCAATAGAATTTTTAATCTATCACATTCATCAAATCACTTACAAACTTTAACAAAGTTTATTCTTAATCCACCAACTTTCACCTTTAATCCAGTTAACGTGAACAACACAAACTTCACATTGTAATCCACTTGATGTCATCCTCTCCCTCTCCATCCGATCAACCCCTAGGGAGAGAGGGCAAGGAAGAGAGAAATTCTTCTATTCCTAAATCATCTCTTTTTTGTCTTGGTTAGAGAGTGATATCAAGATTACAATTATGTTCGCAATTTATTTTTCAGTTTAATTATGAAAATGATGTAAAAATATGACTTTTTAAATTATTTTTACAAAAATAATTAATGACAAAAACTTGAAAATTGTTATAAAATAAGGCTTAAAATGTAATTTTTAATTATAAATTTTTTTATTAAATTATCTTTTAAATATTTTATTATTAAAATACGTTACTTTCATTTGTACATTTTCATATTTTTTCCACGATACATCAAACTTATATAATGATAATTTATAATTATTTTTAAAATAAAGTACAATTTGGTTATCTTGTATTTCTTTGATTTCAATAGAATTTTTAATCTATCACATTCATCAAATCACTTACAAACTTTAACAAAGTTTATTCTTAATCCACCAACTTTCACCTTTAATCCAGTTAACGAGAACAACACAAACTTCACATTGTCATCCACTTGTTGTCATCCTCTCCCTCTCCATCCGATCAACCCCTAGGGAGAGAGGGGAAGGAAGAGAGAAATTCTTCTATTCCTAAATCATCTCTTTTATGTCTTGGTCAGAGAGTGATATCAAGATTACAATTATGTTCGCAATTTATTTTTCAGTTTAATTATGAAAATGATGTAAAAATATGACTTTTTAAATTATTTTTACAAAAATAATTAATGACAAAAACTTGAAAATTGTTATAAAATAAGGCTTAAAATGTAATTTTTAATTATAAATTTTTTATTAAATTATCTTTTAAATATTTTATTATTAAAATACGTTACTTTCATTTGTACATTTTCATATTTTTTCCACGATACATCAAACTTATATAATGATAATTTATAATTATTTTTAAAATAAAGTAATATTTGGTAATCTTGTTGTTCTTTGATTTCAATATAATATTTAATCTATCACATCCATCAAATCACTCACAAACTTCAACAAAGTTACTCTAAATTCACTTACTTTCACCTTTAATCCCTTTAAAGTGAACAAGACAAGCTTCTCACTCTAATCAACTTAAATTCATCCTATCCCTCTTCCTCCAATCAACGATGAGGGAGAGAGAGGGGGAAGGCAGAGGAAAATTCCTCTATATTTCAATCATGTGTGTTACGCAATGGTTCGACGTGATATCAAGATTACAATAATGTCCGCAATTTATTTTTAGCATAATTATGACAACGATGTAAAAATAACAAAAAATTGAAAATTGTTATAAAATAAGGTTTAAAAAGCAATTTTTAATTATAAATTTTTTTGTTACATTATCTTTTAAATATTTTCTATTAAAATATGTTACTTTCATTTATACATTTTCATATTTTTACTAGGATAAATCAAACTTATATAATGATAATTTTTAATTACTTTTAAAATAAAGTACAATTTCATAATCCTCTTCTTCTTTGATTTCAATATAATTTTTAATCTATCACATTCATCAAATCACTCACAAGCATTAACAAACTTTACTCTAAATCAACCAACTTTCACCGTTAATCCACTTAATGTGAACAACACAAACTTCACACTCTACTCCACTTGAATTCATCATCTCCCTCTCCCTCAATCAACCTTGACAAAGAGAGAGGGGAAGGAAAAGGAAAATTCTTTTATTTTTAAATCATCTCTATCATGTCTTGGTTTAAGCGTGATATCAAGATTACAATTATGTCCGCAAATTATTTTTCAGTTTAATTATGAAAATGATGTAAAAATATGACTTTTTAAATTTTTTTTACAAAAATAATTAATAACAAAAATTTGAAAATTGGTATAAAATAAGGCTTAAAATGTAATTTTTAATTATAAATTTTTTTATTACATTATCTTTTAAATATTTTTTTATTATAGTATGTTACTTTCATTCATATATTTTCATATTTTTTCTACGATAAATTAAACTTATATAATGATAATTTTTAATTATTTTTAAAACAAAGTAAAATTTGGTAATCTTGTATTTCTTTGATTTCAATAGAATTTTTAATCTATCACATCCATCAAATCACTCACAAACTTTAACAAAGTTTACTCTTAATCCACTCACTTTCACCTTTAATCCAGTTAAAGTGAACAACACAAACTTCACATTGTAATCCACTTGATGTCATCATCTCCCTCTCCATCCGATCAACCTTGAGGGAGAGAGAGGGGAAGGAAGAGAGAAATTCTTCTATTCTTAAATCATCACTTTTATGTCTTAGTTAGAGAGTGATATCAAGATTACAATTATGTCCGCAATTTATTTTTCAGTTTAATTATGAAAATGATGTAAAAATATGACTTTTTAAATTATTTTTACAAAAATAATTAATAACAAAAATTTGAAAATTGTTATAAAATAAGGCTTAAAATGTAATTTTTAATTATAAATTTTTTTATTAAATTATCTTTTAAATATTTTTTATTAAAATATGTTACTTTCATTTATACATTTTCATATTTTTTCCACGATAAATCAAACTTATATAATGATAATTTATAATTATTTTTAAAATAAAGTAATATTTGGTAATCTTGTTATTCTTTGATTTCAATATAATATTTAATCTATCACATCCATCAAATCACTCACAAACTTCAACAAACATTACTCTAAATTCACTCACTTTCACCTTTAATCCCTTTAAAGTGAACAAGACAAGCTTCTCACTCTAATCAACTTAAATTCATCCTATCCCTCTTCCTCCAATCAACGATGAGGGAGAGAGAGGGGGAAGGCAGAGGGAAATTCCTCTATATTTCAATCATGTGTGTTACGCAATGGTTCCAGGTGATATCAAGATTACAATAATGTCCGCAATTTATTTTTAGCATAATTATGACGACGATGTAAAAGTAACAAAAATTTGAAAATTGTTATAAAATAAGGTTTAATAAGCAATTTTTAATTATAAATTTTTTTGTTACATTATCTTTTAAATATTTTCTATTAAAATATGTTACTTTCATTTATACATTTTCATATTTTTTCTACTTTAAATCAAACTTATATAATGATAATTTTTAATTATTTTTAAAATAAAGTACAATTTGGTGATCTTGTTTTTCTTTGATTTAAATATAATTTTTAATCCATCACATCCATCAAATCATTTACAAACTTTACTCCAAATCAACCCCTTTTCACCTTTTATCCACTTAAAGTGAACAACACAAACTTCACACTCTATTCCACTTGAATTCATGCTCTCCATCTCCCCCATATCAACTTTGACGGAGAGAGGGGAAGGAAGAAGGAAATTCTTCTATTTTTAAATCATCTCTGTTATGTCTTGGTTTGATGGTGATATCAAGATTATAATTATGTTTGTAATTTATTTTTCAGCTTCAATATGAAAATGATGTATAAATATGACTTTGCAAATTATTTTTACAAAAATAATTAATCACGAAAATTTGAAAATTGTTATGAAATAAGGTTTAAAAAGTAATTTTTAATTATTAAATTTTTTATTATATTATCTTTTAAATATTTTTTTATTAAAATATGTTACTTTCATTTATACATTTTAATATTTTTTCTACGATAAATTAAACTTATATAATCATAATTTTTAATTATTTTTAAAATAAAGTACAATTTGGTAATCTTTTTTTTTCTTTGATTTAAATATAATTTTTAATCTATCACATCCATCAAATCACTCACAAACTTTACTCTTAATCCACCCACTTTTACGTTTAATCTACTTAAAGTGAACAACTCAAACTTCACACTATAATCCACTTGATGTCATCCTCTCCCTTTCCATCCAATCAACCTTGAGGGTGAAAGAGGGAAAGGAAAAGGGATATTCTTCTATTTTTAAATCATCTCTGTTATGTCTTGGTTTGAGGGTGATATCAAGATTACAATTATGTTCGCAATTTATTTTTCGGCTTAATTATGAAAATGATTTAAAAATATGACTTTTTAAATTATTTTTACAAAAGTAATTAATAACAAAAATTTAAAAATTGTTATAAAATAAGGTTTAACTAGTAAGTTTTAATTATAAAAGTTTTTGTTACATTATGTTTTAAATATTTTTTTATTAAAGTATGTTACTTTCATTTATACGTTTTCATATTTTTTCTACGCTAAATCAAACTTATATAATGATAATATTTAATTATTTTTAAAATACAGTACAATTCGCTAATATTTTTTTCCTTGATTTAAATATAATATTTAATCTATCACATCCATCAAATCACTCACAAACTTTAACAAACTTTACTCTTAATCCACCAACTTTCACCTTTAATCCACTTAAAGTGAAAAACACACACTTCACATTGTAATCCACTTGATGTCATCCTCTCCCTCTCCATCCGATCAACCTGGAGGGAGAGAGAGGGAAAGGAAGAGGGAAATTCTTCTATTTTTTAATCATCTCTCTTATGTCTTGGTTTGAGGGTGATATCAAGATTAGAATTATATCCGCAATTTATTTTTCAACTTAATTATGAAAATGATGTAAGAATATGACTTTTCAAATTATTTTTACAAAAATAATTAATAAGGAAAATTTGAAAATTGTAATGAAATAAGTTTAAAAAGTAATTTTAATTATTAAATTTTTTATTAAATTATCTTTTAAATATTTTTTTATTATAGTATGTAACTTTCATTTATATATTTTCATATTTTTTCTACGATATATTAAACTTATATAATGATAATTTTTAATTATTTTTAAAATAATGTACAATTTGGTTATCTTGTATTTCTTTGATTTCAATAGAATTTTTAATCTATCACATTCATCAAATCACTTACAAACTTTAACAAAGTTTATTCTTAATCCACCAACTTTCACCTTTAATCCAGTTAACGTGAACAACACAAACTTCACATTGTAATCCACTTGATGTAATCCTCTCCCTCTCCATCCGATCAACCCCTAGGGAGAGAGGGGAAGGAAGAGAGAAATTCTTCTATTCCTAAATCATCTCTTTTATGTCTTGGTTAGAGAGTGATATCAAGATTACAATTATGTTCGCAATTTATTTTTCAGTTTAATTATGAAAATGATGTAAAAATATGACTTTTTAAATTATTTTTACAAAAATAATTAATGACAAAAACTTGAAAATTGTTATAAAATAAGGCTTAAAATGTAATTTTTAATTATAAATTTTTTTATTAAATTATCTTTTAAATATTTTATTATTAAAATACGTTACATTCATTTGTACATTATCATATTTTTTCCACGATACATCAAACTTATATAATGATAATTTATAATTATTTTTAAAATAAAGTATAATTTGGTTATCTTGTATTTCTTTGATTTCAATAGAATTTTTAATCTATCACATTCATCAAATCACTTACAAACTTTAACAAAGTTTATTCTTAATCCACCAACTTTCACCTTTAATCCAGTTAACGTGAACAACAAAAACTTCACATTGTAATCCACTTGATGTCATCCTCTCCCTCTCCATCCGATCAACCCCTAGGGAGAGAGGGGAAAGAAGAGAGAAATTCTTCTATTCCTAAATCATCTCTTTTATGTCTTGGTTAGAGAGTGATATCAAGATTACAATTATGTTCGCAATTTATTTTTCAGTCTAATTATGAAAATGATGTAAAAATATGACTTTCTAAATTATTTTTACAAAAATAATTAATGACAAAAACTTGAAAATTGTTATAAAATAAGGCTTAAAATGTAATTTTTAATTATAAATTTTTTTATTAAATTATCTTTTAAATATTTTATTATTAAAATACGTTACTTTCATTTGTACATTTTCATATTTTTTCCATGATACATCAAACTTATATAATGATAATTTATAATTATTTTTAAAATAAAGTAATATTTGGTAATCTTGTTGTTCTTTGATTTCAATATAATATTTAATCTATCACATCCATCAAATCACTCAGAAACTTCGACAAAGTTACTCTAAATTCACTCACTTTCACCTTTAATCCCTTTAAAGTGAACAAGACAAGCTTCTCACTCTAATCAACTTAAATTCATCCTATCCCTCTTCCTCCAATCAACGATGAGGGAGAGAGAGGGGGAAGGCAGAGGGAAATTCCTCTATATTTCAATCATGTGTGTTACGCAATGGTTCGAGGTGATATCAAGATTACAATAATGTCCGCAATTTATTTTTAGCATAATTATGACGACGATGTAAAAATAACAAAAATTTGAAAATTGTTATAAAATAAGGTTTAAAAAGCAATTTTTAATTATAAATTTTTTTGTTACATTATCTTTTAAATATTTTCTATTAAAATATGTTACTTTCATTTATACATTTTCATATTTTTTCTACTTTAAATCAAACTTATATAATGATAATTTTTAATTATTTTTAAAATAAAGTACAATTTGGTGATCTTGTTTTTCTTTGATTTAAATATAATTTTTAATCCATCACATCCATCAAATCACTCACAAGCATTAACAAACTTTACTCTAAATCAACCAACTTTCACCGTTAATCCACTTAATGTGAACAACACAAACTTCACACTCTACTCCACTTGAATTCATCATCTCCCTCTCCCTCCAATCAACCTTGACAAAGAGAGAGGGGAAGGAAAAGGGAAATTCTTTTATTTTTAAATCATCTCTATCATGTCTTGGTTTAAGCGTGATATCAAGATTACAATTATGTCCGCAATTTATTTTTCAGTTTAATTATGAAAATGATGTAAAAATATGACTTTTTAAATTTTTTTTACAAAAATAATTAATAACAAAAATTTGAAAATTGGTATAAAATAAGGCTTAAAATGTAATTTTTAATTATAAATTTTTTTATTACATTATCTTTTAAATATTTTTTTATTATAGTATGTTACTTTCATTCATATATTTTCATATTTTTTCTACGATAAATTAAACTTATATAATGATAATTTTTAATTATTTTTAAAACAAAGTACAATTTGGTAATCTTGTATTTCTTTGATTTCAATAGAATTTTTAATCTATCACATCCATCAAATCACTCACAAACTTTAACAAAGTTTACTCTTAATCCACTCACTTTCACCTTTAATCCAGTTAAAGTGAACAACACAAACTTCACATTGTAATCCACTTGATGTCATCATCTCCCTCTCCATCCGATCAACCTTGAGGGAGAGAGAGGGGAAGGAAGAGAGAAATTCTTCTATTCTTAAATCATCACTTTTATGTCTTAGTTAGAGAGTGATATCAAGATTACAATTATGTCCGCAATTTATTTTTCAGTTTAATTATGAAAATGATGTAAAAATATGACTTTTTAAATTATTTTTACAAAAATAATTAATAACAAAAATTTGAAAATTGTTATAAAATAAGGCTTAAAATGTAATTTTTAATTATAAATTTTTTTTATTAAATTATCTTTTAAATATTTTTTATTAAAATATGTTACTTTCATTTATACATTTTTATATTTTTTCGACAATAAATCAAACTTATATAATGATAATTTATAATTATTTTTAAAATAAAGTAATATTTGGTAATCTTGTTATTCTTTGATTTCAATATAATATTTAATCTATCACATCCATCAAATCACTCACAAACTTCAACAAACATTACTCTAAATTCACTCACTTTCACCTTTAATCCCTTTAAAGTGAACAAGACAAGCTTCTCTCTCTAATCAACTTAAATTCATCCTATCCCTCTTCCTCCAATCAACGATGAGGGAGAGAGAGGGGGAAGGCAGAGGGAAATTCCTCTATATTTCAATCATGTGTGTTACGCAATGGTTCGAGGTGATATCAAGATTACAATAATGTCCGCAATTTATTTTTAGCATAATTATGACAACGATGTAAAAATAACAAAAATTTGAAAATTGTTATAAAATAAGGTTTAAAAAGCAATTTTTAATTATAAATTTTTTTGTTACATTATCTTTTAAATATTTTCTATTAAAATATGTTACTTTCATTTATACATTTTCATATTTTTTCTAGGATAAATCAAACTTATATAATGATAATTTTTAATTACTTTTAAAATAAAGTACAATTTCATAATCCTGTTCTTCTTTGATTTCAATATAATTTTTAATCTATCACATTCATCAAATCACTCACAAGCATTAACAAACATTACTCTAAATTAACCAACTTTCACCGTTAATCCACTTAATGTGAACAACACAAACTTCAGACTCTACTCCACTTGAATTCATCATCTCCCTCTCCCTCCAATCAACCTTGACATAGAGAGAGAAGGGAAGGAAGAGGGAAATTCTTCAATTTTTAAATCATCTCTATCATGTCTTGGTTTGAGAGTGATATCAAGAGTACAATTATGTCTGCAATTTATTTTTCATCTTAATTATGAAAATGATGTAAAAAGATGACTTTTCAAATTATTTTTACAAAAATAATTAATAACAAAAATTTGAAAATTGTTATAAAATAAGGCTTAAAATGTAATTTTTAATTATAAATTTTTTTATTAAATTATCTTTAAAATATTTTTTTATTAAAATATGTTACTTTCATTTATACATTTTCATATTTTTTCCACGATAAATCAAACTTATATGATGATAATTTATAATTATTTTAAAAATAAAGTAATATTTGGTAATTTTGTTTTTCTTTGATTTTAATATAATATTTAATCTATCACATCCATCAAATCACTCACAAACTTGAACAAACTTTACTCGAAATTCACTCACTTTCACCTTTAATCCCCTTAAAGTGAACAAGACAAGCTTCACACTATATGATGAGTGTGTAATTTTTCCCTCATTTAATGTTTAATTCTGGGTATTTTAATTGAATTTGTGTGCTTAAAGATTGATTTAATTGGGATTTCCTATAATTGGGTTTATTGAGCATCAGATACAAAAACATATTAAAGATCTTCTTGAATATTTTTAGTTCCACAACAAACAAATATATCTTGAAGATAATGAATTATTTAGAAGATAATTTAAGGAGATTTCAAAGGGTTGATTTGGAAAATTAATACAAATACTAATTGGTGATAATTTATCATATATCTTTAATTAATTAATTAATTTAATTATATTAGATATTGATATTATCAACCAATTATATTTGTCAAATAGTCTATATCTCTCCAAATATTTTTAAATATTTATCTTTATCTTTATTTTAAAATATATTTGAGAGATTTTGACAATAGAAAAGTCCAGTCCAATTCCTTTATAAAGACACCAAGGGAGAAGCAAGAGGAAACAAGCTCGGGACTTTGGAGTTTTGGAACCCTTAGGGGGGCCTAATTTCGTTTCCTTTCTCTCTCTTTTCTTCTCTCTATTCTTCTTTCTTTATTTTGCATTCATGGAGTTCTAAACTTCTTGGGTTGATTCCATTGTAATTTCTTAATTGGATTCTGAGGTTGGATGAATTAATTTTTTGTTCTTTTTATTATTGTTGAGGTTTTCATTCATCTATGTCTTTTATCTTTAAATCACGTAAGAAGTAGTAACTTTAAATCTATATGCATATTGGTCATATGAGTCCAAGGGTTTTTAAATTGAATTGAGACTTTACTTTGATTTTATTTAGAAACTTTCATATGATTAAATGAGTTTTTACCAATAATTGAGACTTTACTTTGATTAAAGGTATTTACTCTAACTAAAATTAATTGAGACTTTACTTTGATTAATTAAGCTTTTTATTTGGTGAGGAGATAAAAGAATAGACATGATTAGGCATAGTAAAATTTGATTGAGACTGTACTTTGGTTGAATTTACTATAGATAATCTAAAAGTTCTCACTTTTAATTGAGACTGTACTTTGGTTAAAAGTGAGAATGCCAACAAATTAATTGAGACTTTACATTGATTAATTTGTAAATCTACAACAATAATTAATTGAGCAATAATCTTTAGATAACCGATGATGAATCTATTTTGAAAAAGCAATGGAATCAATCTATTTTCTTTACTATTGTTTTTATCTCTTTTTATCTTTTCTATTTTATCTTTTTATCTTTATCCCTAATATTTTTAATATTTTATTGGTTAAATTATTCATTTGGTCTCAATTTTTGTAAGTAAATTTGAATTTAGTCCCTTAATTTTTAAAAGTGTTACCTAACTCCCTAATTTTGATATTTTGTATCAATGAAGCCCCTTCCGTTTAAATGGGAGAAACGACGTTAAGAGCATAGTGACGTGAAGATATGAAATTGAACTCAACAATGAAGTGGCACAATAAATGGTATACACGTGGAAATACAAATGCTGTAATAAATCATTAATTACGAATAAAAGGTGTAATGCATTGTATTTAATATGTAATAAAACTAAATTAGAAGGGTAATACAATTCATCGACCAAATTGGGGATTACACTTCGAGCTGGATTTAGGGTTTGTGTTTGTCGACGAAATTAGGGAAGGAGGGGTTTGCAAAAGAATCACAAGTTCGTGGAATCACATTGGTGGAAAGTTTGCGTTCAAACATCTGGAATCACAATGTTGTTAGTGGAATTGCGTTTTTAGTGGAAGCATAGGATTGTCAATATTGGAGAGGTGAAATTTCGATGCTTTTAATAATTGGTTGGGTTGGGTTTGTTTGCAAATGCAGTGCCTCCTACGCAACCACTTGTTTCATCGACCCCACTTTCGTTTCTCATTATTAAAGATATCAAACCCTAACAAAAACAAACAAAACATTTATGGTGAGTGAAAAAATGTGTATGTTGAAGCAAATGTGTATGTGATGAGAAAAAAAGAAGGAAGAAACCAGAGAGAAAGAAATGGAGAAATGTATATTATTAGTGATTAATTATGAAAAAAAATGGTGATCCGAAGAAGGTCACACCATAGTGAAATCGTACCATGTTCTCCCTCTCGTGCCAAAATGATATTCAAAAAAGATTACATCAGTTTTGCAGGTGCAAGATGAACATTGCCCAAACAACATTTCTACCCCCATACAGAAGAATTAATAATGGGGTATTTATGGATGACTGATTACACATTTATATTCAAAACTTTTAACTTTTTTCAAATGCATTTAAATATAAATGACATGTTTCACTTTCATATATCCATGTCACTGTACTCTTAACGCCGTTTCTCCCATTTTAACGGAAGGGGCTTCATTGATACGAAATATTAAAATTAGGAACCTAGGTAACACTTTTAAAAATTAAGGGACCAAATTCAAATTTACTTACGAAAATTGGGACCAAATGAATAATTTAACCTATTTTATTTGACTAACTCTTTTGTATAGTTTTATAAGAACTAATTTGTTAAAAATCAATTCTGTGTTCGTTGGGAGACGACTTAGGGTTACTTTACCCTTTCTATTTTCTTGACTACTATCTTAGCAATACTGAAGTTGTTATAGTTTAGTAGTATTAATTTGATTGCGTCAATGACAGCGTTATGAAATTTGACGCCATTGGCGGGCAACATGGTTAGAATTTTTATCACTTTAGTTCTTATTTTTATTTTTATTCTTTTGATTTTATTTTTGATTTTTTTTTATCACTAACATCTTTTTTTCTCAATTTTTGCTCTAACATTTTTTTTTATTTTCTTTAGTTATTTTATTTTATTTTATTTAGTTATTTTTTTAAGCGTAGTTTTTGTTTGAGGGATTATGTTGGGAAATTTGTGAAACTAGTTGGGAAACACTTTGGCTAAGGAAAGACAAGGTACTTAAGTTGTCCATTGAGACACACCTCTCTTTCCTGGAAGTCTACTCAACAAGCTTTCAACTTATTTCTTTACAGAAAACCTCTTTCAAAAATGCAAAATATTTTTTCATATGAAAATAATCAACAGTGTGATTTTCAAATGAATTATGATTACTATCCACAACAACCATGTGATTCATATGATTATCAACAACAAATTTTCACACCTACTTCTGCACCTGATATAAGTGGGTTAACTTTATGACAATTTAATGATCTATATCCTAGATAATCTTTTTTGGGATATGAGCAACAACCATATTCTAAGTGTCCACCTCAGCAACCATATGTTCCAAATAGTGTTCAACAACAATATGTACCACCACAGCAAATTGAAGCAACCAATGGACCATCCTACAAGGAAGTTATGATATTAATGGGTGAAGTTATAGAGAAATTAGAGTCCATGGATGAAAGGTTGCGAGTTGATCAAAGATGCAGAAATATTGAGTGGTACAAAAATAAGCAAATATTGTCTGATATGTTGAGGGATGCAAGTAAGAAAAACTTCATAGAATTACTTGTAACTGTTAATACCAACCCTCAACCCCATCAGACATTTCCTGAAAATCCAGATTTTAACGAACTTCGTCATGAAATCAAAGATATGCTTCTGAAGTTGGCCATCAGAGTTGAACAAATGTTTGAAGATTTAAGTTAGCTAATGAATGATGCAGTGAGAAAGGTCACTTTGGAAGATATGATGAATATGATGATTGAAATGATGATGAATCAGACAGATCAGAAAGAGATGATGAATGCCGCCACACAAAGCTTGTAGAGTCAGTCTAAGAAACCAATAACGGAATCACATCACATTGATATATCTACTAATAGATATAATGATGCTCATAGTAATATGTCTACTGATGGACATATCAATTTACCTAAAGATGTTGCTGATGAAGAAATTAAAGATTCTCACACATACATATCTACTGATGGATATGTTGATGATGCTCAATGTGAATATAAAGTTTTATCTGTTAATGATGTTATGGGTTCAAATGATCATTTTCAAGAGCAAAGTTGTGAGAATACTACAATGGAGGAACCAAGTGTAGTTGAAGAGCCAACATTATTCGAAGATGCTGCTGAAGCATCTATTATTGTAACTGACTTGGTTAATGATGAAGCAGCAGAGTCAACTACATCAAGTGCAGATTTTTGCTCACAAGATGAGATTACAAGGATTATTAATGATCCAGTTAACCATCCGAATGCACCTGATGATGCTCAAGTTGAGTTGAAGCCACACACTCCACACATCAAGTTTGTTGATGTGAATGATGCAAATAAGTTTTCAGTGGTGATTTTTGTTGACTTGGATACGGAGAAAGAAGAAAGGTTGTCGCAAAAGGAAAAAAAGGTTAGACTCATATTCTTTTGAAAACATTGTTGATAAAAAAGTTAATTTGCATGCATTTTTGTTGTAAGAACCTAGAAAATGGCGTTTTAAAAGTGATAGTGGTTTAAAAATAGTGAGACTCGATTATTTTAATATTAAAAGGTTTTAGTATAAATAGAATTGTTATAAATGAGTTTCATTATTTTAAAACACACCATATCTCTAGAAACCACTTTTCTAGAGTTCTTTGACTTCTCTCTAGAGGTTCTGTCTCTCTGGTCGTCTGATTGAAGAACCGAGACTGTAGGATTGATCCTCTCGGCAAGCTCTTCAAATTGGACTGATCAGTTTCTTCATTCGCGTAAGTTGAGTTTCCGCTCTTTTTTTTAGTCTTTTTCTGTTTTCTGTTGCATGCAAGCCCTCTTCCGCTTGCATGCGACGTTTTAATCATCAGTATGAGTCTTTGCTGATCAGTGATCATAACGGTATGTCCCGATCGTTCTTGTGATGTTTCTATGTGTAGATAGAGCATCCTATGGAGTTAGAGGTGTTGACGTTTTTAAGGCGTTGACGTTTATAAAGTTGTCTAAACATGATAACAGGTAAGGGAAGCTAACTATTTTACTTGAATTTCATCTAGAAATCATTCTGATGACTTTGAATTACATGATTGATTGTTGTATGAGTGCTTGAATTGCGTAATTGAGTGTATGCTTGGATTGTGCTAGATTTCTTTGCTGTTGCATGTGAGAACATATTGGGAATCTGGTATTTTTGCCTAAGCGAGCAGCTCTCGCCTGAGCGAAAACACCAGAAACTCATCCCCTATTTCTGCGCGAGATCTCGCCTAGGCGAGCCAGTCTCGCTTGAGCGAGAGTCACTCTTGTCTAAGCGAGACAGCTTAGCCTGAGCGAGAATTCGCCTAAAGTTTAGGTTGTTCTCTGTTTTGAGCCTCGCTCAGGCGAGAATGACTCGCCTAAGCGAGAGAGCCTTTTTGTCTAGGCGAGACCTTCTAGCTTGGGCGAGAACCCCTGCAGTTGAGTGTTATTTCTTTGTTTCTAATGAATGAAGCTATGTTTGAATGTTAAAATATGAACTTAGTTATGATATGCATGAATTGTTATGACTGGTAATATGTGTGGTGAAATTGCATGAAGTTGGAATATGAGAAGAAGTGGTTGAACTAGGATTTCAAGGGAAATTCTAAGAGGAATGTTTTAGTGTATGTAAGGACATAAGGACTCAGTTTTTGATGGTATCCTGACGCTCCTAGTAACCATTAAGACTCATGTAGAGTATGATGGATTACGTCGGGGGGAGTAGCAGGAGGTCCTGGTCTATGAACCTGATCCGTCATAGAGGTGATGGGACTTACCTTGGGAGTGGTTGGGTGATAACCCCTTGTGTCCAAACTCTGCAGAGTTTGGGAACCGTCGCAGGTGCAAGCGACCAAGAGATCCGATCTCGCTTACATAATCGGATATTGAGTCTATAGTCATGTATATGTGTTGTGGTGGTCTATATGATTCTGGTGATAATGAGAAAGATTGCATGGTTTCTGTTTATAATTGAATTGCATGATTCCTTAATCAGATTAGTTTACCTTTGCTTTTTGTGTTCCTGTCTTGTGTTGTATGTTTCCTTTTGCGATGATCACCTATTCGGTGGGAGCAGATGTGGTTGCAGTGTCAAAGGCACATCTGGAGGATGAAGAGCCATCGTGTTAGTGTTGAAGAGGAGGTTTCCAGTGGGAGCTTTAGCAGTGGTCAGTAGTACAAAGTTTATTAGTTTAGTGTAAGTGTATAAGTGATATATTTTTATAGTCATACCTTTTGTAAGACTGTATTAATATATTGGGTACACTGGATTATCTGTTTTGGAACTATGATGAAATTCCCTATTTTTATTAGTTTTAAGCTGCTGAAATTGGGATGTTACATTTATGGTATCAGAGTAGTTCGTCCTTAGGATGACCTAAGAGTTATGGATTTGACATGTCTTTTTGGTGTTGGAGTTTGAGTTTAGTAGAGTTTGTCTTTGAAACTGAAAGTATTAAGAACAAAAAACGTCCTGATAAAGTAATGAGGGTGCACACTCATGACTAGATCAAAGATTATTTTCCTTTCTTAATTTTACTGGTTTGAGAAAATAAGAGAGATAGAGAAAAGTTTTGGCAATCAATAGATGTTAGAGTTTTGCTTTCTGTGTCCATGTTTGTTTTGTTGCACCTTTGTGGTTTGCGTTTAGTGTTTATAGTGGTAGAGGAATGCAGATTCAACATCAACTTGACCTGCTTACCTTTGTGAGGGTTGGATATAGCTTTTGAGATAACTTTTTGTCTCAAGGATATAGATTTGTTGTATGAAGTAGATCGATGAGCGAGGAAAGTTAAGCTTTGGGTTAGTAGACTGGATAAAGAGGTTAAAATTTAGCATCAATGTTTAGACTAAGAAAGCTTCAAGGGCAGCCTCACGAGATCAAATATCACAAGTTTTCCAAAAGGAGTTGAGTTCAAAGGTTAGAAATATTGAAGATATCAGTGTATGCCAGCGCAACAATGTTTGGGGGAAATCAACTTGGTTCTACATCACGGCAATTCTGAGGTTCAGAGTTATCCAGATGCATGCAATGTTAGGAGAAGTGTCATTAGATATAGTCGTAAGACCATATCTAGTGCTTTATTGGATTGGTGGAAGAGAAACAATTGGTAGATCCTAGGTTACAGAAAATAATGAGATTGTTTGGCATCGAGCAAGCTAAGAAAGATAAAGATCGTGAAGTGTAAAAAGACGACAAATCCCTAGTGGGAGGTTAAGACATATCAGAGTTTGTGGATCAGTAAGGTAAGATGATGTTTCCTAAGTAGAAAGAGAAATAATATGTGGATGAGAATGAAGTGGCATAAAGGTTTCATAGTAGGTTCAATAATCAGAAGGAGATGCTTGGATCTTTTCAGTAGACAGCAGGATGTTTCAAGGAAAAGTAATTCATGAGCATAAGCATTGACTTTGGGCTGAGGTAGAGAAATTCAAGTGTGGGAAGAAGAAGTGAACTGTTAAGTTCGGTCTTGTTGGAACGATAAAAGCTAGAGAAGGCAGAGTACCGTAAATAATGAAAGGAGAAGAAAAATCCTAAATAGTTGGAATTATGTCTATGATAGTTGGTGCTAAGCTATTAATGCAAATTATCAAATTCATAAGGTGGTGTTTGGGATATGAGTTTTGGTTTCGTTCATGATCATAAAACCTTGGTGTCGTCAATATGGTAAATGAGTCATGGTTAACTGCAAGGAAGAGTTGGAGTTTGAGCTAGTAGTTTTTCTTCTATGGCGAACAAGTAAATATTTCTTGGACGTGTGGTATGTTTTGAGGTGATCAAATGATTCAAATTCAAAGTTAACTTAAATTGTTTCCTTTACAAGGTTTGGGAGCATAAATCTCAAGGGTGACTTGGTTGTTTTCCAAGCTCATTCTGGTGGAATGTGGTATCATAGGAAGTGATGTTCCTTGTTTCAAGAAGGTGAGTAAATGCTTGTGCATCAATGTATGGAACAAGTTGAAAAGTGAAGACAAAGTGTTACCGGTATGAGTGTTTATCTAGTAAAGGTCGCGAAAAACATATGCAAGGGATCTTAGTGGTGAAGCAGTTTTAGTTATGTTATGAAGCAGATGTTAGAACAATTACCAACAAGCGGTGGGATTCATTATGGCATTGATATATGAAACGTAACTAGTATCAATAGTTTTACATTGGATGGTTTTGCTAAAAGTGTGAAGTCAAGACAACAGGTGGAGGAGTCCTTAGAAAAGCAATGGTTTAATCGCAGTGTATCATCGTTAGTAATCTAGTCTAACAAAGTTAGGAAAGAGAAGTAATTATATGTTAAAATCTATGACCGCAAGTGGTTAAGATAAGTGGAAAATGTGTTAAGAGAAAGGAAGTTCTAAGAGTGACTTTAAGTAAGGTTTTACAAGCAAGTCGTTATCAAGGTTTCATGACAAGTTTCTCAAGTGTGAAGAGAGTCGTCAAGACGTTGAAGGAGAACATGATCGGCGCTTCAATGATTGATTATTCTTTTGTGGTTTATTGTGGTTAAACACATCATATGTGAAAATGGTTGTTGATCAGAGTGACGCAGCGAAATAATGGTGGGATATACTTATCAATAGTGGGAAAACAGAAGAAGAGGAGGTATTTTACTCATGACCTAGTGGTTGATGTAGTAGTGAGTTCTCCAAAACGATAAATGTGTCAGTGTTATGAAGATTTGTTAAAGATGTTTAGTGATCATCAATACCTAGAAGTATGGAGTTGCATGGAGGGAGATGGATAGGAGATGAGAGAGATGAATCAAGCTATGGTTTTGAGTTGTGCTATCACCTTAGAAGTGGAAAAGTGCTAGTATATGTTTTAAGCGGATAGAGAATTGCGGTGGTTGGTTCGACAATGAAAAGTAAGAATTGGTGGAGAGATGGTTGAAGATTAGTGGTTTAATAAAATGCTAAGTGTCAAAATTTGGGGTCATTGTTGTCGCAAGTGAAGGGTCTACTCTGGAAGTGGGATAGCATTATTATGGACTCTTGATAACGCTGTCGTTGACGCGTTCAAATTAATACTACTTATCTATAACAACTTCAGTATTGTTAAGAAAGTAGTCAACAAAATAGAAAGGGTAAAGTAACCAAAAGTCGTCTCCCAACGAACACGGAATTGATTTTTAACAAATTAGTTCTTATAAAACTATACAAAGCGGTTAGTCAAATAAAAAAAAAATATAGGGGATTAAGATAAACAAAGATAGAAATAAAATTTAAAAGATAAAAAGAAATAAAAACAATAGTAAAGAAAATAGATTGATTCCATTGCTTTTTCAAAATAGATTCATCATCAGTTATCTAAAGATTATTGCTCAATTAATTATTGTTATAGTTTTACAAATTAATCAATGTAAAGTCTCAATTAATTTGTTGGCGTTCTCACTTTTAACCAATGTACAGTCTCAATTAAAAGTGAGAACTTTTAGATTATCCATAGTAAATTCAACCAAAGTACAGTCTCAATCAAATTTACTATGCCTAATCATGTCTAGTCTTTTATCTCCTCACCAAATAAAAAGCTTAATTAATCAAAGTAAAGTCTCAATTAATTGTAGTTAGAGTAAATACCTTTAACCAAAGTAAAGTCTCAATTATTGGTAAAAACTCATTTAATCATATGAAAGTTTCTAAATAAAATCAAAGTAAAGTCTCAATTCAATTTAAAAACCCTTGAACTCATATGATCAACATGTATATAGATTTAAAATCATTACTTTTTACGTGATTCAAAGATAAAAGACATAGATGAATTAAAACCTCAACAATAATAAAAAGAACAAAGAAATTAATTCATTCTAACCTCAGAATCCATAATGAAATTACAATGGAATCAACCCAAGAAGTTTAGCAATCCATGAAATACAAAATAAAAATAGAAGAATGAAGAGAAGAAAAGAGAGAAAGAAATTAGGTCCCCCTAAGGGTTCCTAAATTCCGAAGTGCCGAGCTTGTATTTTTATGCTTCTCCTTTGGTCTCTTTATATAGGAATTGGACTGGGCTTTTCTGTTGCTAAAACCTCTCAAATATCTTTTAAAATAAAGATAAAGATAAATATTCAAAGATATTTGGAGAGATATAAACTATTTGACAAATATAGTTGGTTAATAATTTATGATATAATTAAATAAATTAATTATTTAAAGATATCTGATAAATTATCACCAAATAATATTTGTATTAATTTTCTAAATAACCCATTTCAATCCTGTAGTCTAATTTTGCAAAGACATCCAAAAATATCAATATTTGCAAATAAATCCCTCTCCTTTGACTAGTCTTTGACCAGAGTTGACTGTTTGACCAACTTTTGAATGTTTGACCAGATTTGACCATTTGACTGTGCAATGACAGGATGACACGTGACAGAGTCTTCTCTCTCCCAAATGAAACTCTCTCTCTGTCTTCTAGGGTTTCTGCCACAGCACGAATTATGAGCTTCCATGGCTGCTGCTCTCACGTTTTTGCTGCTGCAGGTCCATCGCCTTGGTTGCGTCGTTTCGCGTTTTCCGGCGAGTTGCAGATCTACGGTGGGCGGCGTCATGTGCGGGGAAGATCTGGTGCGTTGCAGATACAGTATGGTTGCTCCCGGTGGCTTCACTCCAGCAGCGTTTTCCGGCGTGGCTGCTTGCGCGTTGCAGCGATGGTTCGCTGTCACGGTGGATCTGTTCTGGCTCACAGGTGCATTGACGATGGTGTCGCGGTGGCCATGGTTGCGCGCTCGTTGCTGCTGCGCGGTGGCTGACGGTATGGAGATGGAGGCTAGGGTTTGGGAGGTTGAAGGTGATGACGTGGCAACATGTTATTGGCTGAATTTTGAGTTGCTAGATCATGACACATGTCTTTATCTGATTGGTTAATTTAATATTTGGAGGATTGCCACATGGCATGATCTGAGTGAATTGGGTTTAAGTGATAGGAGGGGTGCAAATAGACATATTAGGGGGTGCAGAATAGGTTTTGGTGAGACCCATTTAGAAAGAGGGGAGTGTATGAGTAAAAACTGGGGTGCAGAAGTGATTCTTCCAACTATTTTTAGCTTTATTTAAAGGTTTTTTGTAATTTCAATCTATTTATTTTCTCACCTTTAAATAAGATTAATCTTAACTTCAGCTGCATCAACAAACGTTAAAATATCCAAAAATAATTTATGCAGCTAAAAATCACTTTTTAAGACATTTTTATCGCACAAGCTCAAACAACCTAATTATCATAATTATCAATTAAATCACTCTTTAAGCACATAAATTCAATTAAATACCCAGTATTAAACACTGAATGAGGGCAAAAATACGCATTCATCATACCCACACACTTATCCTTTTGCACTCCTGGGCAAAATTGAGCAATTTCAAAACTTTATTCTGAGGTATTTTACTTCATATCAACACGAGATCAAAGGAATGAATCTTACTTGAGACAAATCAATCTTCTAGAGATCAAATTATCATGTATATACAAATGGAAAGGTTCTATTTTTCACACATGACTTAATCTTTTGAATTCACAAGACAATCAATTATGAAAGAAAGTACTCAAGTTAAATGTGTATTTTCTCACCAAAATTCTCTCAAGTGTTTTGGCTTGTGTTTTCACTCAAAATACCCATGCAAGTAAACACTCATAATACTTAACAAGACTCTCATATTCACAAACTTTCAGAAAACATGCTTTCAAAGATCATGAGGACTTGTCACAGGTTATAACAGGGCCAAGGCAAAGGTAGGAAAAATTTTAGGATTTTTGGATTTTTGAAATTAAAATATAGAAAGAATAATGGAGCATAATTTCAAAAACAACTCTTTTTCATTTATTGCTTGTTGCTCTCTCTTTTTCTTTTAGAAAGCAATTATTTCAACACTTTTTCATCAACAATTTTTCCTTTTGCCATTTTTATTAATTTGTGGGTGAGGTACTCACCCACACACTTTATTCCTCAACCATTCCTGAACACAATCCATTAGCTCCTTCTTTCTTCCTAAGGTAGAATATGGTCTTTTTCTTTTCAAGGTTATGCAATAGGCTTCAAACAAGAAAAAGAAGTTTAAAAGCACAAAGGGGTTACCAATGGATTAATATCAAGGTGGACTTATTTGGCAAAGTAGCTAGAAACAAGAATTGCCTCAATCATATCAAATCATGCATATTCACCTAAGATGCAAAACAAAAGAGTCAAGCTAAACATTTGAGTATAAACAAACATGAGCAAGTCACTCAAGAAAACATAGGAATGACACATAGCAGTTCATCCTTTACATTAAGGCCCAAGACTCATAAGGTCAAACTCTTTCACAAAAGATTTAATCAAGAAATTCTCAAATCAACTCAATTAGTAATTTATAGAAACAAACCACTCATATCAACATGACTTTTATTTTTCCAGAATTATGATCATCCCAATTATTGAATCAAATCCAAAATCCAATGTCAATATGTTTTATTGAAAGCAGGAAAATATTTTTGGTGAATTTCTTATGAGACATATTGTTTAAAAGTTTCACTTAGTAAAAAGTTAATACTTTCACAATTTTCTCAAAAAGAAATCACAATTTTTTTTAAATGAAAACAAAAACAAAAAATTGAAAAAGAGAAAAAAAAAAAAATCCTACCTACAGTTTGTCTCCCCCTCACTTATTTCAAAAAAAATGTCCTTGATGGACTTATTTTGGGGAGGAAACGAAAAAATTTGTGACTATTGGCTCAATCTGGCCATATGTCAAAATTTATTTTCTTTAATTTTATAAAGTACAAGTCAGCTTGTACAATTTTATTAAAGAAAACAAAAACACATATTTTTGAAAATTTTTTAATATTTTTAAAATTAAAAACAGAAACAAAAAACAAACATGCATGCAAATTAACTTTTCTATCAACAATGATTTCAAAAGAATTTGAATCTAAGCTTTTTACCTGTTGTAGCAACCTTTCTTCTTTTTCTGCAGCCATGTCAACAAAGATAACCACTAAGAACTTATTTGCATCATTCACATCAACAAACTTGATGTGTGGAGTGTGTGGCTTCAACTCAACTTGAGCATGATCAGGTGCATTCGGATGGTTAAGCGGATCATTAGTAATCCTCATAATCTCATCTTGTGAGCAAAAATTTTCACCTGGTGTTGTTGACTCTGCTGCTTCATCATTAACCAAGTCAATTGCAATAGTAGATGCTTCAGTTGCATCATCAAATTCAACTGCACTTGGTTCCTCTATTGTATTATCCTCACAACTTTGCTATTGAAAATGATCATTTGTACTCATATCCTCATCAACGGGTACAACTTTATATTCAAATTGAACATTACCAACATATCCATCAGTAGATATGTTTCTGTGAGAATCTTTAATTTCTTCATCAGCAACATCTTTAGCAAAATTGATATGTCCATCAGTAGACATATTACTATGAGCATCATTATATCCATCAATAGATATATCCATGTGATGTGATTCCGCTATTGATTTTTCAGACTGACTCTGCAAGCTTTGTGTGGCGGCATTCATCATCTCTTTATGATCTGTCTGAGTCATCTTCATCATTTCAGTCATCATTTTCATCATATCTTCCAAAGTGACATTTCTCACTACAACATTCATTAGCTGACTCAAATCTTCAGACATTTGTTCAGCTCTGATGGCTAACTTCAGAAGCACATCTTTGATTTTATGACGAAGTTCGTTAAAATCTGGATTTTCAGGAAATCTCTGATGGGGATGAGGGGTGGTATTAACCGTTACAAGTAATTCTATGAAGTTGTTCTTACTTGCATCCCTCAACATATCAGACAATATTTGCTTATTTTCATACCACTCTTGCTCAATATCTTTGCATCGTTGATCAACTCGCAACCTTTCATCCATGGACTCTAATTTCTCTATAACTTCACCCATTAGTATCATAACTTCCCTATAGGATGGTCCATTGGTTGCTTCAACTTGCTGTGGTGGTACATATTGTTGCTGAAAACTATTTGGAACATATGATTGCTGAGGTTGACACTCAGAATATGGTTGTTGCTCATGTCCCAAAAAAGATGATCTAGGATATAGATCATTAAATTGTCGTAAAGTTAACCCACTTGTATTAGGTGCAGAAGTAGGTGTGACAATTTGTTGCTGATAATCATATGAATCACGTGGTTGCTGTGGATAGTAATCATAATTCACTTGAAAATCACACTTTTGATTATTTTCATATGAAAAACTATTTTGCATTTTTGAAAGAGGTTTTCTGAAAAGAAATAAGTTGAAAGCTTGTTGAGTAGACTTCCAGGAAAGAGAGGTGCGTCTCAATGGACAACTTAAGTACCTTGTCTTTCCTTAGCCAAAGTGTTTCCCAACTAGTTTCACAAATTTCCCAACAAAATTCCTCAAACAAAAATTATGCTTAAAAAAAAACTAAACAAAACAAAATAAAATAACTAAAGAAAATAAAAAAAAATGTTAGAAAAAAAATTTGAGAAAAGAAAATGTTAGTGATAAACAAAAAAAATAAAATAAAAATTAAAAATAGAATTAAAAAATAAAATCAAAAGAATAAAAATAAAAATAAGAACTAAAATGATAAAAATTCTAACCGTGTTCCCTGGCAACGGCGCCAAATTTGATAACGCTGTCGTTGACGCGTTCAAATTAATACTACTTATCTATAACAACTTCAGTATTGTTAAGAAAGTAGTCAACAAAATAGAAAGGGTAAAGTAACCAAAAGTCGTCTCCCAACGAACACGGAATTGATTTTTAACAAATTAGTTCTTATAAAACTATACAAAGCGGTTAGTCAAATAAAAAAAAAATATAGGGGATTAAGATAAACAAAGATAGAAATAAAATTTAAAAGATAAAAAGAAATAAAAACAATAGTAAAGAAAATAGATTGATTCCATTGCTTTTTCAAAATAGATTCATCATCAGTTATCTAAAGATTATTGCTCAATTAATTATTGTTATAGTTTTACAAATTAATCAATGTAAAGTCTCAATTAATTTGTTGGCGTTCTCACTTTTAACCAATGTACAGTCTCAATTAAAAGTGAGAACTTTTAGATTATCCATAGTAAATTCAACCAAAGTACAGTCTCAATCAAATTTACTATGCCTAATCATGTCTAGTCTTTTATCTCCTCACCAAATAAAAAGCTTAATTAATCAAAGTAAAGTCTCAATTAATTGTAGTTAGAGTAAATACCTTTAACCAAAGTAAAGTCTCAATTATTGGTAAAAACTCATTTAATCATATGAAAGTTTCTAAATAAAATCAAAGTAAAGTCTCAATTCAATTTAAAAACCCTTGAACTCATATGATCAACATGTATATAGATTTAAAATCATTACTTTTTACGTGATTCAAAGATAAAAGACATAGATGAATTAAAACCTCAACAATAATAAAAAGAACAAAGAAATTAATTCATTCTAACCTCAGAATCCATAATGAAATTACAATGGAATCAACCCAAGAAGTTTAGCAATCCATGAAATACAAAATAAAAATAGAAGAATGAAGAGAAGAAAAGAGAGAAAGAAATTAGGTCCCCCTAAGGGTTCCTAAATTCCGAAGTGCCGAGCTTGTATTTTTATGCTTCTCCTTTGGTCTCTTTATATAGGAATTGGACTGGGCTTTTCTGTTGCTAAAACCTCTCAAATATCTTTTAAAATAAAGATAAAGATAAATATTCAAAGATATTTGGAGAGATATAAACTATTTGACAAATATAGTTGGTTAATAATTTATGATATAATTAAATAAATTAATTATTTAAAGATATCTGATAAATTATCACCAAATAATATTTGTATTAATTTTCTAAATAACCCATTTCAATCCTGTAGTCTAATTTTGCAAAGACATCCAAAAATATCAATATTTGCAAATAAATCCCTCTCCTTTGACTAGTCTTTGACCAGAGTTGACTGTTTGACCAACTTTTGAATGTTTGACCAGATTTGACCATTTGACTGTGCAATGACAGGATGACACGTGACAGAGTCTTCTCTCTCCCAAATGAAACTCTCTCTCTGTCTTCTAGGGTTTCTGCCACAGCACGAATTATGAGCTTCCATGGCTGCTGCTCTCACGTTTTTGCTGCTGCAGGTCCATCGCCTTGGTTGCGTCGTTTCGCGTTTTCCGGCGAGTTGCAGATCTACGGTGGGCGGCGTCATGTGCGGGGAAGATCTGGTGCGTTGCAGATACAGTATGGTTGCTCCCGGTGGCTTCACTCCAGCAGCGTTTTCCGGCGTGGCTGCTTGCGCGTTGCAGCGATGGTTCGCTGTCACGGTGGATCTGTTCTGGCTCACAGGTGCATTGACGATGGTGTCGCGGTGGCCATGGTTGCGCGCTCGTTGCTGCTGCGCGGTGGCTGACGGTATGGAGATGGAGGCTAGGGTTTGGGAGGTTGAAGGTGATGACGTGGCAACATGTTATTGGCTGAATTTTGAGTTGCTAGATCATGACACATGTCTTTATCTGATTGGTTAATTTAATATTTGGAGGATTGCCACATGGCATGATCTGAGTGAATTGGGTTTAAGTGATAGGAGGGGTGCAAATAGACATATTAGGGGGTGCAGAATAGGTTTTGGTGAGACCCATTTAGAAAGAGGGGAGTGTATGAGTAAAAACTGGGGTGCAGAAGTGATTCTTCCAACTATTTTTAGCTTTATTTAAAGGTGTTTTGTAATTTCAATCTATTTATTTTCTCACCTTTAAATAAGATTAATCTTAACTTCAGCTGCATCAACAAACGTTAAAATATACAAAAATAATTTATGCAGCTAAAAATCACTTTTTAAGACATTTTTATCGCACAAGCTCAAACAACCTAATTATCATAATTATCAATTAAATCACTCTTTAAGCACATAAATTCAATTAAATACCAGTATTAAACACTGAATGAGGGCAAAAATACGCACTCATCAACTCTGCTACCCTGGTCAAAGTTAGTATGAGAAGCATGATGTCATGAGGATGGTGGTGGATAGGGTGGTCAAGAATGTTATGAAGTTGTGTGTGACCAAGTCAGATTAGTGGTACCTCAAGGAAGAAACTAGATAATGAGAAGTGATAACAATCGCGTTCTAGGTTGAGATCGGTTGCAAATCTTTACATTTTGGTAAACACCTACTGGAAGTAGTGGAGAACATATGGAAGGTGGGTCAGCATATCAGACATAAGTGGGTTGGTTACGTTTAAATGATCATTCAAGTTTTAAGGTGGAAGGTGGAAAATTGCTTTGAAAGTAGTGACAAATTCAATCAACATTGTTAAACATATATCGCTTAGCACAGAGGCAGAGTTTTCAGTAAGTTTAGCTGTTGCAATCGTTAAGTTAGTCATGTCTAGGTGGTTGTTGTACAGAACATGAGGAGAGCATGGCTTTCTTTCTATCTGACGAGTGAATTTTCGGGGACGAAAATTTTTCTTGTTGGGGAGAATGTAAGACCCTAGAAAATGGCGTTTTAAAAGTGATAGTGGTTTAAAAATAGTGAGACTCGATTATTTTAATATTAAAAGGTTTTAGTATAAATATAATTGCTATAAACGAGTTTCATTATTTTAAAACACACCATCTCTCTAGAAACCACTTTTCTAGAGTTCTCTGACTTCTCTTTAGAGGTTCTGTCTCTCTGGTCGTCTGATTGAAGAACCGAGACCGTAGGATTGATCCTCTCGTTCACGTAAGTTGAGTTTCCGCTCTTTTTTTTAGTCTTTTTCTGCTTTCTGTTGCATGCAAGCCCTCTTCCGCTTGCATGCGACGTTTTAATCATCAGTATGAGTCTTTGTTGATCAGTAATCATAACGGTATGTCCTGATCGTTCTTGTGATGTTTCTATGTGTAGATAGAGCATCCTGTGGAGTTAGAGGTGTTGACGTTTTTAAGGCGTCGACGTTTATAAAGTTGTCTAAACATGATAACAGGTAAGGGAAGCTAACTATTTTACTTGAATTTCATCTAGAAATCATTCTGATGACTTTGAATTGCATGATTGATTGTTGTATGAGTGCTTGAATTGCGTAATTGAGTGTATCCTTGGATTGTGCTAGATTTCTTTGTTGTTGCATGTGAGAACATATTGGGAATCTGGTATTTTTGCCTAAGCGAGCAGCTCTCGCCTGAGCGAAAACACCAGAAACTCATCCCCTATTTCTGCGCGAGATCTCGCCTAGGCGAGCCAGTCTCGCTTGAGCGAGAGTCACTCTTGTCTAAGCGAGACAACTTAGCCTGAGCGAGAATTCGCCTAAAGTTTAGGTTGTTCTCTGTTTTGAGCCTCGCTCAGGCGAGAATGACTCGCCTAAGCGAAAGAGCCTTTTTGTCTAGGCGAGACCTTCTAGCTTGGGCGAGAACCCCTGCAGTTGAGTGTTATTTCTTTGTTTCTAATGAATGAAGCTATGTTTGAATGTTAAAATATGAACTTAGTTATGATATGCATGGATTGTTATGACTGGTAATATGTGTGGTGAAATTGCATGAAGTTGGAATATGAGAAGAAGTGGTTGAACTAGGATTTCAAGGGAAATTCTAAGAGGAATGTTTTAGTGTATGTAAGGACATAAGGACTCAGTGTTGGATGGTATCCTGACGCTCCTAGTAACTATTAAGACTCATGTAGAGTATGATGGATTACGTCGGGGGAGTAGCAGGAGGTCCTGGTCTATGAACCTGATCCGTCATAGAGGTAATGGGACTTACCTTGGGAGTGGTTGGGTGATAACCCCTTGTGTCCAAACTCTGCAGAGTTTGGGAACCATCGCAGGTGCAAGCCACCAAGAGATCCGATGTCGCTTACATAATGTGGATATTGAGTCTATAGTCATGTATATGTGTTGTGGTGGTCTATATGATTCTGGTGATAATGAGAAAGATTGCATGGTTTCTGTTTATAATTGAATTGCATGATTTCTTAATCAGATTAGCTTACCCTTGCTTTTTGTGTTCCTGTCTTGTGTTGTATGTTTCCTTTTGCGATGATCACCTATTCGGTGGGAGCAGATGTGGTTGCAGTGTCAAAGGCACTTCTGGAGGATGAAGAGCCATCATGTTAGTGTTGAAGAGGAGGTTTCCAGTGGGAGCTTTAGCAGTGGTCAGTAGTATAGAGTTTATTAGTTTAGTTTAAGTGTATAAGTGATATATTTTTGTAGTCATACCTTTTGTAAGACTGTATTAATATATTGGGTACACTGGATTATCTATTTTGGAATTATGATGAAACTCCCTATTTTTATTAGTTTTAAGCTGCTGAAATTGGGATGTTACATTTGTTTTTTGTTTGTGTTTTTAATTTTAAAAATATTAAAAAAAATTCAAAAATATGTGTTTTTGTTTTCTTTAATCAAATTGTACAAGCTGACTTGTACTTTATAAAATTAAAAAAATTAAATTTTGACATATGGCCAGATTGAGCCAAAAGTCACAATTTTTCAAAGAAAATAGATTGATTCCATTGCTTTTTCAAAATAGATTCATCATCGGTTATCTAAAGATTATTGCTCAATTAATTATTGTTGTAGATTTACAAATTAATCAATGTAAAGTCTCAATTAATTTGTTGGCGTTCTCACTTTTAACCAAAGTATAGTCTCAATTAAAAGTGAGAACTTTTAGATTATCCATAGTAAATACAACCAAAGTACAGTCTCAATCAAATTTTACTATGCCTAATCATGTCTATTCTTTTATCTCCTCACCAAATAAAAAGCTTAATTAATCAAAGTAAAGTCTAAATTAATTTTCGTTAGAGTAAATACCTTTAATCAAAGTGAAGTCTCAATTATTGGTAAAAACTCATTTAATCATATGAAAGTTTCTAAATAAAATCAAAATAAAGTCTCAATTCAATTTAAAAACCCTTGGACTCATATGACTAACATGCATATAGATTTAAAATCATTACTTCTTACGTGATTTAAAGATAAAAGACATAGATGAATGAAAACCTCAACAATAATAAAAAGAACAAAGAAATTAATTGATCTAACCTCAGAATCCAATTAAGAAATTACAATGGAATCAACCCAAGAAGTTTAGAACTCCATGAATGCAAAATAAAGAGAGAAGAATAGAGAGAAGAAAAGATAGATAAAGGAAACGAAATTAGGCCCCCCTAAGGGTTCCAAAACTCCGAAGTCCCAAGCTTGTTTCCTCTTGCTTCTCCCTTGGTGTCTTTATATAGGAATTGGACTGGGCTTTTCTGTTGCCAAAATCTCTCAAATATCTTTTAAAATAAAGATAAAGATAAATATTTAAAAATATTTGGAAAGATATAGACTATTTGACAAATATAATTGGTTGATAATATCAATATCTAATATAATAAAATTAATTAATTAATTAAAGATATATGATAAATTATCACCAATTAGTATTTGTATTAATTTTCCAAATCAACCCTTTGCAATCTCCTTAAATTATCCTCTAAATAATTCATTATCTTCAAGATATATTTGTTTGTTGTGGAACTAAAACTATTCAAGAAGATCTTGTCATATCTAAAAAGATTTGGTAGTTATTATCTTTTAATATTTTATGATATAATTAAATAATATAATTATTTAAAAATATCGAATAAAATATCTAAGATATATTTTCCCGAATTATCTTCTATCATAAGATAAAGAAAACCGCAAGGTCCAATTTTTTGTTGCTATCTTCTTGGCTTAGCCAAACTTCTTCACTTTTTCAAGCTTTTCTTCCCGTCTTCATGGAATGCTTGGCTTGGATTTTTGTGATTTTGATAATTTCGTATTCTTGGATTTATCTTTAAGGTGTCATGAAGCTTTAAGCAATTTATTTCCACACCTCCATCAGCTCAACTTAGTTGCAGCTGCACTAACACACCTCAAAATATCCAAACAACATTTATGCAATAAAAAGCTATTTTTAATATGTTTTTGTATATGATGCTCAATAAACCCAATTATAGGAAATCCCAATTAAATCAATCTTTAAGCACACAAATTCAATTAAAATACCCAGAATTAAACATTAAATGAGGCAAAAAATACGCACTCATCACTTTACTCCACTTGAATTCATCATCTCCCTCTCCCTCCAACAAACCTTGACGGAGAGAGAGGGGAAGGAAAAGAGAATTCTTCTATTTTTAAATGTTCAGTTCTCTGTTATGTCTTGGTTTGAGGGTAATATCAAGATTGCAATTATGTTCGCAATTTATTTTTCAGCTTAATTATGAAAATGATGTAAAAATATGACTTTTCAAATTATTTTTACAAAAATAATTAATAACGAAAATTTGAAAGTTGTTATAAAATAAGGTTTAAAAAGTAATTTTTAATTACAAATTTTTTTATTACATTATCTTTTAAATATTTTTTTTATTAAAATATGTTACTTTCATTTATAAATTTTCAAATTTTTTTCTACGATAAATCAAACTTATATAATGATAATTTTTAATTATTTTTAAAATAAAGTACAATTTGGTAATCTTATTTTTCTTTGATTTAAATATAATTTTTAATCTATCACATTCATCAAATCACTCACAAACTTTAACAAACTTTACTCTTAATCCACCCACTTTCACCTTTAATCCACTTAAAGTGAACAACACAAACTTCACACTCTACTGCACTTGAATTCATCATCTCCCTCTCCCTCCAATCAACCTTGACGGAGAGAGCGGGGAAGGAAGAGGGAAATTCTTCTATTTTTTAAATCATCCATGTTATGTCTTGGTTTGAGGGTGATATCAAGATTACAATTATATCCGTAATTTATTTTTCAGCTTAATTATGAAAATGATGTAAAATATTACTTGTCAAATTATTTTTACAAAATTAATTAATAACGAAAATTTGAAAATTGTTATAAATAACGTTTAAAAAGTAATTTTTAATTATAATTTTTTTTATTATATTATCTTTTAAATATTTTTTTATGAAAACATGTTACTTTCATCTATACATTTTCATATTTTTTCTACGATAAATCAAACTTATATAATGATAATTTTTAATTATTTTTAAAATAAAGTACAATTTGGTAATCTTGTTTTTCTTTGATTTAAATATAATTTTTAATCTATCACATCCATCAAATCAATCACAAACTTCAACAAACGTTACTCTAAATCCACTCACTTACACCTATAATCCCCTTAAAGTGAACAAGATACACTTCACACTTTAATCCACTTGAATTCATCATATCCCTCTACCTCTAATCAACGATGAGGGAAAGAGAAGGGAAGGAAGAGCGAAATTCCTCTATTTTTTAAATCATGTTTTTAATGCAATGCTTTGAGGGTGATATCGAGATTACAATTATGTCCGCAATTTATTTTTTAGCATAATTAGGAAAACGATGTAAAAAGATCGAAAATTTGAAAATTGTTATAAAATAAGGTTTAAAAAGTAATTTTTAATTATAAATTTTTTTGTTACATTATGTTTTAAATATTTTTTTATTAAAATATGTTACTTCGATTTATACATTTTTATATTTTTTCTACGATAAATCAAACTTATATAATGATAATTTTTAATTATTTTTAAAATAAAGTACAATTTGGTAATATTAGTTTTCTTTAATTTAAATATAATTTTTTATCTATCAACTCCATCAAATCACTCACAAACTTTAACAAACTTTACTCTTAATCCACCCTCTTTCACCTTTAATCCACTTAAAGTGAATAACACAAAATTCACACTGTAATCCACTTGATGTCATCCTCTCCCTTTCCATCCGATCAACCTTGAGGAAGGGAGAGGGGAAGCAAGAGTGAAATTCCTCTATTTTTCAATCATCTATGTTATACAAATGTGTGAGGGTGACATCAAGATTACAATTATATCCATAATTTATTTTTCAGCTTAACTATGAAAATGATGTAAAAATATGGCTTTTAAAATTATTTTTACAAAAATAATTAATAATGGAAATTTGAAACTTGTTCTAAAATAAGGTTTGAAAACTAATGATTAATTATAAATTTTTTTATTACATAATTTTATAAATATTTTTTTAATAAAATATTTTATTTTCATTTATACATATTAATATTTTTTCTACAAGATCAAACTTATATAAAGGACAATTTGGTAATCTTGTTTGTCCTTGATTTAAATATAAATTTTAATCTATCAGATCCATCAAATCACACACAAACTTCAACAAACTTTACTCTAAATCCACCCACTTTCACCTTTAATCCACTTAAAGTGAACAACACAAATATCACACTATAGTCCACTTGAATTGATCATCTCACTCACCCTCCAATCAACCTTGAGTAAGAGACAGGGGAAGGAAGATGGAAATTCCTCTTTTTTTCAATCATCTCTGTTATGCAATGATTTGAGGGTGATATCAAGATTACAATTATGTTCGCAATTTATTTTTCAGCTTAATTATGAAAATGATTTAAAAAGATGGCTTTTGAAATCATTTTTACAAAAATAATTAATAACAAAAATTTTAAAATTGTTATAAAATAAGGTTTAAAAAGTAATTATTAATTACAAATTTTTTTATTACATTATTTTATAAATATTTTTTTAATGAAATATGTCATTTTCATTTATACATATTAATATTTTTTTTCTACACCAAATCATACTTATATAATGGTAATTTTTAATTATATTTAAAATAAAGGACAGTTTGGTAATATTATTTTCTCTTGATTTAAATATAATTTTTTATTTATAACATTCATCAAATCATTTACAAACTTCAACAAAATTTACTCTAAATTCACTCAATTTCACCTTTAATCCCCTTAAAGTGAACAACACAAGCTTCACACTCTAACCACTTGAATTCATCTTCTCCCTCTTCCTCCAATCAACATTGACGGAGAGAGGGGAAGGAAGAGGGAAATTCCTCTATTTTTCAATTGTAGCATCCCGTTTTCATAGCTTTCATACTATCAAACAAAACATCACATTTTGATAACTCAAAAGTAGTTGATAGAAACAGGCCAGTATAAAGTACATTACAGTCATCCTCAAAATAACTACACATATATTGTCTATACATACAGCCCATACAAAGCCAAAAAGGGGGTTACAAACACCCCAAAACATCTAAGCGAAACAAGGGGTGACAACAACAGCTGAAAGTATCCAACACCACTCAATTCCTGTCTAGGAGGGGTGTATCCTCACCTGCACCTTTATCTGCTCACGCCATTCAATAAGGACGATCATAGTAAAAAAGAAGACACATAGAACACACAACAAGAAGCAAGAAGGTGGTGAGATGCCACCAAGGATTTAAGAGAGAGATAGATGGTGAGAAAGTTGAATTTGTAGAGAAACTGAGAGGGAGGGGTTGGGTTTCTGTTTTTGGGAAGACTAGGAAAAGAAGGGTACTACATTCTCCCCAATAACAAAAATTTTTGACCCGAAAATTGAGACTTACCCGAGAACAAGTGTGGATATGACTTTCTCATGTCTCCTTCTAATTCCCAAGTGGAATCACCTGTCCTCTTGTCCCAGATGACCTGGACTAGTCGGATGGACTTCCCTCTGAGCTGCCTCTGAGCTGCCTCATCTGAACATCTCCTAAACCAACAGGCTGAACCTCCATTGTAAGATCTCCTCTATTCTACAGATCTTCCATCTCAAGCACATGGGAAGGGTCAGGCACATACTTCTTGAGCTGTGAAACATGAAACACCGAGTGGAGGTTGGCCAAAGGAGGAGGTAGGGCGATCTCATACGCCACCGGTCCAATTCTTCTCAGAATCTGGTATGGACCAATGAACTTAGGAGACAACTTCTTTGAGCGAGTTGCCCTTCCCACACCAGTAGTTGGGGTAATCCTCAAGAAGACATGGTCCCCCGATTCAAACTCCAAGGGTCTTCTCCTCTGATCAGCATAGGATTTTTGTCTGCTCTAAGATGCTCTCATCCTTTCTTGTATGAGTTTGACCTTCTCGGTAGTCTGCCTCAGAAGCTCCAGTCCCACCACCACTGATTCCCTGTCCTGGTACCAACACAAAGGTGTCCTGCATCTCCTGCCATAGAGGGCCTCATAAGGTGCCATGCCAATGATGGTATGGAAGCTGTTATTATATGTAAACTCCGCCAAAGGCAAAACCTCATCCCACACACCCAGATGGTCAAACACGCACGTCCGCAAGAGGTCCTCAAGAGATTGGATGGTTCTCTCAGACTGCCCATCAGTCTGAGGGTGATAAGCAGAGCTCATAGCCAACCTGCTACCCATAGCATCCTGCAGAGTCTGCCAGAAGCGAGAGGTGAATCATGGGTCTCTATCAGAGACTATACTCGACTGTACACCATGCAACCTCACGATCTCACTGATATACAACTGTGCAAGCTTTGCCATGGACATCCTCAAGTTTACTGCTAGGAAGTGGGCACTCTTGGTGAGACGGTCCACTATAACCCATATAGCATCGTGGTTCCTCACGGTCCAGGGTAAATGGGTGACAAAGTCCATAGCAATGCTATCCCATTTCCACTCGGGTATCTCAAGCTGCTAAAGCATCCCCCCCGGCCTCTGATGTTCTATCTTAGCCTTCTAACAGGTTAAGCATGACGACACATACTGGGCAACATCTTGCTTCATGCCCGACCACCAGAATGATTCCTTCAGATCATGGTACATTTTAGTCATGCCTGGGTGCATGCTAAAACGACTCTTGTGCCCTTCCTCAAGAATCATACCTCTCATCTCTAAGTCTTTAGGTATGTAAACCCCGTCGATGAATCTTAGTACCCCATCACCTCCCATCATGAAATCCTTGGCCTTCTGAGTGCCAAGTAACTCTACTGCCCTCTGTAGCTTGGGGTCTGATGGCTGTTTCTCCTTTATCAGGGTAAGGAAATCATTAGACACTGTGAGATGGTTACATCTAATGACTTCCTCATCCAAAACCACCTGCAACCGTATATTTCTGAACTGCTCCACCAAATCCAACTCCCTGACCATCATATGAGATGCGTGAACCACCTTTCTGCTTAGGGCGTCAGCCACCACATTCGCCTTCCCCGGATGGTACAACAACTCGAAATCAAAATCTTTTAGGAACTCCATCCACCGCCTCTGCCTCATGTTTAACTCTTTCTAGTCAAACAAGTACCTCAAACTCTTATGATCATTGAAAACCTATAATTGTGCACCATAAATGATGAGATGCCTCGAGCTAAGGGACCTACAACAAGAGCCATGGCTAGGAGAATACAAGAGGAATGGGCCTTAAATGCGCATGCAAGGCCCAAGATGAACTTCACATGGGCCAAGGAAGATGTGAAGACCTAGCCTAGGACATTTTGCTTGTAAATACTAGATTAGGATTTTATTTTGGGCTTTGGATTTTGGGCCCAGTAGAATAGGGTTTTCTTTGGGCCATGTATTGGGCCTTAGAGGAAATTGGGCTTTAGAATTAATTGTGGACCAAAAAGGGGAATTGGGCCAAATGGACCAAGAGTAGTGTGTCTACTCTAGAAAAGCGTAGAAGCTTCTCAAACTTGCTCTCCAAGGATGAGAGTTAGCTTCCCATGGCAAGACAAGTGTGACTTGCTTAGGTGGCAAGTCACACCTCCCACATGCTCCTTTTTGGTTCCAAAATTCAACTTTCTAGACTCCTTTTTCCCTCCACTTTTTGGAGACTCCTTGGTCTCATGTTAGCCTATAAATAGAAGGCTTAGGAGATGTATTTTTCAGCTTGAAATTGAGTAATGAATTGCTGCCCAAATTTGTGCACAAATCTCTTTTGAGCTCACCTTAGAGTAAACTCTTCTCTAGTTTACTCTAGTCTTCTTCCTTAGGAGTTGGCCTCACCTCTCTTAAGAATCCTTTCACTTACACCAAACCAAACACCTTAAGCTTTTTTCCTTCATGCTTCCGCATCCAACACCATTCATGGAGCCTTCATTCTTCATGCAAGCTTCAATGGAGGCAAGAAGAAGCCATCATGTGGTATCATGAGCCTTGGTTTTAGTGAGTTAAGTGCTTCTTCTCCATTTTTCTTTCAATTCCGTGTTGTTCATCACTTCTCCTACTTGTCTTGCTGTTTTTGTTCATTTTATTTTGAGTATTAATGTCTTTTTACTTTGGTTCATCTTCATTTGCTTCATCTTGAACCATCCTTGTGTGCTTTAGGTGTTCTATTTGGTTTTTACCGTTTACTTTTCATTTTAATTGAGTATTTGTTGTTTTTTGTTCAGTTCATTCTCTTGTTCTTGAGTTTATTTTGATTTTAAGATCCATATGTTTTGTCTAGAGTCATGTTTAGTCCATATATGTCATTAATTCCTTGTTTAGCTTTTAATTTTCTTTGAATTTGTTGGAGATGTGTTGCTGAATTCTGTTTCAGATTTGAGTGCAGTTTTTAATCATTAAAAATTAACATTCTCTTCTCTCTTTGAGACTTGGAAATGAACCTTCACATCTAGATAACCTTAGTTATCTTAATGTCCAGTGGGAATTTTCCTTGTGCTTGCTTAACATCACCATAAACCACACTAAATTTCCTTTCAATTAATTGTGCTTTGGTGCTTTTTCATTTCTGTTTTTGAGTTCAGATTGCTATTTAGATCTTAGCAATGTCTTAGAGTCAATTTCCATTGTGTTTCATTGTGTTTCATGATCTTCTTTTGATTCCTTTAAGTTTCCTTCTCCTTTGTGCTTTTTGTTTCCATTAAAATGCAAATGATCAAGCATAGTGTGGTGGTGATTCTGTTTTGTGGTGGAAACTAACTGCTGTAAGAGCTATAAAAAGAAAGAAAAAGAGCACAAAAAGAATACAAGCAAGTGCCAAAAAGAATCAAAAGAAAAGATCAAAAGAAAGTGGCAAAAGAAGTACACTAGAATCACTACCATCACTTGAGTTTGAGAGCATTATTTTGTTGCATTTTACTGCTGCTCCAGTTTCTGTCTGACCGCACAATGTTTGTATTTGATTTATCATAAAACATTGACCGGTGCAAATCCATATCTAATTTTTGCCTCTTTTAGCTAAGACATAGACGAAAAAGTGAAAAAAAGAATCATTGAAAAATGTTGAGAAATGAAAAAATGAAAAATAGCTGAAGAAGAGGCCTGAATTCACGTTTTTGGACTGGCAGTGAGTGAAAAATCAAATTTCAGTGCAGTTTTCTAGCTTATTTTGGTTGTTTTTCATCCATTCTAGTGTCATTCATTAGGTAATTCATTTGAGTGCTTATCTTGTTTCTTTACCTTATTTCTAGTTTGTCATTTCTTTGGTAATCCTTTGAGTTTGTCATGGCATTATTCACTTTTGGTTTAGCAATTATAATTTTGTGCTTTTCTTGCTTTATTTCTTGACCTCTTTTGGTTTGGTTTCTATATTTGGTGCATACTTCTTTTTGGAGGTGATCTAATTTTCCTAAGGTAGCATCCTAGGAGGTGGAGTACCTAGTCCTGAAAGAGAATCCTCTTTGGCGAGATCAAGAGGAAGTGCAAGAGTGAAACACTTGTGAGGATCAAGCCAAGAAGACAAAACCAAGAAGACCTTTTACATTTTATGCACTTTGTATTAAAATTGAGTTGTAAAATTGTAATGCTTTCCTTCTTGTGTTCATGGCCTAGTTAGGTGTCTTGGGGGAGTCTTAGGTACTCAATCCCATCTCCTAACTAGAACCTCTTCTATACATTAGTGAAGCGCTTTTAGTGGTGAAGTTTGAAGGTTCCAAGTGCCTTCTACTTCTACCAAAACTTAGGCCGCATATAGCTTATAATCTTTCTTGTTTTGAATTTTCTTGTTTGATAGTTTAGTGTGTGTCAACTTAGTCTTTGAATTAATTTCATTTAAGAAGTTTTGTACAAAAGTTTCAAGTTCCCTTGGCTAGGAAAGACTTGGTATGTAAGCAATCCAAGTGATTCACCTCTCTTTCCTGGAGGAGAACTAAAACCTTTTGCTATCTACTTCTTCTTTGAAATTTTCTTTTAAAGACCAAAGTCTTCTAAAAAAAATGTCTCAACCTCCTTCTCAATGTATGAGTGCTTCAAATGAAGAAGAAATAAGTTTGAAACAAATTGCCTTTGATTTGAGAGCACTACTACGTTGGAAGGAAGATGAAATAATTGCAAGGGAAAGGGAAAAACAAGAAAGAGATAGGTTTCATCAACTTTTAGATGAAGAGGGGAGGGGAACAAGAAATATGGAAAGGTTGCATGAGAGGATGAGTAATAGGAGTCAGCATTTGTACTCCCATACTCCAACACTAGTCACACACTATGAAGAAGATAGTAGACTAGTTGACAACTTCTCTCAACCTCCTCCTCCTCTAAGAAGAGAAAGAAGAGAGCCTAGGGAACCAAGAGCCATTAGAATAGACCTCCCTCACTTTTATGGGAAAGATGATGTTAAAGCTTATCTTGATTGGGAAATGAAGGTTGAGCAACTCTTTGCTTGCCATCAAATAAGTGAGGAGAGGAAAGTACCTTTAGCTACCCTTAGCTTTCAGGGCAATGCTATGTATTGGTGGACTGCCCTCGAAAGAGTGATGAAGGATTATCTTGTTCCATTTTAAGATTATTGAATATGGTGTGAGTTGATTAAGAAAGCTAAGCGAAATCCCCACTGGACATTAAGATAGCAAGCTATCTAGATGTGAAGGTTCCTTTCACAAAGCTCAAGAGAAGAAGATGATGGATGGATTCAAAACAAAAAGGAAATGGAAAGCACATAAACCATAGAAAACCAAGAACAATTAAAGGAAGAAGAAAACATAAAATGGAAAGGAAAGAAATGGTAAAAATGTGAGAAGCACGCCACTACAAGGCTAGGCTAGAAGCCATTGACAACCTTGAAGATGAGTGGATGTGTGCCGCCACTTGCTATGCAAGATAAGGCTTAAAAGTATTCACTCCCAAGGGAGGAAACTCTCACAAATGGTTGAGACACAAAAGTGTTTTTACTTCAAAATGTTCAACCCTTTTACATGTCTAGGAGCACCCCTTATATAGAAGATTTTAGGGGCCTCTAAGCAAATAAAAGATACCTAGGATGTCTCTACAAAAACCTAACCCTAGCTTCTAGAAACTAGGTCAAATAAGGTTACAAAAATGAGAGACAAAAGAGCCAACTATGGTGTGTGCAAGGCTAATTTCGTTCTAGCACAAAAGGAGACAAAGAATGTGTCTCATATGTCTCCAAAAAGTGGCCAAAGTGTGCTAAAAACAAAGGAGACCAAAGGTACATAGGTACACTTGTTTTATGCCTTTTACTTTATGCTTTATGCATTTGCTTTACTCTCTCATCCACATCATTTATGCTCCCCAATCACCATGCGCCACCTAGCATTGCTTTCTTACTCCTAATTAACCTATAAAGCAAATAAACATAGATTAGCATGTTGGCTTAAGTCAAGTCAACTATAGTCAACAAGTCAAACCTAGTCAAAGGTCAACAAGTCAACTAAAGTTGATTCAACTAAGTCAACTTAGGGAATCAAAAATAACAAACACAAATGAAAGGGATGAAGGATTAATGAACTTCCTTTCTAAACATGCTTAGTGTTCTTAAGCGTGTGCCTCCATCCTTAGTTGGGGTCAATCCTTCATCAAAGAGATAGGAGAATCAATCAAAGTCCCGAGGTCAAATATTAGAATGACCTCAAAGGAGCCCTTAGGAGAAGACATATTCCCTCCTACTATCATAGAGAGCTAATGGATAAGCTCCAAAGACTCCATCAAAATAAAATGAAAGTGGAAGAATATAGACAAAAGATGGAGTTATATATGATGAGGGTTGGGATTAGGGAGTCCGAGGATACCACCATTGCAAGGTTTCTTAGTGGCTTAAGTCTTGAGATAAGAGATAGAGTAGAATTGTTGCCCTACCAAGACTTAAATGACTTGGTTCAACTTTGCATAAAGGTAGAGCAACAAATTCTAAGGAAAAATTTTTGAAATGACTACTCTAACTCTTATACCAAGAAAGAATTCAAGAGGGAGGGTAAGCAAGTCAAAGAGGAACCCTCCAAAAGTTTCAAGGAAAAGGAGAAACCAAGGGAAGGCACATCTTCGCACACTCGCACTAGTGAAATCAAATGTTTCAAGTGTCTTGGTAGAGGTCATGTTGCATCTCAATGCCCCACCAAAAAGACCATGATCTTAAGGGGTGTTGACCACTATAGTAGCCAAGATGAGTAAGAAAGTGAGAGTGAGACTTCTAGTGAGGAGTCTAATGATGAGTCTAAGGAAATTGCCTATCCTTGTGAAGGAGACCTTCTAATGATTAGAAGACTTCTTAGCAACCAACCCATTCCAAAAGAGCCAACACAAAGAGAGAACATCTTTCATACAAGATGTAAAATTTTAGAAAACACTTGTTCTCTCATTGTTGATAGTGGTTCATGTTGCAACTGTTGTAGTACAAGGTTGGTTGATAAGTTGGCTTTGACTATCATTCCCCATCCAAAACCTTACAAACTGCATTGGCTTAATGAAAGTGGGGATTTGATAGTCCAACATCAAGTGAAGGTCAAGTTATCCATAGGGAAATATGAAGATAGTGTGTTATGTGATGTAGTACCTATGGAAGCTTGCCATGTTTTATTGGGAAGACCTTGACAATTTGACAAGAAAACCATGCATAATGGTCTTACCAATGAAATCACCTTCACTCGCAAGGATAGAAAATTTGTCTTGCCTCCTTTATCACCATCCCAAGTGGTAGAGGATCAAATTCAAATGAGAAAGAAGTTGGAAAAGGAGAGAAAAGAGGATAAAAAAGAAGAAGTCCTTCCTCTCTCCCAAAAAAAGTAAGTAAAGATGAATCTGAGGTGGGAGAGATTGGTGTCCCTTCTCCCAAGGTCATTCAACATGAGAACATTTTGACTATAAAATCTTTGAACCAAGTTCTCAACGATGAACAACCTTCATGCCTCTTGTTGTGTAAAGGAACACTCACATGCATTGCCACATTTCTTGAACTTAAGAGTTTACCTCCTAAAATTGAAAATCTTTTGAAAGAGTTTGAGGATATATTCCCTAAGGAAGGGCCAATTGGGCTTCCTTCTTTTAGAGGAATTGAGCATCAAATAGATTTAGTGCCTGGGGCAAGTCTTCCAAATAGACCACGCTATAGGACAAATCCTCAAGAAACAAAGGAGATAGAGTCTCAAGTGCAAGAATTGTTGGAGAAGGGTTGGGTTCAAAAGAGCCTTAGTCCTTGTGCTGTGCCTGTTTTGTTAGTGCCTAAAAAGGATGGAAAGTGGAGAATGTGCTGTGATTGTAGGGCTATAAATAACATCACCATCAAATATAGGCATCCAATCCCTAGGCTTGATGACATGCTTGATGAGTTGCATGGGTCCCTCATATTTTCTAAAATTGATCTAAAGAGTGGTTATCACCAAATAAGAATCAAAGAAGGTGATGAGTGGAAAACCGCTTTTAAGACCAAATTTGGACTATATGAGTGGTTGGTGATGCCCTTTGGGCTTACTAATGCACCTAGCACATTCATGAGGCTAATGAATCACGTTCTTAGAGAGTGCATAGGAAAGTTTGTGGTTGTCTACTTTGATGACATTTTGATCTATAGCAAGAGCTTGCATGAGCACAAAGATCATCTGAGGTCTGTCCTTACCATCCTTAGGGTAAATAGTTTGTTTGCAAATAAAGAGAAATGCACTTTTTGTGTAGATAGTGTTATTTTCTTAGGTTTTGTAGTAAATAAAAAATGGGGTCCATGTTGACCCTACAAAAATAAAGGCCATCCAAGAATAGCCTACTCCTAAAAATGTTGGAGAGGTTAGGAGCTTCCATGGTTTGGCAAGCTTTTATAGGAGGTTTGTTCCTAACTTCTCTATTTTGGCTTCACCCCTCAATGAACTTGTCAAGAAAGATATATCTTTTAATTGGGGTGAAAAATAAGAGTCTGCTTTTCAGCAACTCAAGGAAAAGCTCACCAATGCACCCATTCTAGCTTTACCAAACTTTTCAAAAACCTTTGAGCTAGAGTGTGATGCATCCGGTGTAGGAATAGGTGTTGTGTTGTTGCAAGGAGGGCACCCAATTGCTTATTTCAGTGAAAAACTTCATGGTGCCTTCTCAACTATCCCACCTATGATAAGGAATTGTATGCCTTAGTTAGGGCCCTTCAAACTTGGGAACACTACCTTGTGTCCAAAGAGTTTGTCATTCATAGTGACCATGAGTCGCTAAAATATTTGAAGGGCCAACATAAGTTGAATAAAAGACATGCTAACTGGATGGAATTCTTGGAACAATTTCCTTATGTGATAAAGTACAAGAAGGGCAAAAGTAATGTGGTGGCTGATGCCTTGTCTAAAAGGCACACCTTGTTTTTAAAATTGGGAGCCCAAATTCTTGGATTTGATCACATTCCAGAAATGTATAATCAAGATTCTGAGTTTTCCTCTACTTATGTTGAATGTATGGAAAGACCTCAAGGAGGTTTCTATGTGAATGAGGGGTATTTGTTTAAAGAAGGAAAAATTTGTATTTCGCAAGGGTCACAAAGAAAACTCCTTGTTCAAGAAACACATGAAGGGGGATTAATGGGTCATTTTAGGGTAGAAAAAACCCTAGGTCTTTTAAAAGAGAAATTCTTTTGGCCCCATATGAGGAAGGATGTCCAAAGGCATTGTAATAGATGTATTTCATGCTTATAATCTGTCTAAAACAATGCATCATGGATTATACACCCCCTTGCCTGTTGCTTCAGCCCCTTGGGAAGATATAAGTATGGATTTTGTCTTAGGACTCCCAAGAACACAAAGAGGTTTTGATTCCATTTTTGTGGTGGTAGATCGTTTTAGCAAAATGACACACTTTATACCCTGCCACAAAGTGGATGATGCTAGCAACATTGCTAGGCTTTTCTTTAGAGATGTGGTCAAGCTTCATGGTATACCCCGCACCATAGTTTCTGATAGAGACACCAAGTTCCTTAACCAGTTTTGGAAACCACTTTGGTCAAGGTTAGGAACTAAGCTTAATTTCTCTACTTCATGTCACCCACAAACTGATGGGCAAACTGAAGTTGTTAATAGGTCTCTGTCTACTATGTTAAGGGCAACTTTGAAAGGGAACCACAAATCTTGGGATGAATGCCTTCCCCATATTGAGTTTGCCTACAATAGAGTAGTTCATAGGACTACTAAAATCTCTCCATTTGAAGTTGTTTATGGCTTTAATCCTCTCACTCCCATGGACTTGCTACCATTTCCTACATCTTTTGATTTTATTCATAAAGAAGGGGTGGCAAAATCTGATTTTGTTAAAAAAATGCATGAAAAGATTAAAAGCCAAATCTAGCAACAAACAGAGAGGTATGCTAAGTACAACAATAAGGGGAAGAGGGAAATTATTTTTGAAGAAGGGGATTGGGTATGGCTACACCTTAGAAAAGATAGATTTCCTAAGCAAAGGAAGTCTAAACTTAGTCCTCGAGGTGATGGTCCCTTTAAAGAGCTGAAAAGAGTAAATGATAATGCGTATAGGCTAGAGTTGCCTGAAGGCTATGATGTGCATGCCACCTTTAATGTTGCTGACTTAATACCTTTTGCAGGTCGTACAGATGATGAGGTAGAGACTACAAATTTGAGGACAAATCCTTCTCAAGAGGGAGAGGATGATGAGATGCCTCGAGCTAAGGGACCTACAACAAGAGCCATGGCTTGGAGAATACAAGAGGAATAGGCCTTAAATGCGCATGCAAGGCCCAAGATGAACTTCACATGGGCCAAGGAAGATGTGAAGACCTAGCCTAGGACATTTTGCTTGTAAATACTAGATTAGGATTTTATTTTGGGCTTTCTATTTTGGGCCCAGTAGAATAGGGTTTTCTTTGGGCCATGTATTGGGCCTTAGAGGAATTTGGGCTTTAGAAGTAATTTTGGACCAAAAAGGGGAATTGGGCCAAATGGACCAAGAGTAGTGTGTCTACTCTAGAAAAGCCTAGAAGCTTCTCAAACTTGCTCTCCAAGGATGAGAGTTAGCTTCCCATGGCAAGATAAGTGTGACTTGCTTAGGTGGCAAGTCACACCTCCCACATGCTCCTTTTTGGCTCCAAAATTCAACTTTCTAAACTCCTTTTTTCCTCCACTTTTTGGAGACTCCTTGGTCTCATTTTAGCCTATAAATAGAAGGCTTAGGAGATGTATTTTTCAGCTTGAAATTGAGTAATGAATTGCTGCCCAAGTTTGTGCACAAATCTCTTTTGAGCTCACCTTAGAGTAAACTCTTCTCTAGTTTACTCTAGTCTTCTTCCTTAGGAGTTGGCCTCACCTCTCTTAAGAATCCTTTCACCTACACCAAACCAAACACCTTAAGCTTCTTTCCTTCATGCTTCTGCATCCAACACCATCCATGGAGCCTCCATTCTTCATGCAAGCTTCAATGGAGACAAGAAGAAGCCATCAATAAAGATAGTGTCTCCAGATCTTCAGTGCAAACACCACTGCTGCTAACTCTAAGTCATGCGTGGGGTAGTTTTTCTCATGATTCTTCAATTGTCATGAGGCGTATGCTACTACTCTCGGTTCTTGCATCAAAACACATCCCAACCCTTGATGAGAAGCATCACAGTAAACCTCAAAGGGTTTACCGGTATCAGGAATCACCAACACTAGGGCGCTAGTCAGCTTTTGCTTTAGCTCTCGGAAGCTCTCTTCACATCGGTCGGTCCAAGCAAAAGGTTGGTCCTTACGGGTTAACTGGGTCAAGGGTGCTGCTATCTTGGAGAATCCCTCAATGAATCTCCTATAGTAACCCGTCAGCCCCACAAAGCTCCTTATTTCAGTCACTGACTTAGGGCGTTCCCACTTTAACACAGCTTCCACCTTAGATGGATGCACTCATATGCCCTGAGCCGAGATCATGTGCCCCAAGAACTGAATCAAAGTCATCCAAAACTCACATTTTGACCGCTTTGCATACAACTGCTTCTCCCTCAGTATGCTCAGAACTATCTTCAGATGTTCTGCATGTTCTTCAGGAGTCCGTGAGTAAATCAAGATATCATCTATGAAAACCACCACGAACTTATCCAGGAATGGCCTGAAGATTTGGTTCATGTAGTCCATGAACAAAGCGGGGGCGTTACTTGAACATGCATTCCTAGTCCTAAATCATGCATACACCAAGAAAGATCATAACCAAGTCAAAGAATGGAACTAATTTGCCAATATCACCCATTTCTCAAACATGAAAACTAGTAGCATAACACTTAGTGACAAACACACTTTTGGTTCATCAAAAAGCATCTTGCTCTTAGTAAGATTGTAAAAGTGTACCAAAATTTTTCTTCTTTCAAAAACTAGTTTCACAAAATGATGAGAAAGGTGTTTTGGGTGGCTTGGACACTTAGTTCCCAAATTTTAGGCCAAAATCAAGTCCAAGGAGCATACATCAAACAAGACATAAGGTGAATGCAATATTCAAATACTTGGAATAACAAGAATAAGAAAACTTCAAGCTAGCGTATGACATATGACTCAAGCAAAAGTTAGGCACATTTAAAGACTCAAACATGTAGTTATCATGCATTTAAACTTTTGGAAATGAAGGTCAATGATTAAGAACACAAAGACATGTTATCCAACAACATTTAGGAGTAAGAAGAGTAACAAAAACAGTAGCCAAAACTGCCCAACATAACCTGAAAAACGTTGATTCGCGGTGATCTCGGCAGCTCTGACCTTTGCTTACTATTTTAATCATAACTCTCTCCACAGAACTCCAAATGCATTGGTTCTTTTTTTTTAAAAACTAGACTAACAGAGCTTTCTTTTGACATCAAGAACGTAATTTTTGGATAACTGAGGAGGTGCAGTTTAATCTTTTAAAATCGTGAACAGTTTCTGCCAGCATTGTTTTTATGTGGACCATTCAAAGATAGCTACACAAGACAAGGTTAGAACATGAAAACACCATATTCAAGGACAACCAAAGCTCTAGATACCAAATGATGAAGGATTATGTTGTTCCTTTTTAAGATTATTGAATATGGTGTGAGTTGATTAAGAAAGCTAAGCGAAATCCCCACTGGACATTAAGATAGCAAGCTATCTAGATGTGAAGGTTCCTTTCACAAAGCTCAAGAGAAGAAGATGATGGATTGATTCAAAACAAAAAGGAAATGGAAAGCAAATAAACCATAGAAAACAAAGAACAATTAAAGGAAGAAGAAAACATAAAATGGAAAGGAAAGAAATGGTAAAAATGTGAGAAGCACGCCACTACAAGGCTAGGCTAGAAGCCATGGCAACCTTGAAGATGAGTGGATGTGTGCCGCCACTTGCTATGCAAGATAAGGCTTAAAAGTATTCACTCCCAAGGGAGGAAACTCTCACAAATGGTTGAGACACAAGAGTGTTTTTACTTCAAAATGTTCAACCCTTGTACAAGTGTTAGAGGTCCCCTTAAATAGACAAGTCTAGGGGCCCCTTAGCAAAACAACTAAGTTAAAGGATTACAAAAGAAACCTAGCATGTTCTAGAAAGTAGGTCATCCTAGGGTGCACATGGGTGAATTTTCGTCCAAGCCATCTAGGTGGCAAGTCTTCATGGCCAAGGCTCCGAAAGGAAGGTTCTAGAACATTCTAGAAGACTTGGTGTCCAAGGCATGTGGGCCTCCTCTTTCTAGATGCTTCTAGAAAGTCTTATTCCTTCTCTCTCTTCCTTAGGACGCCAAGTGTCTCCTATGTGGTCCTCCTCCTTTCTTATTCCTACAAAAGCAAATTAAGGAATTTATTAGCATGTTGGTTTAAGGTTAAGCTAATCTTTTGAGTCAACAAGTCAACCCAAAGTCAAGGTCAACAAGTCAACTCAAAAATAGTCAACCAAGCCAACTTAAAGGAATTTTAAACTAAAGAAAATAAAAGCAAAGGAAGGGATCAAGGAACTCCCTTTCTTCTAAGCATGTGCCATGGGCCATCATCCTTGGTAGTGATCAATCCTTTATCACACTCGGCCTCATAAACTGTTTTTCTAGCAGCTCTTCAATCTGTTTCTTCAACTCCACTAGCTCAGCAGGAGCCATTCTATAGGGTGCTATAGACACTGGTCCTGCTCCCAGCACCAGATCAATGGAGAACTCAATCTCCCTAGTAGGGGGTAAGCAAGGCACGTCCTCAGGGAACACATCTGAGAAGTCCCCTACTACAGGTATCTCCAAGGGTCCACTTTCAGTCTCAACAGACAACTAAGTCAGAATTAAGAAGCACTGAGACCTTTCCTTAATTGCCTTGTCCACCTGCTGTGAGGACATCAACAGGTCTTCATCCTCCAAGCTAGAAAACAACACCTTCCTCTCATTGCAGTCTATGAGAATGTGATTGGCAGATACCCAATCCATCCCTAATATGACATCTAGCCCCACCAAGGGTAAAAGGTGAGGTTTACCCTGTACTTGCGCCCCTCAACCTCGATCTTACACCTAGCACACACGGTCGAGGTTCTGACTAACCCAGAAGCAGGTGTGGACACCTCGATCTTACACCATCAACTCTACCACTCTAGATTCTGACACAAAGGAATGTGTCGCTCCCGAATCATACAGAACATGCAAGCTCCTATCAGCTATCACACAAGACCCGACGATGAGGTTACTTGATCCAGTTGCCTCGGCATCCATCACAGCGTACACCCGACCAGCTACCTGCAGTCTCGCACCTCCTCTCGTCTGATGGGGCTGAGGTTGTGATGAAGGCCTCGGCACTGGGTAATCCTTTATGAAGTGGCCCGCCTGACCGCATCTATGGCATGTCCTCTTGTCAGGAAGCTAAGGGCAGGCGCTCCTCAGATGGGGCCCCCTGTAGTGAAAGCACTGTGGCCTAGAAGGCTGGGACTGCTGAGGCTGATGTGAGAACCTCTTGGGCCCCTAAGACTGAGGCCTAGAATACGGCTTCCTCTTGTCGTCATGTCTGCTCGTGGACCCAAATGGTCCTCCCATCTTCTGCTGAGACCTCTGTTGATCTTCAACTTCAGCCTTAAGCTTCTCCATTACTCTTGCCTTCTCTACCAAGGCAAGGAATTCCTTGATAGAGAGCGAAGCCACCATGAGTTTGAGGTCACCCCTCAACCCATTCTCAAACTTTCTACACTGCCAGTCCTTTGCCATCTTCAAGGTGTGAAATCTTCCCAAGTGTTTAAACTTTTCAGCGTACTCCGACACTAACATGTCGCCTTGCATCAGGTGTAAGAACTCGACCTCCTTCGCTTACCTCACACTATTTAGGAAGTACTTAGCATAGAACTTCTTCTTAAACAATTCCCAAGTGATAGTCTCTTGGCTGTCTTCCAACATCATCTTCATGCTGGACCACCAATGCACGACCTCTCCAGCAAGAAGGTACTCAGTGTAGGCCAGTCTGTTCTCTGTAGGACATCTCTTAGCATCATAGATTCGTTCCATGTCCCGCATCCACTGATCAGCTCCATCCGGGCTAACTTTTCCATCAAAGTGGGATGGATGATGTTGTAGGAAATCCTCCAAACTCCACTCTTGCACTCGTGGTAGTGAAGCTTGGGAAGAACCAGCGGCTGAACGATTTTCTCCTATCTGATGTAGGGCTTCCAAGTGCCTCTGCTGAGTCGCTTCTGCTGCTAGTCTTGCAGACTCCATCTGTTGCAAGGCTAGGTTTTGTTGATTCACCATGTTAGCATTCTGCTGCTGCATGGCTGCAATCATCGCCTCAATTGCTCCCACCAATGAGGATTATCGGGGTTTGGAACAGGAGGTGGAGGAGGCTTAGGTGCCATAGCTCTGATCACACAAAGAAGGAGCCATCAAATTAGTCAACAGGTACTACAACCATGCTAAATACGTTACAAGGAACACACAACAGAAACTAAGCAAGCTCACACCAACAAATCCTAAAGGAACCACTGCTCTGATACCAAAATTGTAACATCCCATTTTCATAGCTTTCATACTATCAAACAAAACATCACATTTTGATAATTCAAAAGCAGTTGATAGAAACAGGCAAGTATAAAGTACATTACAGTCATCCTCAAAATAACTACACATATATTGTCTATACATACGGCCCATACAAAGCCAAAAAGGGGGTTACAAACACCCCAAAACATCTAAGCGAAACAAGGGGCGACAACAACAGTTGAAAGCGTCCAACACCACTCAACTCCTATCTAGGAGGGGTGTATCCTCACCTACACCTTTATCTGCTCGCGCCATTCAATAAGGACGATCATAGCAAAAAAGAAGACACATAGAACACATAACATGCAAGAAGGGTAAGCTAACTTGAACCAAGAATAAATCAAGAACTTTTGATAGTTATGCATTAATCAGGGTTAATCACACAATTATCAGAATTATCCAATTCATCACAACCATAACACCATAACACCACTCTAGACTCGATATCCAGATTATGTGAGTGACATTGGAGCTCTTGGTGGCTTGCACTTGTGATGGTTCCCAAACTCTACAGAGTTTTAGGCACAAGGGGTATTTACCCAACCACTCTCAAGGTAAGCCCCATCACGTCTATGACGGATCGGGTCCATAGACTAGGACCTCCTACTACTCCCCCCGACAGTGGCAATTTAAAGATCCTGAGCGAACTCTCGCTCAGACGAAGCTGGCTCGCCTAGACGAGAAGTTCTCTCGCTCAGGCGACTCCAGCTCGCCTAGGCGAGACTTCGCGCAGTGACAAAGGTGATCTTCTAGTATTTTCGTTCAGGCGAGAGCTACTCACCTGGGCGAAATTACCAGGATTTCTCATCTGTTCTTCACATGCAGGCTCGCTCAATTTCATCCAACACTCAATTTCACACATAAGCAGTTCCAAACACAGATTAAACACATGATTAGGCTATTCTATCACATATGAACACATTTCATACGAAAATTGGGTGAAAAGTCAGCTCCCCTTACCTATTTTTGGGTGAATACTTGAGTGAAGACAACCTAAGAGATGGGAAGCATAATTCCTCAGCTTGACCTAGAAGAATTCATCATCCAGCCACATGGAAAGGATGAACACCTGATTAAACTCTGAATGGAAGCAAGAATTCGAGTTGAATTTCGAAATTGACTTCAAACCACAAAGAGAGGCTTACCTAGAAGAAGAGAGGCTATGAGTGGAGGCAGCAGAAGGCTCAAGTGTGGCTTCTTCTCCAGAACCTGATCAAGAAGCAAGAGGTGGTGAGATGGCAACAAGGATTTGAGAGAGAGAGAGACAAATGGGGAGAAAGTTGAATTTGCAGAGAAACTGAGAGGGAGGGGTTGGGTTTCTGTTTTTGGGAAGACTAGGAAAAGAAGGGTACTACATCAATCATCTATGTTATGTAATGGTTTGAGGGTGATATCAAGATTAGAATTATGTCCGCAATTTATTTTTCAACTTAATTATGAAAATGATGTAAAAATATGGCTTTTGAAATTATTTTTACAAAAATAATTAATAACGAAAATTTGAAAAATGTTCTAAAATAAGGTTTAAAATGTAATTATTAATTATACATTTTTTTATTACATTATATTATAAATATTTTTTTAATGAAATATGTTATTTTCATTTACACATATTAATATTTTTTCTATAACAAATCAAACTTATATAATGATAATTTTTAACCATATTTAAAATAAAGGACAATTTGGTAATCTTGTTTTTTCTTCATTTAAATATAATTTTTAATTTATCAGATCCATCAAATCACTCACAAACTTCAAAAAACTTTACTCTAAATTCACTCATTTTTACATTAGATCCCCTGAAACTGAACAAGACAAGCTTCACAACTCTATTCCACTTGAAGTCATCTTCACCCTCTCCCTCCAATCAACATTGAGGGAAAGAGAGGGGAAGCAAAACAGAAAGTCTTATATTTTTCAATCATCTCTATTATGCAATGGTTTGAGGGTGATATCAAGATTACAATTACATCCGCAATTTATTTTTTAGCTTAATTATGAAAATGATGTAAAAATATGACTTTTGAATTTATTTTTACAAAAATAATTAATAATGAAAATTTGAAAATTGTTATAAAATAGGTTTTAAAATGTAATTATGCATTATAAAATTCTTTATTACATTATTTAATAATTATTATTTTAATAAAATATGTTATTTTGATTTATACATTTTAATATTTTTTCTATGACAAATCAAATATATATAATGATAATTTTTAATTATTTTTAAAATAAAGAACAATTTGGTAATCTTGTTTTTCCTTGATTTAAATATAATTTTTAATCTATCATATCCATCAAATCGATCACAAACTTTAACAAACTTTACTCTAAATCCACCCACTTTCACCTTTAATCCACTTAAAGTGAACAACACAAACTTCACACTATAGTCCACTTGATGTCATCCTCTCCCTCTCTCTCCAATCAACCTTGAGGGAGAGAGGGGAAGGAAGAGGGAAATTCCCGTCTTTTCCATCATCTATGTTATGCCACGGTTTGAGGGTGATATCAAGATTACAATTACGTCCGCAATTTATTTTTTAGATTAATTATGAGAATGATGTAAAAATATGGCTTTTGAATTTATTTTTACGAAAATAATTAATAACGAAAATTTGAAAATTGTTCTAAAATAAGGTTTAAAAAGTAATTATCCATTATAAAATTTTTTATTACATTATTTTATAATTATTATTTTTAATAAAATATGTTATTTTGATTTATATATTTTAACATTTTTTCTATGACAAATCAAACTTATATAATGATAATTTTTAATTATTTTTAAATTAAAGGACAGTTTGGTAATCTTGTTTTTCCTTGATTTAAATATAATTTTTAATGTATCATATCCATCAAATCACTCACAAACTTTAACAAACTTTACTCTAAATCCACCACTATCACCTTTAATCCACTTAAAGTGAACAACACAAACTTCACACTATAATCCACTTGATGTCATCCTCTCCCTCAATCTCCAATCAACCTTAAGGGAGAGAGAGGGGATTAAGGGAGAGAGAGGGGAAGGAAGGGAGAAATTCCCGTCTTTTCAATCATCTCGGTTATGTCATGGTTTGAGGGTGATAACAAGATTACAATTATGTTCCCATTTTTTTTTAGCTTAATTGTGAAAATGATGTAAAAATATAGATTTTAAAATTATTTCTAGAAATATAGATAATAACGTAAATTTGAAAATTGTTATAAAATAAGATTTAAAAAGTAATTTTCAATTATTACATTTTTTATTACATAATTTTAAAAATATTTTTTTATTAAAATATCTTACTTTGATTTATAAATTTTAATATTTTTTCTACGATAAATCAAACTTATATATTGATAATTTTTAATTATTTTTAAAATAATGGACAATTTGGTAATCTTGTTTTTCCTTAATTTAAATATAATTTTTAATCTATCACAACCAACAAATCACTCATAAAGTTTAACAAACTTTACTCTAAATCCACCTTTAATCCACTAAAAGTGAACAACACAAACTTCACATTGTAATCCACTTTATATCATCCTGTCCCTCTCCCTCCAAATAACCTTGAGGGAAAGAGAGGGGAAGGAAGAGGAAAATTCCTTTATTTTTCAATCATCTTTGTTCTCCAATGGTTTGAGGGTGATATCAAGCTAACATTTATGTCCACAATTTATATTTCAGCTTAATTGTGAAAATTATTTTTACAAAAACAATTAATTACGAAAATTTTAAAATTGTTATAAAATAAGGTTTAAAAATTAATTATTAATTATAAAATTTTTTATTACATTATTTTATAAATATTTTTTCAATAAAATATGTTATTTTCATTTATACACAATAATATTTTTTCTACAACAAATAAAACTTATATAGTGATAATTTTTAATCATATTTAAAATAAAGGACAATTTGGTAATCTTGTTTTTTTTATTTAAATATAATTTTTAATCTATCACTTCCATCAAATCACTCACAAACTTCAAAAAACTTTACTCTAAATTAAATCACTTTCACCTTTAATCCCCTTAAAGTGAACAAGACAAGCTTCACACTCTAATTCACTTGAATTCATCATCTCCCTCTCCATTCAATCAACGTTGAGGAAGAGAGAGGTGAAGGAAGTTGAAATTTTCTCTATTTTTCAATCATCTTATGTTATGTAATGGTTTGAGCGTGATATCAAGATTACAATTATGTCCACAATTTATTTTCAATCTTATTAACGAAAATGATGTAAAAATATGCCTTTTGAAATTATTTTTAAGAAAATAATTAATAGCGCAAATTTGAAAATTTTTACACAATAAGGTTTAGAAAGTAAATATTATTTATAAAAATTTTTATTACGTTTTTTTATAAATATTTTTTTATTCAAATATGTTACTTTCATTTATACATGTTAATATTTTTTCTACGACAAATCAAACTTATACAATGATAATTTGTAATTATTTTTAAAATAACGAACAATTTGGTATTTTTGTTTTTCCTTTATTTAAATATAATTTTTAAACCATCACATCGATCAAATTACTAACAAACTTCAAAAAACTTTACTCTAAATCTACACACTTTCACCTTTAATCCCCTTAAAGTGAACAAGACAAGCTTCACACTCTAATCCACTTGAATTCATCCTCTCTCTCACTCTCGAATCAACTTTGAGGGAGTGAGAGAAATGGGAAGGAAGAGTGAAAATCCTCTATTTTTCAATCATCTTTGTTATGCAATGATTTGATGGTGATATCAAGATTACAATTATGTCCGCAATTTATTTTTCAACTTAATTATGAAAATGATGTAAAATATTACTTTTGAAATTATTTTTACAAAATTAATTAATAACCAAAATTTGAAAATTGTTTTAAAATAAGGTTTAAAAATTTAATTATTAATTATAAAATTTTATTAAATTATTTTATAAATATTTTTTTATTAAAATATGTTACTTTCATTTATACATTTTAATATTTTCCTACCACAAATCAAACTTGTATAATGATAATTTTTAATTATTTTTAAAATAAAGTACAATTTATTAATCTTGTTTTTCCTTGATTTAAATATAATTTTTAATCTATCACATCAAACAAATCATTCATAAACTTTAACAAACTTTACTCTAAATCCACCACTATCACCTTTAATCCACTTAAAGTGAACAACACAAACTTCACACTGTAATCCAATTGATGTCATCCTCTCCATCTCCCTCCAATCAACCTTGAGGGAGAGAGGGGAAGGAAGAGGGAAACTCCTCTATTTTTAAATAGTCTCTGTTATGCCATGGTTTAAGGGTGATATCAAGATTACAATTACGTCCGCAATTTCTTTTTCAACTTAATTATGAAAATGAAGTAAAAATATGGCTTTTAAAATTATTTTTACAAAAATAATTAATAACGAAAATTTCAAAATTGTTCTTAAATAAGGTTTAAAAAGTAATTATCAATTATAAAATTTTTTATTTCATTATTTTAAAATATTTTTTAATAAAATATGTTATTTTCATTTATACATATCAATATTTTTACTACAACAAATCAAACTTATATAATGATAATTTTTAATCATATTTGAAATAATGGACAATTTGGTAATCTTATTTTTGCTTGATTTAAATATAATTTTTAATCTATCACATCCATCAAATCACTGACAAACTTCAACAAACTTTACTCTTAATCAAATCACTTTCACATTTAATCCCATTAAAGTGAACAAGACAAGCTTCACACTCTAATCCACTTGATTTCATCCTCTCCCTCTCTCTCCAATCAACGTTGAGGGAGAGAGGGGAAGGAAGAGGGAAATTTCTTTATTTTTCAATCATCTAATGTTATTCAATGGTTTGAGGGTGATATCAGAATTACAATTATGTTTGCAATTTATTTTTCAGCTTAATGATGAAAATGATGTAAAAATATGGCTCTGGAAATTAGTTTTACAAAAATAATTAATAACGAAAATTTGAAAATTGTTTTAAAATAAGGTTTAAAAAGTAATTATTTATTATAAAATTTTTTATTACATTATTTTATAAATATTTTTTTAATAAAATATTTTATTTTCATTTATACAAATTAATATTTTTTCTACACAAATCAAACTTATACAATGATAATTTTTAATCATTTTAAAAAAAAAAACACAATTTTGTAATCTTGTTTTTCCTTGATTTAAATATAATTTTTAATCTATCACATCCATCAAATCACTCACAAACTTTAACAAACTTTACTCTAAATCCACCCTCTTGCACCTTTAATCCAGTTAAAGTGAACAATACAAACTTCACACTCTAATTCACTTGAATTCATCATCTCTCTCCTTCAAATCCACCTTGACGGAGAGGGGGAAGGAAGATGGAAATTCCTCTATTTTTCAATCATCTTTGTTATGCAATGATTTGACGGTAGTATAAAGATTACTATTATGTCTGTAATTTACTTTTTAGCTTAATTATGAAAATGATGTAAAAATATGCCTATTGAAATTATTTTTGCAAAACTAATTAATAACAAAAATTTTAAAATTTTAATAAAATAAGGTTTAAAAATTAATTAGTAATTGTAAAAATATTTATTCCATTATTTTATAAATATTTTTTTGAATGAAATATGTTATTTTCATTTAGACATATTAATATTCTTTCTACAACAAATCAAACTTATATAATGATAATTTCAAATCATATTTAATTAAGGAAAATTTGATAATCTTGTTTTTTCTTGATTTAAATATAATTTTTCATCTATCACATTCATCAAATCACTCACAAACTTCAACAAAATTTACTCTAAATCCTCTAACTTTTAGCTTTAATCCCCTTAAAGTGAAAGAGACAAGTTTCATACTCTAATCCACTTGAATTCATCATCTCCCTCTCCCTCCAATCAACCTTGACAGAGAAAGAGGTGAAGGAAGATGGGTAATTCGTCTAATTCGCAATCATCTCTGTTATGCAATGGTTTGATGGTGATATCAAGATTACAATTATGTCCACAATTTATTTTTCAGCTTAATTATGAAAATGATGTAAAAATATGGCTTTTCAAATTATTTTTACAAAAATAATTAATAACGAAAATTTGAAAATTGTTCTAAAATAAGGTTTAAAAAGTAATTATTAATTATAAAATGTTTTATTGCATTATTTTATAAATATTTTTTTAATAAACTATTTTATTTTCATTTATACATGTTAATATTTTTTCTACACAAATCAAACTTATACAATGATAATTTTCAATCATTTTTAAAATAAAGGACAATTTGGTAATCTTGTTTTTCCTTGATTTAAAAATAATTTTTAATCTATCAATCCATCAAATCACTCACAAACTTTACTCTAAATCCATCCTCCTTGACCTTTAATCCACTTAAAGTGAAAAAGACAAGCTTCACACGCTAATCCACTTAAATTCATCATCTCCCTCCAATCAACCTTGACTGAGAGAGAGGTGAAGGAAGATGGAAATTCCTCTATTTTGCAATCATATCTGTAAGGAAATGGTTTGAGAGTGATATCAAGATTACAATTATGTCCGCAATTTATTTTTCAGCTTAATTATGAAAATGATTTAAAAATATGGCTTTTGAAATTATTTTTAAAAAATAATTAAGAACGAAAATTTTAAAATTGTTCTAAAATAAGGTTTAAAAAGTAATTATTAATTATAAAATTTTTTATTACATTATTTTATAAATATGTTTTATTAAAATATTTTATTTTCATTTATACATATTAAAATTTTTTCTACAAAAAATAAAACTTATACAATGATAATTTTTAATCATTTTTAAAATAAAGCACAATTTTGTAATCTTGTTTTTCCTTAATTTAAATATAATTTTTAATCTATCACACCATCAAATCACTTACAGAGATTAACAAACCTTACCCTAAATCCACCCACTTTCACCTTTAATCCAATTAAATTAAACAAGACAAACTTCACACTGTAATCAACTTGAATTGATTATCTCAATGTCCCTCCAATCAATCTTGACGGAGAGAGGGGAAGAAAGATGGAAATTCATCTATTTTTCAATCATCTCTGTTATGCATTGATTTGAGGGTGATATCAAGATTACAATTATGTCCGCAATTTATTTTTCACCTTAATTATGAAAATGATGTAAAAATATGGCTTTTGAAATTATTTTTACAAAAATAATTAATCTAGGGATGGCAAAATGGGCCAGGCCCGATGGGCCGGCCCACCAGCCCGACTGAAAAAGCAAGGGCCAGGCCAAGAATTTTAGCCCGCCAGCCCATAACAGCCCGGCCCGTCAAGCCCAATGGCCAAAACGGGCCAGCCCGCGGCCTGTACCACTTACTAAAACACATAAAAACACGTGCCTAATTTTTTTATTATCCCTCCCTCATTGCGCGCCCTCCACTAGAGACCAAACCACAACTCTACGCGACTCTTCCCGATTCTCATCTCTGCGCCACACACACACACAAACTCGCTTCTCCTCCACCCACTCGCCGCTGGCCACCACGAAAGACGTTGGCCACCACGTCGCCGCTGGCCATACCTTCTTCTCCTCCACCGTGACATCCACCACGTCGCTGCCAGAAGCAAGAAAACAACGCCGTGCACGGAGAACGCAGAGCTACCGTCAGACACTGCGATTGGCGGACGATTCTGACCGCCACGACCATATCCAAGACAGGTTTGTTCGTAATTTTCGTTCTGTTTCCCTTTCTCCTGATTTGTAACCTAAATTCTTGATTTCGTAACCCTAGATTTCTGATTTTGTGATTTTCGACCAGGATGACCCATTCTGTGAATTCTAATTGTTGTAGTTGCTGCCATTAATCGTTGTTCATCCTTCAATTTTCCCCCAATTTAAATTTTGTAGCTGCTGCCATTAATTGGTCATTTGGATTGGAGGTAACCATATCGATCCATTGCTTTTAATTGAGATGAATGATTGGTCTGGATTGTTTGTTGATGTTTGTGTAGTAAAATGTTGTTGGATTGTTGTATAATGCTATTGGATTGAAAAATGTCTGGTTGTTTTATCCCTTTCAATAATTTTCTCTCATGTTGGAGAAAATGGTTATGAACCTTTTCAGTTCGTCAGAACCGTGGATATGTAGAAACTCTACAGTTTACAGACTTCGAGTGTTCTAAACTATTTCACAAATGTATGAACTTGTATTTGGTAATCGTTTTAGTGCTCTCAGCATAAGGTTTTACTCATATTTTCATGGATTTTGAACTCAATTTTCTAATTGTTATATTTTAAAACACAAATGCGGAATTTGATTTGTTCAATCTTCACACAATTCTCATGATTTTATGTATGCAATCTAGTTCAGTTGACATCCTAACTTTGAACAATATTAACCTTTTGCTGTAAGTTTGATGTAACATTGTAGAAGAGTCAGTAACTTTGCGTATGAACACGATAATAGATCTTGTCTATGTGCCTATGATTGGATGGACCATTTCATGGAGCTTTAAATTTTCATTACATGCATTTTGAATCCTTGGGTTCTTGTTTGTGTTTTTTTTACTGAGTTTTGTTATTCTATTTGATTTGTTTGTGTTAGGATTTAGTGAACCAGATTTAATATCATGGATGAGCATGAGTCTAATAGTAGTCCTCCTCCAAGTAAAGATCATGAAACTGAAAATGTGTGTAATGAGTCTGAGAATGTTGATGCGGTTGAAGAGGATATGGATGATAGTGTAAAACTTAGAGAATCCTCTAGTAGTAAGAAAACTGAGAAGTCAAGAACTTCTGATATATGGAAATATTTTACAAGGATTGGGGCTGGTGATGATGGAAAAGAGAGGGAAAAGTGTAATGGGTGCAACAAAAAATATGTTATTGGTAGTAAAAACTATGGCACATCTCATCTGAAGCGTCACATGGAGAAATGTACTAAACTTAAATTTGAAGATGTTAGGCAAATGATAGTGGATGGGCAAGGAAAGTTAAAAGCTAGAAGAATAGATCCAATGGTTTGCCGTGAGTTGTGTGCCAATTTAATTATCCAACATAATTTACCTTTTAACTTTGTTGAGTATGAAGCTCTTAGAATTTGGATAAGCTATATCAATCCTGATGCATGTTTAGTTTCTAGAAATACAATAAAGAGTGATGTCATGAAAATACATATGAAAGAAAAAGACATGCTAAAGGAGGAGTTTAGGAAAATCAGAAATAGGATTTGTTTGACATCCGATTTGTGGACTTCTATAACTGGTGAGGGATATATTGTTCTGACAGCACATTATGTTAACACAAATTGGAAATTGTGCTCTACAATTTTGAACTTTTGCCACTTCCCTCCACCTCACACGGGCTTTGAGCTGTCAAAGAAAATAAATGGATTTTTCAATGATTGGGGAATTGAAAAAAGAAAATTTTCTTTGACTTTGGATAATGCATCTACTAATGATGTTCTGATTAGAACTTTAAAAAGTGAGCTTCTTTAGCAAAATTCTTTGGTATGTGATGGTGAGTTTATGCATATTTGTTGTTGTGCACACATTCTTAACTTGATTGTGCAAGAAGGACTAAAAGCTCTTGGTGATTCATTAGATCATATTAGGGAGAGCATAAAGTATGTAAAGGGTTCTGAAAGTAGGATGATGAAGTTTAAACAATGCATTGAAAAATTAGGGGACATTGATGCAAAAACTGCTTTGTGTATGGATGTTCCTACAAGGTGGAACTCTACTTCTTTTATGCTTGAAAGTGCCCTCAAATATAAACAAGTGTTTGGAAGTTTGCACTTGGTTGATGAGAATTATAAGTATTGTCTGTGTGATGAGAAATGGAAAAGAGTGAAAAAAATCTGTGTTTTCTTAATGCCCTTTTATGTGATCACAAATATGATTTCTGCCACATGCTACCCTACATCAAACTTGTACTTTTTACAAGTGTGGACCATCCAAACCCATTTACTGGAAAGCTTAAAAGATGAAGAAGAAGTTATCATAGATATGGCTGAAAGGATGTTGGTAAAGTTTGATAAATACTGGGATGAATATAGCATTATCCTTGCATTTGGGGCAATTTTAGACCCAAGGATGAAGTTGGAAACATTGGGCTATTGCTTTTAGAAGATAGATCCTCTAACTTGGGAAGCAAAGTTAGAGAAGATTAAAGAAAAATTGTACAAGTTGTTCTCTGAATATTGCTCCAAGAATGACACTTCCAATCCCCTAAAGCGTTATGCATATGTCAACAACATCATCCTCAATTGATTCTATCAAGTCCAATGCACTTCATGTAAGTCATATTACTTTCTAGTACATAAATTACTATGCATAAACTTATTGATTAAACTATGATTATGGTTTTTATGTTAGGAATTAAAACAACGCAAGATTCAAGCTTCTGTTAATATGGGGAAGAACCAACTTGACATATACTTGGATGAGCCAACATTGAATGCTGATATTACTGAAAGTATGGATGTTCTTGAATTGTGGAAGAGTAATAGTCAACGTTTCTCAGATTTGTCAATCATGGCTCGGGACTTGCTGAGCATCCCAATCACTATTGTTGCATCTGAATCTGCTTTCAGCATTGGTTCAAGGATCTTGAATAAGTATAGAAGTCGTCTATTGTCAAAACATGTTGAAGCAATTATTTGTACTAGCATATGGATGCATGGGTTTCGTGAATATGGTAACTTCTGAATTTTCAATTTTGACTTAAATATTTTCAATAATACTTTCAATAATAAATCCATGTATTTTTTTAAGATGATAATGATGATGACAATGGAATAGCTGAGGGTAGTACTTCTAAGGCTGCATCTAATAACCCTAGCACTGAATTGGATATTGATGAAAATTGAAGGTGAGTAACTTAGTTAATATAAATTACAGATACTTAGTTAATATAACTTAGTTATTTTCTTGCCACTATGATGAAATAACTACTACCATTGTGATCAAATAACTACTGCCACTGTGAGTCTGTGATCAAATTGATGTGTGTACTATGATACTATCCTCTGCATGTTTGTGCCTTCCTTTTATTTGATATGTGATCAAACTGATTTGGAGGGTTTATATGCTTCTACAACACATTGTATTTGTATATTCACTGTGATAATTAATGCTTCTGTTTTTTTTATGTAGCTTGCACTTTGGTTATGTTCCATGCCTAAAGTACTCTCATTCAGACATGTTATTGATGCTGCAACTGCAACTGTGACCTTGATGATGACTATGAAAGAGCCAAACGTCATTTACATTTTGTTTTTAATCATTTCAATTTGTTTGGACTTTGTGATGATGGACTATTGTTGTATTAATGCATATGCAGTCTGTTAATGTAAGCATATTTGCATGTTTTCCAAATGTTTCCTTCTGTGTTGACTTTTCACTGTTGTATCTTTGGTTGTGTTACATAATGCAGACCACCCTGACTATTATTATAGTCACTGCGCAGGTTATTGTTGTATTAATGCATATGTAGTACTAGTACATTTATATACAGGTTAATATAGTCAACTAAATTTGAAATGAAAAGAATTAAAATCTGATTTTGGGCTACAAAATGAACATATCAGGAAAAGGATGGCGGGCCAGCCCGTCGGCCCGCCAGCCCCCAGGCTGGGCCCAAAAAAGCAACCCGTTTCGCCTTGTAGGGCCAGCCCGACCCATTTAAAACGGGCCAAAAACGGACTGGGCAAAAACGGGCCGGGCTGGCCCGTTTTGACACCCCTACTCTAATCCACTTGAATTCATCATCTCCCTCTCCCTCCAATCAACGTTGAGGGAAAGAGGGGAAGGAAGATAGAAATTTCTCTATTTTTCAATAATCTTATGTTATGCAATGGTTTGAGGGTGATATCAAGATTAGAATTATGTTCACAATTTATTTTTCAGCTTAATAACGATAATGATGTAAAAATATGGCTTTTGAAATTATTTTTACAAAAATAATTAATAACGAAAATTGAAAAATTGTTACAAAATAAGGTTTATAAAGTAATTATTAACTGTAAAATTTTTTATTACATTATTTTATAAATATTTTTTATTCAAATATTTTATTTTCATTTATACATATTAATATTTTTTCTAACACAAATCAAACTTATACAATGATAACTTTTAATCATTTTTAAAATAAACAACAATTGGGTAATTTTATTTTTCCTTGATTTAAATATAATTTTTAATCTATCATATCCATCAAATCACTCACAAACTTTAACAAACTTTACTCGAAATCCACCATCTTTCACCTTTAATCTATTAAAGTGAACAACACAAACTTCATACTCTAATTCACTTGAATTCTTCATCTCCCTCTACTTCCAATCAAATGGAGAGATAAAGGAAGGAAAATAGAAATTCCACTATTTTTCAATCATATTTGTTATGCAATGATTTGAGGATGATATAAAGATTACAATTATGTCTGCTATTTATTTTTCAACATAATTATGAAAATGATGTAAAAATATGGCTTTTGAAATTATTTTTACAAACACAATTAATAACGAAAATTGGAAAATTGTTCTAAAATAAGGTTTCAAAAGTAATTATTCCTTATAAAATCTTTTATTACATTATTTTATAAATATTTTTTTAATAAAATATTTTATTTTCATTTACACATTAATATTTTTTCTACACAAATCAAACTTATACAATGATAATTTTTAACCATTTTTAAAATAAAGCGCAATTTGGTAATCTTGTTTTTCCTTTATTTAAATATAATTTTTAATCTATCACATCCATCAAATCACTCATAAACTTTAACAAACTTTACTCTAAAATCACCCTCTTTCCCCTTTAATCTATTTAAAGTGAGCAACACAAACTTCACACTCTAATCCGCTTGAATTGATCATCTCTTTCCTTCCAATCAACCTTGACGGAGAGAGGGGAAGGAAAATGAAAATTACACTATTTTTGCAATCATCTTTGTTATGCAATAATTTGAGGGTGATATAAAGATTACAATTATGTCCGCCGTTTATTTTTCAGCTTAATTAAGAAAATGATGTAAAAATATGGCTTTTGAAATTATTTTTACAAACACAATTAATAACTAAAATTTGAAAATTGTTCTAAAATAAGGTTTAAAAAGTAATTATTAATTATAAATTTTTTTATTACATTATTTTATAAATATTTTTTTAATAAAATATTTTATTTTCATTTACACATTAATATTTTTTCTACAGAAATCAAACTTATACAATGATAATTTTTAACCATTTTTAAAATAAAGCATAATTTGGTAATCTTGTTTTTCCTTGATTTAAATATAATTTTTAATCTATCACATCCATCAAACCACTCACAAACTTTAACAAACTTTACTCTAAAACTACCCTCTTTCACCTTTAATCTATTTAAAGTGAACAACACAAACTTCACACTCTAATCCATTTAAATAGATCATCTCTCTACTTCCAATAAACCTTGACGGAGAGAGGGGAAGGAAAATGAAAATTACACTATTTTTCAATCATCTTTGTTATGCAATGATTTGAGGGTGAGATAAAGATTACAATATTTTCGCCATTTATTTTTCAACTTAATTATGAAAATGATGTAAAAATAGGGCTTTTGAAATTATTTTTACAAACACAATTAATAACGGTAATTTGAAAATTGTTCTAAAATAAGGTTTAAAAAGTAATTATCAATTTTTTTATTACATTATTTTATAAAATTTTTTTAATAAAATATTCTGTTTTCATTTACACATTAATATTTTTCCTACACAAATCAAACTTATACCATCACAATTTTTAATCATTTTTAAAATAAAGCACAAATTGGTAATCTTGTTTTTCCTTGATTTAAATATAAATTTTCATCTATCACATCCATCAAATCACTCACAAACTTTACTCTAAAATCACCTTCTTTCACCTTTAATCCACTTAAAGTGAACAATACAAACTTCACACTTTAATCCACATGAATTCATCATCTCCCTCTCCCTCGAATCAACCTTGACGGAGAGAGAGGGGGACGAAGATGGAAATTTTTGTATTTTTCAATCATCTCTATTATGCAATGGTTTGAGGGTGATATCAAGTTTTCAATTATGTCCACAATTTATTTTTCAACTTAATTATGAAAATGATGTAAAAATATGACTTATGAAATTATTGTTACAAAAATATGTAATAACGAAAGTTTGAAAATTGTTCAAAAATAATGTTTAAAAAGTAATTATTAATTATAAATTTTTTTATTGCATTATTTTTTAAATATTTTTTTATTAAAATATTTTATTTTCATTTTTACATAATAATATTTTTTCTACCCCAAATCAAACTTATACAATAATAATTTTTAATCATTTTTAAAATAAAGCATAATTTGGTAATCTCGTTTTTCCTTGATTTAAATATAATTTTTAATTTATCACATCCATCAAATCACTCACAAACTTTAACAAAATTTAACAAACTTTACTCTATTTTTCTATTTGACGGAGAGAGAGGGTAAGGAAGATGAAATTTTTTCTATTTTTCAATCATCTCTGTTATGCAATGGTTTGAGGGTGATATCAAGTATACTATTAGGTCCGCAACTTATTTTTCAGCTTAATTAAGAAAATGATGTAAAAATATGGCTTTTGAAATTATTTTTACAAACACAATTAATAACTAAAATTTGAAAATTGTTCTAAAATAAGGTTTAAAAAGTAATTATTAATTATAAATTTTTTTATTACATTATTTTATAAATTATTTTTTAATAAAATATTTTATTTTCATTTACACATTAATATTTTTTCTACACAAATTAAACTTATACAATGATAATTTTTAACCATTTTTAAAATAAAGCACAATTTGGTAATCTTGTTTTTCCTTTATTTAAATACAATTTTTAATCTATCACATCTATCAAATCACTCACAAACTTTAACAAAATTTACTCTAAAACTACCCTCTTTCACCGTTAATCTATTTAAAATGAGCAACACAAACTTCACACTCTAATCCACTTGAATTGATCATCTCTCTACTTCCAATCAACCTTGACGGAGAGAGGGGAAGGAAAATGAAAATTACACTATTTTTCAATCATCTTTGTTATGCAATGATTTGAGGGTGAGATAAACATTACAATATTTCCGCCATTTATTTTTCAACTTAATTATGAAAATGATGTAAAAATATGGCTTTTGAAATTATTTTTACAAACACAATTAATAACGAAAATTTGAAAATTGTTCTAAAATAAGGTTTAAAAAGTAATTATCAATTTTTTTATTACATTATTTTATAATATTTTTTAATAAAATATTTTGTTTTCATTTACACATTAGTATTTTTCCTACACAAATCAAACTTATACAATCACAATTTTTAATCATTTTTAAAATAAAGCACAATTTGGTAATCTTGTTTTTTCTTGATTTAAATATAAATTTTAATCTATCACATCCATCAAATCACTCACAAACTTTACTCTAAATTCACACTCTTTCACCTTTAATCCACTTAAAGTGAATAATACAAACTTCACACTCTAATCCACTTGAATTCATCATCTCCCTCTCCCTCGAATCAACAATGACGGAGAGAGAGGGGAACGAAGAGGGAAATTCCTCTATTTTTCGATCATCTATGTTATGTAATGATTTGAGGGTGATATCAAGATTAGAATTATGTCTGCAATTTATTTTTCAGCTTAATTATGAAAATGATGTAAAAATATGGCTTTTGAAATTATTTTTACAATAATAATTCATAATGAAAATTTTAAAATTGTTATAAAATAAGATTTAAAAAGTAATTATTAATTATAATTTTTTATTAAATTATTTCATAAATATTGTTTTAATGAAATATGTTATTTTAATTTATACAAACTAATAATTGTTCTAAAACAAATCAAACTTATATAATCATAATTTTTAATCGTATTTAAAATAAAGGACAATTTGGTAATCTTGTTTTTTCTTGATTTAAATATAATTTTTAATCTATCACATCCATCAAATCACTCATAAATTTCAACAAAATTTACTCTAAATCCACTCAATTTTACCTTTAATCCCCTTAAAGTGAACAAGACAAGCTTCACATCCACTTGAATTCATCCTCTCCCTCTCCCTCCAATCAACGTTGAGGGAGAGAGAGGGGAAGGAAGAGGGAAATTGCTCTATTCTTCAATCATCTCTATTATGCAATGGTTTGAGGGTGAAATCAAGATTACAATTTATGTCCGCAATTAAATAAAGAACAATTTGATAATCTTATTTTTTCTTGATTTAAATATAATTTTTAATCTATCACATCGATCAAATCACTCACAAACTTCAACAAAATTTATTCTAAATCCACTCACTTTCACATTTAATCCCCTTAAAGTGAACAAGAAAATCTTCACACTCTAATCCACTTGAATTCATCCTCTCACTCTTCCTCCAATCAACGTTGAGTGAGAGAGGGAAAGGAAGAGGGAAATTCCTCTATTTTTAAATCATCTATGTTATGCAATGGTTTGAAGGTGATATCAAGATTATAATTATGTCCACAATTTATTTTTCAACTTAATTATAAAAATGATGTAAAAATATGGCTTTTAAAATTATTTTTACAAAAATAATGAATAACGAAAATTTGAAATTTTTTTATAAAATATGGTTTAAAAAGTAATTATTAATTATCAATTTTTTTATTACATTATTTTATAAATATTTTTTTATTAAAATATGTTACTTTCATTTATACATTTTAATAATTTTCTACGACAAGTCAAACTTATATAATGATAATTTTTAATTATTTTTAAAACAAAGAACAATTTGGTAATCTTTTTTTTCCTTGATTTAAATATAATTTTTAATCTATCACATCCAGCAAATCACTCTTAAACTTTAACAAACTTTACTTTAAATCCAACCACTTTCACCTTTAGTTAACTTAAAGTGAACAACACAAATTTCACACTGTAATCCACTTGATGTCATCATGTCCCACTCCCTACAATCAACCTTAATGGAGAGAAAGGGGAAGGAAGAGGGTAATTCCTCTATTTTTCAATCATCTCTCTAATACAATGGTTTCAAGGTGATATCAAGATTACAGTTATGTCCGTAATGTATTTTTCAGCATAATTATGAAAATGATATAAAAATATGACTTTTCAAATTATTTTTACAAAAATAATTAATAACAAAAATTTGATAATTGTTCTAAAATAAGGTTTAAAAAGTAATTATTAATTTAAATTTTTTTAATACATTATTTTAATAAAATATTTTATTTTCATTCATACATATTAATATTTTTTTTTTCTACAACAAATCAAACTTATACAATGATAATTTTTAATCATTTTAAAATAAAGGACAATTCGGTAATCTAGTTTTTCTGTGATTTAAATATAATTTTTAATCTATCACATTCATCAAATCACTCACAAATTTTAACAAACATTACTCTAAATCTAGAGCTATCAAAACAGGTAACCCGACCCGACCTGGCTCGACCCACCACGCGTTGATGATTTAATGAACTAACCCAACCTGGCTCAATTTTTAATGAGCCAAAAAAATTTGAACCCGACCCGGCCCACCACGGGTTGGCGGGTTAAACGGGTTGGCTCACGAGTTGACTTAATTAAAAAAATATTATTTTCTTATTTTGTTTTTCAGTCAAAACTAAATTTTAATTCTAATTAAAATCTAAATAAACTTTAATACAATCCAACTACAAACCAAAATAAAAAAAAATGCAAATTATTTATGTGGTTGATAAAAAAACAACCTAACATGACCGAAATGTAAAACCCAACTTAATAAAAATATAAAAAGACTTGGGTGACCCCTTTATGTACGGGTTGGTGAGCCAACCCGGCTTACCACGGGTTCAACCTGGGTGACCCGGGTTCTAAGTGAGCCGGGTCAAAAATCAACCCGTATTGAAATTTGTAAAAAAATTTCAACCCAACCCGACCCAAACCCGTGGTGAACGAGGTTGGCTCGCGGGTTCCAACCCATTTTGACAGCCTTACTAAAATCCACCCTCTTTCACCTTTAATCTCCTTAAAGTGAACAAGAAAAGGTTGACACTCTAATCCACTTGAATTCATCCTCTCCCTCTCCCTCCAATCAACGTTGAGGGAGAGAGAGGAAAGGAAGAGGGAAATTCCTCTATTTTTCAATCATCTATGTTATGCAATGGTTTGAGCGTGATATCAAGATTACAATTATGTCCATAATTTATTTTTCAACTTAATCATGAAAATGATGTAAAAATATGGCTTTTGAAATTATTTTTACAAAAATAATTAATAACGAAAATTTGAAAATTGTTCTAAAAAGAGTTTAAAAAGTAATTATTAACTATAAATTTTTTTACTATGTTATTTTATAAATATTCTTTTATTAAAATATGTTACTTTCATTTAGACATTTTAATATTTTTTTCTACGACAAATTGTAACGCCCTATTTAGTTTAATAAACGAAATTAAAGGAAACATCACACTAAATAATATTTTAGCGCAGTTTTGGACTTTAAACACCACTCCTTACCACCCAAGGCACACCACGATGCCCCAGAAGAAACAAGTTATAAAGTTTACTAGAATCATATAGAAATCTAAAAGACAGGCTAATACATGGGCCATGGCCTCAAATAAAAGTCCAACAAGAACATGAAGCCCAGGCCAAGTAGACTATGCAGCGAAATCGTCTCTCTCCCGTTGACCACGAGTACCTCTCGCATCTGCTCCCATCAATAAATTGATGATTATCGCAAGAGTAGAAGAGCAACATACAAAGCAATCAAACAAGCAAAGGGTAAATTAGAGCCAAAAGATTTTATCATGCAATCATGATGAAGGATTGACCCCAACCAAGGATGAAGGCACATGCTTAAGAAGACTAAGCATGTTTAGAAAGGAAGTTCACTAATCCTTCATCCCTTTCATTTATGTTTGTTATTTTTGATTCCCTAAGTTGACTTAGTTGAATCAACTTTAGTTGACTTGTTGACCTTTGACTAGGTTTGACTTGTTAACTATAGTTGGCTTGACTTAAGCCAACATGCTAATCAATGTTTATTTACTTTGTAGGTTAATTAGGAGTAAGAAATCAATGCTAGGTGGCGCATGGTGATTGGGGAGCATAAATGATGTGGAGGAGAGAGTAAAGCAAAGGCATAAAGCATAAAGTAAAAGGCATGAAGCAAGTGTACCTATGTACCTTTGGTCTCCTTTGTTTTTAGCACACTTTGACCACTTTTTGGAGACATATGAGACACATTCTTTGTCTCCTTTTGTGCTAGAACGAAATTAGCCTTGCACACACCATAGTTAGCTCTTTTTTCTCTCATTTTTGTAACCTTATTTGACCTAGTTTCTAGAAGCTAGGTTAGGTTTTTGTAGAGACATCCTTAGATATCTTTTATTTGCTTAGAGACCCCTAAACTCTTCTATATAAGGGGTGCTCCTAGACATGTAAAAGGGGTTGAAGATTTTGAAGTAAAAACACTCTTGTGTCTCAACCATTTGTGAGAGTTTCCTCCCTTGGGAGTGAATACTTTTAAGCCTTATCTTGCATAGCAAGTGGCGGCACACATCCACTCATCTTCAAGGTTTCCATGGCTTCTAGCCTAGCCTTGTAGCGGCGTGCTTCTCACATTTTTACCATTTCTTTTCCTCTCCATTTTATGTTTTCTTCTTCCTTTAATTGTTCTTGGTTTTCTATGGTTTATGTGCTTTCCATTTCCTTTTTGTTTGAATCAATCCATCATCTTCTTCTCTTGAGCTTTGTGAAAGGAACCTTCACATCTAGATAGCTTGCTATCTTAATGTCCAGTGGGGATTTCACTTAACTTTCTTAATCAACTCACACCATATTCAAAAATCTAAAATGGAACAAGATAATCCTTCATCATTTGGTATCAGAGCTTAGGTTATCTTGAATATGGTGTTTTTCATGTGCTAACCTTGTCTTGTTGTAGCTATCTTTGTATGGTTCAAATCCATTTCCATTGCACACAAAAACAATGCTGTCAGAAACTGTTCACGATTTTAAAAGATTAAACTGCACCTGCTCAGTGATCCAAAAATTACGTTCTTTATATCAAAAGAAAGCTCTGTGAGTCTAGTTTCCAACAAAAAAAGAATTAACGCATTTGGAGTTCTGTGGAGAGAGTTATGATCAAATGAGTGAGCAAAGGTCAGAGCTGCCGAGAATACGAAAAACAACGTTTTCAGGTTATGTTGTGGCAATTTTGGCTTCGGTTTTGTGACTCTTTTGCTCCTAAATGTGGTTGGATAACATGTCTTTTGCTCCTAAATCCATGAGTTTAAATGCATGATAGCTACATGTTTATGTCTTTGTGTATGTCATGTTGAGTCTTTAAATGCGTCTAACTTTTGCTTGAGTCATATGTCATATGCTTCTTTGAGTTGTCTTATTCTTGTTTCTAAGTATTTGAGCTATTGCATGAGATCTATGCCTTTTGTTGTAGCATGCTCCTTGAAATTGATTTTGACCTAATTTTTAAGGAACTAAGTGTTCAAGACACCCTAAAATATCCTTCTCATCATCTTAAGTACCTAGTTTTGAAAAGAAAAATTATTTTCATGACCAAAAACAGTTTGGCCAAGAGCTAATGTGTTGCTTGGTGAATCCATTTGGCCATTTTTACTAGGTGTTATGCTACCAAATTTTATACTTGGATTTTGGGTGATATTGGCAAATTAGTTCCATGCTTTAACTTGGTTATGATCTTTCTTGGTGTATGCATAATTTGAGGTATAATCTTGGCTTGTTCAAATGCTTTCCATAGAGTCTTTAAAAGTGTTTTTCATTGCTTTAGTCTTGTTCAAGTTTTGTCTTTAAAATAAAATTTCCTTAGAAGTTAAACTTTCTTGTTTTTGTGTTTTTCTTGCTTGTCACTAGGCGTTCTTTGTTGTGTCACAGTAGTTTTCTTTTCTTGAAACTCTTAGGATGTTATGGCCGAATCACTTGTCTTGCATTTGAAAGGTTTTGAACAAGTTTTTAAAAGTGTTTGCTTCACTCCTTTGGTGGATTTTGAGTGCTAGCCTTGCCTTGTTACTTTGGGAGTGTGATCTAAACACTTGGGTTGCATTTTGGGTTGGATTTGGTCTCGATTTTCATGTTGTCTAACCCCTAATCCATTTATTTTGTCTCGGATTTGAGTGTTTTTGTTGTAGGAATCATGGCAAGTTCATCAAATGCACCTACACCAAACAAAAACAATACATTGATGAGATTGCTTCGGGATTTGGAGTTGTCTAGGAAGGAGGCCTTTGAACAATTGAGAAAGGACAAGGAGCAAAGTGACCTAAGAATCCAAGAGCACATTCAAAGGCTTGAAGCTAAGGAGCAAGAAAGTGAGGCTAGGAAAAGAGGGCATTCTAGGCACAAACCATCACAAGAGAAGCAAACTCCAAAGATTCCTAAGTTCAAAGGAGAAAATGACCCAAACATCTACATTGAGTGGGAACAAAAAGTGGACCAAATTTTTACCATTCATGTAGTTAGTCATCAAAAGCAAGTAGATTTGGTAGTCTTAGAGTTTGAGGATTATGCCATGACTTGGTGGCATCAATTATGTATGGACAATATTAACCAAGAGTCACTCGCGACTTCTTGGAGGGACCTTAAAAATTTGATGCGCGCTAGATTTGTTCCTTCCTACTATAGGAGGGAGACTCTTTTGAAGCTCCAAAGGCTTCAACAAGGGTCCATGTGTGTGGATGAATATTACAAGTTAATGGAGTCCATGCTTCTAAAAGTAGGACTCCAATTGAAAGTGAAGAGGAAAAGGTAGCTAGATTTGTGAGTGGGTTAAGGAGGGACATACAAGATTTAGTAGAGTTATATGAGTACTCCTCTCTTGACAAAGTTTTACATTTGGCCATCAAAGTTGAAACTCAATTGCAAAAGAAAAAAGAGGCCAAGAGGAGTGGTTCATATAATGACTACTATTCTAGTACTTGGAAAGATAAAGAAAGAAAACATGATAAATCACCACTCAAGAGTTCCAAAGACCCATCTCCTAGGACTAATTCGTCTAGGCCTTCTAATGAAACTCCTAATTCTTCTCAAGGTACAAGGACAAGTTCTATAAAATGTTTTAAGTGTTTGGGATATGGGCACATAGCTTCAAATTGTCCCACCAAAAGAACCATGGCCTTAAACCTTAAAAAAGAAGTAGAGAGTGAACATTCTTTTCCCCCTTCCCCCAAAAGTACTTCTTCCCACACTTCTTCTTCAAGTGAAAGGATTAAACCCCTTGAAGGTGGATTGTTAATGATAAGGCACCAACTAAGACAAGTTTCCAAAGAACTTGACCCTTCTCAAAGACAAAACCTTTTTCATTCAAGGTGTCATATCAAAGACAAACTATGTCCCCTCCTCATAGATAATGGAAGTTGTATAAATGTGGCTAGCACAAGGGTTGTGGACAAGCTTGGCTTGAAAACTATCCCTCATGCCAAGCCCTACAAGCTATCATGGCTTAAGAAAGAAGACATTAAAGTAACTCAACAAGTCCTCATTAACTTTTCAATTGGAAATTTTAAAGATGAGGTGTTATGTGATGTTGTGCCTATGGAAGAAACTCATATTTTGTTAGGTAGGCCATGGCAATTTGATAGAAAAGTCTTTTATGATGGCCATGCTAACACCTATGCTTTCTCCTTCCAAGGCAAGAAGTTCACACTCCTACCTCTCTCACCCAATCAAGCAAATGAGGACCAAAATAAAGTGAAAGATAACAGAAAAGATGAAAAAGAAAAAGAGCAAGTTACCTCCAAAGTGTTACTTGCCTCTAAAAAAATATTTTCAAAGCAAGATGGACATCACCATTCTTTCTTCTCTTGCAAGGCCCAAAAGGAAGACCCAATGCACAAGCATGAGAAGAATAGTGGTCTAGAAAAGAGGGATGGCCTAACCAAAGCTAGGGGTAGTACCCTTAGAAAAGATGGAACAAGAGCTCATAAAAGGGAGGCGCAAAACCTCCCCCAAACCAAGTCAAGCTCCATCTACAAAGGCTTAAAGAATTTATGGTCAAATTCTCTCCAAGAAGGGGAGGATGATGAAGGATTGACCCCAACCAAGGATGAAGGCACATGCTTAAGAAGACTAAGCATGTTTAGAAAGGAAGTTCACTAATCCTTCATCCCTTTCATTTATGTTTGTTATTTTTGATTCCCTAAGTTGACTTAGTTGAATCAACTTTAGTTGACTTGTTGACCTTTGACTAGGTTTGACTTGTTAACTATAGTTGGCTTGACTTAAGCCAACATGCTAATCAATGTTTATTTACTTTGTAGGTTAATTAGGAGTAAGAAATCAATGCTAGGTGACGCATGGTGATTGGGGAGCATAAATGATGTGGAGGAGAGAGTAAAGCAAAGGCATAAAGCATAAAGTAAAAGGCATGAAGCAAGTGTACCTATGTACCTTTGGTCTCCTTTGTTTTTAGCACACTTTGACCACTTTTTGGAGACATATGAGACACATTCTTTGTCTCCTTTTGTGCTAGAACGAAATTAGCCTTGCACACACCATAGTTAGCTCTTTTGTCTCTCATTTTTGTAACCTTATTTGACCTAGTTTCTAGAAGCTAGGGTTAGGTTTTTGTAGAGACATCCTTAGGTATCTTTTATTTGCTTAGAGACCCCTAAACTCTTCTATATAAGGGGTGCTCCTAGACATGTAAAAGGGGTTGAAGATTTTGAAGTAAAAACACTCTTGTGTCTCAACCATTTGTGAGAGTTTCCTCCCTTGGGAGTGAATACTTTTAAGCCTTATCTTGCATAGCAAGTGGCGGCACACATCCACTCATCTTCAAGGTTTCCATGGCTTCTAGCCTAGCCTTATAGTGGCGTGCTTCTCACATTTTTACCATTTCTTTCCTCTCCATTTTATGTTTTCTTCTTCCTTTAATTGTTCTTGGTTTTCTATGGTTTATGTGCTTTCCATTTCCTTTTTGTTTGAATCAATCCATCATCTTCTTCTCTTGAGCTTTGTGAAAGGAACCTTCACATCTAGATAGCTTGCTATCTTAATGTCCAGTGGGGATTTCACTTAACTTTCTTAATCAACTCACACCATATTCAAAAATCTAAAACGGAACAAGATAATCCTTCATCAAATCAGATATACTTTCACAGTCCAATATACATACATCACCCAAGTATGTTATGACCTTCCAATCAATACACTAAGACTCGACTTGACTCATCCGGATACATATAATATGGTCAGATTCAACGGATGCTTGCACTTGTGGTGGATACCTCTGCTCACTCCCGAGCTATGTATTACAAGTGTTACGATGAATCAATCCCCCACACACAAGGTTAGCCCTTAATGAGTTTCAGGCCTCCTGTTACTCTCACCACAAGAGTCAGTCTGCTCTAAGTGAGACTAACTGACCCCTTAGAGTGTCAGGATGCGATCCTTACCTTGAATCCTTACCAAGTTACATAGATGGGGCACCACCAGGGACACCCACTAACAGGGGCCATGGAAATTACGTCCCGACCACTGAAGCACGACCGTGAAACCTCACCTAGAGATTTCACGGAATTACGCACTGACACGTACCAAATACATTCAAACAACCAAATAATAATAATCATGCATTCAAACCTAATGTCAACATTTGTAACCACTTTCCATTCGTATTCCATGTTGAACCCATGCCATCTCATTGTTCCAGTTTCATGAATATAGAGTCTCATCTCATACCAATATCATTACCATTTAATATAACCCATCTCATTCACTTTACATACCAAGGTAACACCAACATATCAATTCAATTCGTATCTACATATATTCCATGCCATTTCGTACACTTCATACTTAAAACATATCAATCAGTCACCCAAACAATTATATAGTACCCAAGCGAAGTAAACAACGAGGCCTACAACGCATCTCGCTCAAGCCAGAAGCCCTCGCTCAGGTGTTCCCTCGTTTAAGCGACAGGCCCTCGCTTAGGCGAGATCGCGACAGAGGCCATGAGAGGTTTTTCACGCACTCGCTTAGATGAGCCCTCCATCCAATCAACCTTGAGGGAGAAAGAGGGGGAAGTAAAAGGGATATGTTTCTATTTTTAAGTCATCTCTGTTATGTCTTGGTTTGAGGGTGATATCAAGATTACAATTATGTCCGCAATTTATTTTTCAGCTTAATTATGAAAATGATGTAAAAATATGTCTTTTTAAATTATTTTTACAAAAATAATTAATAAGGAAAATTTGAAAATATTTATAAAATAAGGTTTCAAAAGTAATTTTTAATTATAAATTTTTTTATTACATTATCTTTTAAATATTTTTTTATTAAAATATGTTACTTTCATTTATACATTTTCATATTTTTTCTTTGATAAATCAAACTTATACAATGACAATTTTTAATTATTTTTAAAGTAAAGTACAATTTGGTAATCTTGTTTTTTTATGATTTAAATATAATTTTTAATCTATGACATCCATCAAATCACTCACAAACTTGAACAAACTTTACTCTTAATCCACCCACTTTCACCTTAAATCTACCTAAAGTGAATAACACAAACTTCACACTGTAATCCACTTGATCCCTCTCAGCCCAATCAAGCTTGAGGGAGAAAGAGGGAAAGTAAAAGGGATATTCTTATGTTTTTAAGTCATGTCTGTTATGTCTTGGTTTGAGGGTGATATCAAGATTACAATTATGTCCGCAATTTATTTTTCAGCTTAATTATGAAAATGATGTACAAATATGACTTTTTAAATTATTTTTACAAAAATAATTAATAAGGAAAATTTGAAAATATTTATAAAATAAGGTTTAAAAAGGAATTTTTTATTATAAATTTTTTTATTACATTATCTTTTAAATATTTTTTTATTAAAATATGTTACTTTCATTTATACATTTTCATATTTTTTCTTTGATAAATCAAACTTATATAATGATAATTTTTATTTATTTTTAAAATAAAGTACAATTTGGTAACCTTGTTTTTTTATGATTTAAATATAATTTTTAATCTATCACATCCATCAAATCACTCACAAACTTGAACAAACATTACTCTTAATCCACCTAGTTTCACCTTTAATCCACTTAAAGTGAACAACACAAATTTCACACTGTAATCCACTTGATGTCATCCTCTCCCTCTCCATCTAATCAACATTGAGGGAGAGAGAGGGGAAGGAAGAGGGAAATTCTTCTACTTTTAAGTCATGTCTGTTATGTCTTGGTTTGAGGGTTATATCAAGATTATAATTATGTCCACAATATATTTTTCAGCTTAATTATGAAAATTATATGAAAATATGACTTTTCAAATTATTTTTACAAAAATAATTAATCACGAAAATTTGAATATTGTTATAAAATAAATTTTAAAAAGTTATTTTTAATTATAAAATTTTCTTTTACATTATCTTTTAAATATTTTATTAGTAAAATATGTTAATTTCATTTATATATTTTCATATTGTTTCCACGATAAATCAAACTTACATAATATAATTTTTAATTATTTTTAAAATAACGTACAATTTGGTAATCCTTTTTTTTTATGATTTAAATATAAGTTCTATTCTATCACATCCATCAAATCACTCACAAACTTGAACAAACTTTACTCTTAATCCACACACTTTCATCTTTAATCTAGTTAAAGTGAACAACACAAACTTCACACTGAAATTCACTTGATGTCATCCTCTCCCTCTCAGCCCAATGAACCTTGAGGGAGAAAGAGGGGAAGTTAAAGGATATTCTTAGGTTTTTAAGTCATCTCTGTTATGTCTTGGTTTGAGGGTGATATCAAGATTACAATTATGTCCGCAATTTATTTTTCAGCTTAATTATGAAAATGATGTACAAATATGACTTTTTAAATTATTTTTACAAAAATAATTAATAAGGAAAATTTGAAAATATTTATAAAATAAGGTTTAAAAACTAATTTTTTATTATAAATTTTTTTATTACATTATCTTTTAAATATTTTTTTATTAAAATATGTTACTTTCATTTATACATTTTCATATTTTTTCTTTGATAAATCAAACTTATATAATGATAATTTTTATTTATTTTTAAAATAAAGTACAATTTGGTAACCTTGTTTTTTTATGATTTAAATATAATTTTTAATCTATCACATCCATCAAATCACTCACAAACTTGAACAAACATTACTCTTAATCCACCTAGTTTCACCTTTAATCCACTTAAAGTGAACAACACAAATTTCACACTGTAATCCACTTGATGTCATCCTCTCCCTCTCCATCTAATCAACATTGAGGGAGAGAGAGGGGAAGGAAGAGGGAAATTCTTCTACTTTTAAGTCATGTCTGTTATGTCTTGGTTTGAGGGTTATATCAAGATTATAATTATGTCCACAATATATTTTTCAGCTTAATTATGAAAATTATATGAAAATATGACTTTTCAAATTATTTTTACAAAAATAATTAATCACGAAAATTTGAATATTGTTATAAAATAAATTTTAAAAAGTTATTTTTAATTATAAAATTTTCTTTTACATTATCTTTTAAATATTTTATTAGTAAAATATGTTAATTTCATTTATACATTTTCATATTGTTTCCACGATAAATCAAACTTACATAATATAATTTTTAATTATTTTTAAAATAACGTACAATTTGGTAATCCTTTTTTTTTATGATTTAAATATAAGTTCTATTCTATCACATCCATCAAATCACTCACAAACTTGAACAAACTTTACTCTTAACCCACACACTTTCATCTTTAATCTAGTTAAAGTGAACAACACAAACTTCACACTGAAATTCACTTGATGTCATCCTCTCCCTCTCAGCCCAATGACCCTTGAGGGAGAAAGAGGGGAAGTAAAAGGATATTCTTAGGTTTTTAAGTCATCTCTGTTATGTCTTGGTTTGAGGGTGATATCAAGATTACAATTATGTCCGCAATTTATTTTTCAGCTTAATTATGAAAATGATGTACAAATATGACTTTTTAAATTATTTTTACAAAAATAATTAATAAGGAAAATTTGAAAATATTTATAAAATAAGGTTTAAAAACTAATTTTTTATTATAAATTTTTTTATTACATTATCTTTTAAATATTTTTTTATTAAAATATGTTACTTTCATTTATACATTTTCATATTTTTTCTTTGATAAATCAAACTTATATAATGATAATTTTTATTTATTTTTAAAATAAAGTACAGTTTGGTAATCTTGATTTTATATGATTTAAATATAATTTTTAATCTATCACATCCATCAAATCACTCACAAACTTGAAAAAACTTGACTCTTAATCCACCCACTTTCACCTTTAATCTACTTAAAGTGAACAAGACAAAGTTGACACAGTAATCCACTTGATGTCATCCTCTCCCTCTCCATCCAATCAACCTTTAGGGAGAAAGAGGGGAAGTAAAAGGGATATTCTTCTCCTTTTAAGTTATCTCTGTTATGTCTTGGTTTGAGGGTGATATCAAGATTACAATTATGTCCACAATTTATTTTTCAGCCTAATTATGAAAATGATGTAAAAATATGACTTCTTAAATTATTTTTACAAAAATAATTAATTAGGAAAATTTTAAAATATTTATATAATAAGGTTTAAAGAGTAATTTTTTATTATAAATTTTTTTATTACATTAACTTTTAAATATTTTTTTATTAAAATATGTTACTTTCATTTATACATTTGCATATTTTTTTCTTAGATAAATCAAACTTATATAATGATAATTTATAATTATTTTTAAAATAAAGTACAATTTGGTAATCTTTTTTTTATGATTTAAAAATAATTTTTAATCTATCACATCCATGAAATCAGTCACAAACTTGAATAAACTTTACTCTTAATCAACCCAGTTTCACCTTTAATCCACTTAAAGTGAACAAGACAAACTTCACACTATAATCCACTTGATGTCATTCTCTCCCTCTCCCCATCTGATCAACCTTGTGGGAGAGAGGAAAGAACAAGGAAAGTCTTCTATTTTTAAATCATGTCTGTTATGTCTTGGTTTCATGGTGATATCAAGATTACAATTTTGTCCACAATTTATTTTTCAGCTTAATTATGAAAATGGTGTAAAAACATGACTTTTCAAATTATTTTTACAAAAATAATTAATCACGAAAATTTGAAAATTGTTATAAAATAAGGTTTAAAAAGTAATTTTTAATTATAAATTTTTTTATTACATTATCTTTTAAATATTTTATTATTAAAATATGTTAATTTCATTTATACATTTTCATATTTTTTTCTACGATAAATCAAACTTATATCATGATAATTTTTAATTACTTTTTAAAATAAAGTAAAATTTAGTAATCTTGGTTTTTTATGATTTAAATATAAGTTGTAATCTATCACATCCATCAAATCACTCACACACTTGAAAAAACTTTACTCTTAATCCACCCACTTTCACCTTTAATCTACTTAAAGTGAACAACACAAAGTTGACACAGTAATCCACTTGATGTCATCCTCCCCCTCTCCATCCAATCAACCTTGAGGGAGAAAGAGGGGAAGTAAAAGGGATATTCTTTTCCTTTTAAGTCATCTCTGTTATGTCTTGATTTGAGGGTGATATCAAGATTACAATTATGTCCACAATTTATTTTTCAGCTTAATTAATAAAGAAAATTTTAAAATATTTATAAAATAAGGTTTAAAAAGTAATTTTTAATTATAAAGTTTTTTTATTTCATTAACTTTTAAATATTTTTTTATTAAAATATGTTTCTTTCATTTATACATTTTAATATTTTTTTCTTAGATAAATCAAACTTATATAATGATAATTTTTAATTATTTTTAAAATAAAGTACAATTTGGTAATCTTTTTTTTATGATTTAAATATAATTTTTAATCTATCACATCCATAAAATCAGTCACAAACTTGAACAAACTTTACTCTTAATCCACCCAGTTTAACCTTTAATCCACTTAAAGTGAACAACACAAACTTCACACTGTAATTCACTTGATGTTATTCTCTCCCTCTCCATCAAATCAACCTTGTGGGAGAGAGAGGGGAAGGAAGAGAGAAATTCTTCTATTTTTAAATCATGTCTGTTATGGCTTGGTTTGAGGGTGATATCAAGATTACAATTATGTCCACAATTTATTTTTCAGCTTAATTATGAAAATGATGTAAAAATATGAATTTTTAAATTATTTTTATAAAAATAATTAATCACGAAAATTTGAAAATTGTTATAAAATAAGGTTTAAAAAGTAATTTTTAATTATAAATTTTTTTATTACATTATCTTTTAAATATTTTATTATTAAAATATGTTAATTTCATTTATACATTTTCATATTTTTTCTACGATAAATCAAACAAATTTAATGATAATTTTTAATTATTTTTAAACAATTTGGTAATCTTGTTTTTTTATGATTTAAATATAAGTTTTAATCTATCACATCCATCAAATCACTCACAAACTTGAACAAACTTTACTCTTAATCCACCCACTTTCACCTTTAATCTACTTAAAGTGAACAACACAAAGTTGACACAGTAATCCACTTGATGTCATCCTCCCCCTCTCCATCCAATCAACCTTGAGGGAGAAAGAGGGGAAGTAAAAGGGATATTCTTTTCCTTTTAAGTCATCTCTGTTATGTCTTGATTTGAGGGTGATATCAAGATTACAATTATGTCCACAATTTATTTTTCAGCTTAATTAATAAAGAAAATTTTAAAATATTTATAAAATAAGGTTTAAAAAGTAATTTTTAATTATAAAGTTTTTTTATTTCATTAACTTTTAAATATTTTTTTATTAAAATATGTTTCTTTCATTTATACATTTTTATATTTTTTTCTTAGATAAATCAAACTTATATAATGATAATTTTTAATTATTTTTAAAATAAAGTACAATTTGGTAATCTTTTTTTTATGATTTAAATATAATTTTTAATCTATCACATCCATAAAATCAGTCACAAACTTGAACAAACTTTACTCTTAATCCACCCAGTTTAACCTTTAATCCACTTAAAGTGAACAACACAAACTTCACACTGTAATTCACTTGATGTTATTCTCTCCCTCTCCATCAAATCAACCTTGTGGGAGAGAGAGGGGAAGGAAGAGAGAAATTCTTCTATTTTTAAATCATGTCTGTTATGGCTTGGTTTGAGGGTGATATCAAGATTACAATTATGTCCACAATTTATTTTTCAGCTTAATTATGAAAATGATGTAAAAATATGACTTTTCAAATTATTTTTACAAAAATAATTAATCACGAAAATTTGAAAATTGTTATAAAATAAGGTTTAAAAAGTAATTTTTAATTATAAAATTTTTTATTACATTATGTTTTAAATATTTTATTATTAAAATATGTTAATTTCATTTATACATTTTCATATTTTTTCTACGATAAATCAAACAAATTTAATGATAATTTTTAATTATTTTTAAAATAAAGTACAATTTGGTAATCTTGTTTTTTTATGATTTAAATATAAGTTTTAATCTATCACATCCATCAAATCACTCACAAACTTGAACAAACTTTACTCTTAATGCACCCACTTTCACCTTTAATCTACTTAAAGTGAACAACACAAACTTCACACTGTAATCCACTTGATGTCATCCTCTCGCTCTCCAACCAATCAATCTCGAGGGAGAAAGAGGGGAAGTAAAAAGGATATTCTTCTGTTTTTAAGTCATGTCTGTTATGTCTTGGTTTGAGGGTGATATCAAGATTACAATTATGTCCACAATTTATTTCTCAGCTTAATTATGAAAATGATGTAAAAATATGACTTTTCAAATTATTTTTACAAAAATAATTAATAAAGAAAATTTTAAAATATTTATAAAATAAGGTTTAAAAAGTAATTTTTAATTATAAAGTTTTTTTATTTCATTAACTTTTAAATATTTTTTTATTAAAATATGTTTCTTTCATTTATACATTTTCATATTTTTTCTTAGATAAATCAAACTTATATAATGATAATTTTTAATTATTTTTAAAATAAAGTACAATTTGGTAATCTTGTTTTTTTATGATTTAAATATAATTTTTAATCTATCAGATCCCTCAAATCACTCACAAACTTGAACACACTTTACTCTTAATCCACCCTATTTCACCTTTAATCCACTTAATGTGAACAACACAAACTTCACACTATAATCCACTTGATGTCATCCTCTCCCTCTTCATCCAATCAACCTGGAGGGAGAAAGAGGGAAAGTAAAAGGGATATTCTTCTGATTTTAATTCATCTCTGTGATGTGTCTTTTTGAGGGTGATATGAAGATTACAATTATGTCCGTAATTTATTTTTGAGCTTAATTATGAAAATGATGTAAAAATATGAATTTTTAAATTATTTTTACAAAAATAATTAATAAGGAAAATTGGAAAATATTTACAAAATAAGGTTTAAAAAGTAATTTTTAATTATAATTTTTTTTATTACATTAACTTTCAAATATTTTTTTATTAAAATATGTTACTTTCATTTATACATTTTCATATTTTTTTCTTAGATAAATCAAACTTATACAATTATAATTTTTAATTATTTTTAAAATAAAGTACAATTTGGTAATCTTGTTTTTTTATGATTTAAATATAATTTTTAATCTATCACATCCATCAAATCACTCACAAACTTGAACAAACTTTACTCTTAATCCTCCCAGTTTAACCTTTAATCCACTTAAAGTGAACAACACAAACTTCACACTGTAATTCACTTGATGTCATTCTCTCCCTCTCCATCAAATCAACCTTGTGGGAGAGAGAAGGGAAGGAAGAGAGAAATTCTTCTATTTTTAAATCATGTCTGTTATGGCTTGGTTTGAGGGTGATATCAAGATTACAATTATGTTCACAATTTATTTTTCAGCTTAATTATGAAAATGATGTAAAAATATGACTTTTCAAATTATTTTTACAAAAATAATTAATCACGAAAATTTGAAAATTGTTATAAAATAAGGTTTAAAAAGTAATTTTTAATTATAAATTTTTTTATTACATTATCTTTTAAATATTTTATTATTAAAATATGTTAATTTCATTTATACATTTTCATATTTTTTCTACGATAAATCAAACTTAGTTAATGATAATTTTTAATTATTTTTAAAATAAAGTACAATTTGGTAATCTTGTTTTTTTATGATTTAAATATTAGTTTTAATGTATCACATCCATCAAATCACTCACAAACTTGAACAAAGTTTACTCTTAATCCACTCACTTTCACCTTTAATCTATTTAAAGTGAACAACACAAACTTCACACTGTAATCCACTTGATGTCATCCTCTCGCTCTCCAACCAATCAACCTTGAGGGAGAAAGAGGGGAAGTAAAAGGGATATTCTTCTGTTTTTAAGTCATGTCTGTTATGTCTTGGTTTGAGGGTGATATCAAGATTACAATTATGTCCACAATTTATTTTTCAGCTTAATTATGAAAATGATGTAAAAATATGACTTTTCAAATTATTTTTACAAAAATAATTAATAAAGAAAATTTTAAAATATTTATAAAATAAGGTTTAAAAAGTAATTTTTAATTATAAAGTTTTTTTATTTCATTAACTTTTAAATATTTTTTTATTAAAATATGTTTCTTTCATTTATACATTTTCATATTTTTTCTTAGATAAATCAAACTTATATAATGATAATTTTTAATTATTTTTAAAATAAAGTACAATTTGGTAATCTTGTTTTTTTATGATTTAAATATAATTTTTAATCTATCAGATCCATCAAATCACTCACAAACTTGAACACACTTTACTCTTAATCCACCCTATTTCACCTTTAATCCACTTAAAGTGAACAACACAAACTTCACACTATAATCCACTTGATGTCATCCTCTCCCTCTCCATCCAATCAACCTTGAGGGAGAAAGAGGGAAAGTAAAAGGGATATTCTTCTGATTTTAATTCATCTCTGTGATGTGTAGGGATGGCAACGGGGCGGGGCGGGGACGGGTTTCACTATCCCATACCCATTCCCGCATAAAAAATTCATCCCCATCCCCATACCCAAACCCAACGGGTATCAAACTTTTTTCCCATCCCCATCCCCACCGGGTAACGGGTATAATCTCTTACCCATACCCGTACCCATGTTCTAACTACTTCAATATTAATTTTTATAAAAGAAAAAAAATTACGGTAAAGAAAACATAATATTATGAAATATTCAATATTAGGAGGATTTTCTTCGATGCCAAATACATTAAAATAAATTATAATTGTTTATATTTTATATTAGAATACCAAATAAAATTTCATGTGAACCAAAACATTTATTAAATTTGCAAACTACAACATTAATGAACTTAGTTGATAAAATTAAAAAATATTTCAAAAAAGTATAAAAGGAAAACAAATATTCAAATTAAAATATATTTTAAATGTTTGTTTACTTCAATTTTTTAAATTCTAATGAATCTCTTTTTTATACACTAATAAAAGTTATAATATATCACTTGATCAAAATGACACAAAGAACAAATATTCAAATTAAAATATATTTTAAATATTTGTTTACTTCAATTTTTTAAATTATAATGAATCTCTTTTTTATACACTAATAAAAAGTTATAATACATCACTTGATAAAAATAACACAAAAAACAAATAATAAACATAATAATAAAATTTTGACATAGATTTTGTATCTTTTGAACTTCAATATATGTTGCATAGTGACAAAAAAATATTCATAGAAATTACATTAAATTTTTATATTGTAGTAAATAAAAGTTATTTATACAATTAAAGTAAAAAAAATTACAGTATGATTAATAGTGAGTTATAAAATAACAAATAATTAGATAGAATATATCGAAATATTTTATTCTACATGATGAAAATAAACAATAAATAAAAATATTAAAAAACTAACAAATGTGTGTTTTAGAAATAATTTGAGAGACTATCGAAAGAAATCGCACAAAGGAAATCAAATGTATAATTAAGGTATGATAAAATGAAAAAAACCTTAGAGAACTAATTATTAAATTATGTTTGAAGTGGTTAAAAATAAATAGAAATATCATTAGTGACCAAAAAATTTATCATTAAATTACAAATAAATTAGTAATTAAATTGGTCACTAAATCAAGTACCGATTCGATCATTGAATCAGTCACTAATTTAGACAATAAATCAACTACTACCACCAATGACGAAAAATAGTGACTGATATGGGTTACTGACTAAATCAGTCACCATTTCATTTTTTCTTGTAGTGAATTATCATATACTATTCCTAAATATCATTATATATATATATATATATATATATAATTTTAACCACTTCAAACAGAATTTAAAGTGAAACAATTACATTATGATATATTATTCTACATGATGAAAATAAAAACAATAAATAAAAATATTAAAAAACTAACAAATGTGTGTTTTAGAAATAATTTGAGAGACTATCGAAAAAAATCACACAAAGGAAATCAAATGTATAACTAAGGTATGATAAGACGAAAAATATCTCAGAGAACTAAGAAAACTTTTCAAATATCAACATATATACTTAATGGTTGAAAAATAACGAAAATTACTTTAATGAAACAAAAGAGTTCTTCAAATTAAACAAAAATTAATAATAATAATAATAATAATAAGTAAAGAATTTTTTTTATATTACCTTAATAATTAATAATAATAAGTATAAACATTCTCATGTGAAAGGAAAATTTATAATAAATAAAAATATTAAAAAATAATATAAATATTCAAATGTAAGGCATAATTTTTTTTATTAACATACATTATTTTAACATAATTACATAAAGGTTATGATAAGATAAAAAATATATTGGAGATGAGAATGAGTTTAATGACAAATGAAATAATTAAAAGAAATAAAAAATAGAATATATATATATATATATGGGTTACTTGATTAATTGTGAATATTTTGATAATTTAAACGAGAATGAAGATATGGCGGGGACGGGTATTATGGCGGGTATATGTACATCCCCATACCCATCCCCATACCCAACTGAAAAAGTCGGGGATTCCCCATACCCATACCCATACCCAGTCAATGCGGGGATTCCCCGTCAAAACGGGGACGGGTTCGGGCAATACCCACGGGGACGGGTTTATTTGCCATCTCTAGTGATGTGTCTTTTTGAGGGTGATATGAAGATTACAATTATGTCCGTAATTTATTTTTGAGCTTAAATATGAAAATGATGTAAAAATATGAATTTTTAAATTATTTTTACAAAAATAATTAATAAGGAAAATTGGAAAATATTTACAAAATAAGGTTTAAAAAGTAATTTTTAATTATAATTTTTTTTATTACATTAACTTTCAAATATTTTTTTATTAAAATATGTTACTTTCATTTATACATTTTCATATTTTTTTCTTAGATAAATCAAACTTATACAATTATAATTTTTAATTATTTTTAAAATAAAGTACAATTTGGTAATCTTGTTTTTTTATGATTTAAATATAATTTTTAATCTATCACATCCATCAAATTACTCACAAACTTGAACAAACTTTACTCTTAATCCTCCCAGTTTAACCTTTAATCCACTTAAAGTGAACAACACAAACTTCACACTGTAATTCACTTGATGTCATTCTCTCCCTCTCCATCAAATCAACCTTGTGGGAGAGAGAAGGGAAGGAAGAGAGAAATTCTTCTATTTTTAAATCATGTCTGTTATGGCTTGGTTTGAGGGTGATATCAAGATTACAATTATGTTCACAATTTATGTTTCAGCTTAATTATGAAAATGATGTAAAAATATGACTTTTCAAATTATTTTTACAAAAATTATTAATCACGAAAATTTGAAAATTGTTATAAAATAAGGTTTAAAAAGTAATTTTTAATTATAAAATTTTTTATTACATTATCTTTTAAATATTTTATTATTAAAATATGTTAATTTCATTTATACATTTTCATATTTTTTCTACGATAAATCAAACTTAGTTAATGATAATTTTTAATTATTTTTAAAATAAAGTACAATTTGGTAATCTTGTTTTTTTATGATTTAAATATTAGTTTTAATCTATCACATCCATCAAATCACTCACAAACTTGAACAAACTTTACTCTTAATCCACTCACTTTCACCTTTAATCTACTTAAAGTGAACAACACAAACTTCACACTGTAATCCACTTGATGTCATCCTCTCGCTCTCCAACCAATCAACCTTGAGGGAGAAAGAGGGGAAGTAAAAGGGATATTCTGCTGTTTTTAAGTCATGTCTGTTGTGTCTTGGTTTGAGGGTGATATCAAGATTAATATTATGTCCACAATTTATGTTTCAGCTTAATTACGAAAATGATGTAAAAATATTAATTTTTAAATTATTTTTACAAAAATAATTAATAAGGAAAATTTGAAAATATTTATAAAATATGGTTTAAAAAGTAATTTTTAATTATAAATTTTTTTATTACATTATCTTTTAAATATTTTTTTATTAAAATATGTTACTTTCATTTATCCATTTTCATATTTTTTGTTTGATAGATCAAACTTATATAATGATAATTTTTAATTATTTTTAAAATAAAGTACAATTTGGTAATCTTGTTTTTTTATGATTTAAATATAATTTTTAATCTATCACATCCATCAAATCACTCACAAACTTGAACAAACTTTACTCTTAATCCACCCAGTTTAACCTTTAATCCACTTAAAGTGAACAACACAAACTTCACACTGTAATCCACTTGATGTCATTCTCTCCCTCTCTCCATCTAATCAACCTTGTGGGAGAGAGAGGGGAAGGAAGAGGGAAAGTATTCTATTTTTAAATCATGTCTGTTATGTCTTGGTTTGAGAGTGATATCAAGATTACAATTATGTCCACAATTTATTTTTCAGCTTAATTATGAAAATGATGTAAAAACATGATTTTTCAAATTATTTTTACAAAAATAATTAATCACGAAAATTTGAAAATTGTTATAAAATAAGGTATAAAAAGTAATTTTTAATTATAAATTTTTTATTACATTATCTTCTAAATATTTTATTATTAAAATATGTTAATTTCATTTATACATTTTCATATTTTTTTCTACGATAAATCAAACTTATATCATGATAATTTTTAATTACTTTTTAAAATAAAGTAAAATTTGGTAATCTTGGTTTTTTATGATTTAAATATAAGTTTTAATCTATCACATTCATCAAATCACTCACAAACTTGAAAAAATTTTACTCTTAATCCACCCACTTTCACATTTAATCTACTTAAAGTGAACAACACAAAGTTGACACAGTAATCCACTTGATGTCATCCTCTCCCTCTCCATCCAATCAAACTTGAGGGAGAAAGAGGGGAAGTAAAAGGGATATTCTTCTACTTTTAAGTCATCTCTGTTATGTCTTGGTTTGAGGGTGATATCAAGATTACAATTATGTCCACAATTTATTTTTCAGCTTAATTATGAAAATGATGTAAAAATATGACTTCTTAAATTATTTTTACAAAAATAATTAACTAGGAAAATTTTAAAATATTTATAAAATAAGGTTTAAAAAGTAATTTTTTATTATAAATTTTTTTATTACATTAACTTTTAAATATTTTTTATTAAAATATGTTACTTTCATTTATACATTTTCATATTTTTTTCTTAGATAAATCAAACTTATATAATGATAATTTTTAATTATTTTTAAAATAAAGTACAATTTGGTAATCTTTTTTTTATTATTTAAATATAATTTTTAATCTATCACATCCATCAAATCAGTCACAAACTTGAACAAACTTTACTCTTAATCCACCCAGTTTTACCTTTAATCCACTTAAAGTGAACAACACAAACTTCACACTATAATCCACTTGGTGTTATTATTTCCCTCTCCCCATATGATCAACCTTGTGGGAGAGAGAGGAAGGAACAGGGAAAATCTTCTATTTCTAAATCATGTCTGTTGTGTCTTGGTTTGATGGCGATATCAAGATTACAATTTTGTCCACAATTTATTTTTCAGCTTAATTATGAAAATGATGTAAAAACATGACTTTTCAAATTATTTTTACAAAAATAATTAATCACGAAAATTTGAAAATTGTTATAAAATAAGGTTTAAAAAGTAATTTTTAATTATAAAATTTTTTATTACATTATCTTTTAAATATTTTATTATTAAAATATGTTAATTTCATTTATACATTTTCATATTTTTTTCTACGATAAATCAAACTTATATCATGATAATTTTTAATTACTTTTTAAAATAAAGTAAAATTTGGTAATCTTGGTTTTTTATGATTTAAAAATAAGTTTTAATCTATCACATCCATCAAATCACTGACAAACTTGAAAAGACTTTACTCTTAATCCACCCACTTTCACCTTTAATCTACTTAAAGTGAACAACACAAAGTTGACACAGTAATCCACTTGATATCATCCTCTCCCTCTCCATCCAATCAACCTTGAGGGAGAAAGAGGGGAAGTAAAAGGGATATTCTTCTCCTTTTAAGTCATCTCTGTTATGTCTTGGTATGAGGGTGATATCAAGATTACAATTATGTCCACAATTTATTTTTCAGCTTAATTATGAAAATGATGTAAAAATATGACTTCTTAAATTATTTTTGCACAAACAATTAATTAGGAAAATTTTAAAATATTTATAAAATAAGGTTTAAAAAGTAATTTTTTTTTATAAATTTTTTTATTACATTAACTTTTAAATATTTTTTTATTCAAATATGTTACTTTCATTTATACATTTTCATATTTTTTCTTAGATAAATCAAACTTATATAATGAAAATTTTTAATTATTTTTAAAATAAAGTACAATTTGGTAATCTTTTTATTATGATTTAAATATAATTTTTAATCTATCACATCCATCAAATCAGTCACAAACTTGAATAAACTTTACTCTTAATCCACCCAGTTTCACCTTTAATCCACTTAAAGTGAATAACACAAACTTCACACTATAATCCACTTGATGTCATTCTCTCCCTCTCCCCATCTGATCAACCTTGTGGGAGAGAGGAAGGAACAAGGAAAGTCTTTTATTTTTAAATCATGTCTGTTATGTCTTCGTTTGATGGTGATATCAAGATTACAATTTTGTCCACAATTTATTTTTCAGCTTAATTATGAAAATGATGTAAAAACATGACTTTTCAAATTATTTTTACAAAAATAATTAATCACGAAAATTTTAAAATTGTTATAAAATAAGGTTTAAAAGGTAATTTTTAATTATAAATTTTTTTATTACATTATCTTTTAAATATTTTATTATTAAAATATGTTAATTTCATTTATACATTTTCATATTTTTTTCTACGATAAATCAAACTTATATCATCATAATTTTTAATTACTTTTTAAAATAAAGTAAAATTTGGTAATCTTGGTTTTTTATGATTTAAAAATAAGTTTTAATCTATCACATCCATCAAATCACTGGCAAACTTGAAAAGACTTTACTCTTAATCCACTCACTTTCACCTTTAATCTACTTAAAGTGAACAACACAAACTTGACACAATAATCCACTTGATGTCATCCTCTCCCTCTCCATCCAATCAACCTTGAGGGAGAAAGAGGGGAAGTAAAAGGGATATTCTTCTGTTTTTAAGTCATCTCTGTTATGTCTTGGTTTGAGGGTGATATCAGAATTACAATTATGTCCACAATTTATTTTTCAGCTTAATTATGAAAATGATGTAAAAATATGACTTTTTAAATTATTTTTAAAAAAATAATTAATAAGGAAAATTTGAAAATATTTACAAAATAAGGTTTAAAAAGTAATTTTTAATTATGAATTTTTTTACTACATTAACTTTTAAATATTTTTTTATGAAAATATGTTACTTTCATTTATACATTTTCATATTTTTTCTTAGATAAACCAAACTTATATAATGATATTTTTTTAATTATTTTTAAAATAAAGTACAACTTGGTAATCTTGTTTTTTTATGATTTAAATATAATTTTTAATTTATCACATCCATCAAATCACTCACAAACTTGAACAAACTTTACTCTTAATCCACCCAGTTTAACCTTTAATCCACTTAAAGTGAACTACACAAACTTCACACTATAATCCACTTGATGTCGTCCTCTCCCTCTCCATCTAATCAACCTTGAGGGTGAGAGGGGAAGGAAAAGGGAAAGTCTTCTATTTTTAACTCATGTCTGTTATGTCTTGGTTTGCTGGTGATATCAAGATTACAATTTTGTCCACAATTTACTTTTTAGCTTAATTATGAAAATGATGTAAAAATATGACTTTTCAAATTATTTTTACAAAAATAATTAATCACGAAAATTTGAAAATTGTTATAAAATAAGGTATAAAAAGTAATTTTTAATTATAAATTTTTTATTACATTATCTTCTAAATATTTTATTATTAAAATATGTTAATTTCATTTATACATTTTCATATTTTTTTCTACGATAAATCAAACTTATATCATGATAATTTTTAATTACTTTTTAAAATAAAGTAAAATTTGGTAATCTTGGTTTTTTATGATTTAAATATAAGTTTTAATCTATCACATTCATCAAATCACTCACAAACTTGAAAAAATTTTACTCTTAATCCACCCACTTTCACATTTAATCTACTTAAAGTGAACAACACAAAGTTGACACAGTAATCCACTTGATGTCATCCTCTCCCTCTCCATCCAATCAAACTTGAGGGAGAAAGAGGGGAAGTAAAAGGGATATTCTTCTACTTTTAAGTCATCTCTGTTATGTCTTGGTTTGCTGGTGATATCAAGATTACAATTTTGTCCACAATTTACTTTTTAGCTTAATTATGAAAATGATGTAAAAATATGACTTTTCAAATTATTTTTACAAAATTAATTAATCACGAAAATTTGAAAATTGTTATAAAATAAGGTTTAAAAAGTAATTTTTAATTATAAAATTTTTTATGACATTATCTTTTAAATATTTTATTATTAAAATATGTTAATTTCATTTATACATTTTCGTATTTTTTTCTACGATAAATCAAACTTATATCATCATAATTTTTAATTACTTTTAAAAATAAAGTAAAATTTGGTAATCTTGGTTTTTTATGATTTAAAAATAAGTTTTAATCTATCACATCCATCAAATGACTCACAAACTTGAAAAAACTTTACTCTTAATCCACCCACTTTCACCTTTAATCTACTTAAAGTGAACAACACAAACTTGACACAATAATCAACTTGATGTCATCCTCTCCCTCTCCCTCTCCATCCAATCAACCTTGAGGGAGAAAGAGGGGAAGTAAAAGGGATATTCTTCTGTTTTTAAGTCATCTCTGTTATGTCTTGGTTTGAGGGTGATATGAAGATTACAATTATATCTGCAATTTATTTTTCAGCTTAATTATGAAAATGATGTAAAAATATGACTTTTTAAATTATTTTTACAAATATAATTAATAAGGAAAATTTGAAAATATTTACAAAATAAGGTTTCAAAAGTAATTTTGAATTATAAATTTTTTTATTATATTAACTTTTAAATATTTTTTTATTAAAATATGTTACTTTCATTTATACATTTTCATATTTTTTCTTAGATAAATCAAACTTATATAATGATAATTTTTAATTATTTTTAAAATAAAGTACAATTTGGTAACCTTGTTTTTTTATGATTTAAATATAATTTTTAATCTATCACATCCATCAAATCACTCACAAACTTGAACAAACTTTACTCTTAATCCACCCAGTTTCACCTTTAATCCACTTAAAGTGAACAACACAAACTTCACACTGTAATCCATTTGATGTCATCCTCTCCCTTTCCATCTAATCAACCTTAAGGGAGAGAGGGGAAGGAAGAGGGAAATTCTTCTATTTTTAAATTATGTTTGTTATTGATGAAGGCGTGACCACCTCCGTAGAAGCTCCCTCAAGAAGGATCACTAGAAGCATGTCTAGAGGGGAGTCTTCTATTCCATCACCTTTATCTTTGTTTTGCATTACTTTAGTTTGAATTCCCTAAGTTGGTTTCTAGTTGACTTATTTTGGTTGACTTGTTGACTTTGATCCAAAGTTGACCTTTGACCAAGATTAGATTAACTTAAACCAACATGCTAATACTTGTTTGTCTTGTTTTGTAGGTAATTAAGAGAAAGTAGAGCATGTCTAGGTGGCACTTGGTGATTGGAGCACTTGGATGAAGTGGAAGAGAGAGGAAAGCAAAAGCAAAAGTAGACATGTACCTTGTCTCCTTTTGCCTTTGTGGTTTATGCCTTAGAAGGTCACTTGGTCTCCTTCCTCTTTTGGCCTAGAATCCTCATGGGAATGCCTCCACCAATCATCTCCCTTCACTTGGCCAAGACTCACTCTCACATTAGGTTTAGGGTTTGCTAGTTATGCCTTTTTCATGTTTTTGTATTTGCTAAAGGACCCCTATGAACTCCTATTTAAAGGGTGCTCCTTGTCTTGTAAAAGGGTTGATCATTTTGTTTCTAAACTATTGTATTTCAACCATTAAATTTTCGTGAGCTCTCCTTCCTAGAAGTGAACTCACCTTTGCCTTATCTTGCTTGCAAGTGGCGGCACCATCACTCATCTCTAGGGCTTGGTTGGCTTAGATCCCCCCTATGAGTGGCGTGCTTCTTCCATGCTTAATCTTCTATGCTTTCCATTTTTATTGTTTCTTCTCTCATTTTTCTATTTAGTGTTGTTATTGCCGTGTGTGTTTAAGCTTGAATCCAACTCCCTTCTTCCTTTCATGAGCTTGAGAAATGAACCTTCACATCTAGATAGCATGCTATCGTAATGTCCAGTGGGAATTTTCAAAAAGCTTTCTTAAACAACTTCACCATATTCATAACTCTAAAAGGAAACAAGATAATCCTTCATCAGTTATGTCTTGGTTTAAGGGTGATATCAAGATTACAATTATGTCCACAATTTATTTTTCAGCTTAATTATGAAAATGATGTAAAAATATGACTTCTTAAATTATTTTTGCAAAAACAATTAATTAGGAAAATTTTAAAATATTTATAAAATAAGGTTTAAAAAGTAATTTTTTATTATAAATTTTTTTATTACATTAACTTTTAAATATTTTTGTATTAAAATATGTTACTTTCATTTATACATTTTCATATTTTTTTCTTAGATAAATCAAACTTATATAATGATAATTTTTAATTATTTTTAAAATAAAGTACATTTTGGTAATCTTGTTCTTTTATGATTTAAATATAAGTTTTAATCTATCACATCCATCAAATCACTCACAAACTTGAACAAACTTTACTCTTAATCCGCCCAGTTTCACCTTTAATCCACTCAAAATGAACTACACAAACTTCACACTATAATCCACTTGATGTCATTCTCTCCCTCTCCCCATCTAATCAACCTTGTGGGAGAGAGATGGGAAGGAAGAGGGAAAGTCTTCTATTTTTAAATCATGTCAGTTATGTCTTGGGTTGAGGGTGATATCAAGATTACAATTATGTCCACAATTTATTTTTCAGCTTAATTATGAAAATGATGTAAAAATATGACTTTTTAAATTATTTTTACAAAAATAATTAATAAGGAAAATTTGAAAATATTTATAAAATAAGGTTTAAAAAGTAATTTTTAATTATAAATTTTTTTATTACATTAACTTTTAATTTTTTTTATTAAAATATGTTACTTTCATTTATACATTTTCATATTTTTTTCTTAGATAAATTAAACTTATATAACGATAATTTTATTTTTAAAATAATGTACATTTTGGTAATCTTGTTTTTTTCTGATTTAAATATAATTTTTAATCTATCACATTCATCAAATCACTCCCAAACTTGAACAAACTTTACTCTTAATCTGCCCAGTTTCACCTTTAATCCACTCAAAATGAACTACACAAACTTCACACTATAATCCACTTGATGTCATTCTCTCCCTCTCCATCCAATCAACCTTGAGGGAGAAAGAGAAAGAGTAAAAGGGATATTCTTCTGATTTTAAGTCATCTCTGTTATGTGTCTGTTTGAGGGTGATATGAAAATTACAATTACGTCCGCAATTTATTTTTCAGCTTAATTATGAAAATGATGTAAAAATATGACTTTTTAAATTATTTTTACAAAAATAATTAATAAGGAAAATTTGAAAATATTTACAAAATAAGGTTTAAAAAGTAATTTTTAATTATAATGTTTTTTATTACATTAACTTTTAAATATTTTTTTATTAAAATATGCTACTTTCATTTATACATTTTCATATTTTTTTCTTAGATAAATCAAACTTATATAATGATAATTTTAAATTATTTTTAAAATAAAGTACATTTTGGTAATCTTGTTTTTTTATGATTTAAATATAATTTTTAATCTATCACATCCATCAAATCACTCACAAACTTGAACAAACTTTACTCTTAATCCACTCAGTTTAACATTTAATCAGCTTAAAGTGAATAACACAAACTTCACACTGTAATTCACTGGATGTCATTCCATCCCTCTCAATCAAATCAACTTTGTGGGAGAGAGAGGGGAAGGAAGAGAGAAATTCTTCTATTTTTAAATGATGTCTGTTATGTCTTGGTTTGAGGGTGATATCAAGATTACAATTATGTCCACAATTTATTCTTCAGGTTAATTATGAAAATGATGTAAAAATATGACTTTTCAAATTATTTTTACAAAAATAATTAATCACGAAAATTTGAAAATTGTTATAAAATAAGGTTTAAAAAGTAATTTTTAATTATAAATTTTTTTATTACATTATCTTTTAAATATTTTATTATTAAAATATGTTAATTTCATTTATACATTTTCATATTTTTTCTACGATAAATCAAACTTATTTAATGATAATTTTTAATTATTTGAAAATAAAGTACAATTTGGTAATCTTGTTTTTTTATGATTTAAATATAAGTTTTAATCTATGACATCCTTCAAATCACTCACAAACTTGAACAAACATTACTCTTCATCCACCCACTTTCACCTTTAATCTACTTAAAGTGAACAACACAAACTTCACACTGTAATCCATTTGATGTCATCCTCTCGCTCTCAAACCAATCGACCTTGAAGGAGGAAGAGGGGAAGTAAAAGGGATATTCTCCTGTTTTTACGTCATGTCTGTTATGTCTTGGGTTGAGGGTGATATCAAGATTAATATTATGTCCAGAATTTATTTTTCAGCTTAATTACGAAAATGATGTGAAAATATGAATTTTTAAATTATTTTTACAAATATAATTAATCACTAAAATTTGAAAATTGTTATAAAATAAGTTTTAAAAAGTAATTTTTAATTATAAATTTTTTTATTACATTAACTTTTAAATATTTTTTTATTAAAATATATTTCTTTCATTTATACATTTTCTTATTTTTTCTTAGATAATTCAAACTTATATAATGATAATTTTTAATTATTTTTAAAATAAAGTTCAATTTGGTAATCTTTTTTTTTATGATTTAAATATAATTTTTAATCTATCAGATCCATCAAATCACTCACAAACTTGAACAAATTTTACTCTTAATCCACCTTGTTTCATCTACAATCCACTTAAAGTGAACAACACAAATTTCACATTATAATCCACTTGATGTCATTCTCTCCCTCTCCATCTAATCAACCTTGTGGGAGAGAGAGGGGAAGGAAGAGGGAAAGTCTTCTATTTTTAAATCATGTCTGTTATGTCTTGGTTTGATGGTGATATCAAGATTAATATTATGTCCACAATTTATTTTTCAGCTTAATTACGAAAATGATGTAAAAATATGAATTTTTAAATTATTTTTACATAAATAATTAATAAGGAAAATTTGAAAATATTTATAAAATAAGGTTTAAAAAGTAATTTTTAATTATAAATTTTTTTATTACGTTATCTTTTAAATATTTTTTTATTAAAATATGTTACTTTCATTTATCCATTTTCATATTTTTTGTATGATAGATCAAACTTATATACTGATAATTTTTAATTATTTTTCAAATAAAGTACAATTTGGTAATCTTGTTTTTTTATGATTTAAATATAATTTTTAATCTATCACATCCATCAAATCACTCAAAAACTTGAACAAACTTTACTCTTAATCCACCCAGTTTCACCTTTAATCCACTGAAAGTTAACAACACAAACTTCATACTATAATCCACTTAATGTCATGCTCCCTCTCTCCATATAATCAACCTTACCTTGAGGGAGAGAGGGGAAGGAAGAGGGAAATTCTACTATTTTTAAATCATCCCTATTATGTCCTGGTTTGAAGGTGATATCAAGATGACAATTATGTCCGCAATTTATTTCTCAGCTTAATTATGAAAATGATGTAAAAATATGACTTTTTAAATTATTTTTACAAATATAATTAATCACTAAAATTTGAAAATTGTTATAAAATAAGGTTTAAAAAGTAATTTTTAATTATAAATTTTTTTATTACATTAACTTTTAAATATTTTTTTATTAAAATATGTTTCTTTCATTTATACATTTTCTTATTTTTTCTTAGATAAATCAAACTTATATAATGATTATTTTTAATTATTTTTAAAGTAAAGTTCAATTTGATAATCTTTTTTTTTATGGTTTAAATATAATTTTTAATCTATCAGATCCATCAAATCACTCACAAACTTGAACAAATTTTACTCTTAATCCACCCTGTTTCACCTTTAATCCACTTAAAGTGAACAACACAAATTTGACACTATAATCCACTTGATGTCATTCTCTCCCTCTCCATCTAATCAACCTTGTGGGAGAGAGAGGGGAAGGAAGAGGGAAAGTCTTCTATTTTTAAATCATGTCTGTTATGTCTTGGTTTGAGGGTGATATCAAGATTACAATTATGTCCACAATTTATTTTTCAGCTTAATTATGAAAATGATGTAAAAATATGACTTTTCAAATTATTTTTACAAAAATTATTAATCACGAAAATTTGAAAATTGTTATAAAATAAGGTTTAAAAAGTAATTTTTAATTATAAAATTTTTTATTACATTATCTTTTAAATATTTTATTATTAAAATATGTTAATTTCATTTATACATTTTCATATTTTTTTCTACGATAAATCAAACTTATATCAAGATAATTTTTAATTACTTTTTAAAATAAAGTACAATTTGGTAATCTTGTTTTTTTATGATTTAAGTATAAGTTTTAATCTATTACATCCATCAAATCACTCACAAACTTGAAAAAACTTTATTCTTAATTCACCCACTTTCACCTTTAATCTACTTAAAGTGAACAACACAAACTTCATACTATAATCCACTTGATGTCATCCTCTCCCTCTCCAACCAATCGACCTTGAAGGAGAAAGAGGGGAAGTAAAAGGGATATTCTCCTGTTTTTACGTCATGTCTTTTATGTCTTGGTTTGAGGGTGATATCAAGATTAATATTATGTCCACAATTTACTTTTCAGCTTAATTACGAAAAAGATGTGAAAGTATGAATTTTTAAATTATTTTTACAAAAATAATTAATAAGGAAAATTTGAAAATATTTATAAAATAAGGTTTAAAAAGTAATTTTTAATTATAAATTTTTTTATTACATTAACTTTTAAATATTTTTTTATTAAAATATGTTACTTTCATTTATCCATTTTCATATTTTTTGTCTGATAGATCAAACTTATATACTGATAATTTTTAAATATTTTTAAAATAAAGTACAATTTGGTAATCTTGTTTTTTTATGATTTAAATATAATTTTTAATCTATCACATCCATCAAATCACTCAAAAACTTGAACAAACTTTACTCTTAATCCACCCAGTTTCACCTTTAATCCACTGAAAGTTAACAACACAAACTTCATACTATAATCCACTTAATGTCATGCTCCCTCTCTCCATATAATCAACCTTACCTTGAGGGAGAGAGAGGGGAAGGAAGAGTGAAATTCTTCTATTTTTAAATCATCCCTATTATGTCCTGGTTTGAGGGTGATATCAAGATGACAATTATGTCCGCAATTTATTTCTCAGCTTAATTATGAAAATGATGTAAAAATATGACTTTTTAAATTATTTTTACAAATATAATTAATCACTAAAATTTGAAAATTGTTATAAATAAGGTTTAAAAAGTAATTTTTAATTATAAATTTTTTTATTACATTAACTTTTAAATATTTTTTTATTAAAATATGTTTCTTTCATTTATACATTTTCTTATTTTTTCTTAGATAAATCAAACTTATATAATGATAATTTTTAATTATTTTTAAAGTAAAGTTCAATTTGGTAATCTTTTTTTTTATGGTTTAAATATAATTTTTAATCTATCAGATCCATCAAATCACTCACAAACTTGAACAAATTTTACTCTTAATCCACCCTGTTTCACCTTTAATCCACTTAAAGTGAACAACACAAATTTGACACTATAATCCACTTGATGTCATTCTCTCCCTCTCCATCTAATCAACCTTGTGGGAGAGAGAGGGGAAGGAAGAGGGAAAGTCTTCTATTTTTAAATCATGTCTGTTATGTCTTGGTTTGAGGGTGATATCAAGATTACAATTATGTCCACAATTTATTTTTCAGCTTAATTATGAAAATGATGTAAAAATATGACTTTTCAAATTATTTTTACAAAAATTATTAATCACGAAAATTTGAAAATTGTTATAAAATAAGGTTTAAAAAGTAATTTTTAATTATAAAATTTTTTATTACATTATCTTTTAAATATTTTATTATTAAAATATGTTAATTTCATTTATACATTTTCATATTTTTTTCTACGATAAATCAAACTTATATCAAGATAATTTTTAATTACTTTTTAAAATAAAGTACAATTTGGTAATCTTGTTTTTTTATGATTTAAGTATAAGTTTTAATCTATCACATCCATCAAATCACTCACAAACTTGAAAAAACTTTATTCTTAATTCACCCACTTTCACCTTTAATCTACTTAAAGTGAACAACACAAACTTCATACTGTAATCCACTTGATGTCATCCTCTCCCTCTCCAACCAATCGACCTTGAAGGAGAAAGAGGGGAAGTAAAAGGGATATTCTCCTGTTTTTACGTCATGTCTTTTATGTCTTGGTTTGAGGGTGATATCAAGATTAATATTATGTCCACAATTTACTTTTCAGCTTAATTACGAAAAAGATGTGAAAGTATGAATTTTTAAATTATTTTTACAAAAATAATTAATAAGGAAAATTTGAAAATATTTATAAAATAAGGTTTAAAAAGTAATTTTTAATTATAAATTTTTTTATTACATTAACTTTTAAATATTTTTTTATTAAAATATGTTACTTTCATTTATCCATTTTCATATTTTTTGTCTGATAGATCAAACTTATATACTGATAATTTTTAAATATTTTTAAAATAAAGTACAATTTGGTAATCTTGTTTTTTTATGATTTAAATATAATTTTTAATCTATCACATCCATCAAATCACTCAAAAACTTGAACAAACTTTACTCTTAATCCACCCAGTTTCACCTTTAATCCACTGAAAGTTAACAACACAAACTTCATACTATAATCCACTTAATGTCATGCTCCCTCTCTCCATATAATCAACCTTACCTTGAGGGAGAGAGAGGGGAAGGAAGAGTGAAATTCTTCTATTTTTCAATGGTGTGTGTTATGCAATGGTTTGAGAGTAATATCAAGATTACAATTATGTCCCAAATTTATTTTTTTAGCATAATTACGAAAACGATGTAAAAATAATGAAAATTTGAAAATTGTTATAAAATAAGGTTTAAAAAGTAATTTTTAATTATAAATTTTTTTATTACATTATCTTTTAAATATTTTTTTTATTAAAATATGTTACTTTCATTTATACATTTTCATATTTTTCCTACGATAAATCAAACTTATATAAAGATAAATTTTAATTATTTTTAAAATAAAGTACAATTTGGTAATCTTGTTTTTTTATGATTTAAAATATAATTTGTAATCTATCACATCCATCCAATCACTCACAAACATCAACAAACTTTACTCTAAATCTACTCACTTTCACCTTTGATCCCCTTAAACTGAATAAGATAACCGTCAGACTCTAATCCACTTGAATTCATTTTATCTCTCTCCCTCCAATCAACGATGAGGGAGAGAGAGGGGAAGGAAGAGGGAAATTCTTCTATTTTTTAATCATGTCTGTTATGCAATGGTTTGAGGGTGATATCAAGATTACAATTATGTCCGCAATTTATTTTTTAGCATAATTATGAAAACAATGTAAAAATAACGAAAATTTGAAAATTGTTATAAAATAAGGTTTAAAAAGTTATTTTCAATTATAAATTTTTTTCTTACATTATCTTTTCAATAATTTAATTAATATAAGTTACTTTCATTTATACATTTTCATATTTTTTCTACGATAAATCAAACTTATATAATGATAATTTTTAATTATTTTTAAAATAAAGTACAATTTGGTAATTTTGTTTTTTTATGATTTAAATATAATTTTTAATCTATCACATGCATCAAATCACTCCCAAACTTCAAGAAACTTTACTTTAAATCCCGTCACTTTCCCCTTTAATCCCCTTAAAGTGAACAAGACACGATTCATACTCTAATCCACTTGAATTCATCATATCCGTCTCCCTACAATCAATGATGACGGATAGAGGGGAAGGAAGAGCGAAATTCATCTATTTTTCAATCATGTGTGTTATGGAATGGTTTGAGGGTAATATCAAGATTACAATTATGTCCTAAATTTATTTTTTAGCATAATTACGAAAACGATGTAAAAATAATGAAAATTTGAAAATTGTTATAAAATAAGGTTTAAAAGGTAATTTTTAATTATAAATTTTTTTATTACATTATCTTTTAAATATTTTTTTTATTAAAATATGTTACTTTCATTTATAGATTTTCATATTTTTCCTACGATAAATCAAACTTATATAAAGATAAATTTTAATTATTTTTAAAATAAAGTACAATTTGATAATCTTGTTTTTTTATGATTTAAAATATAATTTGTAATCTATCACATCCATCCAATCACTCACAAACATCAACAAACTTTACTCTAAATCTACTCAGTTTCACCTTTAATCCCCTTAAAGTGAACAAGATAACCTTCACACTCTAATCCACTTGAATTCATTCTATCTCTCTCCCTCCAATCAACCATGAGGCAGAGAAGGGAAGGAAGAGGGAAATTCCTCTATTTTTCAATCATGTCTATTATACAATGGTTTGAGGGTGATATCAAGATTACAATTACGTCCGCAATTTATTTTTTAGCATAATTATGAAAACGATGTAAAAATAACGAAAATTTGAAAATTGTTATAAAATAAGGTTTAAAAAGTAATTTTCAATTATAAAATTTTTTCTTACATTATCTTTTCAATAATTTAATTAAAATATGTTAGTTTCATTTATACATTTTCATATTTTTTCTACTTTAAATCAAACTTATATAATGATAATTTGTAATTATTTTTAAAATAAAGTACAATTTGGTGATCTTGTTTTTCTTTGATTTAAATATAATTTTTAATCTATCACATCAATCAAATCACCCACAAACTTTACTCTTAATCCACCCATTTTCACGTTTAATCTACTTGTTAAAACAGATTTGTCTAATACTCTTAACCACAAGGGGATCTGTGTTGATTAATGAATTTCTCACTTGTTTAACGTGAATCTTGAAGGAGTCTTTAAGGTTTAAAGCTTAGTTAATCAATCACACAGTTCTGGGTTAATGGACTGTTTTAAAACAATCAAGAAGAATTAAAAGAGAGAAGAGGAATCAAAACACACAATTTATACTGGTTCGATTCAAGGCGAATCTACATCCAGTCTTCTCCTAAGTAATACACTTAGGAGGATTCCACTAAACACAAAGGTTTCAAGAATTACAAGCACACCTATGTAATTCTAACCCCAAAACCCAAGAACTTGATTCAACAATCAAGAACTTCCCCTAGGAGCAATGTACCCACACAATTGCACCTAGATTCAACCACTGAAGCTATTGTAATCAAAGATACAGAAAACAAAACAAGAAACGAAAACACCTATGTTGTGCAAATTTGGCTTGATGCTCCTTGAATCAAGCAAGATCCATCATGGTAGAGTCAACCATCAATCATTCTTGGATCTGTGCTTGGGTTAATTGCAGAATCTTCTGAAGCTCTTCTGTCTCTCAGATTGCTCTTTCACAGATGAAGACTGCGTGATCTCTCTCAAAAATCCAGACCCAAAACAGATTACAAAACAGCTTTTATACAAAGGTTTTTGCTGTCACTAATTCAATTAGCCATTTATCTAATCGATTATCGTGAGTATGTTTTCACTTACTTAATACAATACTCACAGCTAATCTATTAGTCAAGGAGCTAATCGCATACAGAGTTACACAGCAAACCTGAAATACAATTGAACAAGAGAAGCTAATTCCTAATGCATACCCTAACTAGACCAAGCTATGTTTTATCCTAGATCAGTAGACATCATCAAAATTGATCTTTGTTTATGGAAGAAAGGCTCCCCCTGCCAACAATCTCCCCCTTTTTGATGATGTCCAAAACATGGATTGAGATAAACCTACCTGCAGTACATTTAGCAAACACCAACAGCAGTACACAGTACAGGCACACAATGCAAACAACAACATGGGCATATAACAGATATCACTTTCATTTTATGCTCCCCCTATCAGTATAGCCTATCAATGCAGTGGCAAGATAATTCTCCCCCTTTTTGGACAGTAGCAAAAAACATAATCAAGATGGAAGAGAAAAAAAACTGAACAGCGCAGCAAAGTAAAAGACACAGTAGTAGATAAAGCATAACAACCATGATAATAGCTGTGCATAGCATCCAGAGTAAGCATAATATATAACACATCATAGTCCGAACCAAAAATTCCTAGGCTAAGTTAGCTAGGATGCTAGGATGACTACAACAAGGAAACACACACCCTGCTAGGATTACTAAGATCCTAAGGTCAAGAACGACAGACTGAAGCTATGAAGGATGGTACGCAAAAGGGAGGTGTGTGGGTAGAAGACTAGGCTATTCGTCGTCAGTGGCATCCTCAAAGTGTTCACTCTCACTACCTTCTGCATTGTCCATGGCAGCTTCAGGAGTAGGTGAGGCACGACCAGTGTTGAGTTGCTCCAGTTGTTGTTGAACAGAGGTTAGCTGGTGCTCAATGGACTCCAGTTTTGTCGTCCAGATGTGGTGCTGATCAAAAAGAGCCGTGACCATACGCAACATGTCCTGCTCGTAACGAGTTCTGGTGGCAGGGGAAGAGGCGTCAGCAGTATCCTCAGGGTCACTATCCGGTTCATCCTTGAAGCGCCAGGTGTTGCCCCTAAAAGACATTCCCATGTGATAAGGGCATTTTCCCCAATCAGACTTGTGTGATTTGGAGTGTAGGAAGCCTCGCCAGAGAAGTCCACTTTGTAAAGCTCGAGAATTTTGCACACGAAAACGGCATATGGCAGAGGATAATTGGGTAACTTGATGGCTTTCTGCATTGTATCAGAGATAACCTCAGACCAGTCTACAAGAACATTTGACTTGAAGGCATGGAGAAGAAAGACGTCCTCTGTGGTGAGTTGAGCATGGTTGCCGTTGCGGGGAACCAGAATCCAGGCAGTTAAGAACGCGAGTACGCGCTCATCCTTCTTCATCCCACCAGCGTGAAAAATACTGTAATCGCGTTTGGCTGTGGGATCCCTCAAGCAACCCTGGTATACATCCAAGCGATTTGCCCCAGGAAACCCTCGATGGGCTGGAATGCCAGAGATGCGAAAGCCAGCGATGTCGGTCCAAACATCTGTAGTGAGATAAATGTCTACCCCTTTGACACGCGAGATGAGGAGATCATCTTGACACGCGAGATTTGCGTAGAAAACCCTAACCAAATCGGGGTAAATGTCACCGGTGAGTTGAACGAACGTGTCCAGGTGTTGGTGGGCGATAAGCTCTGGGAAGGTGAAGCCGTGATTGCGAAAGAAAGATATTTGAACATGCTTGTGGTTGATGATTTTGCGATTGCGGAATGATTCATTGAAGTGTTCTTGAGCGGCGCTGTCACTGATCCAACCATCAATATCAGGATCCCGTTGCTTGGTGGCCATGCGCTTGACACGTTTGCGAGAGGTAGAGGAGGATGCCATGGCGGAGTGGTGGAGGGTGTAGGTGACGGCGAAGCAGATGTGGAGAGAGGAGGGGACCTAGGGTTTTTTTTTGTTTTAGGGATTAGACAGTACCAGGGTCCTAGGAGTAGAAGTTAAGGCTGCTATTAGGAACAGGGAATATACTTACCTAATGGATTATCGGGCTTCTTTTTAAGAAATTAAGTAGTAACTATGTGAGGCAGAATTTAGCTTAAACTAGGCTTCAGACAAGGCACGATAATGAATTAGGACAAAGATTAGGTAAGCAGCTATACAGTTTGAACAGATTAAACATACAGGTAGATGCAGACACCAGAAACAAAATGCATATGATTTGAGATTGGACTTAATTGGAGAAAAAAAATACTATGCAGACAGTAGTAACACAAGAATGACACACACACACAAACAGCAGTTAAGGAGACAGAATTAATTTGAGCAAGTGATGTCCAAAATACCCAATTCATTTCGAAGAGTGTAAAATCTCTCTCTGGCCAGAGGTTTAGTGAAGATGTCTGCTAGTTGATGTTGTGTGTCAATGTACTCAACCTTGCACTCTCCCTTGGATACATGATCTCGGATAAAGTGGTGGCGGATTTCAATATGTTTGGTCTTGGAATGCAGTACAGGATTTTTTGTAAGATTAATTGCACTGGTATTGTCACATTTTAGCGGAATGTGAGTGAGGTAAATGCCATAATCCTCAAGCTGGTTCTTAATCCAAATAGATTGAGCGCAGCAGCTGCCAGCAGCTATATATTCTGCTTCAGTAGTGGACAGAGCAACACAGGCCTGTTTTTTTTGAGTGCCATGAAATTATAGAACCACCTAGGAGATGGCAGGTGCCACTGGTGCTCTTCCTGTCAGTTTTGCAACCACCAAAATCTGAATCGCTGTACCCTACTAAGGAGATATTTGAGCCATGAGGATACCACAGACCTAGATTTCTAGTGCCTTTAAGGTATTTAAAAATGCGTTTGACAGCAGTTAGGTGTGATTCTTTGGGACAGGATTGGAATCTGGCATATACACACACTGTGCATAATATCTGGACGGCTAGCTGTGAGATAGAGAAGTGATCCGATCATTCCACGATATTTAGTCTGATCCACTGCAGGCCCTGTTTCATCACAGTCTAGATAGCAATTTGTAGCCATAGGGGTTGATGATTCCTTGCAAGCTTCCATGTGAAACTTTTTTAGTAGCTCAGTGCAGTATTTAGATTGATGAATAAAGAGTCCATGCCTTCCCTGCTTAATTTGGAGTCCTAGAAAGAAGTGCAGCTCCCCCATCATGGACATTTCAAACTCATCTTGCATGGTTTTTGAGAAATCTTTACAGAGACTAGGATTTGTTGAACCAAAAATGATGTCATCCACATAAATTTGAACAAATAGTAGATCACTTTTGGCTTTCTTAATGAAGAGAGTAGAATCCACCTGCCCTCTTCGAAAACTGTTTTGAATCAGAAATTCACTTAGCCTCTCATACCATGAGCGAGGGGCTTGCTTAAGTCCATAAAGGGCCTTTTTTAACTTATACACATGATCTGGAAACTCATAGTCTGTGAAACCAGGGGGTTGTGCCACATAGACTTCTTCCTTAATGAAGCCGTTTAGGAAGGCGCTCTTCACATCCATTTGAAAAAGCTTGAATTTGAGTAAGGATGAGATGGCAAGAAGAATTCGGATGGCCTCAAGTCGTGCTACAGGAGCATAGGTCTCATCATAATCAATCCCTTCTTCTTGACAGTAACCTTTGGCTACCAATCTAGCCTTATTCTTAATAATCACACCAGAGTCATCTAGCTTGTTGCGAAAAACCCACTTGGTACCTATGATTTGTTGTGATTGAGTTCTTGGAACAAGATCCCAAACATCATTTCTCTTGAATTGATCCAGTTCGTTCTGCATTGCTAAAAACCAGTGTTCATCCTTGAGAGCATCATTCACTGATTTTGGCTCAAGTTGGGAGACAAATGCTACGTTTAGACAGAACTGGCCTAGCTTCCTACGTGTGGAAACGCCTTTAGAAATATCCCCTATGATGTTGTCAAGAGACATGTCTTTGGGCACTGTCCAGTCAGCGAGTAAGTCTGCTGCAGAGGTGGAGGCCTCAGCTGCTCCAGGTGGTAATTCTGCTGCTGCTTCAGGCTCATGGTGTGTCAAATCTGCACCTGTATCATTTAAATCTGCACTATTTCTTGACCCAGAGGAATTAGCTACGTGATTATCAAAATTTTCATCAAATGCAACATGAATGGATTCCTCTATGGTTAATGTTCTTTTGTTATAGACACGATAGGCTTTACTAGAGGAGGAATAACCTAAGAAGATGCCTTCATCAGCCTTAGGATCAAACTTGCCAATGTTGGATTTTCCATTATTTAGTATGAAACATTTGCAACCAAAAGCTTTGAAATAAGATATGTTAGGTTTTCTACCTTTGTAGATCTCATAGGGAGTAAGTTTCAAAATAGGCCTAATTAACACCCTGTTCAGAACGTGGCAGGCTGTACTTACAGCATCTGCCCAAAAGTACTTTGGAAGAGAGTTGTCATTGAGCATTGTCCTTGCCAATTCTTCCAAAGAACGATTTTTTCTCTCAACCACGCCATTTTGTTGTGGCGTTCTAGGGGCTGAGAAATTGTGGGAGATACCATGATTTTCACAAAACTTTTCAAAAGACTCATTCTGAAACTCACCCTGATATCGCTGTCGTTAGGCGATCAAATTACCACTACTTAGCAACTTCAGTATTGCCAGTTTGTAGTGAAGAAAATAGTTAGGGTTAAGATAACCCTGAGTCGTCTCACAACGAATACGGAATTGATCTCAAATATTTGATTCAAAAATGCAATTTAAACTAGCAACTACAAAAATAGGGGGTTTTGATATGCAAAGAAAATGACACGGAAGATTGTAAACACAGTAATAGTAAATAGGTCAATTCCACTGCTTTTTCTAAATAAGATTCTTCATTGGTTATCTAGAGATTATTGTTAAATTAATTATTGTTGTTGATTTACAAATAAATCAATGTAAAGACTCAATTCATTTGTTGGCATCCTCACTTTTAATCAAAGTACAGTCTCAATTAAAAGTGAGAATTGTTTAGATTGTCCATAGTAAATTTAATCAAAGTACAGTCTCAATTAATTTTACTATGCCTAATCATGTCTATTCCTTTGTTTCTTTACCAAATAGAAAACTTAATTAATCAAAGTAAAGTCTTGACTAATTTTAGTTAAAGTAATTACCTCTAATCAAATTAAAGTCTCAATTATTGGCAAAAACTTATTTAATCAAATGAAAGTTTCTAAACAAAATCAAAGTAAAGTCTCAATTTAATTTAAAAACCTTTTAACTCATATGATTAGCATGTATGTAGATTTAAAATCATTATTTTCTATTCGATTAAGAAGCAAAGGACATAGATAAACAAAAACCACAACAATAATCAAAATAACAAAACATATAAATTCATCTAACCTCAGAATCCATTTAAGAAATTACAGTGGAATCAACCCTAAAAGCTTAGCCCTCCATGGCTTTGATGGAATACATGATGATATGAAAGAAAGAAAATGAAAGAAAGAATGAGAGATGTGGTGGAGATGGTATCTGCCAAAACCAGAGAGTTCTAAGTGTCTAAGCTGTCAGCTGTAAATCGTCAGTCGTGAATTGTGTCCCACTTCTACTCCCTTAAGTCTCTTTATATAGGCTTCCACTAGACTTTGGGCTTTATCTGTCAGTTGCTAAAATCTTTTATTTTTATTTAATTAATTAGCAACTTAATTTCTGTCCAATTTCCAATTCTGCCCCTCTTATTTAAGCATTTTTACCAAATTGACCAGAATTTGACCAGAATTGACTGCTGACTTTGACTAGTTGACCAGAGTTGACCAGTTTGACTGTCCTATCAGACGCTGACACGTGGCAGTGCAGATTCTCTCTCCAGAATTAGGGTTTCACTCTCACACTCTTCTCCCTCCCTCGTGACGGCGGCTGCTCCGACGTGTGGCTGCTCCGGCGAGCTCGCGGTGGCTGCAGAACAGGTGGTGAACTGCGCGGTGGTCCGGCGAGCGGAGGTGTGGCAGTTCTGTTGCAGCGGCGTGGTGGTCGTGGTGGTGTGCTCGTCTCGCGCGTTGCAGAGGTGAGAAGATGGTGCCGCGATGATGGTGGCGCTGCGGGAGTTCAGTGGTGGCGTGAAGCTGCGCAGGTTCATGGCTCGCGCAAATGCAGGTGTAGGCGCGGTGGAGATGGCGATGGTGGTGGCGCGCGGAGCTGTTGCGTTCTGCTCCGGCGAAGTGAAGGAAGATGGTGGCGCTGTCACGGTGCAGATTCCGGCGAGGCGGCGGCGGCTGCCGTGGAGGGTGGAAGGAGAGGAGAAAATTAGGGTTAGGGTTTTGGGAGATGAAGATGATGACGTGGCAGAATCTGAGTGGTCAATTGGGTGAGTGGAGGATTATGACACGTGGCGGCTTATGGTTGGCTAATTTTAAAAGGTGAGGATTGCCACATGGCATGATCTGGTTGAGTGGAGTTTAAGTGGTAGGAGGGGTGCAACTTAGTGAAAACTGGGGGTGCAGAACATGTTTTTGTGGTCTACTTGAGGGAGGAGTGTGCAAATGAAAACTGGGGGTGCATTTAGCTCCTGATTTATTCTTTTTCAGAATTTCTTGATTTTGGACTTATTTTGTAACTTTGAATATTTAAAATCACACTATTAATTGACCAAAAATAAATTTCAGCTGCATTAACAAACGTTAGAATATCCAATAATATTTTATGCAACTAAAATCAATTTTTACGCCACTTTTACCAAACTTACTCAATAAATCTAATAATCACAAATCCTAATTAAATCAATCTTTAAGAACAGAAAAATCAATTAAATCCCCAAATTTAAATATTAAATGAGGGCAAAAATTTGAACTCATCACACACCCACACTTATCCTTTTGCACTCCTGGGCAAAATTGAACAATTTCAAAACTTTTTCTGAGGTCTTTTATTCCATATTTTCAGTGGATTAAAGAAATGAATACCAATGGAAACAGATCAATCTTCTAGAAAACATGTTGTCATGCACAAACAAATGGATAAAAATTTTTTTTTCACACATGAGTTAATCTTTTGAGTTTACAAGATAATCAAATATGAAAGAGAAACACTCAAGTTAAATATATATTTTCTCACCAAGATTCGCTCAAGTGTTTTGGCTTGTGTTTTCACTCAAAATACCCATGCAAGTAAATACTCTCAATGCTTAGCAAGACTCTAATATTCACAGCTTTCAGAAAACATGCATTCAAAAATCATGAGGACTTTTAACAGGTTATAATGAGGCCGAGGCAAAGGTAGGAAAAACTTTAGGATCTGTGTGTTTTTGAAATAGTAAGGAAGAAAAAGTTATGGAGCACAATTTCAAAAACAATCTTTACTTCTTCTTTGTTTTTTTTTTCTTTTATCCTTTGTTGCTCTTTTTCAGACAGCAATTATTTTTCATTTCAACACTCTGTCATCAACAATTATTTTCCTTTTTGCCATTTTTACAACTTTGTGGGGGAAATACTCACCCCCACACTTTATTCCTCAACCAATCTCAACATAATCCACTAGCTCCTTCTTTCTCCCTAAGATAAGGATAAACATGGTCTTTTTTCTTTTTAAGGTTTAACAATATGCTCAAAACAAGAAAAAAGAGGTTTAAGCTCAAGGGGCTACCAATGGATCAATGTCATGGTTAGCTTATTTGGCCAAGTAGCTAAAAACAAGAAATGCCTCAGTCATATCAAATCATGCATGTTCACCTAAGATGCAAAACAACAGAATCAAGCTAAACATTTGAGTACCAACAAGACATGAGCAAATCACACAAGAAAAATAGGAATGACACACGGTAGTTCATCCTTACAATAAAGCTCAAAACTCACAAGGTCAAAAACTCTTTCACAAAAGATTTATTCTAGAAACTCTCAAATCAACTCAATCAGTAAATCACAGACAACAATCCACTCATAACACATGACTTTTATTTTCCCAGAATTATGACCGTTCCAATTAGTAAATCAAATCCAAAAATCCAATGTCAATATGTTTTATTGAAAACAGAAACTTTTTTTTTTTTAAATAAAAACAAGCAGAAAACAAAATTAGAAAAGAAGAAAAAAAAACAAAACAAATAGAAAACAAAAACAGAAAAAGGAGGAAATCTCCCCACACCCCCACACTTTATCCATGCATTGTCCTCAATGTATTCAATATGTATAAAATGCAAAGAAAAAGTATGAAGTGTACTTACCTCCTCAAGGTGGAAGGTATGAGGGAGAAGTCAAGTTCATTGAATATCCGAAGACGATGCCCATTAACTTTAAAAGTTCTTGCTGAAGATTCTTCCTTGATCTCCACTACTCCATAAGGGAAGACTTCTGTAACAATGTATGGTCCTTCCCAAGTAGAGCGCAACTTACCACTCATGTGACCAAGCTTGGATTTGTATAGTAACACCTTTCGGCCTACCTTGAAATCCTTTCTAGCCACAAGCTTTTGGTCATGGAACTTCTTGGTTTTCTCTTTGTAGAACTTTGAATTTTCATAGGCTGCTAGCCTAATCTCCTCTAGTTCTTGCAACTGAAGCTTTCGCTCATTTCCTGCTTCTTCCAAATCCAAGTTGCATGCTTTCACGGCCCAATAGGCCCGATGTTCAATCTCCACAGGTAGATGACAAGCCTTTCCAAAAACCACCCTGAAAGGTGACATACCTATAGGTGTTTTGTAGGCTGTCCTGTGTGCTCAAAGTGCATCATCCAATCTTGTGGCCCAATCCTTTCGACTAGGCTTCACTACTTTCTCTAGTATCTTTTTAATCTCTCTGTTAGAGATCTCTGCTTGTCCATTGGTTTGGGGGTGATATGGTGTAGCAATGCGATGTGTCACCCCATACTTCTTCAACATGTTCTCAAGTAGCCTATTACAGAAATGAGTCCCCTGGTCACTGATGATGGCTCGTGGTATCCCAAATCTGCAGAAAATGTTAGACCTGACAAAACTCATAACAACTCGAGAATCATTAGTCCTTGTAGCTATGGCTTCCACCCATTTGGAGACATAGTCTACAGCAAGCAAAATATAAGAAAACCCAAAAGAAGGAGGAAAAGGACCCATAAAATCAATACCCCAAATATCAAATACCTCACAATATAGCATGGGTTGTTGAGGCATTTCATCCCTTCTTGTAATGGATCTGGCTGCCCTTTGGCACTGCTCACAATTTTCATATACCCTCTGTGCATCTTTAAAAATAGTAGGCCAATATAATCCACAATCCAACACCTTCCTACCTGTTCTTTGTGTGCCATAATGTCCACCAAAAGGAGACGAATGACATAACTCAAGCACATGAGGTATCTCGATATCTGGAACACACCTCCTTATGACTTGGTCACTACCAATGCGCCATAAGATTGGGTCTTCCCAGATATAGTACTTTGCCTCACTTTTTAGCTTGATTCTTTCATATTTGGAGAAGGAAGGAGGAATAGCAGAAACAACCAAATAGTTAACAATGTCAGCAAACCAAGGTTCAGGAAACATACCTTTCACAGCAGTCAATGCTATGAGGACTTCATCAGGAAAGTCATCCTTAATAGGAATGTTATCTTCTCCATTTTCAATCCTGCTAAGATGATCGGCTACCAAGTTATATGCTCCACTTCTGTCTAGAATCTCAATGTCAAACTCTTGGAGCAATAGCATCCATCTGATCAACCTAGGTTTTGAATCTGCTTTCTTCAGAAGGAATTTTAATGCTGCATGATCAGTATAAACAATTACCTTGGAACCTAGTATATACGGTCTGAATTTGTCCAAGGCAAACACAACAGCCAATAATTCCTTCTCAGTCGTGGTGTAGTTGGCCTGCGCTGTATCCAATGTTCTGGAAGCATAATATATCACATGTGATAGCTTCCCATCTTTTTGTGCAAGCACCGCTCCTACTGCAAAGTTTGATGCATCACACATCAACTCGAATGGTAATGTCCAATCAGGTGGCTGGATGATAGGAGTGGTGGTAAGCGCCTTTTTCAATGTATCAAATGCATCTTTGCACCTCTCTCCAAAGTCAAATACTACATCCTTTTGCAACAAGTTGGAGAGAGGGTTGGCTATCTTGCTGAAGTCCTTGATAAACCTCCTGTAAAATCCTGCATGTCCAAGAAAAGATCGAACCTCTTTCACAGAAGAGGGGTAAGGCAATTGTGAAATAATATCTATTTTAGCAGGATCTACAGATATACCATTCTTGGAAACAACGTGACCTAAAACTATACCTTGTTCCACCATAAAATGACATTTTTCAAAATTTAGAACAAGGTTAGTTTCTTCACATCTCTCCAAGACTCTAGCAAGATTAGACAAGCAGTGATCAAAAGATGAACCATATACACTAAAATCATCCATAAAAACCTCAATACAATGCTCCAACAAATCTGTAAAAATACTCATCATACATCGCTGAAATGTTCCAGGAGCATTGCAAAGGCCAAATGGCATTTTTCTATAAGCATATGTACCGAATGGACAAGTAAAAGTAGTCTTATGTTGATCCTCTGGGGCAATACAAATCTGAAAATACCCAGAGAATCCATCAAGAAAACAGTAATGAGACTTACCTGCCAATCAATCTAACATCTGGTCCATGAATGGTAAAGGAAAGTGGTCCTTCCTGGTGGCCTGGTTTAGTCTTCTATAATCAATACAGACCCTCCAGCTATTCTGAATACGAGTAGGAATCAACTCGTTCTTCTCATTCTTGACCACGGTGATCCCAGATTTCTTGGGGACCACATGTACAGGACTCACCCAAGTGCTGTCAGAAATAGGATATATAATACCTGCTTGTAGCAACTTGGTAACTTCTTTCTTCACAACCTCCATCAGCTGAGGATTCAGTCTCCTCTGAGGTTGCCTCACTGGCTTAGCATCCTCCTCCAAGAGTATTCTGTGCATGCAGAAAGAAGGACTAATACCAGGAATATCTGCTAAAGTCCAGCCTATTGCTCGCTTGTGATCTTTGATAACCTGCAATAGCTTTTGTTCCTGCTCATCAGTAAGCAAGGCAGATATAATAACAGGGAGTTTCCCATCCCTTTCAAGATAAACATATTTCAAATGAGATGGTAAAGGTTTCAACTCCAAAGTGGGTGGCTGTTCCACAGATGGCAACATTTTACTGCCTAAGGTAATTTCAGCCACCTCAGCATCACACTTGGACGCCACAGAGGTATCAAATAGTGACACCGCGTCCTCAACATCACCTGTTTTAAAATTTTCTCCTTCGTCTAAAATTGAACCCGAAATATTCGAAAGAGAAAAATCCAAAGAAGAAGAAAAACCAGATAAAACGTCCAAAAGTCCAAAAGCATAATTGTTCACTACATTACTCAATAAATCAATACAAAACAAAGAATGGTCTTCAATTGGGTGCTTCATGGCTTCTAGCACGTTGAACTGCACCTTCTCATCTCCTATCTCCATAGTCAAGGATCCTACATGCACGTCTATCTTGGTACGTGCTGTCATCATGAATGGTCTTCCCAAGATGATTGTGGTTGAACTCATTCCTTCATCATCCTTCATGTCCAAGATATAGAAATCTGCAGGAAAAATTAACTTGTCCACACGGACAAGCACATCTTCTAGCACACCTGCAGGGTTAACTGTGCTACGGTTGGCCAACTGAATGACCACACCAGTAGACTTAAGAGGTCCAAGATGAAGTGAAGTAAAAACAGATAAAGGCATTACATTAATGGAAGCTCCTAAATCTAACATAGCATTATCAAACTTAGTACTTCCTATAATGCAGGGAACAGAAAACATACCTGGATCCTTACACTTTTGCGGCATTCTGACTGCAGGCTTCTTAATTAAGCTAGAGACATTCCTTCCCATGTTCACTACCTCTTTGTCCATAATACGCCTTTTATGTGTACATAATTCTTTGAGAAACTTGGCGTATTTAGGAATTTGTCTCACAGCATCCAACAAAGGAATGTTTATCTCCACTTTCTTGAAAGTATTCAGGATTTCTTTGTCTAACTCCTCCATCTTTTTAGTTTTTGGTTTCAAACGGTTTGGATAGGGAGGAGGAGGAGAATAAGGAGAAGGATTTTTAGAGGAAGTATTAGGGGATACCAACCTGGAGTTATCACTGGGTGCAGGCATCTCAGATGTTGCTTGTGTTGCTTCATCTGATCTTCCTCTTTCATCATTAGGTACAACTTCATTGTCCTTATCTTCATCTTCTTGGGCATCCCCAAGACCTTGTATTTGCTTACCCGATCTTAAAGTAATAGCACTTACATTTCTCGGGTTGATTACAGTTTGTGCAGGCAAATTGCTCGAGCCTTGTTGAGACTTCATCTGATTTAACTCATTTGCCATTTGTCCAATCTGGTTCTGCAAGTTTTGATTGGTTACTTCCATCGTCTGTTTCAACTCATTGATTTGTCCCTTCATCATGTCAGCCATCATTTTCATCATTGCTTCCATGTTTGAATCACCAGAGGTTGCAGCTGGTTATGGTTGTTGCCTCTGTTGAGGTGGAACATAGACTTGTTGGTGTTGAGGCTATTGATTTCCCCATTTCTGGCTGGGATATTCCTTCCAATCTGGGTTGTACTTGTTGGAGGACAATTCATGGTTGTATTGCTGCCGAGGTGGTCTATTATTGCCATAGATGTTTGCAGCATATGCTTGAGGTTGTTCATTGTCAAACGTCCCTGTCTCTTTTAACATAGAACAAGCCTCTGTAGGATGATTAGTAGAAGCACAAATTCCACATAAAGTAGAAGGGATAGGCTTTTTCTGTAAGTCTGTCAAGGTCCTTACCATGGCTGCTAAGTCATCCAACTTCCCTTCTAATTTCTTGTGATCTGCAACATATGAAGCTTCTACTCCATGGGTTCCCTTCAATAGAGTTATACAATTACTCCTTGTGGAAAATTGTTGATGGTTCGACGCCATAGTTTCAATCAATTATCTTGCATTTGTTGGCGTTTTATCCACCAATGACCCTCCACTTGCAGCATCTATCATTTGTCTATCCATGATACTCAATCCCTCATAAAAGTATTGAATGAGGAGATGCTCGTTTATTTGGTGATGAGGACAGGAAGCACATAACTTTTTGAATCTTTCCCAATACTCGTGAAGACTTTCTCTTTCTTGTTGCCTTATCCCATAAATATCTTTGCGAATAGCAGCAACTCTAGATGCTGGAAAAAACTTTTCCAGAAATAATCTTTTCAGAGTCTCCCAAGTATTGATGGATCCTGGCGGAAGGCAGTATAACCAATTCTTAGCGGCATCTTGCAATGAGAATGGAAAAGCCTTAAGCTTGATATGTTCCTCTGTCACTGTTGTAGGTCTCATGGATGAACAAACAACATGAAATTCCTTCAAATGATGGTACGGGTCTTCTCCTGCTAATCCATGGAATTTGGGTAAAAGATGGATTAACCCAGACTTAAGCTCACATTCTCCATCTGGATATTGGATGCACATGTTTTGTGTAATTGCTGCATCCGGTGAAGCCAACTCTCTTATTGTTCTTTCTTCCATTCTATCTTCTTGAATTTCTGGTTCAGGTGATGGATCAGAAGATATGTTAATCACCGGAGGTGATTCTAGTGGTACACTTTCAGTGGTAGGTTCAGATGATGATGGTGCTCCTTCAGTAAAACACCTGAGATCAAGTCTCCTACGTGATTTACGCAAGTTCCTTTCAAGTTCTGAATCAAGTTGATAAAATTGGCCCGGATTGGCCCGAGTCATGCACTATGCAGGTCCACTTGAAAGTGTTTCCCTATGTTTTTTTTTTCTTCCTATTCTTGTTTTGGAGAAAGATTTCAAGAAAGAAATGAGTTAAGATGTCGTTGGGTCTACTCCCAGGAAAGAGAGGTGCGTCACAATGGACAACTTAAATACCAAGTCTTTCCTAGACAGAGTTTTCCAAACTAGTCTCAAAAAATTTCTTAAAAGAAATTCTTAATCAAAACAAAAATAGAAATTTGCTTGGAATATATTAACAGAAAACTAGATACTACAAAATAACAAACTATATCAAACGTATATGCGTAAAATAAATAAAAAATAAAAAATAAAATAAAATAAATTAAAATAAAATAAATAAAAACAGAATCAAAATAAAAGAAATACTAACCGTATTCCCCGGCAACGGCGCCAAATTTGATATCGCTGTCGTTAGGCGATCAAATTACCACTACTTAGCAACTTCAGTATTGCCAGTTTGTAGTGAAGAAAATAGTTAGGGTTAAGATAACCCTGAGTCGTCTCACAACGAATACGGAATTGATCTCAAATATTTGATTCAAAAATGCAATTTAAACTAGCAACTACAAAAATAGGGGGTTTTGATATGCAAAGAAAATGACACGGAAGATTGTAAACACAGTAATAGTAAATAGGTCAATTCCACTGCTTTTTCTAAATAAGATTCTTCATTGGTTATCTAGAGATTATTGTTAAATTAATTATTGTTGTTGATTTACAAATAAATCAATGTAAAGACTCAATTCATTTGTTGGCATCCTCACTTTTAATCAAAGTACAGTCTCAATTAAAAGTGAGAATTGTTTAGATTGTCCATAGTAAATTTAATCAAAGTACAGTCTCAATTAATTTTACTATGCCTAATCATGTCTATTCCTTTGTTTCTTTACCAAATAGAAAACTTAATTAATCAAAGTAAAGTCTTGACTAATTTTAGTTAAAGTAATTACCTCTAATCAAATTAAAGTCTCAATTATTGGCAAAAACTTATTTAATCAAATGAAAGTTTCTAAACAAAATCAAAGTAAAGTCTCAATTTAATTTAAAAACCTTTTAACTCATATGATTAGCATGTATGTAGATTTAAAATCATTATTTTCTATTCGATTAAGAAGCAAAGGACATAGATAAACAAAAACCACAACAATAATCAAAATAACAAAACATATAAATTCATCTAACCTCAGAATCCATTTAAGAAATTACAGTGGAATCAACCCTAAAAGCTTAGCCCTCCATGGCTTTGATGGAATACATGATGATATGAAAGAAAGAAAATGAAAGAAAGAATGAGAGATGTGGTGGAGATGGTATCTGCCAAAACCAGAGAGTTCTAAGTGTCTAAGCTGTCAGCTGTAAATCGTCAGTCGTGAATTGTGTCCCACTTCTACTCCCTTAAGTCTCTTTATATAGGCTTCCACTGGACTTTGGGCTTTATCTGTCAGTTGCTAAAATCTTTTATTTTTATTTAATTAATTAGCAACTTAATTTCTGTCCAATTTCCAATTCTGCCCCTCTTATTTAAGCATTTTTACCAAATTGACCAGAATTTGACCAGAATTGACTGCTGACTTTGACTAGTTGACCAGAGTTGACCAGTTTGACTGTCCTATCAGACGCTGACACGTGGCAGTGCAGATTCTCTCTCCAGAATTAGGGTTTCACTCTCACACTCTTCTCCCTCCCTCGTGACGGCGGCTGCTCCGACGTGTGGCTGCTCCGGCGAGCTCGCGGTGGCTGCAGAACAGGTGGTGAACTGCGCGGTGGTCCGGCGAGCGGAGGTGTGGCAGTTCTGTTGCAGCGGCGTGGTGGTCGTGGTGGTGTGCTCGTCTCGCGCGTTGCAGAGGTGAGAAGATGGTGCCGCGATGATGGTGGCGCTGCGGGAGTTCAGTGGTGGCGTGAAGCTGCGCAGGTTCATGGCTCGCGCAAATGCAGGTGTAGGCGCGGTGGAGATGGCGATGGTGGTGGCGCGCGGAGCTGTTGCGTTCTGCTCCGGCGAAGTGAAGGAAGATGGTGGCGCTGTCACGGTGCAGATTCCGGCGAGGCGGCGGCGGCTGCCGTGGAGGGTGGAAGGAGAGGAGAAAATTAGGGTTAGGGTTTTGGGAGATGAAGATGATGACGTGGCAGAATCTGAGTGGTCAATTGGGTGAGTGGAGGATTATGACACGTGGCGGCTTATGGTTGGCTAATTTTAAAAGGTGAGGATTGCCACATGGCATGATCTGGTTGAGTGGAGTTTAAGTGGTAGGAGGGGTGCAACTTAGTGAAAACTGGGGGTGCAGAACATGTTTTTGTGGTCTACTTGAGGGAGGAGTGTGCAAATGAAAACTGGGGGTGCATTTAGCTCCTGATTTATTCTTTTTCAGAATTTCTTGATTTTGGACTTATTTTGTAACTTTGAATATTTAAAATCACACTATTAATTGACCAAAAATAAATTTCAGCTGCATTAACAAACGTTAGAATATCCAATAATATTTTATGCAACTAAAATCAATTTTTACGCCACTTTTACCAAACTTACTCAATAAATCCAATAATCACAAATCCTAATTAAATCAATCTTTAAGAACAGAAAAATCAATTAAATCCCCAAATTTAAATATTAAATGAGGGCAAAAATTTGAACTCATCACACCCCCATGGTCACTTCGAATTGCTTTGATTTTCAAGTCTTTCTCATTTTGAACAACTTTGGCAAATTTCCTAAAAACTGAGAAGGTGTCACTCTTAGATGAGATAAAGAAGGTCCAAGTAAAGCGAGAATAGTCATCCATAAGAACAAGCGCATAGTAATTTCCTCCTAGGCTTCTGGTTCTAGAAGGTCCAAACAAGTCCATGTGTAACAGTTCTAATGGATTAGAAGTGGAGATATGCAGTTTTGACTTAAAGGATGTTTTTACTTGTTTACCTTTTTGGCATGCATCACACAGCTTGTCTGTCTTAAACTTTATATCAGGCAACCCAATGACTAACTTCTTTGACACCAGTTTATTTAGGTGATCCATATGTATGTGTGCAAGTCTTTTATGCCAAATCCAAGGTTCATTATTTTTAGCAAAGAAGCATGCAATAGAATCAAAAGAAGTATTTTCAAAGTCCACCATGTATATGTTCTGAATCCTTTTTCCAACAAAAACTAGTTCATTTGTGGATGCATGACAGATTAAGCAGTGATGGGCTTCAAAGATTACGTTCAGATTTTTATCACAGAGTTGGCTAATGCTAAGAAGATTGTGCTTAAGCCCATCCACCAACAGAACATCCTCAATTTCCACAACTGAAGATGACTTTACCTTTCCAGAACCAAGAATCCTACCTCTGTTGTTATCACCATACGTGACATGTCCACTTACTTTGTATGAGATTTTGCTGAATTTAGAGCTATCACCTGTCATGTGTCTAGAGCAGCCACTGTCCAAATACCACATAGCCTCCTTAACTTCAGCATTTTCCTGCAAAACAGATTATTTTGATGAAGCAGGTACCCAAACAAACTTGGGTCCTATTGTGTTAGACTGAGTTGCAGTTCTCTTAGGTACCCATTTGAATTTCCCTCTAGGAACTCCACTGTTTTTAAAGTAACAGGACGTGGAGAGATGACCAGGTTCAGAACAATAGGTGCAGATAATGGAGGATGGTTTGCTGATGTTGAGAAAGTTTCTGCACGATAATCGATTAGGGTTGCCACTATAACCAATTCCCTCTTTATTCAGCACACTCCTTTGGGATCCTAGAACAGCATCTAGGTTGGATCTTCCTAAAGTGAATTTTGATAGTGTTTTCATTAAGTGCTCTATCTTCTCTAGCTGTCCTGGACAGTTCCTACATCTAGACCTGGAGTGGTTTTCCGATTGTTCTAATTTTACCAAGCAAGTTGTTAGATTCTCATTTTCCTCTTCTAACTGCTTTATTCTACCCTCCAGCCATTTAATCTCTCCTTTACGTCTGCTATTTGACTTTTGTAGTTTTGTGGCTTCCTTATGCAGTTCATTAAAGGCATGAAGCAGTTCATCATAGTCATTTTCCTCATGGTCAGAAGTGAAATTACTTACACTGTTTTTGGATGATTCTGCTTTAATTGATGTTTCAGCTTTAGCCATCAGACACAGATTATTCTCCTCTTCAGTGCTATCATCTGAATCACTGGATGTGCTGGAGTCATTTTCCTCCCATGCAATGTAGGCTCTCTTCTTCTTCATGTGCTTTTCTGCCTCATTTTTCTCATCCAGTTTCTGCTTCATTTTCAGCACTGGACAATCAGCTTTGATGTGTCCTGTCTTACCACATTCATAGCAGGTTTGAGTTCCAGATCTGGTCTGCCTCTTGTTCCCTGCATAACTGTTGTTGGTCTTGTTCTTGTACTTCAAAAATTTTGAAAACTTTTTCACCATTAAGCTCAAAGCTTCACTGTTAGAGTTTCCATCATTGGAGTCATCTGCAGAATCTGTCCTTTTCTGTTTTACTGCAGATTTCACTGCACTCTTCAAGGCTATAGTGTGCCTCTTTTCTCCATCCTCTTCTTCCTTGAGTCTTCCAAGCTCTAATTCATGTTCCCTTAATTTTCCAAAGAGAGTGGCTATGTTCATGCTAGTGAGGTCTCTAGATTCAGAAATTGCTGTCACTTTGGGCTGCCATGTCCTATTTAAACTCTTCAAGATTTTGATATTTAGTTCCTCTTTGTCAAAAGTCTTGCCAAGAGCTAGAAGATGATTTACTATGTGTGTAAATCTTTTCTGCACATCACAGATGCTTTCTCCAGTCTTCATTCTGAACATCTCATACTCTTGAATGAAAGTATTCTTCCTTGCCCTTTTGACTTCATTTGTGCCTTCATGGGTTACTTCCAAGACATCCCACATTTCTTTGGCTAATTCACACACGGATACCCTGTAAAATTCATCCAAAGTTAGTGCAGAAGATATAATATTTTTGGCTCTAACATCATAATGTGCCCTCTTATTCTCATCAGGGGTCCATTGTGAGAATTCTTTAGGAAAAGTTTCTCCATCCACTATTTTAATTGGTTTAAAAGGTCCATTCACCACTGCATCCCATACCCCTTTGTCTACTGATTCAAGAAAGATTTTCATTCGAATTTTCTAGAAGGGATAGTTTTCCCCAGCAAATAGAGGGGGCCTGTTAATGGATGCCCCTTCAGCAAAGGTTTGAGATATATTAGACATAACAGGATCTTTCTAATCGATTAGCGTGCGATTAACCAGCTCTGGTGCCAATTGTTAAAACAGATCTGTCTAATACTCTTAACCACAAGGGGATCTGTGTTGATTAATGAATTTCTCACTTGTTTAACGTGAATCTTGAAGGAGTCTTTAAGGTTTAAAGCTTAGTTAATCAATCACACAGTTCTGGGTTAATGGACTGTTTTAAAACAATCAAGAAGAATTAAAAGAGAGAAGAGGAATCAAAACACACAATTTATACTGGTTCGATTCAAGGCGAATATACATCCAGTCTTCTCCTAAGTAATACACTTAGGAGGATTCCACTAAACACAAAGGTTTCAAGAATTACAAGCACACCTATGTAATTCTAACCCCAAAACCCAAGAACTTGATTCAACAATCAAGAACTTCCCCTAGGAGCAATGTACCCACACAATTGCACCTAGATTCAACCACTGAAGCTACTGTAATCAAAGATACAGAAAACAAAACAAGAAACGAAAACACCTATGTTGTGCAAATTTGGCTTGATGCTCCTTGAATCAAGCAAGATCCATCATGGTAGAGTCAACCATCAATCATTCATGGATCTGTGCTTGGGTTAATTGCAGAATCTTCTGAAGCTCTTCTGTCTCTCAGATTGCTCTTTCACAGATGAAGACTGCGTGATCTCTCTCAAAAATCCAGACCCAAAACAGATTACAAAACAGCTTTTATACAAAGGTTTTTGCTGTCACTAATTCAATTAGCCATTTATCTAATCGATTATCGTGAGTATGTTTTCACTTACTTAATACAATACTCACAGCTAATCTATTAGTCAAGGAGCTAATCGCATACAGAGTTACACAGCAAACCTGAAATACAATTGAACAAGAGAAGCTAATTCCTAATGCATACCCTAACTAGACTAAGCTATGTTTTATCCTAGATCAGTAGACATCATCAAAATTGATCTTTGTTTATGGAAGAAAGGCTCCCCCTGCCAACACTACTTAAAGTGAACAACACAAACTTCGCACTCTACTCCACTTGAATTCATCATCTCTATCTCCCCCATATCAACTTTGACGGAGAGAAGGGAAGGAAGAGGGAAATTCTTTTATTTTTAAATCATCTCTGTTATGTCTTGGTTTGATGGTGATATCAAGATGATAATTATGTCTGTAATTTATTTTTCAGCTTAATTATGAAAATGATGTATAAATATGACTTTGCAAATTATTTTTACAAAAATAATTATTCACAAAAATTTAAAAATTGTTATAAAATAAGGTTGAAAAAGTAATTTTTAATTATTAAATTTTTTATTATATTATCTTTTAAATATTTCTTTATTAAAATATGTTACTTTCATTTATACATTTTAATATTTTTTCTACGATAAATTAAACTTATATAATCATAATTTTTAATTACTTTTAAAATAAAGTACAATTTGGTAATCTTTTTTTTCTTTGATTTAAATAAAATTTTTAATCTATCACATCCATCAAATCACTCACAAACTTTACTCTTAATCCACTCATTTTCACGTTTAATCTACTTAAAGTGAACAACTCAAACTTCACACTATAATCCACTTGATGTCATCCTCCCCTTTCCATTCAATCAACCTTGAGGGAGAAATAGGGAAAGGAAAAGGGATATTATTCTATTTTTAAATCATCTCTGTTATGTCTTGGTTTGATGGTGATATCAAGATTACAATTATGTCCACAATTTATTTTTCAGCTTAATTATGAAAATGATTTAAAAATATGACTTTTTAAATTATTTTTACAAAAATATTTAATAAGGAAAATTTTAAAATATTTATAAAATAAGGTTTATAAAGTAATTTTTAATTATAAAATATTTTATTACATTATCTTTTAAATATTTTTTTATTAATATATGTTACTTTCATTTATACATTTTCATAATTTTTCTACGATAAATCAAACTTATATAATGATAATTTTTAATTATTATTAAAATAAAGTACAATTTTTTAATCTTGTTTTTTAATGATTTAAATATAATTTTTAATCTATCAAATGCATCAAATCACTCAGAAAGTTCAAGAAACTTTACTCTAAATCCAGTCACTTTTACCTTTAATCCCCTTAAAGTGAACAAGACACGATTCACACTATAATCCACTTGAATTCATCATATCCATCTCCCTACAATCAACGAAGAGGGATAGAGGGGAAGGAAGAGCGAAATTCATCTATTTTTCAATCATGTGTGTTATGCAATGGTTTGAGGGTAATATCAAGATTACAATTATGTCCGAAATTAATTTTTTAGCATAATTACGAAAACGATGTAAACACAATGAAAATTTGAAAATTGTTATAAAATAAGGTTTAAAAAGTAATTTTTAATTATAAAATTTTTTATTACATTATCTTTTAATTATTTTTTTTATTAAAATATGTTACTTTCATTTATACATTTTCATATTTTTCCTACAATAAATCAAACTTATATAAAGATAAATTTTAATTATTTTTAAAATAAAGTACAATTTGGTAATCTTCTTTTTTTATGATTTAAAATATAATTTGTAATCTATCACATCCATCCAATCACTCACAAACATCAACAAACTTTACTCTAAATCTACTCACTTTCACCTTTAATCCCCTTATGGTGAACAAGATAACCTTCACACTCTAATCCACTTGAATTCATTCTATATCTTTCCCTCCAATCAACCATGAGGGAGAGAAGGGGAGGAAGAGGGAAATTCCTCTATTTTTCAATCATGTCTGTTCTGCATGGTTTGAGGGTGATATCAAGATTACAATTATGTTCGCAATTTATTTTTTAGCATAATTATGAAAACAATGTAAAAATAACGAAAATTTGAAAATTGTTATAAAATAAGGTTTAAAACGTAATTTGCAATTATAAAATTTTTTCTTACATTATCTTTTTAATAATTTAATTAAAATATGTTAGTTTCATTTATAAATTTTCATATTTTTTCTACTTTAAATCAAACTTATATAATGATAATTTTTAATTATTTTTAAAATAATGTACAATTTGGTGATCTTGTTTTTCTTTGATTTAAATATAATTTTTAATCTATCAAATCAATCAAATCACTCACAAACATTAACAAACTTTACTCTAAATCAACCCACTTTCACCTTTAATCCACTTAAAGTGAAAAACACAAACTTCATTGTAATACACTTGATGTCATCCTCTCCCTCTCCATCCAATCAACCTTGAGGCAGAGAGAGGGAAAGGAAGAGGAAAATTCTTCTATTTTTAAATCATCTCTTTTATGTCTTGGTTTGAGTGTGATATGAAGATTACAATTATGTCCGCAATTTATTTTTCAGCTTAATTATGAAAATGATTTAAAAATATGACATTTTAAATTATTTATACAAAAATAATTAATAAAGAAAATTTAAAAATTATTATAAAATAAGGTTTAAAAAGTAATTTTTAATTATAAAAGTTTTTATTATATTATCTTTTAAATATTTTTTTATTAAAGTATGTTACTTTCATTTATACGTTTTCATATTTTTTCTACGGTAAATCAAACTTATATAATGATAATTTTTAATTATTTTTAAAATACAGTACAATTCGGTAATATTTTTTTTTCCTTGATTTAAATATAATATTTAATCTATCACATCCATCAAATCACTCACAAACTTTAACAAATTTACTCTTAATCAACCCACTTTCACCTTTAATCCACTTAAAGTGAGAAACACAAACTTCATATTGTAATCCACTTGATGTCATCCTCTCCCTCTCCATCCAATCAACCTTGAGGCAGAGAAAGGGAAAGGAAGAAGGAAATTCTTCTATTTTTAAATCATCTCTTTTATGTCTTGGTTTGAGTGTGATATGAAGATTACAATTATATCTGCAATTTATTTTTCAGCTTAATTATGAAAATGATTTAAAAATATGACATTTTAAATTATTTTTACAAAAATAATTAATAAAGAAAATTTAAAAATTGTTATAAAATAAGGTTTAAAAAGTAATTTTTAATTATAAAAGTTTTTATTATATTATCTTTTAAATATTTTTTTATTAAAGTATGTTACTTTCATTTATACGTTTTCATAATTTTTCTATCGTAAATCAAACTTATATAATGATAAATTTTAATTATTTTTAAAATACAGTACAATTCGGTATTCTTTTTTTCCTTGATTTAAATATAATGTTTAATCTATCACATCCATCAAATCACTCACAAACTTTAACAAATTTACTCTTAACCCACCCACTTTCACCTTTAATCCACTTAAAGTGAAAAACACAAATTTCACATTGTAATCCACTTGATGTCATCTTCTCCCTCTCCATCCGATCAACCTTGAGGCAGAGAGAGGGAAAGGAAGAGGGAAATTCTTCTATTTTTAAATCATATCTTTTATGTCTTGGTTTGAGTGTGATATGAAGATTACAATTATGTTCGTAATTTATTTTTCAGTTTAATTATGAAAATGATTTAAAAATATGACATTTTAAATTATTTTTACAAAAATAATTAATAAAGAAAATTTAAAAATTGTTATAAAATAAGGTTTAAAAAGTAATTTTTAATTATAAAAGTTTTTATTATATTATCTTTTAAATCATTTTTTATTAAAGTATGTCACTTTCATTTATACGTTTTCATATTTTTTCTACGATAAATCAAACTTATATAATGATAATTTTTAATTATTTTTAAAATACAGTACAATTCGATAATCTTTTTTTTTCCTTGATTTAAATATAATATTTAATCTATCACATCTATCAAATCACTCACAAACTTTAACAAATTTACTCTTAATCCACCCAGTTTCACCTTTAATCAACTTAAAGTGAAAAACACAAACTTCACATTGTAATCCACTTGATGTCATCCTCTCTCTCTCCATCCGATCAACCTTGAGGGAGAGAGAGGGAAAGGAAGAGGGAAATTCTTCTATTTTTAAATCATCTCTCTTATGTCTTGGTTTGAGGGTGATATCAAGATTAGAGTTATATCCGCAATTTATTTTTCAGTTTAATTATGAAAATGATGTAAAAATATGACTTTTCAAATTATTTTTACAAAAATAATTAATAAGGAAAATTTGAAAATTGTAATAAAATAACGTTTAAAAAGTAATTTTAATTATTATATTTTTTATTAAATTATCTTTTAAATATTTTTTTATTATAGTATGTTACTTTCATTTATATATTTTCATATTTTTTCTACGATAAAGTAAACTTATATAATGATAATTTTTAATTATTTTTAAAATAAACTACAATTTGGTAATCTTCTATTTCTTTGATTTCAGTAGAATTTTTAATCTATCACATTCATCAAATCACTTACAAACTTTAACAAACTTTATTCTTAATCCAGCCATTTTTACCTTTAATCCAGTTAAAGTGAACAACACAAACTTCACATTGTAGTCCTCTTGATGTCATCCTCTCCCTCTCCATCCGATCAACCCCTAGGGAGAGAGAGTGGAAGGAAGAGAGAAATTCTTCTATTCCTAAATCATCTCTTTTATGTCTTGGTTTGAGAGTGATATCAAGATTACAATTATATTCGCAATTTATTTTTCAGGTTAATTATGAAAATGATGTAAAAATATGACTTTTTAAATTATTTTTACAAAAATAATTAATAAGAGAAACTTGAAAATTGTTATAAAATAAGGCTTAAAATTTAATTCTTAATTATAAATTATTTTATTAAATTATCTTTTAAATATTTTTTTATTAAAATATGTTACTTTCATTTATACATTTTGATGGCTTCTTCTTGTCTCCATTGAAGCTTGCATGAAGAATGGAGGCTCCATGGATGATGTTGGATGCGGAAGCATGAAGGAAAGAAGCTTAAGGTGTTTGGTGTGGTGTAGGTGAAAGGATTCTTAAGAGAGGTGAGGCCAACTCCTAAGGAAGAAGACTAGAGTAAACTAGAGAAAAGTTTACTCTAAGGTGAGCTCAAAAGAGATTTGTGCACAAATTTGGGCAGCAATTCATTACTCAATTTCAAGCTGAAAAATACATCTCCTAAGCCTTCTATTTATAGGCTAAAATGAGACCAAGGGGTCTCCAAAAAGTGGAGGGAAAAAGGAGTCTAGAAAGTTGAATTTTGGAGCCAAAAAGGAGCATGTGGGAGGTGTGACTTGCCACCTAAGCAAGTCACACTTGTCTTGCCATGGGAAGCTAACTCTCATCCTTGGAGAGCAAGTTTGAGAAGCTTCTAGGCTTTTCTAGAGTAGACACACTACTCTTGGCCCATTTGGCCCAATTCCCCTTTTTGGTCCAAAATTACTTCTAAAGCCCAATTTCCTCTAAGGCCCAATACATGGCCCAAAGAAAATCCTATTCTACTGGGCCCAAAATACAAAATCCTAATCTAGTATTTAAACAATGTTGGCCCAAAAGATAAAAGCTTGGGCCCTGTCAACAGTTGAGGACCACTCTTCTTGTCTGCATTTGGCCAAGGCTGGCGTTTGTCATCATCCCCTCCTTCTTGCGAAGGATCTGTCCTCAGATCTACATGTTTCTTCATGACAACAACCTTTATTATTGTTCTTCTTGTGTCTTCCTCCTCCAGGATCAAAGACCATCCTACAACAAACACCAAACAACAAAATGAATGTTATACTAGTAAACATCCAAACAATGTGACTCCCAATGTTCATACACCTTGTATCAAGTGAATGATAAAGGTATTTGGTTTTAGGAGCTTTTTCATTTTGCTTCTTATTTTCCTTATGTTGAATCCATATAATTTTTTAAATATTTCCTTTTTCAACACAAGGTTTATTTTGGTCTTTCTTTTCTCGTTTAGAGGAAGAAGTAAGCCTGACCTTATTTTCACACATGTCTTTGCCCCTTAGAATGATGATTTTTTTGCTAGGGCACTCAAAAGTCTTGTGTTTTCTACCTAAATAATTGGAACTTGTTGATTCACTAATATGCATGTAGGTAGAATTTTCTTTTTCTTTCTTTATTTTATTTTTCATTTGCATTTGATCTTCTACTACTTGGGATGGTGATAAAGGATGCAAGACAAATTTTTTATCCTTGTGAGTGAAGGTGATTTCATTGGTAAGACCATTATGCATGGTTTTCTTGTCAAATTGCCAAGGTCTTCCCAATAAAACATGGCAAGCTTCCATAGGTACTGCATCACATAGCACACTATCTTCATATTTCCCTATGGATAACTTGACCTTCACTTGATGTTGGACTGTCAAATCCCCACTTTCATTAAGCCAATGCAATTTGTAAGGTTTTGGATGGGGAATGATAGTCAAAGCCAACTTATCAACCAACCTTGTACTACAACAATTGCAACATGAACCACTATCAACAATGAGAGAACAAATGTTTTCTAAAATTTTACATCTTGTATGAAAGATGTTCTCTCTTTGTGTTGGCTCTTTTGGAATGGGTTGGTTGCTAAGAAGTCTTCTAATCATTAGAAGGTCTCCTTCACAAGGATAGGCAATTTCCTTAGCCTCATCATTAGACTCCTCACTAGAAGTCTCACTCTCACTTTCTTGCTCATCTTGGCTACTATAGTGGTCAACACCCCTTAAGATCATGGTCTTTTTGGTGGGGCATTGAGATGCAACATGACCTCTACCAAGACACTTGAAACATTTGATTTCACTAGTGCGAGTGTGTGAAGATGTGCCTTCCCTTGGTTTCTCCTTTTCCTTGAAACTTTTGGAGGGTTCCTCTTTGACTTGCTTACCCTCCCTCTTGAATTCTTTCTTGGTATAAGAGTTAGAGTAGTCATTTCGAAAATTTTTCCTTAGAATTTGTTGCTCTACCTTTATGCAAAGTTGAACCAAGTCATTTAAGTCTTGGTAGGGCAACAATTCTACTCTATCTCTTATCTCAAGACTTAAGCCACTAAGAAACCTTGCAATGGTGGTATCCTCGGACTCCCTAATCCCAGCCCTCATCATATATAACTCCATCTTTTGTCTATATTCTTCCACTTTCATTTTATTTTGATGGAGTCTTTGGAGCTTATCCATTAGCTCTCTATGATAATAGGAGGGAATATGTCTTCTCCTAAGGGCTCCTTTGAGGTCATTCCAATATTTGACCTCGGGACTTTGATTGATTCTCCAATCTCTTTCGAGGGCAGTCCACCAATACATAGCATTGCCCTGGAAGCTAAGGGTAGCTAAGGGTACTTTCCTCTCCTCACTTATTTGATGGCAAGCAAAGAGTTGCTCAACCTTCATTTCCCAATCAAGATAAGCTTCAACATCATCTTTCCCATAAAAGTGAGGGAGGTCTATTCTAATGGCTCTTGGTTCCCTAGGCTCTCTTCTTTCTCTTCTTAGAGGAGGAGGAGGTTGATAGAAGTTGTCAACTAGTCTACTATCTTCTTCATAGTGTGTGACTAGTGTTGGAGTGTGGGAGTACAAATGTTGACTCCTATTGCTCATCCTCTCATGCAACCTTTCCATATTTCTTGTTCCCCTCCTCTCTTCATCTAAAAGTTGATGAAACCTATCTCTTTCTTGTTTTTCCCTTTCCCTTGCAATTATTTCATCTTCCTTCCAACGTAGTAGTGCTCTCAAATCAAAGGCAATTTGTTTCAAACTTATTTCTTCTTCATTGGAAGCACTCATACATTGAGAAGGAGGTTGAGACATTTTTTTTAGAAGACTTTGGTCTTTAAAAGAAAATTTCAAAGAAGAAGTAGATAGCAAAAGCTTTTAGTTCTCCTCCAGGAAAGAGAGGTGAATCACTTGGATTGCTTACATACCAAGTCTTTCCTAGCCAAGGGAACTTGAAACTTTTGTACAAAACTTCTTAAATGAAATTAATTCAAAGACTAAGTTGACACACACTAAACTATCAAACAAGAAAATTAAAACAAGAAAGATTATAAGCTATATCCGGCCTAAGTTTTGGTAGAAGTAGAAGGCACTTGGAACCTTCAAACTTCACCACTAAAAGCGCTTCACTAATGTATAGAAGAGGTTCTAGTTAGGAGATGGGATTGAGTACCTAAGACTCCCCCAAGACACCTAACTAGGCCATGAACACAAGAAGGAAAGCATTACAATTTTACAACTCAATTTGAATACAATCAAAGTGCACAAAATGTAAAAGGTCTTCTTGGCTTTGTCTTCTTGGCTTGGTCCTCACAAGTGTTTCACTCTTGCACTTCCTCTTGATCTCACCAAAGAGGATTCTCTTTCGGGACTAGGTACTCCACCTCCTAGGATGCTACCTTAGGAAAATTAGATCACCTCCAAAAAGAAGTATGCACCAAATATAGAAACCAAACCAAAAGAGGTCAAGAAATAAAGCAAGAAAAGCACAAAATTATAATTACTAAACCAAAAGTGAATAATGCCATGACAAACTCAAAGGATTACCAAAGAAATGACAAACTAGAAATAAGGTAAAGAAACAAGATAAGCACTCAAATGAATTACCTAATGAATGGCACTAGAATGGATGAAAAACAACCAAAATAAGCTAGAAAACTGCACTGAATTTGATTTTTCACTCACTGCCAGTCCAAAAACGTGAATTCAGGCCTCTGCTTCATATATTTTTCATTTTTTCATTTCTCAACATTTTTCAATGATTCTTTTTTTAACTTTTTCGTCTATGTCTTAGCTAAAAGATACAAAAATTAGATTTGGATTTGCACCGGCCAATTTTTTATGATAAATCAAATACAAACAGTGTGCAGTCAGACAGAAACTGGAACAGCAGTAAAATGCAACAAAATAATGCTCTCAAACTCAAGTGATGGTAGTGATTCTAGTGTACTTCTTTTGCCACTTTCTTTTGATCTTTTCTTTTGATTCTTTTTGTCACTTGCTTGTATTCTCTTTGTGCTCTTTTTCTTTCTTTTTATAGCTCTTACAGCAGCTAGTTTCCACCACAAAACAGAATCACCACCACACTATGCTTGATCATTTGCATTTTAATGGAAACAAAAAGCACAAAGGAGAAGGAAACTTAAAGGAATCAAAAGAAGATCATGAAACACAATGAAACACAATGGAAATTGACTCTAAGACATTGCTAAGATCTAAATAGCAATCTGAACTCAAAAATAGAAATGAAAAAGCACCAAAGCACAATTAATTGAAAGGAAATTTAGTGTGGTTTATGGTGATTTTAAGCAAGCACAAGGAAAATTCCCACTGGACATTAAGATAACTAAGGTTATCTAGATGTGAAGGTTCATTTCCAAGGCTCAAAGAGAGAAGAGAGTGTTAATTTTTAAGGATTAAAAACTGCACCCAAATCTGAAAAAAAAATCAGCAACACATCACCAACAAATTCAAAGAAAATTAAAAGCTAAACAAGGAATTAATGACATATATGGACTAAACATGACTTTAGACAAAACATATGGATCTTAAAATCAAAATAAACTCAAGAATCAAGAGAATGAACTGAACAAAAAAAACAAATACTCAATTAAAATGAAAAGTAAATGGTAGAAACCAAATAGAACACCTAAAGCACACAAGGATGGTTCAAGATGAAGCAAATGAAGATGAACCAAAGTAAAAAGACATTAATACTCAAAATAAAATGAACAAAAACAGCAAGACAAGTAGGAGAAGTGATGAACAACACGGAATTGAAAAAAAAATGGAGAAGAAGCACTTAACTCACTAAAACCAAGGCTCATGATACCACATGATGGCTTCTTCTTGTCTCCATTGAAGCTTGCATGAAGAATGGAGGCTCCATGGATGATGTTGGATGCGGAAGCATGAAGGAAAGAAGCTTAAGGTGTTTGGTTTGGTGTAGGAGAAAGGATTCTTAAGAGAGGTGAGGCCAACTCCTAAGGAAGAAGACTAGAGTAAACTAGAGAAAAGTTTACTCTAAGGTGAGCTCAAAAGAGATTTGTGCACAAATTTGGGCAGCAATTCATTACTCAATTTCAAGCTGAAAAATACATCTCCTAAGCCTTCTATTTATAGGCTAAAATGAGACCAAGGGGTCTCCAAAAAGTGGAGGGAAAAAGGAGTCTAGAAAGTTGAATTTTGGAGCCAAAAAGGAGCATGTTGGAGGTGTGACTTGCCACCTAAGCAAGTCACACTTGTCTTGCCATGGGAAGCTAACTATCATCCTTGGAGAGCAAGTTTGAGAAGCTTCTAGGCTTTTCTAGAGTAGACACACTACTCTTGGCCCATTTGGCCCAATTCCCCTTTTTGGTCCAAAATTACTTCTAAAGCCCAATTTCCTCTAAGGCCCAATACATGACCCAAAGAAAATCCTATTCTACTGGGCCCAAAATACAAAGCCCAAAATAAAATCCTAATCTAGTATTTAAACAATGTTGGCCCAAAAGATAAAAGCTTGGGCCTTGTCAACAGTTGAGGACCACTCTTCTTGTCTGCATTTGGCCAAGGCTGGCGTTTGTCATCACATTTTCATATTTTTTCCACTATAAATCAAACTTATATAATGATAATTTATAATTATTTTTAAAATAAAGTAATATTTGGTAATCTTGTTGTTCTTTGATTTCAATATAATATTTAATCTATCACATGCATCAAATCACTCACAAACTTCAATAAACATTACTCTATATTCACTCACTTTCACCTTTAATCCCCTTAAAGTGAACAAGACAAGCTTCACACTCTAATCCGCTTAAATTCATTCTATTCCTCTTCCTCCAATCAACGATGAGGGAGAGAGAGGGGGAAGGCAAAGGGAAATTCATCTATTTTTCAATCATGTCTCTTACGCATTGGTTCGGGGTGATATCAAGATTATAATAATGTTCGCAATTTATTTTTTAGCATAATGATGACAACGATGTAAAAATAACAAATTTGAAAATTGTTATAAAATAAGTTTTAAAAACCAATTTTTAATTATAAATTTTTTTGTTACATTATCTTTTAAATATTTTCTATTAAAATATGTTACTTTCATTTACACATTCTCATATTTTTTCTAGGATAAATCAAACTTATATAATGATAATTTTTAATTACTTTTAAAATAAAGTACAATTTCATAATCCTGTTCTTCTTTGATTTCAATATAATTTTTAATCTATGACATTCATCAAATCACTCACAAGCATTAACAAACTTTACTCTAAATCAACCAATTTTCACCGTTAATCCACTTAAAGTGAACAACGCAAACTTCACACTCTACTCCACTTGAATTCATCATCTACCTCTCCCTCCAATCCACCTTGACAAAGAGAGAGGGGAAGGAAGAGGGAAAGTCTTCTATTTTTAAATCATATCTATTATGTCTTGGTTTAAGGGTGATATGAAGATTACAATTATGTCCACAATTTATTTTTCAGCTTAATTATGAAAATGATGTAAAAACATGACTTTTGAAATTTTTTTTACAAAATTAATTAATCACGAAAATTTGAAAATTGTTATAAAATAAGGTTTAAAAAGTAATTTTTAATTATAAATTTTTTTATTACATTATCTTTTAAATATTTTATTATTAAAATATGTTAATTTCATTTATACATTTTCATATTTTTTTCTACGATAAATCAAACTTTTATCATGATAATTTTTAATTACTATTTAAAATAAAGTAAAATTTGGTAATCTTGTTTTTTTATGATTTAAATATAAGTTTTAATCTATCACATCTATTAAATCACTCACAAACTTGAACAAACTTTACTCTTAATCCACCCATTTTCACCTTTAATCTACTTAAACTGAACAACACAAACTTCACACTGTAATCCACTTGATGTCATCCCCTCCCTCTCCATCCAAACAACCATGAGGGAGAAAGAGGGAAAGTAAAAGGGATATTCTTATGTTTTTAAGTCATCTTTGTTATGTCTTGGTTTGAGGGTGATATCAAGATTACAATTATGTCCAGAATTAATTTTTCAGCTTAATTATGAAAATGATGTAAAAATATGACTTTTTAAATTATTTTTACAAAAATAATTAATAAGGAAAATTTGAAAATATTTATAAAATAAGGTTTAAAAAGTAATTTTTAATTATGAATTTTTTTACTACATTAACTTTTAAATATTTTTTTATTAAAATATGGTACTTTCATTTATACATTTTCATATTTTTTCTTGGATAAATCAAACTTATATAATGATAATTTTTAATTATTTTTAAAATAAAGTACAATTTGGTAATCTTGTTTTTTTATGATTTAAATATAATTTTTAATCTATCACATCCATCAAATCACTCACAAACTTGAACAAACTTTACTCTTAATCCACCAAGTTTCACCTTCAATCCACTTAAAGTGAACAACACAAACTTCACACTATAATCCACTTGATGTCATTCTCTCCCTCTCCATCCAATCAACCTTGAGCGAGAGAGAGAGCGAAAGGAGGAGGGAAATTCTTCTATTTTTCAATCATGTCTGTTATGTCTTGGTTTGAGGGTGATATCAAGATTACAATTATGTCCACAACTTATTTTTCAGCTTAATTATGAAAATGATGTCAAAACATGACCTTTCATATTATTTTTACAAAAATAATTAATCACGAAAATTTGAAAATTGTTATAACATAAGGTTTAAAAAGTAATTTTTAATTATAAATTTTTTTATTACATTATCTTTTAAATATTTTATTATTAAAATATGTTAATTTCATTTATACATTTTCATATTTTTTTCTACGATAAATCAAACTTTTATCATGATAATTTTTAATTACTATTTAAAATAAAGTAAAATTTGGTAATCTTGTTTTTTTATGATTTAAATATAAGTTTTAATCTATCACATCTATTAAATCACTCACAAACTTGAACAAACTTTACTCTTAATCCACCCATTTTCACCTTTAATCTACTTAAACTGAACAACACAAACTTCACACTGTAATCCACTTGATGTCATCCCCTCCCTCTCCATCCAAACAACCATGAGGGAGAAAGAGGGAAAGTAAAAGGGATATTCTTATGTTTTTAAGTCATCTTTGTTATGTCTTGGTTTGAGGGTGATATCAAGATTACAATTATGTCCAGAATTAATTTTTCAGCTTAATTATGAAAATGATGTAAAAATATGACTTTTTAAATTATTTTTACAAAAATAATTAATAAGGAAAATTTGAAAATATTTATAAAATAAGGTTTAAAAAGTAATTTTTAATTATGAATTTTTTTACTACATTAACTTTTAAATATTTTTTTATTAAAATATGGTACTTTCATTTATACATTTTCATATTTTTTCTTGGATAAATCAAACTTATATAATGATAATTTTTAATTATTTTTAAAATAAAGTACAATTTGGTAATCTTGTTTTTTTATGATTTAAATATAATTTTTAATCTATCACATCCATCAAATCACTCACAAACTTGAACAAACTTTACTCTTAATCCACCAAGTTTCACCTTCAATCCACTTAAAGTGAACAACACAAACTTCACACTATAATCCACTTGATGTCATTCTCTCCCTCTCCATCCAATCAACCTTGAGCGAGAGAGAGAGCGAAAGGAGGAGGGAAATTCTTCTATTTTTCAATCATGTCTGTTATGTCTTGGTTTGAGGGTGATATCAAGATTACAATTATGTCCACAACTTATTTTTCAGCTTAATTATGAAAATGATGTCAAAACATGACCTTTCATATTATTTTTACAAAAATAATTAATCACGAAAATTTGAAAATTGTTATAACATAAGGTTTAAAAAGTAATTTTTAATTATAAATTTTTTTATTACATTATCTTTTAAATATTTTATTATTAAAATATGTTAATTTCATTTATACATTTTCATATTTTTTTCTACGATAAATCAAACTTTTATCATGATAATTTTTAATTACTATTTAAAATAAAGTAAAATTTGGTAATCTTGTTTTTTTATGATTTAAATATAAGTTTTAATCTATCACATCTATTAAATCACTCACAAACTTGAACAAACTTTACTCTTAATCCACCCATTTTCACCTTTAATCTACTTAAACTGAACAACACAAACTTCACACTGTAATCCACTTGATGTCATCCCCTCCCTCTCCATCCAAACAACCATGAGGGAGAAAGAGGGAAAGTAAAAGGGATATTCTTATGTTTTTAAGTCATCTTTGTTATGTCTTGGTTTGAGGGTGATATCAAGATTACAATTATGTCCAGAATTAATTTTTCAGCTTAATTATGAAAATGATGTAAAAATATGACTTTTTAAATTATTTTTACAAAAATAATTAATAAGGAAAATTTGAAAATATTTATAAAATAAGGTTTAAAAAGTAATTTTTAATTATGAATTTTTTTACTACATTAACTTTTAAATATTTTTTTATTAAAATATGGTACTTTCATTTATACATTTTCATATTTTTTCTTGGATAAATCAAACTTATATAATGATAATTTTTAATTATTTTTAAAATAAAGTACAATTTGGTAATCTTGTTTTTTTATGATTTAAATATAATTTTTAATCTATGACATTCATCAAATCACTCACAAGCATTAACAAACTTTACTCTAAATCAACCAATTTTCACCGTTAATCCACTTAAAGTGAACAACACAAACTTCACACTATAATCCACTTGATGTCATTCTCTCCCTCTCCATCCAATCAACCTTGAGCGAGAGAGAGAGCGAAAGGAGGAGGGAAATTCTTCTATTTTTAAATCATGTCTGTTATGTCTTGGTTTGAGGGTGATATCAAGATTACAATTATGTCCACAACTTATTTTTCAGCTTAATTATGAAAATGATGTCAAAACATGACCTTTCATATTATTTTTACAAAAATAATTAATCACGAAAATTTGAAAATTGTTATAAAATAAGGTTTAAAAAGTAATTTTTAATTATAAATTTTTTTATTACATTATCTTTTAAATATTTTATTATTAAAATATGTTAATTTCATTTATACATTTTCATATTTTTTTCTACGATAAATCAAACTTTTATCATGATAATTTTTAATTACTATTTAAAATAAAGTAAAATTTGGTAATCTTGTTTTTTTATGATTTAAATATAAGTTTTAATCTATCACATCTATTAAATCACTCACAAACTTGAACAAACTTTACTCTTAATCCACCCATTTTCACCTTTAATCTACTTAAACTGAACAACACAAACTTCACACTGTAATCCACTTGATGTCATCCCCTCCCTCTCCATCCAAACAACCATGAGGGAGAAAGAGGGAAAGTAAAAGGGATATTCTTATGTTTTTAAGTCATCTTTGTTATGTCTTGGTTTGAGGGTGATATCAAGATTACAATTATGTCCAGAATTAATTTTTCAGCTTAATTATGAAAATGATGTAAAAATATGACTTTTTAAATTATTTTTACAAAAATAATTAATAAGGAAAATTTGAAAATATTTATAAAATAAGGTTTAAAAAGTAATTTTTAATTATGAATTTTTTTACTACATTAACTTTTAAATATTTTTTTATTAAAATATGGTACTTTCATTTATACATTTTCATATTTTTTCTTGGATAAATCAAACTTATATAATGATAATTTTTAATTATTTTTAAAATAAAGTACAATTTGGTAATCTTGTTTTTTTATGATTTAAATATAATTTTTAATCTATCACATCCATCAAATCACTCACAAACTTGAACAAACTTTACTCTTAATCCACCCAGTTTCACCTTTAATTCACTTAAAGTGAACAACACGAACTTCACACTGTAATTCACTTGATGTCGTTCTCTCCCTCTCCATCTAATCAACCTTGTGGGGGAGAGAGGAGAAGGAAGAGGGAAATTCTTCTATTTTTAAATCATGTCTGTTATGTCTTGGTTTGAGGGTGATATCAAGATTACAATTATGTCCACAATTTATTTTTCAGCTTAATTATGAAAATGATGTAAAAATATGACTTTTCAAATTATTTTTACAAAAATAATTAATCACGAAAATTTGAAAATGGTTATAAAATAAGGTTTAAAAAGTAATTTTTAATTATAAATTTTTTTATTACATTATCTTTTAAATATTTTTTTATTAAAATATGTTACTTTCATTTATACATTTACATATGTTTTCTACGATAAATCAAACTTATATAACGATAATTTTTAATTATTTTTTAAAATAAAGTACAATTTGGTAATCTTGTTTTTTTATGATTTAAATATAATTTTTAATCTATCACATGCATCAAATCACTCCCAAACTTCAAGAAACTTTACTCTAAATCCAGTCACTTTCACCTTTAATCCCCTTAAAGTGAACAAGATACGATTCACACTCTAATTCACTTGAATTCATCCTATCCGTCTCCCTACATTCAACGATGAGTGATAGCGGGGAAGGAAGAGAAAAATTCATGTATTTTTCAATCATATGTGTTATGCGATGGTTTGAGGGTAATAAGGTTAAAAAAGTTTGAAAATTTGTAAAAAGTTTGAAAGTTTGAGTCATAGCATAATTACGAAAACGATGTAAAAATAATGAAAATTTGAAAATTGTTATAAAATAAGGTTTAAAAAGTAATTTTTAATTATAAATTTTTTTATTACATTATGTTTTAAATATTTTTTTTATTAAAATATGTTCCTTTCATTTATACATTTTCATATTTTTTCGACGATAAATCAAACTTATATAATGATAATTTTTAATTATTTTTAAAATAAAGTACAATTTGGTAATATTGTTATTTTATGATTAAAATATAATTTTTAATCTATCACATGCATCAAATCACACCCAAACTTCAAGAAACTTTACTCTAAATCTAGTCACTTTCACCTTTAATCCCCTTAAAGTGAACAAGACACGATTCACACACTAATCCACTTGAATTCATTCTATCCGTCTCCCTACAATCAACGATGGGGGATAGAGGGGAAGAAAAAGCGAAATTCATCTATTTTTTAATCATGTGTGTTATGCAATGGTTTGAGTGTAATATCAAGATTACAATTATGTCCGAAATTTATTTTTTAGCATAATTACGAAAACGATGTAAAAATAATGAAAATTTGAAAATTGTTATAAAATAATGTTTAAAAAGTAATTTTTAATTATAAAATTTTTTATTACATTATCTTTTAATTATTTTTTTTATTAAAATATGTTACTTTCATTTATACATTTTCATATTTTTTCTACGATAAATCAAACTTATATAAAGATAAATTTTAATTATTTTTAAAATAAAGTACAATTTGGTAATCTTGTTTTTTTATGATTTAAAATATAATTTGTAATCTATCACATCCATACAATCACTCACAAACATCAACAAACTTTACTGTAAATCTACTCACTTTCACCTTTAATCCCCTTAAAGTGAACAAGATAACCTTCACACTCTAATCCACTTGAATTCATTCTATCTCTCCCTCCAATCAACCGTGAGGTATAGAAGGGAAGGAAGAGGGAAACTCCTCTATTTTTCAATCATGTCTGTTGTGCAATGGTTTGAGGGTGATGCCAAGATTACAATTATGTCCGCAATTTATTTTTTAGCATAATTATGAAAACGATGTAAAAATAACGAAAATTTCAAAATTGTTATAAAATAAGGTTTAAAAAGTAATTTTCAATTATCAATTTTTTTCTTACATTATCTTTTCAATAATTTAATTAAAATATGTTAGTTTCATTTATAAATTTTCATATTTTTTCTACTTTAAATCAAACTTATATAATGATAATTTTTAATTATTTTTAAAATAAAGTACAATTTGGTGATCTTGCTTTTCTTTGATTTAAATATAATTTTTAATCTATCACATCCATCAAATCACACACAAACATTAACAAACTTTACTCCAAATCAACCCCATTTCACCTTTAATCCACTTAAAGTGAACAACACAAACTCCACACTCTATTCCACTTGAATTCATCATTTCCATCTCCCCCATATCAACTTTGACGGAGAGAGGGGAAGGAAGAGGGAAATTCTTCTATTTTTAAATCATCTTTGTTATGTCTTGGTTTGATGGTGATATCAAGATTATAATTATGTTTGTAATTTATTTTTCAGCTTCGTTATGAAAATGATGTATAAATATGACTTTGCAAATTATTTTTACAAAAATAATTAATCACGAAAATTTGAAAATTGTTATGAAATAAGGTATAAAAAGTAATTTTTAATTATTAAATTATTTATTATATTATCTTTTAAATATTTTTTTATTAAAATATGTTACTTTCATTTATACATTTTAATATTTTTTCTACGATAAATTAAACTTATATAATCATAATTTTTAATTATTTTTAAACTAAAGTACAATTTGGTAATCTTTTTTTTTCTTTGATTTAAATATAATTTTTAATCTATCACATCCATCAAATCACTCACAAACTTTACTTTTAATCCACCCACTTTCACGTTTAATCTACTTAAAGTGAACAACTCAAACTTCACACTATAATCCACTTGATGTCATCCTCTCCCTTTCCATCCAATCAACCTTGAGGGTGAAAGAGGGAAAGGAAAAGGAATATTCTATTTTTAAATCATCTCTGTTATGTCTTGGTTTGAGGGTGATATCAAGATTACAATTATGTCCGCAATTTATTTTTCAGGTTAATTATGAAAATGATGTAAGAATATGACTTTTCAAATTATTTTTACAAAAATAAATAATAAGGAAAATTTGAAAATTGTAATAAAATAACGTTTAAAAAGTAATTTTAATTATTAAATTTTTTATTAAATTATCTTTTAAATATTTTTTTATTATAGTATGTTACTTTCATTTATATATTTTCATATTTTTTCTACGATAAATTAAACTTATATAATGATAATTTTTAATTATTTTTAAAATAAAGTACAATTTGGTTATCTTGTATTTCTTTGATTTCAATAGAATTTTTAATCTATCACATTCATCAAATCACTTACAAACTTTAACAAAGTTTATTCTTAATCCACTCACTTTCACCTTTAATCCAGTTAAAGTGAACAACACAAACTTCACATTGTAATACACTTGATGTCATCCTCTCCCTCTCCATCCGATCAACCCCTAGGGAGAGAGAGGGAAGTAAGAGAGAAATTCTTCTATTCCTAAATCATCTCTTTTATGTCTTGGTTAGAGAGTGATATCAAGATTACAATTATGTCCGCAATTTATTTTTCAGTTTAATTATGAAAATGATGTAAAAATATGACTTTTTAAATTATTTTTACAAAAATAATTAATAACAAAAATTTGAAAATTGTTATAAAATAAGGCTTAAAATGTAATTTTTAATTATAAATTTTTTTATTAAATTATCTTTTAAATATTTTTTTATTAAAATATGTTACTTTCATTTCTACATTTTCATATTTTTTCCACAATAAATCAAACTTATATAATGATAATTTATAATTATTTTTAAAATAAAGTAATATTTGGTAATCTTGTTATTCTTTCATTTCAATATAATATTTAATCTATCACATCCATCAAATCACTCACAAACTTCAACAAACATTACTCTAAATTCACTCACTTTCACCTTTAATCCCTTTAAAGTGAACAAGACAAGCTTCTCACTCTAATCAACTTAAATTCATCCTATCCCTCTTCCTCCAATCAACGATGAGGGAGAGAGAGGGAAGGCAGAGGGAAATTCCTCTATATTTCAATCATGTGTGTTACGCAATGGTTCGAGGTGGTATCAAGATTACAATAATGTCCGCAATTTATTTTTAGCATAATTATGACAACGATGTAAAAATAACAAAAATTTGAAAATTGTTATAAAATAAGGTTTAAAAAGCAATTTTTAATTATAAATTTTTTTGTTACATTATCTTTTAAATATTTTCTATTAAAATATGTTACTTTCATTTATACATTTTCATATTTTTTCTAGGATAAATCAAACTTATATAATGATAATTTTTAATTACTTTTAAAATAAAGTAGAATTTCGTAATCCTGTTCTTCTTTGATTTCAATATAATTTTTAATCTATCACATTCATCAAATCACTCACAAGCATTAACAAACTTTACTCTAAATTAACCAACTTTCACCGTTAATCCACTTAATGTGAACAACACAAACTTCACACTCTACTCCACTTGAATTCATCATCTCCCTCTCCCACCAATCAACCTCGACAGAGAGAGAGGGGAAGGAAGAGGGAAATTCTTCAATTTTTAAATCATCTCTATCATGTCTTGGTTTGAGGGTGATATCAAGAGTACAATTATGTCTGCAATTTATTTTTCATCTTAATTATGAAAATGATGTAAAAAGATGACTTTTCAAATTATTTTTACAAAAATAATTAATAACAAAAATTTGAAAATTGTTATAAAATAAGGCTTAAAATGTAATTTTTAATTATAAATTTTTTTATTAAATTATCTTTAAAATATTTTTTTATTAAAATATGTTACTTTCATTTATACATTTTCATATTTTTTCCACGATAAATCAAACTTATATGATGATAATTTATAATTATTTTAAAAATAAAGTAATATTTGGTAATTTTGTTTTTCTTTGATTTTAATATAATATTTAATCTATCACATCCATCAAATCACTCACAAACTTCAACAAACTTTACTCGAAATTCACTCACTTTCACCTTTAATCCCCTTAAAGTGAACAAGACAAACTTCACACTATATGATGAGTGTGTAATTTTTCCTTCATTTAATGTTTAATTTTGGGTATTTTAATTGAATTTGTGTGCTTAAAGATTGATTTAATTGGGATTTCCTATAATTGGGTTTATTGAGCATCAGATACAAAAACATATTAAAGATCTTCTTGAATATTTTTAGTTCCACAACAAACAAATATATCTTGAAGATAATGAATTATTTAGAAGATAATTTAAGGAGATTGCAAAGGGTTGATTTGGAAAATTAATACAAATACTAATTGGTGATAATTTATCATATATCTTTAATTAATTAATTAATTTAATTATATTAGATATTGATATTATCAACCAATTATATTTGTCAAATAGTCTATATCTCTCCAAATATTTTTAAATATTTATCTTTATCTTTATTTTAAAATATATTTGAGAGATTTTGGAAATAGAAAAGTCCAGTCCAATTCCTATATAAAGACACCAAGGGAGAAGCAAGAGGAAACAAGCTCGGGACTTTGGAGTTTTGGAACCCTTAGGGGGGCCTAATTTCGTTTCCTTTCTCTCTCTTTTCTTCTCTCTATTCTTCTTTCTTTATTTTGCATTCATGGAGTTCTAAACTTCTTGGGTTGATTCCATTGTAATTTCTTAATTGGATTCTGAGGTTAGATGAATTAATTTCTTTGTTCTTTTTATTATTGTTGAGGTTTTCATTCATCTATGTCTTTTATCTTTAAATCACGTAAGAATTAATGACTTTAAATCTATATGCATATTGGTCATATGAGTCCAAGGGTTTTTAAATTGAATTGAGACTTTACTTTGATTTTATTTAGAAACTTTCATATGATTAAATGAGTTTTTACCAATAATTGAGACTTTACTTTGATTAAAGGTATTTACTCTAACTAAAATTAATTGAGACTTTACTTTGATTAATTAAGCTTTTTATTTGGTGAGGAGATAAAAGAATAGACATGATTAGGCATAGTAAAATTTGATTGAGACTGTACTTTGGTTGAATTTACTATAGATAATCTAAAAGTTCTCACTTTTAATTGAGACTGTACTTTGGTTAAAAGTGAGAATGCCAACAAATTAATTGAGACTTTACATTGATTAATTTGTAAATCTACAACAATAATTAATTGAGCAATAATCTTTAGATAACCGATGATGAATCTATTTTGAAAAAGCAATGGAATCAATCTATTTTCTTTACTATTGTTTTTATCTCTTTTTATCTTTTCTATTTTATCTTTTTATCTTTATCCCTAATATTTTTAATATTTTATTGGTTAAATTATTCATTTGGTCCTAATTTTTGTAAGTAAATTTGAATTTAGTCCCTTAATTTTTAAAAGTGTTACCTAAGTCCCTAATTTTGATATTTTGTATCAATGAAGCCCCTTCCGTTTAAATGGGAGAAACGATGTTAAGAGCATAGTGACGTGAAGATATGAAATTGAACTCAACAATGAAGTGGCACAATAAATGGTATACACATGGAAATACAAATGCTGTAATAAATCATTAATTACGAATAAAAGGTGTAATGCATTGTATTTAATATGTAATAAAACTGAATTAGAAGGGTAATACAGTTCATCGACCAAATTGGGGATTACACTTCGAGCTGGATTTAGGGTTTGTGTTTGTCGACGAAATTGGGGAAGGAGGGGTTTGCAAAAGAATCGCAAGTTCGTGGAATCACATTGGTGGAAAGTTCGCGTTCAAACATCTGGAATCACAATGTTGTTAGTGGAATTGCGTTTTTAGTGGAAGCATAGGATTGTCAATATTGGAGAGGTGAAATTTCGATGCTTTTAATAATTGGTTGGGTTGGGTTTGTTTGCAAACGCAGTGCCTCCTACGCAACCACTTGTTTCATCGACCCCACTTTCGTTTCTCATTATTAAAGATATCAAACCCTAACAAAAACAAACAAAACATTTGTGGTGAGTGAAAAAATGTGTATGTTGAAGCAAATGTGTATGTGATGAGAAAAAAAGAAGGAAGAAACCAGAGAGAAAGCAATGGAGAAATGTATATTATTAGTGATTAATTATGAAAAAAAATGGTGATCCGAAGAAGGTCACACCATAGTGAAATCGTACCATGTTCTCCCTCTCGTGCCAAAATGATATTCAAAAAAGATTACATCAGTTTTGCAGGTGCAAGATGAACATTGCCCAAACAACATTTCTACCCCCATACAGAAGAATTAATAATGGGGTATTTATGGATGACTGATTACACATTTATATTCAAAACTTTTAACTTTTTTCAAATGCATTTAAATATAAATGACATGTTTCACTTTCATATATCCATGTCACTGTACTCTTAACGCCGTTTCTCCCATTTTAACGGAAGGGGCTTCATTGATACGAAATATTAAAATTAGGAACCTAGGTAACACTTTTAAAAATTAAGGGACCAAATTCAAATTTACTTACGAAAATTGGGACCAAATGAATAATTTAACCTATTTTATTTGACTAACTCTTTTGTATAGTTTTATAAGAACTAATTTGTTAAAAATCAATTATGTGTTCGTTGGGAGACGACTTAGGGTTACTTTACCCTTTCTATTTTCTTGACTACTATCTTAGCAATACTGAAGTTGTTATAGTTTAGTATTATTAATTTGATTGCGTCAATGACAGCGTTATGAAATTTGACGCCATTGGCGGGCAACACGGTTAGAATTTTTATCATTTTAGTTCTTATTTTTATTTTTATTCTTTTGATTTTATTTTTTATTTTTCTTTTTATTTTTTTTTGTTTATCACTAACATCTTTTTTTCTCAATTTTTGCTCTAACATTTTTTTTATTTTCTTTAGTTATTTTATTTTATTTTATTTAGTTATTTTTTTTAAGCGTAGTTTTTGTTTGAGGGATTATGTTGGGAAATTTGTGAAACTAGTTGGGAAACACTTTGGCTAAGGAAAGACAAGGTACTTAAGTTGTCCATTGAGACACACCTCTCTTTCCTGGAAGTCTACTCAACAAGCTTTCAAGTTATTTCTTTACAGAAAACCTCTTTCAAAAATGCAAAATATTTTTTCATATGAAAATAATCAACAGTGTGATTTTCAAATGAATTATGATTACTATCCACAATAACCATGTGATGCATATGATTATCAGCAACAAATTTTCACACCTACTTCTGCACTTGATATAAGTGGGTTAACTTTACGACAATTTAATGATCTATATCCTAGATAATCTTTTTTGGGATATGAGCAACAACCATATTCTAAGTGTCCACCTCAGCAACCATATGTTCCAAATAGTGTTCAACAACAATATGTACTACCACAGCAAATTGAAGCAACCAATGGACCATCCTACAAGGAAGTTATGATATTAATGGGTGAAGTTATAGAGAAATTAGAGTCCATGGATGAAAGGTTGCGAGTTGATCAAAGATGCAGAAATATTGAGTGGTACGAAAATAAGCAAATATTGTCTGATATGTTGAGGGATGCAAGTAAGAAAAACTTCATAGAATTACTTGTAACTGTTAATACCAACCCTCAACCCCATCAAACATTTCCTGAAAATCCAGATTTTAACGAACTTCGTCATGAAATCAAAGATATGCTTCTGAAGTTGGCCATCAGAGTTCAACAAATGTTTGAAGATTTAAGTTAGCTAATGAATGATGCAGTGAGAAAGGTCACTTTGGAAGATATGATGAATATGATGATTGAAATGATGATGAATCAGACAGATCAGAAAGAGATGATGAATGCCGCCACACAAAGCTTGTAGAGTCAGTCTAAAAAACCAATAGCAAAATCACATCACATTGATATATCTACTGATAGATATAATGATGCTCATAGTAATATGTCTACTAATGGACATATCAATTTGGCTAAAGATGTTGCTGATGAAGAAATTGAAGATTCTCACACAAACATATCTACTGATGGATATGTTGATGATGCTCAATGTGAATATAAAGTTTTATCTGTTAATGATGTTATGGGTTCAAATGATCATTTTCAAGAGCAAAGTTGTGAGAATACTACAATGGAGGAACCAAGTGTAGTTGAAGAGCCAACATTATTCGAAGATGCTGTTGAAGCATCTATTATTGCAACTGACTTGGTTAATGATGAAGCAACAGAGTCAACTACATCAAGTGCAGATTTTTGCTCACAAGATGAGATTACAAGGATTATTAATGATCCAGTTAACCATCCGAATGCACCTGATGATGCTCAAGTTGAGTTGAAGCCACACACTCCACACATCAAGTTTGTTGATGTGAATGATGCAAATAAGTTTTCAGTGGTGATTTTTGTTGACTTGGATGCGAAGAAAGAAGAAAGGTTGTCGCAAAAGGAAAAAAAGGTTAGACTCATATTCTTTTGAAAACATTGTTGATAAAAAAGTTAATTTGCATGCATTTTTGTTGTAAGAACCTAGAAAATGGCGTTTTAAAAGTGATAGTGGTTTAAAAATAGTGAGACTCGATTATTTTAATATTAAAAGGTTTAAGTATAAATAGAATTGTTATAAACAAGTTTCATTATTTTAAAACACACCATATCTCTAGAAACCACTTTTCTAGAGTTCTTTGACTTCTCTCTAGAGGTTCTGTCTCTCTGGTCGTCTGATTGAAGAACCGAGACCGTAGGATTGATCCTCTCGGCGAGCTCTTCAAATTGGACCGATCAGTTTCTTCATTCGCGTAAGTTGAGTTTCCGCTCCTTTTTTTAGTCTTTTTCTGTTTTTTGTTGCATGCAAGCCCTTTTCCGCTTGCATGCGACGTTTTAATCATTAGTATAAGTCTTTGCTGATCAGTGATCATAATGGTATGTCCCGATCGTTCTTGTGATGTTTCTATGTGTAGATAGAGCATCCTATGGAGTTAGAGGTGTTGACGTTTTTAAGGTGTTGACGTTTATAAAGTTGTCTAAACATGATAACAGGTAAGGGAAGCTAACTGTTTTACTTGAATTTCATCTAGAAATCATTCTGATGACTTTGAATTGCATGATTGATTGTTGTATGAGTGCTTGAATTGCGTAATTGAGTGTATGCTTGGATTGTGCTAGATTTCTTTGCTGTTGCATGTGAGAACATATTGGGAATCTGGTATTTTCGCCTAAGCGAGCAGCTCTCGCCTGAGCGAAAACACCAGAAACTCATCCCCTATTTCTGCGCGAGATCTCGCCTACGCGAGCCAGTCTCGCTTGAGCGAGAGTCACTCTTGTCTAAGCGAGACAGCTTAGCTTGAGCGAGAATTCGCCTAAAGTTTAGGTTGTTCTCTGTTTTGAGCCTCGCTCAGGCGAGAATGACTCGCCTAAGCGAGAGAGCCTTTTTGTCTAGGCGAGACCTTCTAGCTTGGGCGAGAACCCCTGTAGTTGAATGTTATTTCTTTGTTTCTAATGAATGAAGCTATGTTTGAATGTTAAAATATGAACTTAGTTATGATATGCATGAATTGTTATGACTGGTAATATGTATGGTGAAATTGCATGAAGTTGGAATATGAGAAGAAGTGGTTGAACTAGGATTTCAAGTGAAATTCTAAGAGGAATGTTTTAGTGTATGTAAGGACATAAGGACTCAGTTTTGGATGGTATCCTGACGCTCCTAGTAACTATTAAGACTCATGTAGCATATGATGGATTACGTCGGGGGGAGTAGCAAGAGGTCCTGGTCTATGAACCTGATCCGTCATAGAGGTGATGGGACTTACCTTGAGAGTGGTTGGGTGATAACCCCTTATGTCCAAACTCTGCAGAGTTTGGGAACCGTCGCAGGTGCAAGCCACCAAGAGATCCGATGTCGCTTACATAATCCGGATATTGAGTCTATAGTCATGTATATGTGTTGTGGTGGTCTATATGATTCTGGTGATAATGAGAAAGATTGCATGGTTTCTGTTTATAATTGAATTGCATGATTCCTTAATCATATTAGCTTACCTTTGCTTTTTGTGTTCCTGTCTTGTGTTGTATGTTTCCTTTTGCGATGATCACCTATTCGGTGGGAGCAGATGTGGTTGCAGTGTCAAAGGCACTTCTGGAGGATGAAGAGCCATCATGTTAGTGTTGAAGAGGAGGTTTCCAGTGGGAGCTTTAGCAGTGGTCAGTAGTACAGAGTTTATTAGTTTAGTTTAAGTGTATAAGTGATATATTTTTATAGTCATACCTTTTGTAAGACTGTATTAATATATTGGGTACACTGGATTATCTTTTTTGGAACTATGATGAAACTCCCTATTTTTATTAGTTTTAAGCTGCTGAAATTGGGAGGTTACATTTATGGTATCAGAGCAGTTCGTCCTTAGGATGACCTAAGAGTTATGGATTTGACATGTCTTTTTGGTGTTGGAGTTCGATTTTAGTAGAGTTTGTCTTTGAAACTGAAAATATTAAGAACAAAAAACGTCTTGATAAAGTAATGAGGGTGCACACTCATGACTAGATCAAAGATTATTTTCCTTTCTTAATTTTACTGGTTTGAGAAAATAAGAGAGATAGAGAAAAGTTTTGGCTATCAATAGATGTTAGAGTTTTGCTTTCTGTGTCCATGTTTGTTTTGTTGCACCTCTGTGGTTTGCGTTTAGTGTTTATAGTGGTAGAGGAATGCAGATTCAACGTCAACTTGACCTGCTTACCTTTGTGAGGGTTGGATATAGCTTTTGAGATAACTTTTTGTCTCAAGGATATAGATTTGTTGTATGAAGTAGATCGATGAGCGAGGAAAGTTAAGCTTTGGGTTAGTAGACTGGATAAAGAGGTTAAAATTTAGCATCAATGTTTAGACTAAGGAAGCTTCAAGGGCAGGCTCACGAGATCAAATATCACAAGTTTTCCAAAAGGAGTTGAGTTCAAAGGTTAGAAATATTGAAGATATCAGTGTATGCCAGCGCAACAATGTTTGGGGGAAATCAACTTGGTTCTACATCACGGCAATTCTGAGGTTCAGAGTTATCCAGATACATGCAATGTTAGGAGAAGTGTCATTAGATATAGTCGTAAGACCATATCTAGTGCTTTATTGGATTGGTGGAAGAGAAACAATTGGTAGATCCTAGGTTACAGAAAATAATGAGATTGTTTGGCATCGAGCAAGCTAAGAAAGATAAAGATCGTGAAGTGTAAAAAGACGACAAATCCCTAGTGGGAGGTTAAGACATATCAGAGTTTGTGGATCAGTTAGGTAAGATGATGTTTCCTAAGTAGAAAGAGAAATAATATGTGGATGAGAATGAAGTGGCATAAAGGTTTCATAGTAGGTTCAATAATCAGAAGGAGATGCTTGGATCTTTTCAGTAGATAGCAGGATGTTTCAAGGAAAAGTAATTCATGAGCATAAGCATTGACTTTGGGCTGAGGTAGAGAAATTCAAGTGTGGGAAGAAGAAGTGAACTGTTAAGTTCGATCTTGTGGGAACGATAAAAGCTAGAGAAGGCAGAGTACCGTAAATAATGAAAGGAGAAGAAAAATCCTAAATAGTTGGAATTATGTCTATGATAGTTGGTGCTAAGCTATTAATGCAAATTATCAAATTCAGAAGGTGGTGTTTGGGATATGAGTTTTGGTTTCGTTCGTGATCATAAAACCTTGGTGTCGTCAATATGGTAAATGAGTCATGGTTAACTGCAAGGAAGAGTTGGAGTTTGAGCTAGTAGTTTTTCTTCTATGGCGAACAAGTAAATATTTCTTGGACGTGTGGTACGTTTCGAGGTGATCAAATGATTCAAATTCAAAGTTAACTTAAATTGTTTCCTTTACAAGGTTTGGGAGCATAAATCTCAAGGGTGACTTGGTTGTTTTCCAAGCTCATTCTGGTGGAATGTGGTATCATAGGAAGTGATGTTCCTTGTTTCAAGAAGGTGAGTAAATGGTTGTGCATCAATGTATGGAACAAGTTGAAAAGTGAAGACAGAGTGTTACCGGTATGAGTGTTTATCTAGTAAAGGCCGCGAAAAACATATGCAAGGGATCTTAGTGGTGAAGGAGTTTTAGTTATGTTATGAAGCAGATGTTAGAACAATCACTGACAAGCGGTGGGATTCATTATGGCATTGATATATGAAAAGTAACTAGTATCAATAGTTTTACATTGGATGGTTTTGCTAAAAGTGTGGAGTCAAGACAACAGGTGGAGGAGTCCTTAGAAAAGCAATGGTTTAATCGCAGTGTATCATCGTTAGTAATTTAGTCTAACAAAGTTAGGAAAGAGAAGTAATTATATGTTAAGATCTACGACCGCAAGTGGTTAAGATAAGTGGAAAATGTGTTAAGAGAAAGGAAGTTCTAAGAGTGACTTTAAGTAAGGTTTTACAAGCAAGTCGTTATCAAGGTTTCGTGACAAGTTTCTCAAGTGTGAAGAGAGTCGTCAAGACGTTGAAGGAGAACATGATCGGCGCTTCAATGATTGATTATTCTTTTGTGGTTTATTGTGGTTAAACACATCATATGTGAAAATGGTTGTTGATCAGAGTGACGTAGCGGAATAATGGTGGGATATACTTATCAATAGTGGGAAAACAGAAGAAGAGGAGGTATTTTACTCATTACCTAGTGGTTGATGTAGTAGTGAGTTCTCCAAAACGATAAATGTGTCAGTGTTATGAAGATTTGTTAAAGATGTTTAGTGATCATCAATACCTAGAAGTATGGAGTTGCATGGAGGGAGATGGATAGGAAATGAGAGAGATGAATCGAGCTATGGTTTTGAGTTGTGCTATCACCTTAGAAGTGGAAAAGTGCTAGTATATGTTTTAAGCGGGAAGAGAATTGCGGTGGTTGGTTCGACAATGAAAAGTAAGAATTGTTGGAGAGATGGTTGAAGATTAGTGGTTTAATAAAATGCTAAGTGTCAAAATTTGGGGTCATTGTTATCGCAAGTGAAGGGTCTACTCTGGAAGTGGGATAACATTATTATGGACTCTGTTGCCCTGGTCAAAGTTAGTATGAGAAGCATGATGTCATGAGGATGGTGGTGGATAGGGTGGTCAAGAATGTTATGAAGTTGTGTGTGACCAAGTCAAATGAGTGGTACCTTAAGGAAGAAACTAGATAATGAGAAGTGATAACAATCGCGTTCTAGGTTGAGATCGGTTGCAAATCTTTACATTTTGGTAAACACCTACTGGAAGTAGTGGAGAACATATGGAAGGTGGGTCAGCATATCAGACATAAGTGGGTTCGTTAGGTTTAAATGATCATTCAAGTTTTAAGGTGGAAGGTGGAAAATTGCTTTGAAAGTAGTGACAAATTCAATCAACACTATTAAACATATATCGCTTAGCATAGAGGCAGAGTTTTCAGTAAGTTTAGCTGTTGCAATCGTTAAGTTAGTCATGTCTAGGTGGTTGTTGTACAGAACATGAGGAGAGCATGGTTTTCTTTCTATCTGACGAGTGAATTTTCGGGGACGAAAATTTTTCTTGTTGGGGAGAATGTAAGACCTTAGAAAATGGCTTTTAAAAGTGATAGTGGTTTAAAAATAGTGAGACTCGATTATTTTAATATTAAAAGGTTTTAGTATAAATATAATTGTTATAAACGAGTTTCATTATTTTAAAACACACCATCTCTCTAGAAACCACTTTTCTAGAGTTCTCTGACTTCTCTCTAGAGGTTCTCTCTCTCTGGTCGTCTGATTGAAGAACCGAGACCGTAGGATTGATCCTCTCGTTCACGTAAGTTGAGTTTCCGCTCTTTTTTTTAGTCCTTTTCTGTTTTCTATTGCATGCAAGCCCTCTTCCGCTTGCATGCGACGTTTTAATCATCAGTATGAGTCTCTCTTGATCAGTGATCATAACGGTTTGTCCTGATCGTCCTTGTGATGTTTCTATGTGTAGATAGAGCATCCTGTGGAGTTAGAGGTGTTGACGTTTTTAAGGTGTCGACGTTTATAAAGTTGTCTAAACATGATAACAGGTAAGGGAAGCTAACTGTTTTACTTGAATTTCATCTAGAAATCATTCTGATGACTTTGAATTGCATGATTGATTGTTGTATGAGTGCTTGAATTGCGTAATTGAGTGTATGCTTGGATTGTGCTAGATTTCTTTGCTGTTGCATGTGAGAACAGATTGGGAATCTGGTATTTTCGCCTAAGCGAGCAGCTCTCACCTGAGCGAAAACACCAGAAACTCATCCCCTATTTCTGCGCGAGATCTCGCCTAGGCAAGCCAGTCTCTCTTGAGCGAGAGTCACTCCTGTCTAAGCGAGACAGCTTAGCCTGAGCGAGAATTCGCCTAGAGTTTAGGTTGTTCTCTGTTTTGAGCCTCGCTCAGGCGAGAATGAATCGCCTAAGTGAGAGAGCCTTTATGTCTAGGCGAGACCTTCTAGCTTGGGCGAGAACCCCTGCAGTTGAGTGTTATTTCTTTGTTTCTAATGAGTGAAGCTATGTTTGAATGTTAAAATATGAACTTAGTTATGATATGCATGAATTGTTATGACTGGTATATGTGTGGTGAAATTGCATGAAGTTGGAATATGAGAAGAAGTGGTTGAACTAGGATTTCAAGGGAAATTCTAAGAGGAATGTTTTAGTGTATGTAAGGACATAAGGACTCAGTTTTGGATGGTATCCTGACGCTCCTAGTAACTATTAAGACTCATGTAGAGTATGATGGATTACGTCGGGGGGAGTAGCAGGAGGTCCTGGTCTATGACCCTGATCCGTCATAGAGGTGATGGGACTTACCTTGGGAGTGGTTGGGTGATAACCCCTTGTGTCCAAACTCTGCAGAGTTTGGGAACCGTCGCAGGTGCAGGCTACCAAGAGATCCGATGTCGCTTACATAATCCGGATATTGAGTCTGTAGTCATGTATATGTGTTGTGGTGGTCTATATGATTCTGGTGATAATGAGAAAGATTGCATGGTTTCTATTTATAATTGAATTGCATGATTCCTTAATCAGATTAGCTTACCCTTGCTTTTTGTGTTCCTGTCTTGTGTTGTATGTTTCCTTTTGCGATGATCACCTATTCGATGGGAGCAGATGTGGTTGCAGTGTCAAAGGCACTTCTGGAGGATGAAGAGCCACCGTGTTAGTGTTGAAGAGGAGGTTTCCAGTGGGAGCTTTAGCAGTGGTCAGTAGTACAAAGTTTATTAGTTTAGTTTAAGTGTATAAGTGATATATTTTTATAGTCATACCTTTTGTAAGACTGTATTAATATATTGGGTACACTGGATTATCTGTTTTGGAATTATGATGAAACTCCCTATTTTTATTAGTTTTAAGCTGCTGAAATTTGGATGTTACATTTGTTTTTTGTTTCTGTTTTTAATTTTAAAAATATTAAAAAAAATTCAAAAATATGTGTTTTTGTTTTCTTTAATCAAATTGTACAAGCTGACTTGTACTTTATAAAATTAAAAAACATAAATTTTGACATATGGCCAGATTGAGCCAAAAGTCACAATTTTTCGTTGACGCGATCAAATTAATACTACTAAACTATAACAACTTCAGTATTGCTAAGATAATAGTAAAGAAAATAGAAAGGGTAAAGTAACCCTAAGTCGTCTCCCAACGAACACGAAATTGATTTTTAACAAATTAGTTCTTACATTAACATTGATTTTTAACACGGAATAGATTCATCATCGGTTATCTAAAGATTATTGCTCAATTAATTATTGTTGTAGATTTACAAATTAATCAATGTAAAGTCTCAATTAATTTGTTGGCGTTCTCACTTTTAACCAAAGTATAGTCTCAATTAAAAGTGAGAACTTTTAGATTATCCATAGTAAATTCAACCAAAGTACAGTCTCAATCAAATTTTACTATGCCTAATCATGTCTATTCTTTTATCTCTTCACCAAATAAAAAGCTTAATTAATCAAAGTAAAGTCTAAATTAATTTTCGTTAGAGTAAATACCTTTAATCAAAGTGAAGTCTCAATTATTGGTAAAATTTCATTTAATCATATGAAAGTTTCTAAATAAAATCAAAGTAAAGTCTCAATTCAATTTAAAAACCCTTGGACTCATATGACTAACATGCATATAGATTTAAAATCATTACTTCTTACGTGATTTAAAGATAAAAGACATAGATGAATGAAAACCTCAACAATAATAAAAAGAACAAAGAAATTAATTGATCTAACCTCAGAATCCAATTAAGAAATTACAATGGAATCAACCCAAGAAGTTTAGAACTCCATGAATGCAAAATAAAGAGAGAAGAATAGAGAGAAGAAAAGATAGATAAAGGAAACGAAATTAGGCCCCCCTGTCCCAAGCTTGTTTCCTCTTGCTTCTCCCTTGGTGTCTTTATATAGGAATTGGACTAGGCTTTTCTGTTGCCAAAATCTCTCAAATATCTTTTAAAATAAAGATAAAGATAAATATTTAAAAATATTTGGAAAGATATAGACTATTTGACAAATATAATTGGTTGATAATATCAATATCTAATATAATAAAATTAATTAATTAATTAAAGATATATGATAAATTATCACCAATTAGTATTTGTATTAATTTTCCAAATCAACCCTTTGTAATCTCCTTAAATTATCCTCTAAATAATTCATTATCTTCAAGATATATTTGTTTGTTGTGGAACTAAAAATATTCAAGAAGATCTTGTCATATCTAAAAAGATTTGGTAGTTATTATCTTTTAATATTTTATGATATAATTAAATAATATAATTATTTAAAAATATCAAATAAAATATCTAAGATATATTTTCGCGAATTATCTTCTATCATAAAGATAAAGAAAACCGCAAGGTCCAATTTTTTGTTCCTATCTTCTTGGCTTAGCCAAACTTCTTCACTTTTTCAAGCTTTTCTTCCCGTCTTCATGGAATGCTTGGCTTGGATTTTTGTGATTTTGATAATTTCGTATTCTTGGATTTATCTTTAAGGTGTCATGAAGCTTTAAGCAATTTATTTCCACACCTCCATGAGCTCAACTTAGTTGCAGCTGCACTAACACACCTCAAAATATCCAAAGAACATTTATACAATAAAAAGCTATTTTTAATATGTTTTTGTATATGATGCTCAATAAACCCAATTATAGGAAATCCCAATTAAATCAATCTTTAAGCACACAAATTCAATTAAAATACCCAGAATTAAACATTAAATGAGGCAAAAAATACGCACTCATCACTTTACTCCACTTGAATTCATCATCTCCCTCTCCCTCCAACAAACCTTGACGGAGAGAGAGGGGAAGGAAAAGAGAATTCTTCTATTTTTAAATGTTCTGTTCTCTGTTATGTCTTGTTTTGAGGGTGATATCAAGATTGCAATTATGTTCGCAATTTATTTTTCAGCTTAATTATGAAAATGATGTAAAAATATGACTTTTCAAATTATTTTTACAAAAATAATTAATAACGAAAATTTGAAAGTTGTTATAAAATAAGGTTTAAAAAGTAATTTTTAATTACAAATTTTTTTATTACATTATCTTTTAAATATTTTTTTTATTAAAATATGTTACTTTCATTTATAAATTTTCAAATTTTTTTCTACGATAAATCAAACTTATATAATGATAATTTTTAATTATTTTTAAAATAAAGTACAATTTAGTAATCTTGTTTTTCTTTGATTTAAATATAATTTTTAACAAACTTTAACAAACTTTACTCTTAATCCACCCATCAAATCACTCACAAACTTTAACAAACTTTACTCTTAATCCACCCACTTTCACCTTTAATCCACTTAAAGTGAACAACACAAACTTCACACTCTACTGCACTTGAATTCATCATCTCCCTCTCCCTCCAATCAACCTTGACGGAGAGAGTGGGGAAGGAAGAGGGAAATTCTTCTATTTTTAAATCATCCATGTTATGTCTTGGTTTGAGGGTGATATCAAGATTACAATTATATCCGTAATTTATTTTTCAGCTTAATTATGAAAATGATGTAAAATATTACTTGTCAAATTATTTTTACAAAATTAATTAATAACGAAAATTTGAAAATTGTTATAAATAACGTTTAAAAAGTAATTTTTAATTATAATTTTTTTTATTATATTATCTTTTTGAATATTTTTTTATTAAAACATGTTACTTTCATCTATACATTTTCATATTTTTTCTACGATAAATCAAACTTATATAATGATAATTTTTAATTATTTTTAAAATAAAGTACAATTTGGTAATCTTGTTTTTCTTTGATTTAAATATAATTTTTAATCTATCACATCCATCAAATCAATCACAAACTTCAACAAACGTTACTCTAAATCCACTCACTTACACCTATAATCCCCTTAAAGTGAACAAGATAAACTTCACACTCTAATCCACTTGAATTCATCCTATCCCTCTACCTCTAATCAACGATGAGGGAAAGAGAGGGGAAGGAAGAGCGAAATTCCTCCATTTTTTCAATCATGTTTTTAATGCAATGCTTTGAGGGTGATATCAAGATTACAATTATATCTGCAATTTATTTTTTAGCATAATTAGGAAAACGATGTAAAAAGATCAAAAATTTGAAAATTGTTATAAAATAAGGTTTAAAAAGTAATTTTTAATTATAAATTTTTTTGTTACATTATGTTTTAAATATTTTTTTATTAAAATATGTTACTTTGATTTATATATTTTTATATTTTTTCTACGATAAATCAAACTTATATAATGATAATTTTTAATTATTTTTAAAATAAAGTACAATTTGGTAATCTTAGTTTTCTTTAATTTAAATATAATTTTTTATCTATCAAATCCATCAAATCACTCACAAACTTTAACAAACTTTACTCTTAATCCACCCTCTTTCACCTTTAATCCACTTAAAGTGAATAACACAAAATTCACACTGTAATCCACTTGATGTCATCCTCTCCCTTTCCATCCGATCAACCTTGAGGAAGGGAGAGGGGAAGCAAGAGTGAAATTCCTCTATTTTTCAATCATCTATGTTATACAAATGTGTGAGGGTGACATCAAGATTACAATTATATCCATAATTTATTTTTCAGCTTAACTATGAAAATGATGTAAAAATATGGCTTTTAAAATTATTTTTACAAAAATAATTAATAATGGAAATTTGAAACTTGTTCTAAAATAAGGTTTGAAAACTAATGATTAATTATAAATTTTTTTATTACATAATTTTATAAATATTTTTTTAATAAAATATTTTATTTTCATTTATACATATTAATATTTTTTCTACAACATCAAACTTATATAATGATAATTTTAATCATATTTAAAATAAAGGACAATTTGATAATCTTGTTTGTCCTTGATTTAAATATAAATTTTAATCTATCAGATCCATCAAATCACACACAAACTTCAACAAACTTTACTCTAAATCCACCCACTTTCACCTTTAATCCACTTAAAGTGAACAACACAAACATCACACTATAGTCCACTTGAATTGATCATCTCACTCACCCTCCAATCAACCTTGAGTAAGAGATAGGGGAAGGAAGATGAAAATTCCTCTTTTTTTCAATCATCTCTGTTATGCAATGATTTGAGGGTGATATCAAGATTACAATTATGTTCACAATTTATTTTTCAGCTTAATTATGAAAATGATTTAAAAATATGGCTTTTGAAATCATTTTTACAAAAATAATTAATAACAAAAATTTTAAAATTGTTATAAAATAAGGTTTAAAAAATAATTATTAATTACAAATTTTTTTATTACATTATTTTATAAATATTTTTTTAATGAAATATGTCATTTTCATTTATACATATTAATATTTTTTTTTCTACACCAAATCAAACTTATATAATGGTAATTTTTAATTATATTTAAAATAAAGGACAATTTGGTAATATTATTTTCTCTTGATTTAAATATAATTTTTTATCTATAACATTCATCAAATCATTTACAAACTTCAACAAAATTTACTCTAAATTCACTCAGTTTCACCTTTAATCCCCTTAAAGTGAACAACACAAGCTTCACACTCTAACCACTTGAATTCATCTTCTCCCTCTCCCTCCAATCAACATTGACGGAGAGAGGGGAAGGAAGAGGGAAATTCCTCTATTTTTCAATTGTAACATCCTGTTTTCATAGCTTTCATACTATCAAACAAAACATCACATTTTGATAATTCAAAAGTAGTTGATAGAAACAGGCCAGTATAAAGTACATTACAGTCATCCTCAAAATAACTACACATATACTGTCTATACATGCAGCCCATACAAAGCCAAAAAGGGGGTTACAAACACCCCAAAACATCTAAGCGAAACAAGGGGCGACAACAACAGCTGAAAGTATCCAACACCACTCAATTCCTGTCTAGGAGGGGTGTATCCTCACCTGCACCTTTATCTGCTCACGCCATTCAATAAGGACGATCATAGAAAAAAAGAAGACACATAGAACACACAACATGCAAGAAGGGTAAGCTAACTTGAACCAAGAATAAATCAAGAACTTTTGATAGTTAGGCATTAATCAGGGTTAATCACACAATTATCAGAATTATCAAATTCATCACAACCATAACGCCATAACACCATAACACCACTCTAGACTCGATATCTGGATTATGTAAGTGACATTGGAGTTCTTAGTGGCTTGCACTTGTGATGGTTCCCAAACTCTGCAGAGTTTTAGGCACAATGGGTATTCACCCAACCACTCTCAAGGTAAGCCACATCACGTCTATGACGGATCGGGTCTATAGACCAGGACCTCCTGCTACTCCCCCTGACGTAATCCATCATACTCTACATGAGTCTTAATGGTTACTAGGAGCATCAGGATGCCACCAATATGAGTCCTCATATCCTTACATTTACAGAAACCACTTTCCTTAGAATTTTCCTTGAAATCCTAACTCCAACACATACTCATGCAAACCAATCCCACACAATATCATCACACTAACTATCATGCATAAGAGTCACATACAAGACTAACCATTATCACACCCATTCAATACAACTGATATTAATCAAAACAGGGAAGAAACTCAATTTTTGCAGTGAATCTCGCTCAAGCTAAAGGGTCTCGCCTAAGCTAGAGAGTTTATCTCGCTTAGGCGAGCTACTCTCGCCTGGGCGAGACCTCTTACAATGGCAATTTAAAGATCCTGAGCGAACTCTCACTCAGACGAAGCTGGCTCGCCTAGACGAGAAGTTCTCTCGCTCAGGCGACTCCAGCTCACCTAGGCGAGACTTCGCGTAGTGACAGGGGTGATCTTCTGGTATTTTCACTTAGGCGAGAGCTACTTGCCTGGGCGAAATTACCAGGATTTCTCATCTATTCTTCACATGCAGGCTCGCTCAATTTCATCCAACACTCAATTTCACACATAAGCTTCCAAACACAGATTAAACACATGATTAGGCTATTCTATCACTTATGAACACATTTCATACGAAAATTGGGTGAAAAGTCAGCTCCCCTTACCTATTTTTGGGTGAATACTTGAGTGAAGACAACCTAAGAGAGGGGAAGCATAATTCCTCAGCTTGACCTAGAAGAATTCATCATCCAGTCACATGGAAAGCATGAACACTTGATTAAACTCTGAATGGAAGCAGGAATTCGAGTTGAATTTCGAAATTGAACTTCAAACCACAAAGAGAGGCTTACCTAGAAGAATGGAGGCTATAAGTGGAGGCAGTAGGAGGCCTAGGTGTGGCTTCTTCTCCAGAACCTGATCAAGAAGCAAGAGGTGGTGAGATGGCACCAAGGATTTAAGAGAGAGATAGATGGTGAGAGAGTTGAATTTGTAGAGAAACTGAGAGGGAGGGGTTGGGTTTATGTTTTTGGGAAGACTAGGAAAAGAAGGGTACTACATTCTCCCCAACAACAAAAATTTTTGACCCGAAAATTGAGACTTACCCGAGAACAAGTGTGGATATGACTTTCTCACGTCTCCTTCTAATTTCCAAGTGGAATCACCAGTCCTCTTGTCCCAGATGACCTGGACTAGTCGGATGGACTTCCCTCTGAGCTGCCTCATCTGAACATCTCCTAAACCAACGGGCTGAACCTCCACTGTAAGATCTCCTCTATTATGCAGATCTTCCATCTCAAGCACATGGGAAGGGTCAGGCACATACTTCCTGAGCTGTGAAACATGAAACACCGAGTGGAGGTTGGCCAAAGGAGGAGGTAGGGCGATCTCATACGCCACCGGTCCAGTTCTTCTCAGAATCTGGTATGGACCAATGAACTTAGGAGACAACTTCTTTGAGCGAGTTGCCCTTCCCACACCAGTAGTTGGGGTAATCCTCAAGAAGACATGGTCCCCCGATTCAAACTCCAAGGGTCTTCTCCTCTGATCAGCATAGGATTTTTGTCTGCTCTAAGATGCTCTCATCCTTTCTTGTATGAGTTTGACCTTCTCGGTAGTCTGCCTCAGAAGCTCCGGTCCCACCACCACTGATTCCCTGTCTTGGTACCAATACAAAGGTGTCCTGCATCTCCTGCCATAGATGGCCTCATAAGGTGCCATGCCAATGATGGTATGGAAGCTGTTATTATATGTAAACTCCGCCAAAGGCAAAACCTCATCCTACACACCCAGATGGTCAAACACGCACGTCCGCAAGAGGTCCTCAAGAGATTGGATGGTTCTCTCAGACTGCCCATCAGTCTGAGGGTGATAAGTGGAGCTCATAGCCAACCTGCTACCCATAGCATCTTGCAGAGTCTGCCAGAAGCGGAAGGTGAATCGTGGGTCTCTATCAGAGACTATACTCGACGGTACACCATGCAACCTCACGATCTCACTGATATACAACTGTCCAAGCTTTGCCATGGACATCCTCAAGTTTACTGCTAGGAAGTGGGCACTCTTGGTGAGACGGTCCACTATAACCCATATAGCATCGTGGTTCCTCACGGTCCAGGGTAAATGGGTGACAAAGTTCATAGCAATGCTATCCCATTTCCACTCGGGTATCTCAAGCTGCTAAAGCATCCCCCCCGGCCTCTGATGTTCTATCTTAGCCTTCTAACAGTTTAAGCATGACGACACATACTGGGCAACATCTTGCTTCATGCCCGACCACCAGAATGATTCCTTCAGATCATGGTACATTTTAGTCATGCCTGGGTGCATGATAAAACGACTCTTGTGCCCTTCCTCAAGAATCATACCTCTCATTTCTAAGTTTTTAGGTATGCAAACCCTGCCGATGAATCTTAGTACCCCATCACCTCCCATCATGAAATCCTTGGCCTTCTGAGTGCCAAGTAACTCTACTGCCCTTTGTAGCTTGGGGTCCGATGGCTGCTTCTCCTTTATCAGGGTAAGGAAATCATTAGACACTGTGAGATGGTTACATCTAATGACTTCCTCATCCAAAACCACCTGCAACCGTATATCTCTGAACTGCTCCACCAAGTCCAACTCCCTGACCATCATATGAGATGCGTGAACCACCTTTCTGCTTAGGGCGTCAGCCACCACATTCGCCTTCCCCGGATGGTACAACAACTCGAAATCAAAATCTTTTAGGAACTTCATCCACCGCCTCTGCCTCATGTTTAACTCTTTCTAGTCAAACAAGTACCTCAAACTCTTATGATCATTGAAAACCTAGAATTGTGCACCATAAATGATGAGATGCCTCGAGCTAAGGGACCTACAACAAGAGCCATGGCTAGGAGAATACAAGAGGAATGGGCCTTAAATGCGCATGCAAGGCCCAAGATGAACTTCACATGGGCCAAGGAAGATGTGAAGACCTAGCCTAGGACATTTTGCTTGTAAATACTAGATTAGGATTTTATTTTGGGCTTTGGATTTTGGGCCCAGTAGAATAGGGTTTTCTTTGGGCCATGTATTGGGCTTTAGAAGTAATTTTGGACCAAAAAGGGGAATTGGGCCAAATGGACCAAGAGTAGTGTGTCTCTCTAGAAAAGCCTAGAAGCTTCTCAAACTTGCTCTCCAAGGATGAGAGTTAGCTTCCCATGGCAAGACAAGTGTGACTTGCTTAGGTGGCAAGTCACACCTCCCACATGCTCCTTTTTGGTTCCAAAATTCAACTTTCTAGACTCCTTTTTCCCTCCACTTTTTGGAGACTCCTTGGTCTCATGTTAGCCTATAAATAGAAGGCTTAGGAGATGTATTTTTCAGCTTGAAATTGAGTAATGAATTGCTGCCCAAATTTGTGCACAAATCTCTTTTGAGCTCACCTTAGAGTAAACTCTTCTCTAGTTTACTCTAGTCTTCTTCCTTAGGAGTTGGCCTCACCTCTCTTAAGAATCCTTTCACCTACACCAAACTAAACACCTTAAGCTTTTTTCCTTCATGCTTCTGCATCCAACACCATCCATGGAGCCTTCATTCTTCATGCAAGCTTCAATGGAGGCAAGAAGAAGCCATCATGTGGTATCATGAGCCTTGGTTTTAGTGAGTTAAGTGCTTCTTCTCCATTTTTCTTTCAATTCCCTGTTGTTCATCACTTCTCCTACTTGTCTTGCTATTTTTGTTCATTTTATTTTGAGTATTAATGTCTTTTTACTTTGGTTCATCTTCATTTGCTTCATCTTGAACCATCCTTGTGTGCTTTAGGTGTTCTATTTGGTTTCTACCATTTACTTTTCATTTTAATTGAGTATTTGTTGTTTTTTGTTTAGTTCATTCTCTTGTTCTTGAGTTTATTTTGATTTTAAGATCCATATGTTTTGTCTAGAGTCATGTTTAGTCCATATATGTCATTAATTCCTTGTTTAGCTTTTAATTTTCTTTGAATTTGTTGGTGATGTGTTGCTGAATTCTGTTTCAGATTTGAGTGCAGTTTTTAATCATTAAAAATTAACATTCTCTTCTCTCTTTGAGCCTTAGAAATGAACCTTCACATCTAGATAACCTTAGTTATCTTAATGTCCAGTGGGAATTTTCCTTGTGCTTGCTTAACATCACCATAAACCACACTAAATTTCCTTTCAATTAATTGTGCTTTGGTGCTTTTTCATTTCTGTTTTTGAGTTCAGATTGCTATTTAGATCTTAGCAATGTCTTAGAGTCAATTTCCATTGTGTTTCATGATCTTCTTTTGATTCCTTTAAGTTTCCTTCTCCTTTGTGCTTTTTGTTTCCATTAAAATGCAAATGATCAAGCATAGTGTGGTGGTGATTCTGTTTTGTGGTGGAAACTAACTGCTGTTAGAGCTATAAAAAGAAAGAAAAAGAGCACAAAAAGAATACAAGCAAGTGCCAAAAAGAATCAAAAGAAAAGATCAAAAGAAAGTGGCAAAAGAAGTACACTAGAATCACTACCATCACTTGAGTTTGAGAGCATTATTTTGTTGCATTTTACTGCTGTTCCAGTTTCTGTCTGACTGCACAATGTTTGTATTTGATTTATCATAAAAAATTGACTGGTGCAAATCCATATCTAATTTTTGCCTCTTTTAGCTAAGACATAGACGAAAAAGTGAAAAAAAGAATCATTGAAAAATGTTGAGAAATGAAAAAATGAAAAATAGCTGAAGAAGAGGCTTGAATTCACGTTTTTGGACTAGCAGTGTGTGAAAAATCAAATTTCAGTGCTGTTTTCTAGCTTATTTTGGTTGTTTTTCATCAATTCTAGTGCCATTCATTAGGTAATTCATTTGAGTGCTTATCTTGTTTCTATAAGGCCCATCAAAGTTGGCTGGCCATTTCTGCCCTAAAGTTAAGGGCTGCCCTCTTGCGTTTGGGCCTAGGGTTGGCCCAATTGATAAAACCCTTTCAGGATGCCCTAACCCTCACTTTGCACTCTTGCAGAAAATCCAGTAGCCGTCACTCTCCTTACCCCTCACAGAACGCTCTGCTAGGGTTCGCCTAAGGTCCCTTTCGAGCTAGCTCAGACCAGTTCCTACTCCGCGTAAGTGCCCTTCTAGCTTGTATGTATTTTCCTTGGCATTATGTCCAGTCAGGTCTTCGTAACAAATTCCCCTTGGTTCTGTTCCTCCACTGTTTTCCAGCTCTTTAGTCGTTCTCGGGATAGCAGTGCTAGCTACCGTACTGCCAGGACTTCCGTTAACCCTCCCTCCAGGTAAGGGAAGCTAGACCCTCTTTGTGTGGTGTACCTTGTCTTGTATCGTGTGGTTTGTGGTTTGCTTGAGTTTGTGTACTGCTATGAGGCGTTTGAACTGCTTGGAAATCTCTGTTGGCGGACACTGATAGACTAGCCCAGGCGAGATGTGTAGAGGCTCGCCCAGAGCTTTATGCGCGACTGGTCGCCTAGGCAACCAGAGTGTGTTTTGAGCGAGCACACAACTCGCCCAGGCGAGAGGGGTCTCGCCTGAGCGAGATCTCGCGATGCTTTCTTGTTCCTGTTTGGGCCCTCGCCTAGGCGGAGGGGGATTCGCCTGAGCGAGACCATCTCGCCTGAGCGAGACCCCTCAGCCTGAGCGAGGTGCAAGGCGTGACAACGTGTGGTTTAGTTGCTTTGTGACCTTCGGATGAGTGGTACTCTCTTGGGTATGCTTGTATGTTGAGACGTATGTATATATATATGTATGATGGATGGCCATGTGTGTGTGACATGATTCTTGAGTGGAATGATGGTTATTGTGGAAGTTCGACATGTGAGACTTATGAATGAGTTGGAACTTAAGAGACATGTTATCGTTATGAGGTGAGGCCCTATACTCATGAAGGGGTGGTGATCAATGGTAAGTATTGAACATGCGATACGAATGAGGTGTTATTGTGTTGAGACAGACGTGGGAATGTGAGTATGATTAATATTCTCCTATTGTGGATTTATGCTTGTTGGGTTTGTGTCAGTGCGTAAGTCCTTGAGGATCTCTAGGTGAGATCCCTAAGGCTGCGCTTCAGTGGTCGGGACGTAATTCCATGACCCCTGTTAGTGGGTGTCCATGGTGGTGCCCCATCTGTATAACTAGGTAAGGAATCAAGGTAAGGTTGCATCCTGACACTCTGAGGAGCCAGTTAGTCTCACCTAGAGCGGACTGACTCCTGTGGTGAGAGTAGCAGGAGGCCTGAAATCCAGTAAGGTCTAACCTTGTGGTGAGGGAAATTTGATTCATCATAACACTTGTATTACATAGCTCAGGATCGAGCAGCTCAGGGTCGAGCAGAGGTATCCACCACAAGTGCAAGCATCCGCTGAATCCGACCAAGTTATACGTATCCGAATGAGTCGAGTCGAGTCGTAGTGTATTGAATGGAGAGTCATAACATGTTTGGTTGTTATATGGATATGAGATGATGAAAATATATTTGACTGTATGATGAATATATGTTGGCTCTAGCTTACCCGTTTTGTTGCATGGTTGTGTTGTTTGTGGATGTTCTTCCTTGCGATGATCATCAACTTGGTTGATGGGAGCAGATGGGCGAGGTTCTCGTGGTCAACAAGGGAATGGCGATTCCGCTACCTAGCCATCCAGGCTGTATCTTGTACTTCTTTCCATCATGCTTCTTTAGGGCTATGGCCCCTGTATTCGTGGTTATTAGATTGTAAACTTTTAGTTAAACAGTTATTCTGCTTTGTTGGCATCGTGGTGTGCCTAGTTTTGTAGGGGTGATGTTGGGAACCCTAAGACTGCATTGTTATACTATCTTATGTGTGGCGTTTCCTTTAATTGCGTTTATGAATTAAATGGGATGTTACATTTATGGTATCAGAGCGGTCATTCCTTAGGTCTGTGGACTTGGGTTGTCCGCTTAGCTTTCTCTGTCTGTCTCTGAGTGTTCAGTTAAAATTCTTGCCTTTATCAAGTCTAACCAAGTGATTTTCTGTGTGCCAGTGGACTATGGCACCTCCTCGTCGAGCTTCTCAATCATCCCAGGGGGACGCACCTGATATCGCCAGAGCCATAGAGGCGATGGTAGCAGCTATGGCACAGCAGAGTGCTGCGATGATGCAGCAGCATGAGGCATCCATGCAGCGGCAAGCGGCGTCGCTTGAGCAGCAGCAAGCAGTGATGCAGCAGATGGAGGCTACGAGGATAGCTGCTGAGGATGCTCATCGGCAGCATATGGAGGCCCTCCGCCAGCTGGAGGAGAACAGGGTGGCTGCCCCTGTGTTTGGTCCTGAGCCACGACCTGTAGTCAGGGAGTGGAGCTTAGAGGATTTCCTGAAACACCACCAGGCAAAGTTTGATGGGAAGACCAGTCCTGACGCCGCAGATTAATGGCTGAAGGACCTAGAGCGCATCTATGACGCCAAGGTGTGCCCTGCGGAGAACAGGTTGGCGTTCTTGGTTTATATGCTCACGGGGGAGGCGGAGCATTGGTGGAGCAGCACCAGATCCATCCTGGAGGAGAGGGATGAGTTAGTGACGTGGGAGACTTTCAGGGAGAGATTCCTCTCCGAGTACTTTCCCGACAGCATTCGGTACGCCAAGGAGGTGGAGTTCCTCTAGTTGACCAAGGGAGGGAAGACTATCACAGAGTATGTGTAACATCCCGTCAGGATATTACTAATTTATAAATAAATAATTGGAATAATTAAGACAACATGTTTAATAATACCTCATTTTCCCAAAACGCGGGAAAATTTAAAACTTTATTAATTGCTGATAAAAACTTAGAACGTCCATCACATAATTAAAATCCAATGTTATTAAGTCACCCATCCGGGTTTACAAATATTTCCAAAACAAGTAATACAAGTAAAAAGTCTCCCCAACTCAATCCCCTCTCCGCGCCTAAGCTGCACCTGAGCCACCTGCATCACCAGCATCTGCTCCCGTGTACCGCGTACACGATCATCGCCACACACACGCAGATAGGGTGAGCTTAGCAGATAAAACACATATATATTCAAAGCTATAAACATATATATATAAATCAGTATACATACACATAACATCACTTAAATTTAACTTTCCACATTGCCCTATATTTTTATTCCCTCGATTCAATCTCCAATACGTTTATTCGTGTTCTACTTCGTCTGCTAATTACTTCAAGGTGACTTGCTGCCATACCTATCGGCCACAACCGATAGAGCACGTGCGGGAATACATGCTACGGATCATACACCGCAACGCCAGGTAGAGTTCCCACATACGAACAAAGTCCGTATCGTCCCAAGACTACCAAACTCGTCAGCCAACAACTGAGGAGGGCAATCTATTTGGACCCATCCGTACTGGCCACAACCAGCACACTCATACCGGCCACACTCGCCAACCCGAGCCACAACTCAAGGGTTCCTCGTGTTCGTCCGCCATCCCGAGCCACAACTCAAGAGATGCTATTCCGAGCCACAACTCAAGGAATACCACGTGCTTAACCCCTATCCCGAGCCACAACTCAAGGGATACGTTCCGAGCCACAACTCAAGGAACTCCAGCAACCTTACCTCTAAAGCACTACCAGAAGCCTTGTAGAACACCCTATGAAGTCCAACAACTGGGACTTACAGCAGCTAAACCGCCTGGCGGGGCACACGTACCGCTAGGCGCCACAGCTTCCAGACCGCTTGGAAGCTATGATGAGTCGAACCTTGGCTCACATTCAATAATTAACTTTTGGGGAATTTAATATTATTTTTGCGCTTACAAATTTGATATTAGTTGCATCAAATTTATTATTAGATATTCTTGAGTTTAATAATGCAAGTGTAATTTAATTTAGGTCCTTAAGGGTGTAAATAATGAATCTTTTAATTCATAAATTAAGTCCCAAAATAGGAATTTTGGAGAGAAATAGTTCAGGTACTAAATGCACCCCCAATTCTCATGTTTACACCCCTTTTTCGAAATGGAATATCTATTATTAAAATAAAATATTTCTAGAGCTAGCTGCACCCCGTGTTTTCAGGTTTACACCCCCTTCTGTAATTTAACTTTAAATTTCTGCTTTGCACCCCTCCTTTTTACTAAGCTGCACCCCTAATGTCACTTAAGATCTAATCCATCAGATTTCGCCACGTGGCAATCCTCCACTTACTAAATTAACCATTCACAGTTTGCCACATCATCAATCTTCCATTAACTCAAATCACCAATCGAAACATGCCACATCATCACTCTCTCTCTCTCTCCTTCAAACAACCAAAACCCTAACCCTAACTCTTTCTCTCCTTCCATCTCCATTCCATTAAGCAGCCGCCACCTCCATTGCCGCCATGACCTCGTCCGACCACCGCAGCTCACGCCGGAATGCAGCCAACCGCTGCACTCCCGCCGGACTGCTGCCCCCACCGTCGCGCTCCAACATCTCGAACCTGCCACTCCCGCGCCGCCATGACTCCAGCCGCAGCGTCGTCTTCCTCGTGTCTCCATCGCACCTCCATCTTCTGCAACTCTCGGCCACCATCACGACACCATCGCGCCACCATCGCGCCTTCATTGCTGCACCATACTCGAGGTCCTCCATGCTTCCTCGCGTCAGAACAACGTGCTCCTTCATTCACGTCGTCGGCAACCACCATTGTTGCAGCACTAGCGAGTCCTGCAGCAGCAAACGTGAGCTCCGCTGCATCGTTCTCGCGCCACCATCAAAGCTATGGAAACCACCACGAGTTCGCCATGGAAGCCACCGCGAGTTTGCGCCTGCACCTGCGCCCTCGTCGCGCTCACGTAAGAACTGTGTCGACCCCGTTCACTCCCGCGCCGTTGTCGACAACATCGCTTCCATGACAGCCACCACATCGCACTCGAGCCTCCTGCTTCCTCCACCATCCAGCCCCATCGTGACGCCACTTTCCCCCCCCCCCCCTTGACAGCCGCAGACCCAACAATACCTTCGCGACAATTTCGCAGCCAACGCGACAACCACCATAATCTCGCCTGAACCACTCATGGCAGCCAAACCCTAATAGGGAGAGAGACTTCCCTGACACGTGGCAGTCTCTCAATGGGCTGTCAAAAAGTCAAGACTGGTCAACCAGTCAACTCTGGGGAAGGATTTGGTCAACAGTGGTCAAATTATCTATTTTATGCTATATCTGGCAGGTGGTTCCTCTATAGGAACCCTAAATTGGCCTAGGAAGGAAAAGATAGTCTGGCAGCAGTTCACCACCAACCAGACTAATTCTGGAAATTTCCCAGAATCACAATCTTTAAAAATGGAATATACAAATCCTACATAATCATACCAAATTCAGCATACCAATCAGAATCAAATTAATCAACGCATGAATTACCCTATTTAGCATGCCATTCAAATTAAAAATAAAGTTAACGCGTAAAAGCTCCCCTAACCTGGTTCCTTAGCTTAAATTAGAACAATTGATGAAGCTCTCCCTTGATCACCAATGGCCACCCTTGGTTTCCCTCAATTCTGCCTTCAACTCCCTCACGTCAGCCCCTCTCACTCACCCTTGCCTCTGTTTTTCTAAGTCTAGGTTCAGCCTTGCCAAAACCTTGCCTAAACTCCAACTTTTTCCTTTTAAACTAGTACTTTAGGTTACTTAAAAATATTAAAACGAATTTAATTTCATTTACCTTTTAATAACCCTCCATCTCTCATCATGAATGGGAATGCAGCCCCCCCTTGGCCGTACTGCTTCCCATTGCCTCTGTTAACCTTTCCCATTTCCCTCTAAAGTCACCATTAGCAAAATAAAAACAAGCATAATTTCCATTTAGCCTTTCCAAGGTTTGAACCCATGACCCCTTTGTTACCACTCAAGTGCATAACCATTTCAACCAATCACGTTTCATGCTAACCTTCACAATTCAAGTATCATAACATACAAGAACATGTTTTCATAAATTTAAATAACAAAACCATAACATCAAAAGTTAGCATACATAGGACTCGAACCCAGGTCCTCTCGCACAATCAAAGTGCTCTCAACCATATGAGCTAGCACTTTTCCACGTCATACCAACCATAATTTAATGTCATAATTATTACCCCTCCCGTATTTATTAATTAATTATTTATTTAATTAATTAAATTCTATGGGTCTTACAGTATGCTGAGAGGTTCAAACACCTCAGCCGTTTCTACACCCTGCCACTTGACGAGGAGTGGAGATGCCGTAAGTTTGAGAATGGCCTCAGGGGAGATATTCGCTTGATGGTGGCACCCTTGTCCATCAAGGATTTTGCTGCTCTGGTAGAGAAGGCCAGGGTGATGGAGAAGATGAAGCGCGAGGTGGAAGGCCAGCGCCCACAGCAGCCATAACCGCCTTAGAAGATCGGTGGACCATTTGGGTCCAGGCCCAGACATGAGGAGCGGAGGAGACCGTTTGATAGACCACACAATCAGTCTCAGGAGTCTCGGAGCTTTTCTCCTCAGTAGGGCCGAGTTCGGTGTTACTCATGTGGAGGACCACACCCGAGGTACGCTTGTCCACGGAGGGAGGGCTACCGTAGGTGCAACAACTGTGGCATGGAAGGCCACTTTGGGAGGGATTGCCCCAACCTTGCTAGGGCAGCGACATGCCCTCCAGTTCAGACACCCCATCAGCATCAGGGAGAGACAGAGGCAACAAGCCGCAGGCGACGGGCAGAGTCTATGCCATGACTGGAGCTGAGGCTGCAGGTTTAGGTAACCTTGTTATGGGTTATTGTGTGATTTCTGGGATGAGATGTTGTGTGCTATATGATTATGGAGCGACACACTCTTTTGTGTCAAATGCGTGTGTGGAACGTATGGGTCTGCCAGTGCGTGAGCTTTAGTGTGAGCTTGCGGTGTCTACTCCGACGTCGGGTTTGGTCAGGACGTCGTCCTTGTGTGCTAGGCTTCCAGTGGAGGTAGAGGGGCGCAGGTACAGGGTGAACTTAATCTGCCTACCTCTACAGGAGTTGGAGGTGATCTTAGGAATGGATTGGCTCTCTGCCAATCACATTCTGATAGACTGTCGGGAGAAGAAGTTGTTGTTTCTCGACTTAGAGGAGCCTGAGTTGGTGTCTTCCCAGGGTGTTATGAGGGAACTACAGGACGGTGCGCAGTGCTACATGATCTTCACACATATGGAGGTGGAGAGAGGAGAAACAACGTCTATGATACCAGTCGTCCAGGATTTTATGGATGTGTTTCCGGAGGAGGTACCAGGGTTGCCTCCCAGTAGAGAGGTGGAGTTCTCTATCGATCTAGTCCCGGGAACAGGCTCGGTCTTGATGGCCCCATATCGCATGGCTCCAGCAGAATTGGTAGAGCTCAAGAAACAGATAGCGGATCTAATGGAGAAACACTTCACCTTGGGGAGCACCAGTGTTGTTGGTAAAGAAGAAGGACGGGAGTTCACGTTTGTGTGTGGACTACAGGCAGTTGAACAAGATGACGATCAAGAATAAGTATCCACTTTCGAGAATTGATGACTTGATGGATCAGTTGCATGGGTCATCAGTGTTCTCGAAGATAGATCTGCGATCGGGTTATCATCAGATTTTGGTAAAGGCTGAGGATGTACAGAAGATAGCTTTCAGGTCGAGGTATGACCACTATGAGTACGTGGTTATGCCGTTTGGTGTGACCAACGCTCCAGCAGTGTTCATGGACTACATGAACAGGATCTTCCGACCTTTCCTAGATAAGTTTGTCGTGGTCTTCATAGACGACATCCTTATCTACTCCAGGACGCAGGAGGAACATGCAGAACACCTAAGGTTGGTGCTTGGTGTTTTGAGAGAGAAGCAGTTGTATGCCAAGTTGTCCAAGTGTGAGTTCTGGATGGACGAAGTTCAGTTTTTGGGGCATGTGATATCCGCCCAGGGGATTGCAGTGGACCCGACAAAGGTCGAGGCAGTGGTTAAGTGGGAAAGTCCTAAGTCGGCCACCGAGATCAGGAGCTTTGTGGGGTTAGCGGGCTACTATAGGAGATTCATAGAGGGATTCTCCAGGATAGTGGCGCCTCTGACTTTGCTTACCCGAAAGGACCAACCCTTCACTTGGACGGACAAGTGTGAGGAGAGCTTTCAAGAGCTAAAGAGGAGATTGACGAGTGCTCCTATATTGGTAATACCGAATGTGGGGAAACCGTTTGAAGTCTACTGGGACGCGTCTCATCTCGGACTTGGCTGTGCCTTGATGCAAGAAAAGAAGACAGTGGCGTATGCTTCACGACAGCTTAAGGTACATGAACGTAATTATCCCACTCATGACCTAGAGTTGGCGGCTATTGTTTTTGCCTTGAAGATCTGGAGGCACTATCTGTATGGTGCTCAGTTTCGGGTGTTCAGCGACCACAAGAGTTTAATGTACTTGTTTGATCAGAAGGAGCTGAACATGAGGCAGAGGAGGTGGATGGAGTTCTTAAAGGACTATAACTTCGAGCTCCTATATCACCCGGGGAAGGCAAATGTGGTGGCAGATGCCTTGAGTAGGAAGACGGTACATACAGCGCATCTCATGATAAAAGAGATAGAACTACTAGAGAAGTTCCGAGACGTGAGGATACAGGTGGAGTTGGGGTCCGAGTCCATTAGGTGTAGTACCCTTACTATATCTAGTGACTTCTTGGGCTCGATCAGAGAGAGGCAGTTGTTGGATGTTGGTCTGAACAGAGTTAGGGAACAGCTTGGATCAGAGGAAGCCAGAGACTTTGCCGTGAATGATGATGGCATACTGAGGTTTCGAGGCAGAGTATGTATACCTGAGGATGCTGAGGTGAGAAGGTTGATCCTTGAGGAAGGACACAAGAGTCGTCTTAGCTTGCATCCTGGCATGACTAAGATGTACCAGGACCTTAAGGAAACTTTCTGGTGGCAGGGGATGAAGAAGGATGTGGCTCAGTTTGTATCCGCCTGTCTGACTTGTCAGAAGGCGAAGGTGGAGCATCAGAGACCCGGGGATGTTCTACAGTCGTTGGAGGTACCAGTGTGGAAATGGGACAGCATCTCCATGGACTTCGTGACTCATCTTCCACGGACTTTCAGAGGACATGACACCATCTGGGTGATAGTGGATCGGTTGACCAAGAGTGCACACTTCTTGGCAATGAACTTGAGAATGTCAATGGCCAAGTTGGCCCAGCTGTACATTAGAGAGATAGTGAGGCTCCATGGGGTGCCTTCGAGCATAGTTTCCGACAGAGACCTACGATTCACGTCTCGGTTTTGGCAGACACTATAGGGAGCGATGGGTAGCACGCTCACCATGAGTTCAACTTATCACCCTCAAACCGATGGCCAGTCTGAGAGGACGATCCAGTCATTAGAGGATTTGTTGAGGACATGCATATTGGACCACCTGGGAGCTTGGGACGAGGTATTGCCTTTGATAGAGTTCACCTACAACAACAGCTTTCATGCGAGCATTGGCATGGCGCCATATGAGGATCTTTACGGTAGGAGGTGTAGGACTCCTCATTGCTGGTATCAGGACGGAGAAGCAGTGTTGGTTGGACCAGAGTTGTTAGAGCAGACCACCGAGAAGGTGAGGATGGTGAGAGATAGGATGTTTGCAGCGGGAGATCATGTGTTCTTGAGGGTGACCCGAACCACTGGTGTGGGGAGGGCTCTCCGCTCAAGGAAACTCTCTCCTAAATTCCTTGGCCCGTATCAGATCACGAGGAGGATTGGGCCAGTGGCTTATGAGATAGCTTTACCTCTGCAGTTGGCAAACCTTCATCCAGTGTTTCATGTCTCGCAGCTGAGGAAGTATGTGTTCGACCCGGCCCACGTGTTGGAAGCTGAGGATATACAGATAAAGGAAGATCTCACCGTAGAAGTACCACCCATAGCTCTTGAGGATAGCGAGGTCGAAGAACGTCGTGGAAGGACCATCAGTCTTGTTAAAGTCATCTGGTATCGGAGGACGGGTGACTCGACTTGGGAGTTAGAGGAGGACATGAGAAAATCACATCCACATCTCTTTACCTGGTGAGTCTTTATTTTCGAGGTCGAAAATTTTCTTGTTGGGGAGAATGTAAGGCCCATCAAAGTTGGCTGGCCATTTCTACCCTAAAGTTAAGGGCTGCCCTCTTGCGTTTGGGCCTAGGGTTGGCCCAATTGATAAAACCCTTTCAGGATGCCCTAACCCTCACTTTGCACTCTTGCAGAAAATCCAGTAGCCGTCACTCTCCTTACCCCTCACAGAACGCTCTGCTAGGGTTCGCCTAAGGTCCCTTTCGAGCTAGCTCAGACCAGTTCCTACTCCGCATAAGTGCCCTTCTAGCTTGTATGTATTTTCCTTGGCATTATGTCCAGTCAGGTCTTCGTAACAAATTCCCCTTGGTTCTATTCCTCCACTGTTTTCCAGCTCTTTATTCGCTCTCGGGATAGCAGTGCTAGCTACCGCACTGCCAGGTCTTCCGTTAACCCTTCCTCCAGGTAAGAGAAGCTAGACCGTCTTCGTGTGGTGTACCTTGTCTTGTATCGTGTGGTTTGTGGTTTGCTTGAGTTTGTGTATTGCTCTGAGGCATTTGAACTGCTTGGAAATCTCTGTTGGGTGTGGGTATGCGTTGTGCAGGTGCGAACAGTGGCGGACACTGATAGACTCGCCCAGGCGAGATGTGCAGAGGCTCGCCTAGAGCTTTATGCGCGAGTGGTCGCCCAGGCGACCAGAGTGTGTTTTGAGCGAGCACACAACTCGCCTAGGCGAGAGGGGTCTCGCCTGAGCATGATCCCGCAATGCTTTCTTGTTCCTGTTTGGGCCCTCGCCTAGGCGGAGGGGGATTCGCCTGAGCGAGACCCCTCAGCCTGAGCGAGGTGCTGGGCGAGACAACGTCTGGTTTAGTTGCTTTGTGACCTTCGGATGAGTGGTACTCTCTTAGGTATGCTTGTATGTTGAGACGTATGTATATATATATGTATGATGGATGGCCATGTGTGTGTGACATGATTCTCGAGTGGAATGATGGTTATTGTGGAAGTTCGACATGTGAGACTTATGAATGAGTTGGAACTTAAGAGACATGTTATCGTTATGAGGTGAGGCCCTATACTCATGAAGGGGTGGCGATCAATGGTAAGTATTGAACATGCGATACGAATGAGGTGTTATTGTGTTGAGACAGACGTGGGAATGTGAGTATGATTAATATTCTCCTATTGTGGATTTATGCTTGTTGGGTCTGTGTCAGTGCGTAAGTCCTTGAGGATCTCTAGGTGAGATCCCCAGGGTTGCGCTTCAGTGGTCGGGACGTAATTCCATGATCCCAGCTAGTGGGTGTCCATGGTGGTGCCCCATCTGTATAACTAGGTAAGGAATCAAGGTAAGTGATGAAGGATTATCTTGTTCCTTTTTAAGAATATTGAATATGGTGTGAGTTGATTAAGAAAGCGAAGTGAAATCCCCACTGGACATTAAGATAGCAACCTATCTAGATGTGAAGGTTCCTTTCACAAAGCTCAAGAGAAGAAGACGATGGATTGATTCAAAACAAAAAGGAAATGGAAAGCACATAAACCATAGAAAACCAAGAACAATTAAAGGAAGAAGAAAACATAAAATGGAGAGGAAAAGAAATGGTAAAAATGTGAGAAGCACGCCACTACAAGGCTAGGCTAGAAGCCATGGCAACCTTGAACTTCTTGCCTTGGAAGGAGAAAGCATAGGTGTTAGCATGGCCATCATAAAAGACTTTTCTATCAAATTGCCATGGCCTACCTAACAAAATATGAGTTTCTTCCATAGGCACAACATCACATAACACCTCATCTTAAAAATTTTGCAATTGAAAAGTTAATGAGGACTTGTTGAGTTACTTTAATGTCTTCTTTCTTAAGCCATGATATCTTGTAGGGCTTGGCATGAGGGATAGTTTTCAAGCCAAGCTTGTCCACAACCCTTGTGCTAGCCACATTTACACAACTTCCATTATCTATGAGGAGGGGACATAATTTGTCATTGATATGGCACCTTGAATGAAAAATGTTTTGTCTTTGAGAAGGGTCAAGTTCCTTGGAAACTTGTCTTAGTTGGTGCCTTATCATTAACAATCCACCTTCAAGGGGTTTAATCCTTTCACTTGAAGAAGAAGTGTGGGAAGAAGTACTTTTGGGGGAAGGGGGAGAAGAATGTTCACTCTTTACTTCTCTTTTAAGGTTTAAGGCCATGGTTCTTTTGGTATGACAATTTGAAGCTATGTGCCCATATCCCAAACACTTAAAACATTTTATAGAACTTATCCTTATACCTTGAGAAGAATTAGGAGTTTCATTAGAATGCCTAGATGAATTAGTCCTAGGAGGTGGGTCTTGGGAACTCTTGAGTGGTAATTTATCAAGTTTTCTTTCTTTATCTTTCCAAGTACTAGAATAGTAGTCATTGTATGAACCACTCCTCTTGGCCTTTTTTTTCTTTTGCAATTGAGTTTCAACTTTAATGGCCAAATGTAAAACTTTGTCAAGAGAGGAGTACTCATATAACTCTACCAAATCTTGTATGTCCCTCCTTAACCCACTCACAAATCTAGTTACCTTTTCCTATTCACTTTCAAATTGGAGTCCTACTTTTCGAAGCATGGACTCCATTAACTTGTAATATTCATCTACACACATGGACCCTTGTTGAAGCCTTTGGAGCTTCAAAAGACTCTCCCTCCTATAATGGGAAGGAACAAATCTAGCGCGCATAAGAGTTTTAATGTCCATCCAAGAAGCCGCGGGTTGCCCTTGGTCATAATTCTTACAAACTTTATGCCACCAAGTATTGGCATACTCCAAAAATCCTAAAACAACTAGATCAACTTGTGCTTGATCATTTACATAATTTTCATTGAAAATTTGATCAACTTTAGCTTCCCAATCAAGGAATATTTTGGGATCACTTCCACCATAGAACTTAGGAATCTTTGGAGTTTGCTTCTCTTGTGTTGGGTTACGCCTAGAATGCCCTCTTTTCCTAGCCTCTCTTTCTTGCTCTTTAGCTTCAAGCCTTTGAATGTGCTCTTGGATTCTTAGGTCACTTTGCTCCTTTTCTTTTCTCAATTGTTCAAAGGACTCCTTCCTAGACAACTCCAAATCCTGGAGCACTCTCATCAATGTATTGTTTTTGTTTGGAGTAGGTGCATTTGATGAACTTGCCATGATTCCTACAACAAAACACTCAAAGCCAAGACAAAATAAATGAATTAGGGGTTAGACAACATGAAAACCGAGACCAAATCCAACCCACAATGTAACCCAAGTGTTTAGATCACTCTCCCAAAGTAACAAGGCAAGGCTAGCACTCAAAATCCACCAAAGGAGTGAAGCAAACACTTTTAAAAACTTGTTCAAAACCTTTCAAATGCAAGACAAGTGATTCGGCCACAACATCCCAAGAGTTTCAACAAAAGAAAACTACTAAGACAAAACAAAGAACACCTAGTGACAAGCAAGAAAAGCACAAAAACAAGGAAAGCTAAACTCTAAAGAAGAAAATTTTGAGACAAAACTTTTAACAAGACTAAAACAAGAAAAACACATTTTAAAGACTCTACGGAAAGTACTTGACAAGCATCTTCAAGTCTTAAATCATGCATACACCAAGAAAGATCATAACCAAGTTAAAGCATGGAACTAATTAGCCAATATCACCCAATTCTCAAGTATGAAAACTAGTAGCATAACACCTAGTGAAAAACACACTTTTAGTTCACTAAGGAGCAAGGTTGCTCTCGGTTTTTAGGCAAAAATTGGTGCAATTTTTTTTTCTTTCACAACTAGTTTCATAAAATGGTGAGAAAGAGTTTTAGGTGGCTTGGACACTTAGTTCCTCAAGTTTTAGGCCAAAATCAATTTCATGGAGCAAACATAAAGCAAGACATAAAGTGAAAGCAAGATTCAAATACTTGGAAAAACAAGAATAAGAAAACTTCAAGATAACATATGACATATGACTCAAGCAAAAGTTAGGCACATTTAAAGACTCAAACATGTCATACACAAAGACACAAACATGTAGCTATCATGCATTTAAACTTATGGATTTGAGGCTCAAAGACTAAGCATCCAAAGATATGTTATCCAACCACATTTAGGAGAAAGAAGAGTAACAAAAACAGTAGCTAAAACTGCCCAACATAACCTGAAAAACGTTGATTCGCGGTGATCTCGGCAGCTCTGACCTTTGCTCACTATTTCAATCATAACTCTCTCCATAGAACTCCAAATGCATTGGTTCTTTTTTTGTTAAAAACTAGACTAATAGAGCTTTCTTTTGACATCAAGAACGTAATTTTTGGATCACTGAGCAAGTGCAGTTTAATCTTTTAAAATCGTGAACAGTTTCTGCCAGCATTGTTTTTGTGTACAATGGAAGTAGATTTGAACCATACAAAGATAGCTACAACATGAAAAACACTATATTCAAGATAACCTGGCTCTGATACCAAATGATGAATGATTATCTTGTTCCTTTTTAAGAATATTGAATATGGTGTGAGTTGATTAAGAAAGCGAAGTGAAATCCCCACTGGACATTAAGATAGCAAGCTATCTAGATGTGAAGGTTCATTTCATAAAGCTCAAGAGAAGAAGATGATGGATTGATTCAAAACAAAAAGGAAATGGAAAGCACATAAACCATAGAAAACCAAGAACAATTAAAGGAAGAAGAAAACATAAAATGGAAAGGAAAGAAATGGTAAAAATGTGAGAAGCACGCCACTACAAGGCTAGGCTAGAAGCCATGGCAACCTTGAAGATGAGTGCATGTGTGCCGCCACTTGCTATGCAAGATAAGGCTTAAAAGTATTCACTCCCAAGGGAGGAAACTCTCACAAATGGTTGAGACACAAGAATGTTTTAACTTCAAAATGTTCAACCCTTTTACATGTCTAGGAGCACCCCTTATATAGAAGAGTTTAGGGGCCTCTAAGCAAATAAAAGATACCTAAGGATGTCTCTACAAAAACCTAACCCTAGCTTCTAGAAACTAGGTCAAATAAGGTCACAAGAAATGAGAGACAAAAGAGCTAACTATGGTGTGTGCAAGGCTAATTTCGTTCTAGCACAAAAGGAGACAAAGAATGTGTCTCATATGTCTCCAAAAAGTGGCCAAAGTGTGCTAAAAACAAAGGAGACCAAAGGTACATAGGTACACTTGTTTTATGCCTTTTACTTTATGCTTTATGCCTTTGTTTTACTCTCTCCTCCACATCATTTATGCTCCCCAATCACCATGCGCCACCTAGCATTGCTTTCTTACTCCTAATTAACCTACAAAGCAAATAAACATAGATTAGCATGTTGGCTTAAGTCAAGTCAACTATAGTCAACAAGTCAAACCTGGTCAAAGGTCAACAAGTCAACTAAAGTTGATTCAACTAAGTCAACTTAGGGAATAAAAAATAACAAACACAAATGAAAGGGATGAAAGATTAGTGAACTTCCTTTCTAAACATGCTTAGTCTTCTTAAGCATGTGCCTCCATCCTTGGTTGGGGTCAATCCTTCATCAGTAAGGTTGCATCTTGACACTCTGAGGAGCCAGTTAGTCTCACCTAGAGCGGACTCACTCCTGTGGTGAGAGTAGCAGGAGGCCTGAAATCCAGTAAGGGCTAACCTTGTGGTGAGGGAAATTTGATTCATCATATCCACCACAAGTGCAAGCATCCGCTGAATCCGACCAAGTTATACGTATCCGAATGAGTCGAATCGAGTCGTAGTGTATTGAATGGAGAGTCATAACATGTTTGGTTGTTATATGGATATGAGATGATGAAAATATATTTGACTGTATGATGAATATGTGTTGGCTCTAGCTTACCCGTTTTGTTGCATGGTTGTGTTGTATGTGGTTGTTCTTCCTTGCGATGATCATCAACTTGGTTGATGGGAGCAGATGGGCGAGGTTCTCGTGGTCAACAAGGGAATTGCGATTCCGCTACCTAGCCATCCGGGCTGTATCTTGTACTTCTTTCCGTCATGCTTCTTTAGGGCTATGGCCCCTGTATTCGTGGTTATTAGATTGTAAACTTTTAGTTAAACAGTTATTCTGCTTTGTTGGCATCGTGGTGTGCCTAGTTTTGTAGGGGTGATGTTGGGAACCCCAAGACTGCGTTGTTATACTATCTTATGTGTGGCGTTTCCTTTAATTGCGTTTATGAATTAAATGGGACGTTACAGTTTCTTTACCTTATTTCTAGTTTGTCATTTCTTTGGTAATCCTTTGAGTTTGTCATGGCATTATTCACTTTTGGTTTAGCAATTATAATTTTGTGCTTTTCTTGCTTTATTTCTTGACCTCTTTTGGTTTGGTTTCTATATTTGGTGCATACTTCTTTTTGGAGGTGATCTAATTTTCCTAAGGTAGCATCCTAGGAGGTGGAGTACCTAGTCCTGAAAGAGAATCCTCTTTGGTGAGATCAAGAGGAAGTGCAAGAGTGAAACACTTGTGAGGACCAAGCCAAGAAGACAAAACCAAGAAGACCTTTTACATTTTATGCACTTTGTATTAAAATTGAGTTGTAAAATTGTAATGCTTTCTTTCTTGTGTTCATGGCCTAGTTAGGTGTCTTGGGGGAGTCTTAGGTACTCAATCCCATCTCCTAATTAGAACTTCTTCTATACATTAGTGAAGCGCTTTTAGTGGTGAAGTGATGAGTGCATATTTTTACCCTCATTTAATGTTTAATTATGGGTATTTAATTGAATTTGTGTGCTTAAAGATTAATTTAATTGGGATTTCCTATAATTGGGTTTATTGAGCATGAGATTCAAAAACATGTTAAAAATAGCTTTTTAGTTGCATAAATGTTCTTTGGATATTTTGAGGTGTGTTAGTGCAGCTGCAGCTAAGTTGAGCTCATGAAGGTGTGGAAATAAATTGATTAAAACTTCATGACACCTTAATCCAAGAATAAGAAATTATCAAAAGCACAAAACTTCAAGCCAAACATTGCATGAAGACGGCAAGAAAAACTTGAAAAAGTGAAGTTTGGCTAAACCGAGAAGAAAGGAACAAAAAAATTGGACCCTGCGATTTTCTTTATCTTTATGATAGAAGATAATTTGGGAAAAATATATCTTTAGATATTTTATTTGATATTTTTAAATAATTATCTTATTTAATTATATCATAAAATATTAAAAGATATTAACTACCAATCTTTTTAAATATGACAAGATCTTCTAGAATATTTTTAGATCCACAACAAACAAATATATCTTGAAGATATTGGATTATTTAGAAGATAATTTGAGGAGATTGCAAAGGGTTGATTTGGAAAATTAATACAAATATTAATTGGTGATAATTTATCATATATCTTTAAGTAATTAATTAATTTAATTATATTAGATATTGATATTATCAACCAATTATATTTGTCAAATAGTCTATATCTCTCCAAGTATTTTTAAATATTTATATTTATCTTTATTTCAAAAGATATTTGAGAGATTTTAGCAACAGAAAAGCCCAGTCCAATTTCTATATAAAGAGACCAAGGGAGAAGTAAAAAACAAGCTCGGCACGTCGGAATTTAGGTACCCTTAGGGGGACCTAATTTCTTTCTCTCTTTTCTTCTCTCTATTCTTCTCTCTTTATTTTGCATTCATGGAGTTCTAAACTTCTTGGGTTGATTCCATTGTAATTTCATTATGGATTTTGAGGTTAGAATGAGTTAATTTCTTTGTTCTTTTTATTATTGTTGAGGTTTTAATTCATCTATGTCTTTTATCTTTGAATCACGTAAAAAGTAATGATTTAAAATCTATATGCATGTTGATCATATGAGTTCAAGGGTTTTTAAATTGAATTGAGACTTTACTTTGATTTTATTTAGAAACTTTCATGTGATTAAATGAGTTTTTACCAATAATTGAGACTTTACTTTGATTAAAGGTATTTACTCTAACGAAAATTAATTGAGACTTTACTTTGATTAATTAAGCTTTTTATTTGGTGAGGAGATAAAAGAATAGACATGATTAGGCACAGTAAAATTTGATTGAGACTGTACTTTGGTTGAATTTACTGTGGATAATCTAAAAGTTCTCACTTTTAATTGAGACTGTACTTTGGTTAAAAGTGAGAACGCCAACAAATTCATTGAGACTTTACATTGATTAATTTGTAAATCTACAACAATAATTAATTGAGCAATAATCTTTAGATAACCGATGATGAATCTATTTTGAAAAAGCAATGGAATCAATCTATTTTCTTTACTATTGTTTTTATTTCTTTTTATCTTTTAAATTTTATTTCTATCTTTGTTTATCTTAATCCCCTATATTTTTTATTTTATTTGACTAACCGCTTTGTATAGTTTTATAAGAACTAATTTGTTAAAAATCAATTCCGTGTTCGTTGGGAGACGACTTTGGGTTACTTTACCCTTTCTATTTTGTTGACTACTTTCTTAACAATACTGAAGTTGTTATAGATAAGTAGTATTAATTTGAACGCGTCAACGACAGCGTTATCATGAAGTTTGAAGGTTCCAAGTGCCTTCTACTTCTACCAAAACTTAGGCCGCATATAGCTTATAATCTTTCTTGTTTTTAATTTTCTTGTTTGATAGTTTAGTGTGTGTCAACTTAGTCTTTGAATTAATTTCATTTAAGAAGTTTTGTACAAAAGTTTCAAGTTCCCTTGGCTAGGAAAGACTTGGTATGTAAGCAATCCAAGTGATTCACCTCTCTTTCCTGGAGGAGAACTAAAACCTTTTGCTATCTACTTCTTCTTTGAAATTTTCTTTTAAAGACCAAAGTCTTCTAAAAAAAATAATGTCTCAACCTCCTTCTCAATGTATGAGTGCTTCAAATGAAGGAGAAATAAGTTTGAAACAAATTGCCTTTGATTTGAGAGCACTACTACGTTGGAAGGAAGATGAAATAATTGCAAAGGTAAGGGAAAAACAAGAAAGAGATAGGTTTCATCAACTTTTAGATGAAGAGAGGAGGGGAACAAGAAATATGGAAAGGTTGCATGAGAGGATGAGTAATAGGAGTCAACATTTGTACTCCCATACTCCAACACTAGTCACACACTATGAAGAAGATAGTAGACTAGTTGACAACTTCTCGCAACCTCCTCCTCCTCTAAGAAGAGAAAGAAGAGAGCCTAGGGAACCAAGAGCTAATAGAATAGACCTCCCTCACTTTTATGGGAAAGATGATGTTAAAGCTTATCTTGATTGGGAAATGAAGGTTGAGCAACTCTTTGCTTGCCATCAAATAAGTGAGGAGAGGAAAGTACCTTTAGCTACCCTTAGCTTTCAGGGCAATGCTATGTATTGGTGGACTGCCCTCGAAAGAGTGATGAAGGATTATCTTGTTCCTTTTTAAGATTATTGAATATGGTGTGAGTTGATTAAGAAAGCTAAGCGAAATCCCCACTGGACATTAAGATAGCAAGCTATCTAGATGTGAAGGTTCCTTTCACAAAGCTCAAGAGAAGAAGATGATGAATGGATTCAAAACAAAAAGGAAATGGAAAGCACATAAACCATAGAAAACCAAGAACAATTAAAGGAAGAAGAAAACATAAAATGGAAAGGAAAGAAATGGTAAAAATGTGAGAAGCATGCCACTACAAGGCTAGGCTAGAAGCCATGACAACCTTGAAGATGAGTGGATGTGTGCCGCCACTTGCTATGCAAGATAAGGCTTAAAAGTATTCACTCCCAAGGGAGGAAACTCTCACAAATGGTTGAGACACAAGAGTGTTTTTACTTCAAAATGTTCAACCCTTTTACATGTCTAGGAGCACCCCTTATATAGAAGATTTTAGGGGCCTCTAAGCAAATAAAAGATACATAGGATGTCTCTACAAAAACCTAACCCTAGCTTCTAGAAACTAGGTCAAATAAGGTTACAAAAATGAGAGACAAAAGAGCCAACTATGGTGTGTGCAAGGCTAATTTCGTTCTAGCACAAAAGGAGACAAAGAATGTGTCTCATATGTCTCCAAAAAGTGGCCAAAGTGTGCTAAAAACAAAGGAGACGAAAGGTACATAGGTACACTTGTTTTATGCCTTTTACTTTATGCTTTATGCATTTGCTTTACTCTCTCATCCACATCATTTATGCTCCCCAATCACCATGCGCCACCTAGCATTGCTTTCTTACTCCTAATTAACCTACAAAGCAAATAAACATAGATTAGCATGTTGGCTTAAGTCAAGTCAACTATAGTCAACAAGTCAAACCTAGTGAAAGGTCAACAAGTCAACTAAAGTTGATTCAACTAAGTCAACTTAGGGAATCAAAAATAACAAACACAAATGAAAGGGATGAAGGATTAGTGAACTTCCTTTCTAAACATGCTTAGTCTTCTTAAGCGTGTGCCTCCATCCTTAGTTGGGGTCAATCCTTCATCAAAGAGATAGGAGAATCAATCAAATTCCCCAGGTCAAATATTGGAATGACCTCAAAGGAGCCCTTAGGAGAAGACATATTCCCTCCTACTATCATAGAGAGCTAATGGATAAGCTCCAAAGACTCCATCAAAATAAAATGAAAGTGGAAGAATATAGACAAAAGATGGAGTTATATATGATGAGGGCTGGGATTAGGGAGTCCGAGGATACCACCATTGCAAGGTTTCTTAGTGGCTTAAGTCTTGAGATAAGAGATAGAGTAGAATTGTTGCCCTACGAAGACTTAAATGACTTGGTTCAACTTTGCATAAAGGTAGAGCAACAAATTCTAAGGAAAAATTTTCGAAATGACTACTCTAACTCTTATACCAAGAAAGAATTCAAGAGGGAGGGTAAGCAAGTCAAAGAGGAACCCTCCAAAAGTTTCAAGGAAAAGGAGAAACCAAGGGAAGGCACATCTTCACACACTCGCACTAGTGAAATCAAATGTTTCAAGTGTCTTGGTAGAGGTCATGTTGCATCTCAATGCCCCACCAAAAAGACCATGATCTTAAGGGGTGTTGACCACTATAGTAGCCAAGATGAGCAAGAAAGTGAGAGTGAGACTTCTAGTGAGGAGTCTAATGACGAGTCTAAGGAAATTGCCTGTCCTTGTGAAGGAGACCTTCTAATGATTAGAAGACTTCTTAGCAACCAACCCATTCTAAAAGAGCCAACACAAAGAGAGAACATCTTTCATACAAGATGTAAAATTTTAGAAAACACTTGTTCTCTCATTGTTGATAGTGGTTCATGTTGCAACTGTTGTAGTACAAGGTTGGTTGATAAGTTGGCTTTGACTATCATTCCCCATCCAAAACCTTACAAACTGCATTGGCTTAATGAAAGTGGGGATTTGACAGTCCAACATCAAGTGAAGGTCAAGTTATCCATAGGGAAATATGAAGATAGTGTGCTATGTCATGTAGTACCTATGGAAGCTTGCCATGTTTTATTGGGAAGACCTTGGCAATTTGACAAGAAAACCATGCATAATGGTCTTACCAATGAAATCACCTTCACTCACAAGGATAGAAAATTTGTCTTGCCTCCTTTATCACCATCCCAAGTGGTAGAGGATCAAATCCAAATGAGAAAGAAGTTGGAAAAGGAGAGAAAAGAGGATAAAAAAGAAGAAGTCCTTCCTCTCTCCCAAAAAAAGTAAGTAAAGATGAATCTGAGGTGGGAGAGATTGGTGTCCCTTCTCCCAAGGTCATTCAACATGAGAACATTTTGACTATAAAATCTTTGAACCAAGTTCTCAACGATGAACAACCTTCATGCCTCTTGTTGTGTAAAGGAACACTCACATGCATTGCCACATTTCTTGAACTTAAGAGTCTACCTCCTAAAATTGAAAATCTTTTGAAAGAGTTTGAGGATATATTCCCTAAGGAAGGGCCAATTTGGCTTCCTCCTTTTAGAGGAATTGAGCATCAAATAGATTTAGTGCCTGGGGCAAGTCTTCCAAATAGACCACGTTATAGGACAAATCCTCAAGAAACAAAGGAGATAGAGTCTCAAGTGCAAGAATTGTTGGAGAAGGGTTGGGTTCAAAAGAGCCTTAGTCCTTGTGCTGTGCCTGTTTTGTTAGTGCCTAAAAAGGATGGAAAGTGGAGAATGTGTTGTGATTGTAGGGCTATAAATAACATCACCATCAAATATAGGCATCCAATCCCTAGGCTTGATGACATGCTTGATGAGTTGCATGGGTCCCTCATGTTTTCTAAAATTGATCTAAAGAGTGGTTATCACCAAATAAGAATCAAAGAAGGTGATGAGTGGAAAACCGCTTTTAAGACCAAATTTGGACTATATGAGTGGTTGGTGATGCCCTTTGGGCTTACTAATGCACCTAGCACATTCATGAGGCTAATGAATCACGTTCTTAGAGAGTGCATAGGAAAGTTTGTGGTTGTCCACTTTGATGACATTTTGATCTATAGCAAGAGCTTACATGAGCACATAGATCATCTGAGGTCTGTCCTTACCATCCTTAGGGTAAATAGTTTGTTTGCAAATAAAGAGAAATGCACTTTTTGTGTAGATAGTGTTATTTTCTTAGGTTTTGTAGTAAATAAAAATGGGGTCCATGTTGACCCTACAAAAATAAAGGCCATCCAAGAATGGCCTACTCCTAAAAATGTTGGAGAGGTTAGGAGCTTCCATGGTTTGGCAAGCTTTTATAGGAGGTCTGTTCCTAACTTCTCTACTTTGGCTTCACCCCTCAATGAACTTGTCAAGAAAGATATATCTTTTAATTGGGGTGAAAAATAAGAGTCTGCTTTTCAGCAACTCAAGGAAAAGCCCACCAATGCACCTATTCTAGCTTTACCAAACTTTTCAAAAACCTTTGAGCTAGAGTGTGATGCATCCGGTGTAGGAATAGGTGTTGTGTTGTTGCAAGGAAGGCACCCAATTGCTTATTTCAGTGAAAAACTTCATGGTGCCTTCTCAACTATCCCACCTATAATAAGGAATTGTATGCCTTAGTTAGGGCCCTTCAAACTTGGGAACACTACCTTGTGTCCAAAGAGTTTGTCATACATAGTGACCATGAGTCGCTAAAATATTTGAAGGGCCAACATAAGTTGAATAAAAGACATACTAAGTGGATGGAATTCTTGGAACAATTTCCTTATGTGATAAAGTACAAGAAGGGCAAAAGTAATGTGGTGGCAGATGCCTTGTCTAAAAGGCACACCTTGTTTTTAAAATTGGGAGCCCAAATTCTTGGATTTGATCACATTCCAGAAATGTATAATCAAGATTCTGAGTTTTCCTCTACTTATGCTGAATGTATGGAAAGACCTCAAGGAGGTTTCTATGTGAATGAGGGGTATTTGTTTAAAGAAGGAAAAATTTGTATTCCGCAAGGGTCACAAAGAAAACTCCTTGTTCAAGAAACACATGAAGGGGGATTAATGGGTCATTTTAGGGTAGAAAAAACCCTAGGTCTTTTAAAAGAGAAATTCTTTTGGCCCCATATGAGGAAGGATGTCCAAAGGCATTATAATAGATGTATTTCATGCTTACAATCTAAGTCTAAAACAATGCATCATGGATTATACACCCCCTTGCCTATTGCTTCAGCCCCTTGGGAAGATATAAGTATGGATTTTGTCTTAGGACTCCCAAGAACACAAAGGGGTTTTGATTCCATTTTTGTGGTGGTAGATCGTTTTAGCAAAATGACACACTTTATACCCTGCCACAAAGTGGATGATGCTAGCAACATTGCTAGGCTTTTCTTTAGAGATGTGGTCAAGCTTCATGGTATACCCCGCACCATAGTTTCTGATAGAGACACCAAGTTCCTTAACCACTTTTGGAAACCACTTTGGTCAAGGTTAGGAACTAAGCTTAATTTCTCTACTTCATGTCACCCACAAACTGATGGGCAAACTGAAGTTGTTAATAGGTCTCTGTCTACTATGTTAAGGGCAATTTTGAAAAGGAACCACAAATCTTGGGATGAATGCCTTCCCCATATTGAGTTTGCCTACAATAGAGTAGTTCATAGGACTACTAAAATCTCTCCATTTGAAGTTGTTTATGGCTTTAATCCTCTCACTCCCATGGACTTGCTACCACTTCCTACATCTTTTGATTTTATTCATAAAGAAGGGGTGGCAAAATCTGATTTTGTTAAAAAAATGCATGAAAAGATTAAAAGCCAAATCCAGCAACAAACAGAGAGGTATGCTAAGTACAATAATAAGGGGAAGAGGGAAATGATTTTTGAAGAAGGGGATTGGGTATGGCTACACCTTAGAAAAGATAGATTTCCTAAGCAAAGGAAGTCTAAACTTAGTCCTCGAGGTGATGGTCCCTTTAAAGTGATGAAAAGAGTAAATGATAATGCGTATAGGCTAGAGTTGCCTGAAGGCTATGATGTGCATGCCACCTTTAATGTTGCTGACTTAATACCTTTTGCAGGTCGTACAGATGATGAGGTAGAGACTACAGATTTGAGGACAAATCCTTCTCAAGAGGGAGAGGATGATGAGATGCCTTGAGTTAAGGGATCTACAACAAGAGCCATGGCTTAGAGAATACAAGAGGAATGGGCCTTAAATGCGCATGCAAGGCCCAAGATGAACTTCACATGGGCCAAGAAAGATGTGAAGACCTAGCCTAGGACATTTTGCTTGTAAATACTAGATTAGGATTTTATTTTGGGCTTTGTATTTTGGGCCCAGTAGAATAGGGTTTTCTTTAGGCCATGTATTGGGCCTTAGAGGAAATTGGGCTTTAGAAGTAATTTTGGACCAAAAAGGGGAATTGGGCCAAATGACCAAGAGTAGTGTGTCTACTCTAGAAAAGCCTAGAAGCTTCTCAAACTTGCTCTCCAAGGATGAGAGTTAGCTTCCCATGGCAAGACAAGTATGACTTGCTTAGGTGGCAAGTCACACCTCCCACATGCTCCTTTTTGGCTCCAAAATTCAACTTTCTAAACTCCTTTTTTCCTCCACTTTTTGGAGACTCCTTGGTCTCATTTTAGCCTATAAATAGAAGGCTTAGGAGATGTATTTTTTAGCTTGAAATTGAGTAATGAATTGCTGCCCAAGTTTGTGCACAAATCTCTTTTGAGCTCACCTTAGAGTAAACTCTTCTCTAGTTTACTCTAGTCTTATTCCTTAGGAGTTGGCCTCACCTCTCTTAAGAATCCTTTCACCTACACCAAACCAAACACCTTAAGCTTCTTTCGTTCATGCTTCTGCATCCAACACCATCCATGGAGCCTCCATTCTTCATGCAAGCTTCAATGGAGACAAGAAGAAGCCATCAATAAAGATAGTGTCTCCAGATCTTCAGTGCAAACACCACTGCTGCTAACTCTAAGTCATGCGTGAGGTAGTTTTTCTCATGATTCTTCAATTGTCATGAGGCGTATGCTACTACTCTCGGTTCTTGCATCAACACACATCCCAACCCCTGATGAGAAGCATCACAGTAAACCTCAAAGGGTTTACCGGTATCAGGAATCACCAACACTAGGGCGCTAGTCATCTTTTGCTTTAGCTCTCGGAAGCTCTCTTCACATCGGTCAGTCCAAGCAAAAGGTTGGTCCTTACGGGTTAACTAGGTCAAGGGTGCTGCTATCTTGGAGAATCCCTCAATGAATCTCCTATAGTAACCCGCCAGCCCCACAAAGCTCCTTATTTCAGTCACTGACTTAGGGCGTTCCCACTTTAACACAGCTTCCACCTTAGATGGATCCACTCATATGCCTTGAGCCGAGATCATGTGCCCCAAGAACTGAATCGAAGTCATCCAAAACTCACATTTTGACCGCTTTGCATATTGCTTCTCCCTTAGTATGCTCAGAACTATCTTCAGATGCTCTGCATGTTCTTCAGGAGTCCGTGAGTAAATCAAGATATCATCTATGAAAACCACCACGAACTTATCCAGGAATGGCCTGAAGATTTGGTTCATGTAGTCCATGAACAAAGCGGGGGCGTTAGTCACACCAAATGGCATCACTACATACTCGTAGTGTCCGTACCTAGACCTGAAAGCGGTCTTCTGCACGTCATCAGACTTGACTCGAATCTGATGGTATCCTGATCTCAGATCAATCTTGGAGAACACTACAGCACCGTGCAACTGATCCATCAAGTCGTCAATTCTTGGCAGAGGGTACTTGTTCTTAATAGTTAGCTTATTCAGTTGCCTATAGTCCACACAGAGTCTTGAACTGTCATCTTTCTTTTTAACCAACAACACTGGCGCTCCCTATGGTGATACACTCTGATGAAGGATTATGTTGTTCCTTTTTAAGATTATTGAATATGGTGTGAGTTGATTAAGAAAGCTAAGCGAAATCCCCACTGGACATTAAGATAGCAAGCTATCTAGATGTGAAGGTTCCTTTCACAAAGCTCAAGAGAAGAAGATGATGGATTGATTCAAAACAAAAAGGAAATGGAAAGCAAATAAACCATAGAAAACAAAGAACAATTAAAGGAAGAATAAAACATAAAATGGAAAGGAAAGAAATGGTAAAAATGTGAGAAGCACGCCACTACAAGGCTAGGCTAGAAGCCATGGCAACCTTGAAGATGAGTGGATGTGTGCCGCCACTTGCTATGCAAGATAAGGCTTAAAAGTATTCACTCCCAAGGGAGGAAACTCTCACAAATGGTTGAGACACAAGAGTGTTTTTACTTCAAAATGTTCAACCCTTGTACAAGTGTTAGAGGTCCCCTTAAATAGACAAGTCTAGGGGCCCCTTAGCAAAACAACTAAGTTAAAGGATTACAAAAGAAACCTAGCATGTTCTAGAAAGTAGGTCATCCTAGGGTGCACATGGGTGAATTTTCGTCCAAGCCATCTAGGTGGCAAGTCTTCATCGCCAAGGCTCCCAAAGGAAGGTTCTAGAACATTCTAGAAGACTTGGTGTCCAAGGCATGTGGGCCTCCTCTTTCTAGATGCTTCTAGAAAGTCTTATTCCTTCTCTCTCTTCCTTAAGACGCCAAGTGTCTCCTATGTGGTCCTCCTCCTTTCTTATTCCTACAAAAGCAAATTAAGGAATTTATTAGCATGATGGAAAGTCTTATTCCTTCTCTCTCTTCCTTAGGACGCCAAGTGTCTCCTATGTGGTCCTCCTCCTTTCTTATTCCTACAAAAGCAAATTAAGGAATTTATTAGCATGATGGAAAGTCTTATTCCTTCTCTCTCTTCCTTAGGACGCCAAGTGTCTCCTATGTGGTCCTCCTCCTTTCTTATTCCTACAAAAGCAAATTAAGGAATTTATTAGCATGATGGTTTAAGGTTAAGCTAATCTTTTGAGTCAACAAATCAACCCAAAGTCAAGGTCAACAAGTCAACTCAAAAATAGTCAACCAAGCCAACTTAAAGGAATTTTAAACTAAAGAAAATAAAAGCAAAGGAAGGGATCAAGGAACTCCCTTTCTTCTAAGCATGTGCCATGAGCCATCATCCTTGGTAGTGATCAATCCTTTATCACACTTGGCCTCATAAACTGTTTTTCTAACAACTCTTCAATCTGTTTCTTCAACTCCACTAGCTCAGCAGGAGCCATTCTATAGGGTGCTATAGACACTGGTCCTGCTCCCAGCACCAGATCAATGGAGAACTCAATCTCCCTAGTAGGGGGTAAGCAAGGCACGTCCTCAGGGAACACATCTGAGAAGTCCCCTACTACAGGTATCTCCAAGGGTCCACTTTCAGTCTCAACGGACAACTAAGTCAGAATTAAGAAGCACTGAGACCTTTCCTTAATTGCCTTGTCCACCTGTTGTGAGGACATCAACAGGTCTTCGTCCTCCAAGCTAGAAAACAACACCTTTCTCTCATTGCAGTCTATGAGAATGTGATTGGCAGATAGCCAATCCATCTCTAATATGACATCTAGCCCCACCAAAGGTAAAAGATTAGGTTTTCCTTGTACTTGCGCCCCTCAACCTCGATCTTACACCTAGCACACACGGTCGAGGTTCTGACTAACCCAGAAGCAAGTGTGGACACCACCAGGTCATACTAGAGCTCCTTCACCGGAAGACCCAACTCTACCACTCTAGATTCCGACACAAAGGAATGTGTCGCTCCCGAATCATACAGAACATGCAAGCTCCTATCAGCTATCACACAAGACCCGACGATGAGGTTACTTAATCCAGTTGCCTTGGCACCCGTCACAGCGTACACCCGACCAGCTACCTGCAGTCTCGCACCTCCTCTCGTTTGATGGGGCTGAGGCTGTGATGAAGGCCTCGGCACTGTGCTCCTATCAACTGGGTAATCCTTGATGAAGTGGCCCGCCTGACCGCATCTATGGCATGTCCTCTTGTCAGGAAGCTAAGGGCTGGCGCTCCTCAGATGGGGCCCCCTGTAGTGAAAGCACTGTGGCCTAGAAGGCTGGGACTATTGAGGCTGATGTGAGAACCTCCTGGGCCCCTAAGACTGAGGCCTAGAATACGGCTTCCTCCTGTCGTCATGTCTGCTCGTGGACCCAGATGGTCCTCCCATCTTCTGCTGAGACCTCTGCTGAGCTTCAACTTCAGCCTTAAGCTTCTCCATTACTCTTGCCTTCTCTACCAAGGCAAGGAATTCCTTGATAGAGAGCGAAGCCACCATGAGTTTGAGGTCACCCCTCATCCCATTCTCAAACTTTCTACACTGCCAGTCCTCTGCCATCTTCAAGGTGTGAAATCTGCCCAAGTGTTTAAACTTTTCAGCCTACTCCGACACTGACATGTCGCCTTGCATCAGCTGCAAGAACTCGACCTCCTTCGCTTACCTCACACTATTTAGGAAGTACTTGCATAGAACTTCTTCTTAAACAATTCCCAGGTGATAGTCTCTTGGCTGTCTTCCAACATCATCTTCATGCTAGACCACCAATGCACGACCTCTCCAGCAAGAAGGTACTCAGTGTAGGCCAACTTGTTCTCTGTAGGACATCTCTTAGCATCATAGATTCGTTCCATGTCCTGTATCCACTGATCAGCTCCATCCGGGCTAACTTTTCCATCAAAGCGGGATGGATGATGTTGTAGGAAATCCTCCAAACTCCACTCTTGCACTCGTGGTAGTGAAGCTTGGGAAGAACCAGCGGCTGAACGATTTTCTCCTATCTGATGTAGGGCTTCCAAGTGCCTCTGCTGAGTCGCTTCTGCTGCTAGTCTTGCAGACTCCATCTGTTGCAAGGCTAGGTTTTATTGATTCACCATGTTAGCATTCTGCTGCTGTATGGCTGCAATCATCGCCTTAATTGCTCCCACCAATGAGGATTATCGGGGTTTGGAACAGGAGGTGGAGGAGGCTTAGGTGCCATAGCTTTGATCACACAAAGAAGGAACCATCAAATTAGTCAACAGGTACTACAACCATGCTAAATACGTTAGGAGGAACACACAACAGAAACTAAGCAAGCTCACACCAACAAATCCTAAAGGAACCACTGCTTTGATACCAAAATTGTAACATCCCATTTTCATAGCTTTCATACTATCAAACAAAACATCACATTTTGATAATTCAAAAGCAGTTGATAGAAAAAGGCAAGTATAAAGTACATTACAGTCATCCTCAAAATAACTACACATATACTGTCTATACATACAGCCCATACAAAGCCAAAAAGGGGGTTACAAACACCCCAAAACATCTAAGCGAAACAAGGGGCGACAACAACAGTTGAAAGCATCCAACACCACTCAACTCCTATCTAGGAGGGGTGTATCCTCACCTACACCTTTATCTGCTCGCGCCATTCAATAAGGACGATCATAGCAAAAAAGAAGACACATAGAACACATAACATGCAAGAAGGGTAAGCTAACTTGAACCAAGAATAAATCAAGAACTTTTGATAGTTATGCATTAATCAGGGTTAATCACACAATTATCAGAATTATCCAATTCATCACAACCATAACACCATAACACCACTCTAGACTCGATATCCAGATTATATGAGTGACATTGGAGCTCTTGGTGGCTTGCACTTGTGATGGTTCCCAAACTCTACAGAGTTTTAGGCACAAAGGGTATTTACCCAACCACTCTCAAGGTAAGCCCCATCACGTCTATGACGGATCGGGTCCATAGACTAGGACCTCCTACTACTCCCCCCGACGTAATCCATCATACTCTACATAAGTCTTAATGGTTACTAGGACTGTCAGGATGCCACCAATATGAGTCCTCATGTCCTCACATTTACAGAAACCACTTCCCTTAGAATTTCCCTTGAAATCCTAACTCCAACACATACTCATGCAGACCAATCCCACACAATATCATAACACTGACTATCGTGCAAAAGAGTCATATACAAAACTAACCATTATCACACATATTCATTTAATACAGCTAAAATTAATCAAAACAGGGAAGAAACTCAATTTCTGCAGTGAATCTCGCTCAAGCTAGAGGATCTCGCCTAAGCTAGAGAGTTTATCTCGCGTAGGCGAGTTGCTCTAGCCTGGGCGAGACCTCTTATAGTGGCAATTTAAAGATCCTGAGCGAACTCTCGCTCAGACGAAGCTGGCTCGCCTAGACGAGAAGTTCTTTCGCTTAGGCGAGACTTCGCGCAGTGACAAAGGTGATCTTCTGGTATTTTCTTTCAGGCGAGAGCTACTCACCTGGGCAAAATTACCAGGATTTCTCATCTGTTCTTCACATGCAGGCTCGCTCAATTTCATCCAACACTCAATTTCACACATAAGCAGTTCCAAACACGGATTAAACACATGATTAGGCTATTCTATCACTTATGAACACATTTCATACGAAAATTGGGTGAAAAGTCAGCTCCCCTTACCTATTTTTGGGTGAATACTTGAGTGAAGACAACCTAAGAGAGGGGAAGCATAATTCCTCAGCTTGACCTAGAAGAATTCATCATCCAGCCACATGGAAAGGATGAACACCTGATTAAACTCTGAATGGAAGCAAGAATTCGAGTTGAATTTCAAAATTGACTTCAAACCACAAAGAGAGGCTTACCTAGAAGAAGAGAGGCTATGAGTGGAGGTAGCAAGATCAGATCTGTCTAATACTCCTAACCACAAAGGGATCCGAATTGATTAATGAGTTTTTCACTTACTTAATGTGAATCTTGAAGGAGTCTTTAAGGTTTAAAACTCAATTAATCAATTTCGCAGTTCTGGGTTAATGGACTGTTTAAATCAATCAAGAAAGATTAAGAGAGAGAAGAAAGAATCAAGACACACAATTTATACTGGTTCGATTCAATGCGAATCTATATCCAGTCTTCTCCTAAGTAACACACTTAGGAGGATTCCACTAAACAGAAAGGTTCCAAGAATTACAAGCACACCTATGTAATTCTAACTCCCAAAACCCAAGAACTTGATTCAACAATCAAGAACTCCCCCTAGGAGCAATGCATCCACACAATTGCACCTAGGTCCACACTTCAAACACTGAAGCAACTGTAATCAGAAAATACAGAAAACAAAACAAGAAACGAAAACACCTAAGCTGTGTAGATTTGACTTGATGCTCCTTGAATCAAGCAAGATCCATCATGGTAGAATCAACCATCAATTCTTCTTGGATCTGTACTTGAGTTATCTTGCAGAATCTTCTGAAACTTTGTGTCTCTCAGATGGCTTTGTCTCAGATGAAAACTGCGTGATCTTTCTGATTTTTCCAGACCCAAAACAGCTTTTATACAAAGGTTTTTGCTGTCACTAATTCGATTAGCAATTTACCTAATCGATTATCGTGAGTATATTTTCACTTACTTTGTACAATACTCACAGCTAATCCATTAGTTAAAGAACTAATCATATGCAGAATTACACAACAGGCCTGAAATACATTTGATAAAGAGAAGCTAATTGCCTAATGCATATCCTAACTGGACCAAGCTATGTTTTATCCTAGATCAGTAGACATCATCAAAATTGTTCTTCATTTATGGATGAAAGGCTCCCCCTTTCAACAATCTCCCCCTTTTGATGATGTCCAAAACATGGACTGTGATAAGCCTACCTGCAGCACATTAAGCAAACACAACAACAGTACAAGCACACAAAGCAAACAACAGCATAGGCATATAACAAATATCATTTTCATTACATACTCCCCCTACCAATAAACCATCAATATATCAAATTCTCCCCCTTTTTGGACATTAGCAAAAAAATCAGACAGATTTAGGATGCAATACAGGACAACAGGAAAATTGTATCTAAACAGCGCAGCAATGTAAGAGATGCAGCAGGAGATAATGCATAACAACCAGGATAACAACCAGAATGCATAACAATTTCGCATAATGGATTAGCGGGCTCCTTTTGAGAAATTAAGTAGTAACTATGTGATGCAGAACTTAACACAGACTAAGCTTCAGACAGAACACGATAATCGATTAAGGCTAAGGTTAGGCAAGCAGCTACACAGTTTGAACATAGTAGGCATACAATGTATGACAATACTAACAACGCAGCAGGTGAAATCAGTAGCGCAGGTTAACATCAGAGTGCAGACAGCCATAAATCAAATCAGCAATTAAGTATTGCAATATCAGTTTAAATCAGTTGCAATATCACAATAGAAGAGGAACTTTTCACCTTGGTAATGCCTAAAATTTGACCTTTGTTATTAACACCTCTTGTAACATGACCAATAATTGGCTTTGTAAGATATCCTGCAGAACTTCTTCACATCTCCTTTCATGTGTCTTGAGCATCCATTATATAAAAGCTACATTGTTTTCCTTGCATCAAGACACACCTGAAACAAAGATTAAAGAGAAGATGCAGGTACCCAATTGAACTTGGGTCCTTTCATGTTAGTGGTTTGAGGTGTTCCTTTAGGTACCCATTTGTACTCTCCTTTAGGAACCCCACAATTTTTAAAGTAGCAGGAATTAGAAAAATGGCCAGGTTCAGAACAGTAAGTGCAGATAATAGAGGATGGTTTACTGATGTTAAGGAAATTTCTACACGATAATCGATTAGAGTTGCCACTGTAACCAGTTCCCTCTTTATTCAGCACACTCCTTTGAGATCCTAGTACAGCATCTAGGTTGGATCTTCTTAAGGTAAATTTTGAGAGAGTTTTCATCAAATACTCTATCTTTTCTAGCTGTCCTGGGCAGTGCTCACATCTGGACCTAGGATGCTTTTCAGATTTTTCTAATTTCTCCAAGCAAGTTATTAGATTCTCGTTTTCCTCTTCTAACTGTTTTATCCTACCCTCAAGCCATTTAATCTCTCCTTTACGCTTGTTATTTGACTTTTGCAGTTTTGTAGCTTCCTTATGCAGTTCATTAAATGCATCAAGCAGTTCATAGTAATTATTTTCCTCATGTTCAGATGTGAAACTACTCACACTGCTTTTGGATGATTCTGCTTTAGCCATCAGACACAGATTATTTTCCTCTTCAGTGCTGTCATCAGATTCACTGGATGTGCTGGAATCATTTTCTTCCCAGGCAATGTAGGCTTTCTTTTTCTCTAGGTGCTTCTTTGCCTTATTTTTCTCTTCCAGTTTCTGCTTCATCTTCAGCACAGGGCAATCTGCCTTGATGTGTCCTGTCTTGCCACACTCATAGCAGGTTTGAGTTCCAGATCTGGACTGCTTCTTGTTTCCTGCATGACTGTTATTAGTTTTATTCTTATACTTCAGAAATTTTGAGAACTTTTTCACCATTAGTCTCAAGGCTTCACTGTCAGAGTTGTAATCATCATTAGAGTCATCTACAGTTTCTGCTTTCTTCAGTTTTGCTGCAGATTTTACAGCACTCTTCAAGGCTATTGTGTGCCTCTTTTCTCCATCCTCTTCTTCCTTGAGTCTTCCAAGCTCTAATTCATGTTCCCTCAATTTTCCAAAGAGAGTGGCTATGCTCATGCTAGTGAGGTCTCTAGATTCAGAAATTGTTGTCACTTTGGGCTGCCATGTCCTATTTAAGCTCTTCAAGATTTTGATATTGAGTTCCTCTTTGTCAAAGGTCTTGCCAAGAGCTAGGAGGTGATTTACTATATGTGTAAATCTTTTCTACACATCACAAATGCTTTCTCCAGCCTTCATTCTAAACATCTCATACTCTTGAATGAGAGTATTCTTCCTTGCCCTTTTGACTTCATTTGTGCCCTCATGGGTTACTTCCAAGACATCCCACATTTCTTTGGCTGATTCACACACAGATACCCTGTAAAATTCATCCAAAGTTAGTGCAGAAGATATAATATTTTTGGCTCTAACATCATAGTGTGCCCTCTTATTCTCATCAGGGGTCCATTGTGAGAATTCTTTAGGAAAAGTCTCTCCATCCACTATTTTAATTGGTTTAAAAGGTCCATTTACCACTGCATCCCATACCCCTTTGTCTACTGATTCAAGAAAGATTTTCATTCGAATTTTCCAGAAGGGATAGTTTTCCCCAGCAAACAGAGGGGGCCTGTTAATGGATGCCCCTTCAGCAAAGGTTTGCGATGTATTAGACATAACAGGATCTTTCTAATCGATTAGCATGCGATTAACCAGCTCTGGTGCCAATTGTTAAAAATCAGATCTGTCTAATACTCCTAACCACAAAGGGATCCGAATTGATTAATGAGTTTTTCACTTACTTAATGTGAATCTTGAAGGAGTCTTTAAGGTTTAAAACTCAATTAATCAATTTCGCAGTTCTGGGTTAATGGACTGTTTAAATCAATCAAGAAAGATTAAGAGAGAGAAGAAAGAATCAAGACACACAATTTATACTGGTTCGATTCAATGCGAATCTACATCCAGTCTTCTCCTAAGTAACACACTTAGGAGGATTCCACTAAATAGAAAGGTTCCAAGAATTACAAGCACACCTATGTAATTCTAACCCCCAAAACCCAAGAACTTGATTCAACAATCAAGAACTCCCCCTAGGAGCAATGCATCCACACAATTGCACCTAGGTCCACTGATAAGTGCGTATTTTTGCCCTCATTCAGTGTTTAATTCTGGGTATTTAATTGAATTTGTGTGTTTAAAGATTGATTTAATTGGGATTTCCTATAATTGGGTTTATTGAGCATGAGATACAAAAACATGTTAAAAATAGCTTTTTAGTTGCATAAATGTTCTTTGGATATTTTGAGGTGTGTTAGTGCAGCTGCAGCTAAGTTGAGCTCATGGAGGTGTGGAAATAAATTGATTAAAGCTTCATGACACCTTAAAGATAAATCCAAGAATAAGAAATTATCAAAAGCACAAAACTTCAAGCCAAGCATTGCATGAAGACAGCAAGAAAAAAACTTGAAAAAATGAAGAAGTTTGGCTAAACCAAGAAGAGAGGAACAAAAAAATTGGACCTTGCGGTTTTCTTTATCTTTAAGATAGAAGATAATTTGGGAAAAATATATCTTTAGATATTTTATTTGATATTTTTAAATAATTATCTTATTATATCATAAAATATTGAAAGATAATAACTACCAAATCTTTTTAAATATGACAAGATCTTCTTGAATCTTTTTAGTTCCACAACAAACAAATATATCTTGAAGATATTGGATTATTTAAAAGATAATTTAAGGAGATTGCAAAGGGTTGATTTGGAAAATTTATACAAATACTAATTGGTGATAGTTTATCATATATCTTTAATTAATTAATTAATTTAATTATATTAGATATTGATATTATCAACCAATTATATTTGTCAAATAGTCTACATCTCTCCAAATATTTTTAAATATTTATCTTTATCTTTATTTTAAAAGATATTTGAGAGATTTTAGCAACAGAAAAGCCTAGTCCAATTCCTATATAAAGAGACCCAGGGAGAAGTAGAAAAGACAAGCTCGACACTTCGGAATTTAGGAACCCTTAGGGGGACCTAATTTCTTTCTCTCTCTTTTCATCTCTTTATTCTTCTTTTATTCTTATTTTGTATTCCATGGATTGCTAAACTTCTTGGGTTGATTCCATTGTAATTTCATTATGGATTTTGAGGTTAGAATGAATTAATTTCTTTGTTCTTTTTATTATTGTTGAGGTTTTAATTCATCTATGTCTTTTATCTTTGAATCTCGTAAAAAGTAATGATTTTAAATCTATATGCATGTCGATCATATGAGTTCAAGGGTTTTTAAATTTAATTGAGACTTTACTTTGATTTTATTTAGAAACTTTCATGTGATTAAATGAGTTTTTACCAATAATTGAGACTTTACTTTGGTTAAAGGTATTTACTCTAATGAAAATTAATCGAGACTTTACTTTGATTAATTAAGCTTTTTATTTGGTGAGGAGATAAAAGAATAGACATGATTAGGCATAGTAAAATTTGATTGAGACTGTACTTTGATTGAATTTACTATGGATAATCTAAAAGTTCTAGCTTTTAATTGAGACAGTACTTTGGTTTAAAAGTGAGAACACCAACAAATTAATTGAGACTTTACATTGATTAATTTGTAAAACTATAACAATAATTAATTGAGCAATAATCTTTAGATAACCGATGATGAATCTATTTTGAAAAAGCAATGGAATCAACTATTTTCTTTACTATTGTTTTTATTTCTTTTTATCATTTAAATTTTATTTCTATCTTTGTTTATCTTAATCCCCTATATTTTTTATTTTATTTGACTAACTCATTTGTATAGTTTATAAGAACTAATTTGTTGAAAATCAATTCCGTGTTCGTTGGGAGACGACTTTGGGTTACTTTACCCTTACTATTTTGTTGACTACTTTCTTAACAATACTGAAGTTGTTATAAGATAAGTAGTATTAATTTGATCGCGTCAACGACAGCGTTATCAAATTTGGCGCCGTTGCTGGGGAACACGGTTAGAATTTTTATCATTTTAGTTCTTATTTTTATTCTTTTGATTTTGATTTTTGATTTTGATTTTGATTTTGATTTTGATTTTGTTTTATCACTAACATTTTCTTTTCTCAATTTTTATTCTAACATTTTTTTAATTTTCTTTAGTTATTTAATTTTATTTTATTTAGTTATTTTTTTAAGCGTAATTTTTGTTTGAGGAATTTTGTTGGGAAATTTGTGAAACTAGTTGGGAAAAACTTTGGCTAAGGAAACATAAGGTACTTAAGTTGTCCATTGAGACGCACCTCTCTTTCCTGGAAGTCTACTCAACAAGCTTTCAACTTATCTCTTTTCAGAAAACCTCTTTCAAAAATGCAAAATAATTTTTCATATGAAAATAATCAACTGTGTGATTTTCAAGTGAATTATGATTACTATCCACAGCAACCACGTGATTTTCAGCAACAAATTGTCACACCTACTTCTGCACCTGATATAAGTGGGTTAACTTTACGACAATTTAATAATCTATATCCTAGATCATCTTTTTTGGGATATGAGCAACAACCATATTCTGAGTGTCCACCTCAGCAACCATATGTTCCAAATAGTTTTCAGCAACAATATGTACCACCACAGCAATTTGAAGCAACGAATGGACCATCCTACAAAGAAGTTATGATACTAATGGGCGAAGTTATAGAGAAATTATAGAGTCCATGGATGAAAGGTTGCGAGTTGATCAAAGATGCAGAAATATTGAGCAAGAGTGGTACGAAAATAAGCAAATATTGTTTGATATGTTGAGGGATGCAAGTAAGAACAACTTCATAGAATTACTTGTAACTGTTAATACCACCCCTCAACCCCATCAGAGATTTTCTGAAAATCCAGATTTTAATGCACTTCGTCATGAAATCAAAGATGTGCTTTTGAAGTTGGCGATCAGAGCTGAACAAATGTCTGAAGATTTGAGTCAGCTAATGAATGATGCAGTGAGAAAGGTCACTTTGGAAGATATGATGAAAATGATGACTGAAATGATGAAGATGAATCAGACAGACCAGAAAGAGATGATGAATGCCGCCACACAAAGCTTGCAGAATCAGTCTGAAAAACCAATAGCGGAATCACATCACATTGATATATCTACTGATGGATATAATGATTTTCATAGTAATATGTCTACTGATGGACATATTAAGGATGTTGCTGAAGTTGATATAGAAATTGAAGATTCTCACACTAACATATCTACTGATGGATATGTTGATAATGCTCAATGTGAATATAAAGTTTTATCTGTTGATGATATTTTTGAAGAGCAAAGTTGTGAGGACAATGCAATAGAGGAACCAAGAGCAGTTGAAGAGCCAACGATATTTAAAGATGCAGCTGAAGCATCTACTATTGCAACTGACTTGGTTAATGATGAAGCAGCAGATTCAACTACTTCAAGTGCAGATTTTTGCTCACAAGATGAGATTACAAGGATTACTGATGATCCGGTTAACTATCCGAATGCACCTGATGATGCTCAAGTTGAGTTGAAGCCACACACTCCACACATCAAGTTTGTTGATGTGAATGATGCAAATAAGTTTTTAGTGGTTATCTTTGTTGACATGGCTGCAGAAAGAGAAGAAAGGTTGCCACAACAGGTAAAAAGCTTAGATTCAAATTCTTTTGAAATCATTGTTGATAGAAAAGTTAATTTGCATGCATGTTTGGTTTTTGTTTCTGTTTTTAATTTTAAAGATATTAAAAAAATTTCAAAAATATGTGTTTTTGTTTTCTTTAATAAAATTGTACAGGCTGACTTGTACTTTATAAAATTAAAGAAAATAAATTTTGACATATGGCCAGATTGAGCCAGAAGTCACAAATTTTTTCGTTTCTTCCCCAAAATAAGTCCACCAAGGACATTTTTTTGAAATAAGTGTGGGGGAGACAAACTGTAGGTAGGATTTTTTTTTTTTATCTTTTATATTTTTCTGTTTTTCAATTTTTTGTTTTTGTTTTCATTTAAAAAGAAAAAAAAATTGTGATTTCTTTTTGAGAAAATTGTGAAAGTATTAACTTTTTACTAAGTGAAACTTTTAAACAATATATCTCATAAGAAATCCACAAAAAATATTTCCCTGCTTTCAATAAAACATATTGACATTGGATTTTTAGGATTTGATTCACTAATTGGGATGATCATAATTCTTGAGATATAAAAGTCATGTTGATATGAGTGGATTGTTTCTATGATTTGCTAAATGAGTTGATTTAAGAATTTCTTGATTAAATCTTTTGTGAAAGAATTTGACCTTGTGAGTCTTGAGCCTTAATGCAAAGGATGGACCACCATGTGCCATTCCTATTTTTTCTTGAGTGACTTGCTCATGTTTGTTTATACTCAAATATTTAACTTGATTCTTTTGTTTTGCAACTTAGGTGAATATGCATGATTTGATATGATTGAGGCATTTCTTTTTTTTTAGCTACTTGGCCAAATAACCCCACCTTGATATTAATCCATTGGTAGCCCCTTTGTGCTTTTAAACCTCTTTTTCTTGTTTTAAGCCTATTGCATAACGTTGAAAAGAAAAAGACCATATTCTACTTTAGGAAGAAAGAAGGAGCTAATGGATTGTGTTCAGGAATGGTTGAGGAATAAAGTGTGTGGGTGAGTACCTCACCCACAAATTAATAAAAATGGCAAAAGGAAAAATTGTTGATGAAAAAGTGCTGAAATGAAAAAAAAAAAATTGCTTTCTAAAAAAAAGAGAGAGAGCAACAAGCAATAAACACAAAAGAGTTGTTTTTGAAATTATGCTCCATTATTCTTTCTATATTTTAATTTCAAAAACCCAAAAATCCTAAAATTTTCCTACCTTTGCCTTGGCCCCATTATAACCTATAAAAGAGTCCTCATGATCTTTGAATGCATGTTTTCTGAAAGTTTGTGAATATTAGAGTCTTGTTAAGTATTACAAGTGTTTATTTGCATGAGTATTTTGAGTGAAAACACAAGCCAAAACACTTGAGCGAATTTTGGTGAGAAAATACACATTTAACTTGAGTACTTTCTTTCATAATTGATTGTCTTGTGAATTCAAAAGATTAACTCATGTGTGAAAAATAGAATCTTTCCGTTTGTATATACATGATAATTTGATTTCTAGAAGATTGATTTATCTCCAATGATGTTCATTGCTTTGATCCAATGTTGATGTGAAATAAAATACCTCAGAACAAGTTTCGAAATTACTCAATTTTGCCCAGGAGTGCAAAAGGATAAGTGTGTGGGTATGATAAGTGCGTAGTTTTGCCCTCATTCAGTGTTTAATTCTGGGTATTTAATTGAATTTGTGTGTTTAAAGATTGATTTAATTGGGATTTCCTATAATTGGGTTTATTGAGCATGAGATACAAAAACATGTTAAAAATAGCTTTTTAGTTGCATAAATGTTCTTTGGATATTTTGAGGTGTGTTAGTGCAGCTGCAGCTAAGTTGAGCTCATGGAGGTGTGGAAATAAATTGATTAAAGCTTCATGACACCTTAAAGATAAATCCAAGAATAAGAAATTATCAAAAGCACAAAACTTCAAGCCAAGCATTGCATGAAGACAGCAAGAAAAAAACTTGAAAAAATGAAGAAGTTTGGCTAAACCAAGAAGAGAGGAACAAAAAAATTGGACCTTGCGGTTTTCTTTATCTTTAAGATAGAAGATAATTTGGGAAAAATATATCTTTAGATATTTTATTTGATATTTTTAAATAATTATCTTATTATATCATAAAATATTGAAAGATAATAACTACCAAATCTTTTTAAATATGACAAGATCTTCTTGAATCTTTTTAGTTCCACAACAAACAAATATATCTTGAAGATATTGGATTATTTAAAAGATAATTTAAGGAGATTGCAAAGGGTTGATTTGGAAAATTTATACAAATACTAATTGGTGATAGTTTATCATATATCTTTAATTAATTAATTAATTTAATTATATTAGATATTGATATTATCAACCAATTATATTTGTCAAATAGTCTACATCTCTCCAAATATTTTTAAATAGTTATCTTTATCTTTATTTTAAAAGATATTTGAGAGATTTTAGCAACAGAAAAGCCTAGTCCAATTCCTATATAAAGAGACCCAGGGATAAGTAGAAAAGACAAGCTCGACACTTCGGAATTTAGGAACCCTTAGGGGGACCTAATTTCTTTCTCTCTCTTTTCATCTCTTTATTCTTCTTTTATTCTTATTTTGTATTCCATGGATTGCTAAACTTCTTGGGTTGATTCCATTGTAATTTCATTATGGATTTTGAGGTTAGAATGAATTAATTTCTTTGTTCTTTTTATTATTGTTGAGGTTTTAATTCATCTATGTCTTTTATCTTTGAATCTCGTAAAAAGTAATGATTTTAAATCTATATGCATGTTGATCATATGAGTTCAAGGGTTTTTAAATTTAATTGAGACTTTACTTTGATTTTATTTAGAAACTTTCATGTGATTAAATGAGTTTTTACCAATAATTGAGACTTTACTTTGGTTAAAGGTATTTACTCTAATGAAAATTAATCGAGACTTTACTTTGATTAATTAAGCTTTTTATTTGGTGAGGAGATAAAAGAATAGACATGATTAGGCATAGTAAAATTTGATTGAGACTGTACTTTGATTGAATTTACTATGGATAATCTAAAAGTTATAACTTTTAATTGAGACTGTACTTTGGTTTAAAGTGAGAACACCAACAAATTAATTGAGACTTTACATTGATTAATTTGTAAAACTATAACAATAATTAATTGAGCAATAATCTTTAGATAACCGATGATGAATCTATTTTGAAAAAGCAATGGAATCAACTATTTTCTTTACTATTGTTTTTATTTCTTTTTATCATTTAAATTTTATTTCTATCTTTGTTTATCTTAATCCCCTATATTTTTTATTTTATTTGACTAACTCATTTGTATAGTTTATAAGAACTAATTTGTTAAAAATCAATTCCGTGTTCGTTGGGAGACGACTTTGGGTTACTTTACCCTTACTATTTTGTTGACTACTTTCTTAACAATACTGAAGTTGTTATAAGATAAGTAGTATTAATTTGATCGCGTCAACGACAGCGTTATCATCCACACTTCAAACACTGAAGCAACTGTAATCAGAAAATACAGAAAACAAAACAAGAAACGAAAACACCTAAGCTGTGTAGATTTGACTTGATGCTCCTTGAATCAAGCAAGATCCATCATGGTAGAATCAACCATCAATTCTTCTTGGATCTGTACTTGAGTTATCTTGCAGAATCTTCTGAAACTTTGTGTCTCTCAGATGGCTTTGTCTCAGATGAAAACTGCGTGATCTTTCTGATTTTTCTAGACCCAAAACAGATTCCAAAACAGCTTTTATACAAAGGTTTTTGTTGTCACTAATTCGATTAGCAATTTACCTAATCGATTATCGTGAGTATATTTTCACTTACTTTGTACAATACTCACAGCTAATCCATTAGTTAAAGAACTAATCATATGCAGAATTACACAACAGGCCTGAAATACATTTGATAAAGAGAAGCTAATTGCCTAATGCATATCCTAACTGGACCAAGCTATGTTTTATCCTAGATCAGTAGACATCATCAAAATTGTTCTTCATTTATGGATGAAAGGCTCCCCCTTTCAACACCAAACACAGATTAAACACATGATTAGGCTATTCTATCACTTATGAACACATTTCATACGAAAATTGGGTGAAAAGTCAGCTCCCCTTACCTATTTTTGGGTGAATACTTGAGTGAAGACAACCTAAGAGAGGGGAAGCATAATTCCTCAGCTTGACCTAGAAGAATTCATCATCCAGCCACATGGAAAGGATGAACACCTGATTAAACTCTGAATGGAAGCAAGAATTCGAGTTGAATTTCAAAATTGACTTCAAACCACAAAGAGAGGCTTACCTAGAAGAAGAGAGGCTATGAGTGGAGGCAGCAAGAGGCTCAGGTGTGGCTTCTTCTCCAGAACCTGATCAAGAAGCAAGAGGTGGTGAGATGGCAACAAGGATTTGAGAGAGAGACAAATGGGGAGAAAGTTGAATTTGCAGAGAAACTGAGAGGGAGGGGTTGGGTTTCTGTTTTTGGGAAGACTAGGAAAAGAAGGGTACTACATCAATCATCTATGTTATGTAATGGTTTGAGGGTGATATCAAGATTAGAATTATGTCCGCAATTTATTTTTCAACTTAATTATGAAAATGATGTAAAAATATGGCTTTTGAAATTATTTTTACAAAAATAATTAATAACAAAAATTTGAAAAATGTTCTAAAATAAGGTTTAAAATGTAATTATTAATTATACATTTTTTTTATTACATTATATTATAAATATTTTTTTACTGAATTATTTTCATTTACACATATTAATATTTTTTCTATAACAAATCAAACTTATATAATGATAATTTTTAACCATATTTAAAATAAAGGACAATTTGGTAATCTTGTTTTTTCTTCATTTAAATATAATTTTTAATTTATCAGATCCATCAAATCACTCACAAACTTCAAAAAACTTTACTCTAAATTCACTCATTTTTACATTAGATCCCCTGAAACTGAACAAGACAAGCTTCACAACTCTATTCCACTTGAAGTCATCTTCACCCTCTCCCTCCAATCAACATTGAGGGAAAGAGAGGGGAAGCAAAACAGAAAGTCTTATATTTTTCAATCATCTCTATTATGCAATGGTTTGAGGGTGATATGAAGATTACAATTACATCCGCAATTTATTTTTTAGCTTAATTATGAAAATGATGTAAAAATATGACTTTTGAATTTATTTTTACAAAAATAATTAATAATAAAATTTGAAAATTGTTATAAAATAGGTTTTAAAAAGTAATTATGCATTATAAAATTCTTTATTACATTATTTAATAATTATTATTTTAATAAAATATGTTATTTTGATTTATACATTTTAATATTTTTTCTATGACAAATCAAATATATATAATGATAATTTTTAATTATTTTTAAAATAAAGAACAATTTGGTAATCTTGTTTTTCCTTGATTTAAATATAATTTTTAATGTATCATATCCATAAAATCAATCACAAACTTTAACAAACTTTACTCTAAATCCACCCACTTTCACCTTTAATCCACTTAAAGTGAACAACACAAACTTCACACTATAGTCCACTTGATGTCATCCTCTCCCTCTCTCTCCAATCAATCTTAAGAGAGAGAGAGGGGATTAAGGGAGAGAGAGGGGAAGGAAGGGAGAAATTCCCGTCTTTTCAATCATCTCAGTCATGTCATGGTTTGAGGGTGATAACAAGATTACAATTATGTTCCCATTTTTTTTAGCTTAATTGTGAAAATGATGTAAAAATATGGATTTTAAAATTATTTCTAGAAATATAGATAATAACGTAAATTTGAAAATTGTTATAAAATAAGGTTTAAAAAGTAATTTTCAATTATTACATTTTTTATTACATAATTTCAAAAATATTTTTTTATTAAAATATCTTACTTTGATTTATAAATTTTAATATTTTTTCTACGATAAATCAAACTTATATATTGATAATTTTTAATTATTTTTAAAATAATGGACAATTTGGTAATCTTGTTTTTCCTTAATTTAAATATAATTTTTAATCTATCACAACCAACAAATCACTCATAAAGTTTAACAAACTTTACTCTAAATCCACCTTTAATCCACTAAAAGTGAACAACACAAACTTCACACTGTAATCCACTTTATATCATCCTGTCCCTCTCCCTCCAAATAACCTTGAGGGAAAAAGAGGGGAAGGAAGAGGAAAATTCCTCTATTTTTCAATCATCTTTGTTCTCCAATGGTTTGAGGGTGATATCAAGCTAACATTTATGTCCACAATTTATATTTCAGCTTAATTGTGAAAATGAGGTTAAAATATGACTTTCGAAATTATTTTTACAAAAACAATTAACTACGAAAATTTTAAAATTGTTATAAAATAAGGTTTAAAAATTAATTATTAATTATAAAATTTTTTATTACATTATTTTATAAATATTTTTTTAATAAAATATGTTATTTTCATTTATACACAATAATATTTTTTCTACAACAAATAAAACTTATATAGTGATAATTTTTAATCATATTTAAAATAAAGGACAATTTGGTAATCTTGTTTTTTTTTATTTAAATATAATTTTTAATCTATCACATCCATCAAATCACTCACAAACTTCAACAAACTTTACTCTAAATTAAATCACTTTCACCTTTAATCCCCTTAAAGTGAACAAGACAAGCTTCACACTCTAATTCACTTGAATTCATCATCTCCCTCTCCATCCAATCAACGTTGAGGAAGAGAGAGGTGAAGGAAGTTGAAATTTTCTCTATTTTTCAATCATCTTATGTTATGCAATGGTTTCAGCGTGATATCAAGATTACAATTATGTCCACAATTTATTTTCAATCTTATTAACGAAAATGATGTAAAAATATGTCTTTTGAGATTATTTTTAAGAAAATAATTAATAGCGCAAATTTGAAAATTTTTATACAATAAGGTTTAGAAAGTAAATATTATTTATAAAATTTTTTATTACGTTTTTTTATAAATATTTTTTTATTCAAATATGTTACTTTCATTTATACATGTTAATATTTTTTCTACGACAAATCAAACTTATACAATGATAATTTGTAATTATTTTTAAAATAACGAACAATTTGGTATTTTTGTTTTTCCTTTATTTAAATATAATTTTTAATCCATCACATCGATCAAATTACTAACAAACTTCAACAAACTTTACTCTAAATCTACACAGTTTCACCTTTAATCCCCTTAAAGTGAACAAGACAAGCTTCACACTCTAATCCACTTGAATTCATCCTTTTTCTCACTCTCGAATCAACTTTGAGGGAGTGAGAGAAATGGGAAGGAAGAGCGAAAATCCTCTATTTTTCAATCATCTTTGTTATGCAATGATTTGATGGTGATTTGATGGTGATATCAAGATTACAATTATGTCCGCAATTTATTTTTCAACTTAATTATGAAAATGATGTAAAATATGACTTTTGAAATTATTTTTACAAAATTAATTAATAACCAAAATTTGAAAATTGTTTTAAAATAAAGTTTAAAAATTTAATTATTAATTATAAAAATTTTATTAAATTATTTTATAAATATTTTTTTATTAAAATATGTTACTTTCATTTATACATTTTAATATTTTTCTACCACAAATCAAACTTGTATAATGATAATTTTTAATTATTTTTAAAATAAAGTACAATTTATTAATCTTGTTTTTCCTTGATTTAAATATAATTTTTAATCTATCACATCAAACAAATCATTCATAAACTTTAACAAACTTTACTCTAAATCCACCACTATCACCTTTAATCCACTTAAAGTGAACAACACAAACTTCACACTGTAATCCAATTGATGTCATCCTCTCCATCTCCCTCCAATCAACCTTGAGGGAGAGAGGGGAAGGAAGAGGGAAACTCCTCTATTTTTAAATAGTCTCTGTTATGCCATGGTTTAAGGGTGATATCAAGATTACAATTACGTCCGCAATTTCTTTTTCAACTTAATTATGAAAATGAAGTAAAAATATGGCTTTTAAAATTATTTTTACAAAAATAATTAATAACAAAAATTTCAAAATTGTTCTTAAATAAGGTTTAAAAAGTAATTATCAATTATAAAATTTTTTATTTCATTATTTTATAAATATTTTTTAATAAAATATGTTATTTTCATTTATACATATCAATATTTTTACTACAACAAATCAAACTTATATAATGATAATTTTTAATCATATTTGAAATAATAGACAATTTGGTAATCTTATTTTTGGTTGATTTAAATATAATTTTTAATCTATCACATCCATCAAATCACTGACAAACTTCAACAAACTTTACTCTTAATCAAATCACTTTCACATTTAATCCCATTAAAGTGAACAAGACAAGCTTCACACTCTAATCCACTTGATTTCATCCTCTCCCTCTCCCTCCAATCAACGTTGAGGGAGAGAGGGGAAGGAAGAGGGAAATTTCTTTATTTTTCAATCATCTTATGTTATTCAATGGTTTGAGGGTGATATCAGAATTACAATTATGTTTGCAATTTATTTTTCAGTTTAATGATGAAAATGATGTAAAAATATGGCTCTGGAAATTATTTTTACAAAAATAATTAATAACGAAAATTTGAAAATTGTTTTAAAATAAGGTTTAAAAAGTAATTATTTATTATAAAATTTTTTATTTCATTATTTTATAAATATTTTTTTAATAAAATATTTTATTTTCATTTATACAAATTAATATTTTTTCTACACAAATCAAACTTATACAATGATAATTTTTAATCATTTTAAAAAAAACACAATTTGGTAATCTTGTTTTTCCTTGATTTAAATATAATTTTTAATCTATCACATCCATCAAATCACTCACAAACTTTAACAAACTTTACTCTAAATCCACCCTCTTGCACCTTTAATCCAGTTAAAGTGAACAATACAAACTTCACACTCTAATTCACTTGAATTCATCATCTCTCTCCTTCAAATCCACCTTGACGGAGAGGGGGAAAGAAGATGGAAATTCCTCTATTTTTCAATCATCTTTGTTATGCAATGATTTGACGGTAGTATAAAGATTACTATTATGTCCGCAATTTACTTTTTAGCTTAATTATGAAAATAATGTAAAAATATGCCTATTGAAATTATTTTTACAAAAATAATTAATAACAAAAATTTTAAAATTTTAATAAAATAAGGTTTAAAAATTAATTAGTAATTGTAAAAATATTTATTCCATTATTTTATAAATATTTTTTTGAATGAAATATGTTATTTTCATTTAGACATATTAATATTCTTTCTACAACAAATCAAACTTATATAATGATAATTTCAAATCATATTTAATTAAGGAAAATTTGATAATCTTGTTTTTTCTTGATTTAAATATAATTTTTCATCTATCACATTCATCAAATCACTCACAAACTTCAACAAAATTTACTCTAAATCCTCTAACTTTTAGCTTTAATCCCCTTAAAGTGAAAGAGACAAGCTTCACACTCTAATCCACTTGAATTCATCATCTCCCTCTCCCTCCAATCAACCTTGACGGAGAAAGAGGTGAAGGAAGATGGGTAATTGGTCTAATTCGCAATCATCTCTGTTATGCAATGGTTTGATGGTGATATCAAGATTACAATTATGTTGACAATTTATTTTTCAGCTTAATTATGAAAATGGTGTAAAAATATGGCTTTTCAAATTATTTTTACAAAAATAATTAATAACGAAAATTTGAAAATTGTTCTAAAATAAGGTTTAAAAAGTAATTATTAATTATAAAATGTTTTATTGCATTATTTTATAAATATTTTTTTAATAAAGTATTTTATTTTCATTTATACATGTTAATATTTTTTCTACACAAATCAAACTTATACAATGATAATTTTCAATCATTTTTAAAATAAAGGACAATTTGGTAATCTTGTTTTTCCTTGATTTAAAAATAATTTTTAATCTATCAATCCATCAAATCACTCACAAACTTTACTCTAAATCCATCCTCCTTGACCTTTAATCCACTTAAAGTGAAAAAGACAAGCTTCACACGCTAATCCACATGAATTCATCATCTCCCTCCAATCAACCTTGACGGAGAGAGGGGTGAAGGAAGATGGAAATTCCTCTATTTTGCAATCATATCGGTAAGGCAATGGTTTGAGAGTGATATCAAGATTACAATATGTCCGTAATTTATTCTTCAGCTTAATTATGAAAATGATTTAAAAATATGGCTTTTGAAATTATTTTTAAAAAATAATTAAGAACCAAAATTTTAAAATTGTTCTAAAATAAGGTTTAAAAAGTAATTATTAATTATAAAATTTTTTATTACATTATTTTATAAATATGTTTTATTAAAATATTTTATTTTCATTTATACATATTAAAATTTTTCTACAAAAAATCAAACTTATACAATGATAATTTTTAATCATTTTTAAAATAAAGCACAATTTTGTAATCTTGTTTTTCCTTAATTTAAATATAATTTTTAGTCTATCACACCATCAAATCACTCTCAAACTTCAACAAACTTTAATCTAAAACAAATCACTTTCACCTTTAATCCCCTTAAAGTGAACAAGACAAGCTTCACACTCTAATCTACGGATGGCAAAATAGGCCAGGCCCGATGGGCCAGCCCGCCAGCCCGACTGAAAAAGCAAGGGCCAGTCCAAGAATTTTAGCCCGCCAGCCCATGACAGCCCAGCCCGTCAAGCCCAATGGCCAAAACGGGCCAGCCCGCGGCCCGTACCACTTACTAAAACACATAACAACACGTGCCTAATTTTTTTATTATCCCTCCCTCACTGCGCGTCCCCCACTAGAGACCAAACCACAACTCTGCACGACTCTTCCCGATTCTCATCTCTGCGCCACACACACACACAAACTCGCTTCTCCTCCACCCACTCGCCGCTGGCCACCACGAAAGACGTTGGCCACCACGTCGCCGCTGGCCATACCTTCTTCTCCCCCACCGTGACATCCACCACGTCGCTGCCAGAAGCGAGAAAACAACGCCGTGCACGGAGAACGCAGAGCTACCGTCAGACACTGCGATTGGCGGACGAGTCTGACCGCCACGACCATATCCAAGACAGGTTTGTTCGTAATTTCCGTTCTGGTTCCCTTTCTCCCGATTTGTAACCTAAATTCTTGATTTCGTAACCCTAGATTTCTGATTTTTTGATTTTCGACCAGGACGACCCATTCTGTGAATTCTAATTGTTGTAGTTGCTGCCATTAATCGTTGTTCATCCTTCAATTTTCCCCCAATTTAAATTTCGTAGCTGCTGCCATTAATTGGTCATTTGGATTGGAGGTAACCATATCGATCCATTGCTTTTAATTGAGATGAATGATTGGTCTGGATTGTTTGTTGATGTTTGTGTAGTAAAATGTTGTTGGATTGTTGTATAATGCTATTGGATTGAAAAATGTCTGGTTGTTTTATCCCTTTCAATAATTTTCTCTCATGTTAGAGAAAATGGTTCTGAACCTTTTCAGTTCGTCAGAACCGTGGATATGTAGAAACTCTACAGTTTACAGACTTCGAGTGTTCTAAACTATTTCACAGATGTATGAACTTGTATTTGGTAATCGTTTTAGTGCTCTCAGCATAAGGTTTTACTCATATTTTCATGGATTTTGAACTCAATTTTCTAATTGTTATATTTTAAAACACAAATGCGGAATTTGATTTGTTCAATCTTCACACAATTCTCATGATTTTATGTATGCAATCTGGTTCAGTTGACATCCTAACTTTGAACAATATTAACCTTTTGCTGTAAGTTTGATGTAACATTGTAGAAGAGTCAATAACTTTGCGTATGAACACGATAATAGATCTTGTCTATGTGCCCATGATTGGATGGACCATTTCATGTAGCTTTAAATTTTCATTACATGGATTTTGAATCCTTGGGTTCTTGTTTGTGTTTTTTTTACTGAGTTTTGTTATTCTATTTGATTTGTTTGTGTTAGGATTTAGTGAACCAGATTTAATATCATGGATGAGCATGAGTCTAATAGTAGTCCTCCTCCAAGTAAAGATCATGAAACTGAAAATGTGTGTAATGAGTCTGAGAATGTTGATGCGGTTGAAGAGGATATGGATGATAGTGTAAAACTTAGAGAATCCTCTAGTAGTAAGAAAACTGAGAAGTCAAGAACTTCTGATATATGGAAATATTTTACAAGGATTGGGGCTGGTGATGATGGAAAAGAGAGGGAAAAGTGTAATGGGTGCAACAAAAAATATGTTATTGGTAGTAAAAACTATGGCACATCTCATCTGAAGCGTCACATGGAGAAATGTACTAAACTTAAATTTGAAGATGTTAGGCAAATGATAGTGGATGGGCAAGGAAAGTTAAAAGCTAGAAGAATAGATCCAATGGTTTGCCGTGAGTTGTGTGCCAATTTAATTATCCAACACAATTTACCTTTTAACTTTGTTGAGTATGAAGCTCTTAGAATTTGGATAAGCTATATCAATCCTGATGCATGTTTAGTTTCTAGAAATACAATAAAGAGTGATGTCATGAAAATACATATGAAAGAAAAAGACATGCTAAAGGAGGAGTTCAGGAAAATCAGAAATAGGATTTGTTTGACATCCGATTTGTGGACTTCTATAACTGGTGAGTGATATATTGTTCTGACAGCACATTATGTTAACACAAATTGGAAATTGTGCTCTAAAATTTTGAACTTTTGCCACTTCCCTCCACCTCACACTGGCTTTAAGCTGTCAAAGAAAATAAATGGATTTTTGCATGATTGGGGAATTGAAAAAAGAATATTTTCTTTGACTTTGGATAATGCATCTACTAATGATGTTCTGATTAGAACTTTAAAAAGTGAGCTTCTTTAGCAAAATTCTTTGGTATGTGATGGTGAGTTTATGCATATTTGTTGTTGTGCACACATTCTTAACTTGATTGTGCAAGAAGGACTAAAAGCTCTTGGTGATTCATTAGATCATATTAGGGAGAGCATAAAGTATGTAAAGGGTTTTGAAAGTAGGATGATGAAGTTTAAACAATGCATTGAAAAATTAAGGGACATTGATGCAAAAACTGCTTTGTGTATAGATGTTCCTACAAGGTGGAACTCTACTTCTTTTATGCTTGAAAGTGCCCTCAAATATAAACGAGTGTTTGGAAGTTTGCACTTGGTTGATGAGAATTATAAGTATTGTCTGTGTGATGAGAAATGGAAAAGAGTGAAAAAAATCTGTGTTTTCTTAATGCCCTTTTATGAGATCACAAATATGATTTCTGCCACATGCTACCCTACATCAAACTTGTACTTTTTACAAGTGTGGACCATCCAAACCCATTTACTGGAAAGCTTAAAAGATGAAGAAGAAGTTATCATAGATATGGCTGAAAGGATGTTGGTAAAGTTTGATAAATACTGGGATGAATATAGCACTATCCTTGCATTTCGGGCAATTTTAGACCCAAGGATGAAGTTGGAAACATTGGGCTATTGCTTTTAGAAGATAGATCCTCTAACTTGGGAAGCAAAGTTAGAGAAGATTAAAGAAAAATTGTACAAGTTATTCTCTGAATATTGCTCCAAGAATGACACTTCCAATCCCCTAAAGTGTTATGCATATGTCAACAACATCATCCTCAATTGATTCTATCAAGTCCAATGCACTTCATGTAAGTCATATTACTTTCTAATACATAAATTACTATGCATAAACTTATTGATTAAACTATGATTATGGTTTTTATGTTAGGAATTAAAACAACGCAAGATTCAAGCTTCTGTTAATACGGGGAAGAACCAACTTGACATATACTTGGATGAGCCAACATTGAATGCTGATATTACTGAAAGTATGGATGTTCTTGAATGGTGGAAGAGTAATAGTCAACGTTTCTCAGATTTGTCAATCATGGCTAGGGACTTGCTGAGCATCCCAATCACTACTGTTGCATCTGAATCTGCTTTCAGCTTTGGTTCAAGGATCTTGAATAAGTATAGAAGTCGTCTATTGTCAAAACATGTTGAAGCAATTATTTGTACTAGCAGATGGATGCATGGGTTTCGTGAATATGGTAACTTTTGAATTTTCAATTCTGACTTAAATATTTTCAATAATACTTTCAATAATAAATCCATGTATTTTTTTAAGATGATGATGATGATGACAATGGAATAGCTGAGGGTAGTACTTCTAAGGCTGCATCTAATAACCCTGGCACTGAATTGGATATTGATGAAAATTGAAGGTGAGTAACTTAGTTAATATAAATTACAGATACTTAGTTAATATAACTTAGTTATTTTCTTGCCACTATGATGAAATAACTACTGCCACTGAGTCTGTGATCAAATTGATGTGTGTACTATGATACTATCCTCTGCATGTTCGTGCCTTCCTTTTATTTGATCTGTGATCAAACTGATTTGGAGGGTTTATATGCTTCTATAGCACATTGTATTTGTATATTCACTGTGATAATTAATGCTTCTGTTTTTTTATGTAGCTTGCACTTTGGTTATGTTCCATGCCTAAAGTACTCTCATTCAGACATGTTATTGATGTTGCAACTGCAACTGTGACCTTGATGATGACTATGAAAGAGCCAAACGTCATTTACATTTTGTTTTTAATCATTTCAATTTGTTTGGACTTTGTGATGATGGACTATTGTTGTATTAATGCATATGCAGTCTGTTAATGTAAGCATATTTGCATGTTTTCCAAATGTTTCCTTCTGTGTTGACTTTTCACTGTTGTATCTTTGGTTGTGTTACATAATGCAGACCACCCTAACTATTATTATAGTCACTGCGCAGGTTATTGTTGTATTAATGCATATGTAGTACTAGTACATTTATATACAGGTTAATGTAGTCAACTAAATTTGAAATGAAAAGAATTAAAATCTGATTTTGGGCCACAAAAAGAACATACCAGTCGGCCCGCCAGCCCGCGGGCCGGGCCCAAAAAAGCAACCCGTTTCGACTTGTCGGGCCAGCCCGACCCATTTAAAACGGGCCAAAAACGAGCCGGGCAAAAACGGGCCGGGTTGGCCCGTTTTGACACTCCTACTCTAATCCACTTGAATTCATCATCTCCCTCTCCCTCCAATCAACGTTGAGGGAAAGAGGGGAAGGAAGATAGAAATTTCTCTATTTTTCAATAATCTTATGTTATGCAATGGTTTGAGGGTGATATCAAGATTACAATTATGTTCACAATTTATTTTTCAGCTTAATAACGATAATGATGTAAAAATATGCCTTTTGAAATTATTTTTACAAAAATAATTAATAACGAAAATTGAAAAATTGTTACAAAATAAGGTTTATAAAGTAATTATTAACTGTAAAATTTTTTATTACATTATTTTATAAATATTTTTTATTCAAATATTTTATTTTCATTTATACATATTAATATTTTTTCTAACACAAATCAAACTTATACAATGATAACTTTTAATCATTTTTAAAATAAACAACAATTGGGTAATTTTATTTTTGCTTGATTTAAATATAATTTTTAATCTATCATATCCATCAAATCACTCACAAACTTTAACAAACTTTACTCGAAATCCACCATCTTTCACCTTTAATCTATTTAAAGTGAACAACACAAACTTCATACTCTAATTCACTTCAATTGATCATCTTTTTCCTTCCAATCAACCTTGACAGAGAGAGGGTAATGAAGATGAAATTTTTTCTATTTTTCAATCATCTCTGTTATGCAATGGTTTGAGGGTGATATCAAGTATACTATTAGGTCCGCCGTTTATTTTTCAATTTAATTATGAAAATGATGTAAAAATATGGCTTTTGAAATTATTTTTACAAACACAATTAATAACTAAAATTTGAAAATTGTTCTAAAATAAGGTTTAAAAAGTAATTATTAATTATAAATTTTTTTATTACATTATTTTATAAATTATTTTTTAATAAAATATTTTATTTTCATTTACACATTAATATTTTTTCTACACAAATTAAACTTATACAATGATAATTTTTAACCATTTTTAAAATAAAGCACAATTTGGTAATCTTGTTTTTTCTTTATTTAAATATAATTTTTAATCTATCACATCTATCAAATCACTCACAAACTTTAATAAACTTTACTCTAAAACTACCCTCTTTCACCGTTAATCTATTTAAAGTGAGCAACACAAACTTCACACTCTAATCCACTTGAATTGATCATCTCTCCGCTTCTAATAAACCTTGACGGAGAGAGGGGAAGGAAAATGAAAATTACACTATTTTTCAATCATCTTTGTTATGCAATGATTTGAGGGTGAGATAAAGATTACAATATTTCCGCCATTTATTTTTCAACTTAATTATGAAAATAATGTAAAAATATGGCTTTTGAAATTATTTTTACAAACACAATTAATAACGAAAATTTGAAAATTGTTCTAAAATAAGGTTTAAAAAGTAATTATCAATTTTTTTATTACATTATTTTATAAATATTTTTTAATAAAATATTTTGTTTTCATTTACACATTAATATTTTTCCTACACAAATCAAACTTATACAATCACAATTTTTAATCATTTTTAAAATAAAGCACAATTTGGTAATCTTGTTTTTCCTTGATTTAAATATAAATTTTAATCTATCACATCCATGAAATCACTCACAAACTTTACTCTAAATTCACACTCTTTCACCTTTAATCCACTTAAAGTGAACAATACAAACTTCACACTCTAATCCACTTGAATTCATCATCTCGCTCTCCCTCGAATCAACCTTGACGGAGAGAGAGGGGAACGAAGATGGAAATTTTTGTATTTTTCAATCATCTCTGATATGCAATGGTTTGAGGGTGATATCAAGTTTTCAATTATGTCCACAATTTATTTTTCAGCTTAATTATGAAAATGATGGAAAAATATGACTTATGAAATTATTGTTACAAAAATATGTCATAACGAAAGTTTGAAAATTCTTCAAAAATAATGTTTAAAAAGTAATTATTAATTATAAATTTTTTTATTGCATTATTTTATAAATATTTTTTTATTAAAATATTTTATTTTCATTTTTACATAATAATATTTTTTCTACCCCAAATCAAACTTATACAATAATAATTTTTAATCATTTTTAAAATAAAGCATAATTTGGTAATCTCGTTTTTCCTTGATTTAAATATAATTTTTAATTTATCACATCCATCAAATCACTCACAAACTTTAACAAAATTTAACAAACTTTACTCTATTTTTCTATTTGACGGAGAGAGAGGGTAAGGAAGATGAAATTTTTTCTATTTTTCAATCATCTCTGTTATGCAATGGTTTGAGGGTGATATCAAGTATACTATTAGGTCCGCAATTTATTTTTCAGCTTAATTAAGAAAATGATGTAAAAATATGGCTTTTGAAATTATTTTTACAAACACAATTAATAACTAAAATTTGAAAATTGTTCTAAAATAAGGTTTAAAAAGTAATTATTAATTATAAATTTTTTTATTACATTATTTTATAAATTATTTTTTAATAAAATATTTTATTTTCATTTACACATTAATATTTTTTCTACACAAATTAAACTTATACAACGATAATTTTTAACCATTTTTAAAATAAAGCACAATTTGGTAATCTTGTTTTTCCTTTATTTAAATATAATTTTTAATCTATCACATCCATCAAATCACTCACAAACTTTAACAAACTTTATTCTAAAACTACCCTCTTTCATCGTTAATCTATTTAAAGTGAGCAACACAAACTTCACACTCTAATCCACTTGAATTGATCATCTCTCCGCTTCTAATAAACATTGACGGAGGGAGGGGAAGGAAAATGAAAATTACACTATTTTTCAATCATCTTTGTTATGCAATGATTTGAGGGTGAGATAAAGATTACAATATTTCCGCCATTTATTTTTCAACTTTATTATGAAAATGATGTAAAAATATGGCTTTTGAAATTATTTTTACAAACACAATTAATAACGAAAATTTGAAAATTATTCTAAAATAAGGTTTAAAAAGTAATTATCAATTTTTTTATTACATTATTTTATAAATATTTTTTAATAAAATATTTTGTTTTCATTTACACATTAATATTTTTCCTACACAAATCAAACTTATACAATCACAATTTTTAATCATTTTTAAAATAAAGCACAATTTGGTAATCTTGTTTTTCCTTGATTTAAATATAAATTTTAATCTATCACATCCATGAAATCACTCACAAACTTTACTCTAAATTCACACTCTTTCACCTTTAATCCACTTAAAGTGAACAATACAAACTTCACACTCTAATCCACTTGAATTCATCATCTCGCTCTCCCTCGAATCAACCTTGACGGAGAGAGGGGAACGAAGATGGAAATTTTTGTATTTTTCAATCATCTCTGATATGCAATGGTTTGAGGGTGATATCAAGTTTTCAATTATGTCCACAATTTATTTTTCAGCTTAATTATGAAAATGATGGAAAAATATGACTTATGAAATTATTGTTACAAAAATATGTCATAACGAAAGTTTGAAAATTCTTCAAAAATAATGTTTAAAAAGTAATTATTAATTATAAATTTTTTTATTGCATTATTTTATAAATATTTTTTTATTAAAATATTTTATTTTCATTTTTACATAATAATATTTTTTCTACCCCAAATCAAACTTATACAATAATAATTTTTAATCATTTTTAAAATAAAGCATAATTTGGTAATCTCGTTTTTCCTTGATTTAAATATAATTTTTAATTTATCACATCCATCAAATCACTCACAAACTTTAACAAAATTTAACAAACTTTACTCTATTTTTCTATTTGACGGAGAGAGAGGGTAAGGAAGATGAAATTTTTTCTATTTTTCAATCATCTCTGTTATGCAATGGTTTGAGGGTGATATCAAGTATACTATTAGGTCCGCAATTTATTTTTCAGCTTAATTAAGAAAATGATGTAAAAATATGGCTTTTGAAATTATTTTTACAAACACAATTAATAACTAAAATTTGAAAATTGTTCTAAAATAAGGTTTAAAAAGTAATTATTAATTATAAATTTTTTTATTACATTATTTTATAAATTATTTTTTAATAAAATATTTTATTTTCATTTACACATTAATATTTTTTCTACACAAATTAAACTTATACAACGATAATTTTTAACCATTTTTAAAATAAAGCACAATTTGGTAATCTTGTTTTTCCTTTATTTAAATATAATTTTTAATCTATCACATCCATCAAATCACTCACAAACTTTAACAAACTTTATTCTAAAACTACCCTCTTTCATCGTTAATCTATTTAAAGTGAGCAACACAAACTTCACACTCTAATCCACTTGAATTGATCATCTCTCCGCTTCTAATAAACCTTGACGGAGGGAGGGGAAGGAAAATGAAAATTACACTATTTTTCAATCATCTTTGTTATGCAATGATTTGAGGGTGAGATAAAGATTACAATATTTCCGCCATTTATTTTTCAACTTTATTATGAAAATGATGTAAAAATATGGCTTTTGAAATTATTTTTACAAACACAATTAATAACGAAAATTTGAAAATTATTCTAAAATAAGGTTTAAAAAGTAATTATCAATTTTTTTATTACATTATTTTATAAATATTTTTTAATAAAATATTTTGTTTTCATTTACACATTAATATTTTTCCTACACAAATCAAACTTATACAATCACAATTTTTAATCATTTTTAAAATAAAGCACAATTTGGTAATCTTGTTTTTCCTTGATTTAAATATAAATTTTAATCTATCACATCCATGAAATCACTCACAAACTTTACTCTAAATTCACACTCTTTCACCTTTAATCCACTTAAAGTGAACAATACAAACTTCACACTTTAATCCACTTGAATTCATCATCTCGCTCTCCCTCGAATCAACCTTGACGGAGAGAGAGGGGAACGAAGATGGAAATTTTTGTATTTTTCAATCATCTCTGATATGCAATGGTTTGAGGGTGATATCAAGTTTTCAATTATGTCCACAATTTATTTTTCAGCTTAATTATGAAAATGATGGAAAAATATGACTTATGAAATTATTGTTACAAAAATATGTCATAACGAAAGTTTGAAAATTCTTCAAAAATAATGTTTAAAAAGTAATTATTAATTATAAATTTTTTTATTGCATTATTTTATAAATATTTTTTTATTAAAATATTTTATTTTCATTTTTACATAATAATATTTTTTCTACCCCAAATCAAACTTATACAATAATAATTTTTAATCATTTTTAAAATAAAGCATAATTTGGTAATCTCGTTTTTCCTTGATTTAAATATAATTTTTAATTTATCACATCCATCAAATCACTCACAAACTTTAACAAAATTTAACAAACTTTACTCTATTTTTCTATTTGACGGAGAGAGAGGGTAAGGAAGATGAAATTTTTTCTATTTTTCAATCATCTCTGTTATGCAATGGTTTGAGGGTGATATCAAGTATACTATTAGGTCCGCAATTTATTTTTCAGCTTAATTAAGAAAATGATGTAAAAATATGGCTTTTGAAATTATTTTTACAAACACAATTAATAACTAAAATTTGAAAATTGTTCTAAAATAAGGTTTAAAAAGTAATTATTAATTATAAATTTTTTTATTACATTATTTTATAAATTATTTTTTAATAAAATATTTTATTTTCATTTACACATTAATATTTTTTCTACACAAATTAAACTTATACAACGATAATTTTTAACCATTTTTAAAATAAAGCACAATTTGGTAATCTTGTTTTTCCTTTATTTAAATATAATTTTTAATCTATCACATCCATCAAATCACTCACAAACTTTAACAAACTTTATTCTAAAACTACCCTCTTTCATCGTTGATCTATTTAAAGTGAGCAACACAAACTTCACACTCTAATCCACTTGAATTGATCATCTCTCCAATTCTAATAAACCTTGACGGAGGGAGGGGAAGGAAAATGAAAATTACACTATTTTTCAATCATCTTTGTTATGCAATGATTTGAGGGTGAGATAAAGATTACAATATTTCCGCCATTTATTTTTCAACTTTATTATGAAAATGGTTTAAAAATATGGCTTTTGAAATTATTTTTACAAACACAATTAATAACGAAAATTTGAAAATTATTCTAAAATAAGGTTTAAAAAGTAATTATCAATTTTTTTATTACATTATTTTATAAATATTTTTTAATAAAATATTTTGTTTTCATTTACACATTAATATTTTTCCTACACAAATCAAACTTATACAATCACAATTTTTAATCATTTTTAAAATAAAGCACAATTTGGTAATCTTGTTTTTCCTTGATTTAAATATAAATTTTAATCTATCACATCCATTAAATCACTCACAAACTTTACTCTAAATTCACACTCTTTCACCTTTAATCCACTTAAAGTGAACAATACAAACTTCACACTCTAATCCACTTGAATTCATCATCTCCCTCTCCCTCGAATCAACCTTGACGGAGAGAGAGGGGAACGAAGAGGGAAATTCCTCTATTATTCGATCATCTATGTTATGTAATGATTTGAGGCTAATATCAAGATTACAAATATGTCCGGAATTTATTTTTCAACTTAATTATGAAAATGATGTAAAAATATGGCTTTTGAAATTATTTTTACAATAATAATTCATAACGAAAATTTTAAAATTGTTATAAAATAAGATTTAAAAAGTAATTATTAATTATAATTTTTTTATTAAATTATTTTATAAATATTGTTTTAATGAAATATGTTATTTTAATTTATACAAACTAATAATTGTTCTAAAACAAATCAAACTTATATAATCATAATTTTTAATCGTATTTAAAATAAAGGACAATTTGGTAATCTTGTTTTTTCTTGATTTAAATATAATTTTTAATCTATCACATCCATCAAATCACTCATAAATTTCAACAAAATTTACTCTAAATCCACTCAATTTTACCTTTAATCCCCTTAAAGTGAACAAGACAAGCTTCACATCCACTTGAATTCATCCTCTCCCTCTCCCTCCAATCAACGTTGAGGGAGAGAGAGGGGAAGGAAGAGGGAAATTCCTCTATTCTTCAATCATCTCTATTATGCAATGGTTTGAGGGTGAAATCAAGATTACAATTTATGTCCGCAATTAAATAAAGAACAATTTGATAATCTTGTTTTTTCTTGATTTAAATATAATTTTTAATCTATCACATCGATCAAATCACTCACAAACTTCAACAAAATTTATTCTAAATCCACTCACTTTCACATTTAATCCCCTTAAAGTGAATAAGAAAATTTTCACACTCTAATCCACTCGAATTCATCCTCTCGCTCTTCCTCTAATCAACGTTGAGTGAGAGAGGGGAAGGAAGAGGGAAATTCCTCTATTTTTAAATCATCTATGTTATGCAATGGTTTGAGGGTGATATCAAGATTACAATTATGTCCACAATTTATTTTTCAACTTAATTGTGAAAATGATGTAAAAATATGGCTTTTAAAATCATTTTTACAAAAATAATGAATAACGAAAATTTGAAAATTTTTTATAAAATATGGTTTAAAAAGTAATTATTAATTATCAATTTTTTTATTACATTATTTTATAAATATTTTTTTATTAAAATATGTTACTTTCATTTATACATTTTAATAATTTTCTACGACAAGTCAAACTTATATAATGATAATTTTTAATTATTTTTAAAACAAAGAACAATTTGGTAATCTTTTTTTTCCTTAATTTAAATATAATTTTTAATCTATCACATCCAGCAAATCACTCTTAAACTTTAACAAACTTTACTTTAAATCCAACCACTTTCACCTTTAGTCAACTTAAAGTGAACAACACAAATTTCACATTGTAATCCACATAATGTCATCATGTCCCTCTCCCTGCAATCAACCTTGATGGAGAGAAAGGGGAAGGAAGAGGGTAATTCCTCTATTTTTCAATCATCTCTCTGATACAATGGTTTCAAGGTGATATCAAGATTACAATTATGTCCGTAATTTATTTTTCAGCATAATTATGAAAATGATATAAAAATATGACTTTTCAAATTATTTTTACAAAAATAATTAATAACAAAAATTTGATAATTGTTCTAAAATAAGGTTTAAAAAGTAATTATTAATTTAAATTTTTTTAATACATTATTTTATAAATATTATTTTAATAAAATATTTTATTTTCATTCATACATATTAATATTTTTTTTTCTACAACAAATCAAACTTATACAATGATAATTTTTAATCATTTTAAAATAAAGGACAATTTGGTAATCTTGTTTTTTTGTGATTTAAATATAATTTTTAATCTATCACATTCATCAAATCACTCACAAATTTTAACAAACATTACTCTAAATCTAGAGTTATCAAAACAGGTAACCCGACCCGACCTGGCTCGACCCACCACGCGTTGATGATTTAGTGAACCAACCCAACCTGGCTCAATTTTTAATGAGCCAAAAAAATTCGAACCCGACCCGGCCCACCACGGGTTAGCGGGTTAAACGGGTTGGCTCACGGGTTCACTTAATTAAAAAAATATTATTTTCTTATTTTTTTTTCAGTCAAAACTAAATTTTAATTCTAATTAAAATCTAAATAAACTTTAATACAATCCAACTACAAACCAAAATAAAAAAAATGCAAATTATTTATGTGGTTGATAAAAAAACAACCTAACATGACCGAAATGTAAAACCCAACTTAATAAAAAAATAAAAAAACTTGGGTGACCCCTTTATGTACGGGTTGGTGAGCCAACCCAGCTGACCACGGGTTCAACCCGGGTGATCCGGGTTCTACGTGAGCCGGGTCAAAAATCAACCCGTATTGAAATTTGTAAAAAAATTTCAACCCAACCCGACCCAAACCCGTGGTGAACGGGGTTGGCTCGCGGGTTCCAACCCATTTTGACAGCCTTATTAAAATCCACCCTCTTTCACCTTTAATCCCCTTAAAGTGAACAAGAAAAGGTTGACACTCTAATCCACTTGAATTCATCCTCTCCCTCTCCCTCCAATCAACGTTGAGGGAGAGAGAGGAAATGAAGAGGGAAATTCCTCTATTTTTCAATCATCTATGTTATGCAATGGTTTGAGCGTGATATCAAGATTACAATTATGTCCGTAATTTATTTTTCAACTTAATCATGAAAATGATGTAAAAATATGGCTTTTGAAATTATTTTTACAAAAATAATTAATAACGAAAATTTGAAAATTGTTCTAAAAAAAAGTTTAAAAAGTAATTATTAACTATAAATTTTTTTACTATGTTATTTTATAAATATTCTTTTATTAAAATATGTTACTTTCATTTATACATTTTAATATTTTTTTCTACGACAAATTGTAACGCCCTATTTAGTTTAATAAACGAAATTAAAGAAAGCATCACACTAAATAATATTTTAGCGCAGTTTTGGACTTTAAACACCACTTCTTACCACCCAAGGCACACCACGATGCCCTAGAAGAAACAAGTTATAAAGTTTACTAGAATCATATAGAAATCTAAAAGACAGGCTAATACATGGGCCATGGCCCCAAATAAAAGTCCAAAAAGAACATGAAGCCCAGGCCAAGTAGACTATGCAGCAAAATCGTCTCTCTCCCGTTGACCACGAGTACCTCTTGCATCTGCTCCCATCAATAAATTGATGATTATCGCAAGAGTAGAAGAGCAACATACAAAGCAATCAAACAAGCAAAGGGTAAATTAGAGCCAAAAGATTTTATCATGCAATCAGATATACTTTCACAGTCCAATATACATACATCACCCAAGTATGTTATGACCTTCCAATCAATACACTAAGACTCGACTCGACTCATCCGGATACATATAATATGGTCGGATTCAACGGATGCTTGCACTTGTGGTGGATACCTCTGCTCACTCCCGAGCTATGTGTTACAAGTGTTACGATGAATCAATCCCCCACACACAAGGTTAGCCCTTAATGAGTTTTGGCCTCCTGTTACTCTCACCACAAGAGTCAGTCTGCTCTAAGTGAGACTAACTGACCCCTTAGAGTGTCAGGATGCGATCCTTACCAAGTTACATAGATGGGGCACCACCAGGGACACCCACTAACAGGGGCCATGGAAATTACGTCCCGACCACTGAAGCACGACCGTGAAACCTCACCTAGAGATTTCACGGAATTACGCACTGACACGTACCAAATACATTCAAACAACCAAATAATAATAATCATGCATTCAAACCTAATGTCAACATTTGTAACCACTTTCCATTCGTATTCCATGTTGAACCCATGCCATCTCATTGTTCCAGTTTCATGAATATAGAGTCTCATCTCATACCAATATCATTACCATTTAATATAACCCATCTCATTCACTTTACATACCAAGGTCACACCAACATATCAATTCAATTCGTATCTACATATATTCCATGCCATTTCTTATACTTCATACTTAAAACATATCAATCAGTCACCCAAACAATTATATAGTACCCAAGCGAAGTAAACAACAAAGCCTACAACGCATCTCGCTCAAGCCAGTAGCCCTCGCTCAGGTGGGAGGGGTTCCCTCATTTAAGCGACAGGCCCTCGCTTAGGCGAGATCACGACAGAGGCCATGAGAGGTTTTTCACGCACTCGCTTAGATGAGCCCTCCCTCTCCTGAGCGAGCCCACTACTCACCCAAAGTTGAGGTCCCTCGCCTAGGCTGCAACTGCAACAACACACCTCGAGCTCCCACGCGTTCTCTCTTAGACGAGCATCTCTCGCCTGAGCGAGATAGTACCTCGCTAAAAACTAAGACCCTCCGCCTGAGCAAGAGCTCGAGCGCGAGTTGGGGTTTGTTCTCTACAAGGTTCGCCTAGGTGAGACACGGTCGCTTGGGCGAGAATAACAGGTCTTGCCCATTGTTCATCCTGCAACAACTACACTTTTCCTACCCAAACAATAGCATCAACCAGCACATGCATCCACAGTAGCATACAAGCTCAGAAATCACGAAACAGAAGCAAAACAAGCATCGATCGCAACAAATAGAAAGCTTTCTAGCTTCCCTTACCTGGAAAGGGTTAGCCAAACAACTCTGACACTGAAGCGAATGAGTACGAGCACTCCCGGAGCAGATTTAAGATCTGAGAAACCCTAACATATATGAGGCACAAGATTAATTACATAGAGCCCTAACAGGAAACACGAGAAACTAAACCAGGGATGAAGGTTAAGGGTTCGTGAACAACTTACGTGGTAAAACAAGGCCAAACCGACTCAAATCTAACTAAACTTCAGAACCCTAGCAGAGGATTTGTGGCTGCTCTATGAAGGAATGGAGGAACTGTTTCTACAAAGTGAAAGGGGATGGAGCATTAGGGCAGACTTAGGGTCTGTTGCCCCTTTGGGCCAACCCTTAGGCCCAATAGTTTGGGGCAACCTTTAAAAATAAAAGGGCAGAATAAAGTGGGCTTTACATACTCCTCAACAAGAAAATTTTCGACCTCAAAAATGAAAACTTACCAAGTAAAAAGATGTGGGTGTGATTTCCTCATATCCTCCTCCAACTCCCAAGTAGAGTCACCAGTCCTCCGATCCTAGATGACTTTGACAAGATTGACCGGTTTTCCTCTACGTTCCTCAACTCGACTCTCCTTCAAGGCAATGGGTGGCACTTCCAAAGTAACATCCTCTTTGATCTGTGTGTCCTCAGCTTCCAACACATGAGCCGAATCAAACACATACTTCCTCAGTTGTGACACATGGAACACTGGATGAAGATTCGCCAACTGAGGAGGCAAAACTATCTCGTAAGCTACTGGTCCAATCCTCCTCGAGATCTGATTAGGGCCAAGAAACTTAGGTGAGAGCTTCCTTGAGCGGAGAGCCCTTCCCACACCAGTGGTTCGAGTCACCCTCAAGAACAGATGATCTCCCGCTAAGAACTCCAAGGGTCTCCTCCTACGGTCCGCATAGGCCTTCTATCTACTCTGAGAAGCATGCATCCTATCTCTCACCATTCTCACTTTCTTAGTAGTTTGTGCCAACAACTCTAGCCCGACAAGCACTGCCTCCCCATCCTGATGCCAACATAGGGGAGTTCTACACTTCCTGCCGTATAAAGCCTCATATGGCGCCATGACAATGCTCGTGTGAAAGCTGTTGTTTTAGGTAAACTCGATCAACGGTAACACCTCATCCCAAGCTCCTAGGTGATCCAATATGCACTTCCGTAACAAATCCTCAAGTGACTGAATCGTCCTCTCATACTGACCATCAGTTTGGGGGTGGTAGGCTGAGGTCATAGTCAACTTGGTTCCCAGAGTATCCTGTAAGGTTTGCCAAAACTATGATGTAAACTGTGGATCTCTGCCGGAAACTGTGCTCGAAGGTACTCCATGAAGCCTTACTATGTCCTTAATGTACAATTGGACTGATGAAGGATTATCTGGTTTCCTTTTAGAGTTAGGAATATGGTGAAGTTGTTTAAGAAAGCTTTTTGAAAATTCTCACTAGACATTAATATAGCATGCTATCTAGATGTGAAGGTTCATATCTCAAGCTCATGAAAGGAAAAAGAGAGTTGGATTCAAGCTTAAACACACCCGACAATAACAACACTTAAATAGCAAAATGAAAGAAGAAACAATAAAAATGGAAAGCATAGAAGATGAAGAATGGAAGAAGCACGCCACTCATAGGGGGGATCTAAGCCAACCAAGCCCTAGAGATTAGTGATGGTGATAAAGGATTAACCCCAACCAAGGATGGAGGCACATGCTTAAGAAGACTAAGCATGTTTAGAAAGGAAGTTCACTAATCCTTCATCCTTTTCATTTGTGTTTGCTATTTTTGATTCCCTAAGTTGACTTAATTGAATCAATTTTAGTTGACTTGTTGACCTTTGACTAGGTTTGATTTGTTGACTATAGTTGACTTGACTTAAGCCAACATGCTAATCTATGTTTATTTGCTTTGTAGGTTAATTAGGAGTAAGAAAGCAATCCTAGGTGGCGCATTGTGCTTGGGGAGCATAAATGATGTGGAGGAGAGAGTAAAGCAAAGGCATAAAGCATAAAGTAAAAGGCATAAAACAAGTGTACCTATGTACCTTTGGTCTCCTTTGTTTTTAGCCCACTTTGGCCACTTTTTGGAGACATATGAGACACATTCTTTGTCTCCTTTTGTGCTAGAACGAAATTAGCCTTGCACACACCATAGTTAGCTCTTTGGTGTCTTATTTTTGTAACCTTATTTGACCTAGTTTCTAGAAGCTAGGGTTAGGTTTTTGTAGAGACATCCTTAGGTATCTTTTATTTGCTTAGAGGCTCCTAAACTCTTCTATATAAGGGGTGCTCCTAGACATGTAAAAGGGTTGAACATTTTGAAGTAAAAACACTCTTGTGTCTCAACCATTTGTGAGAGTTTCCTCCCTTGGGAGTGAATACTTTTAAGCCTTATCTTGCATAGCAAGTGGCGGCACACATCCACTCATCTTCAAGGTTGCCATGGCTTCTAGCCTAGCCTTATAGTGGCGTGCTTCTCACATTTTTACCATTTCTTTCCTTTCCATTTTACGTTTTCTTCTTCCTTTAATTATTCTTGGTTTTATATGGTTTATGTGCTTTCCATTTCCTTTTTGTTTTGAATCAATCCATCATCTTCTTCTCTTGAGCTTTGTGAAAGGAACCTTCACATCTAGATAGCTTGCTATCTTAATGTCCAGTGGGGATTTCGCTTAGCTTTCTTAATCAACTCACACCATATTCAATAATCTTAAAAAGGAACAAGATAATCCTTCATCAGATGGTGCCGCCACTTGCAAACAAGGCAAAGGTGAGTTCACTTCTAGGAAGGAAAGCTCACGAAAATTGGTGGTGGAATGCACAAAGTTTATAACAAAATGATCAACCCTTTTACAAGACAAAGAGCACCCTTTAAATAGGAGTTCATAGGGGTCCTTTAGCAAATACAAAAACATGAAAAAGGATTAACTAGCAAACCCTAAACCTAATGTGAGAGTGAGTCTTGGCCAAGTGAAGGGAGATGATTGGTCGAGGCATTCCCATGAGGATTCTAGGCCAAAAGAGGAAGGAGACCAAGTGACCTTCTGATAACGCTGTCGTTAACGCGTTCAAATTAATACTACTAAACTATAACAACTTCAGTATTGTTAAGAAAGTAGTCAACAAAATAGAAAGGGTAAAGTAACCCAAAGTCGTCTCCCAACAAACATGGAATTGATTTTTAACAAGTTAGTTCTTATAAAATCTATACAAAACGGTTAGTCAAATAAAATAATAAAAATATGGGAAGATTGAGATAAACAATAAACAAAATAGAAAAGATAAAAAGAGATAAAAACAATAGCAAAGAAAATAGATTGATTCCATTGCTTTTTTAAAATAGATTCATCATCGGTTATCTGAAGATTATTGCTCAATTAATTATTGAAGTAGATTTACAAATTAATCAATGTAAAGTCTCAATTAATTTGTTGGCGTTCTCACTTTTAACCAAAGTACAGTCTCAATTAAAAAATGAGAACTTTTAGATTATCCACAATAAATTCAATCAAAGTACAGTCTCAATAAAATTTACTATGCCTAATCATGTATATTCTTTTATCTCCTCACCAAATAAAAAGCTTAATTAATTAAAGTAAAGTCTCAATTAATTTTAGTTAGAGTAAATACCTTTAATCAAAGTAAAGTCTCAATTATTAGTAAAAACTCATTCAATCACATGAAAGTTTCTAAATAAAATCAAAGTAAAGTCTCAATTAAATTTAAAAACCCTTGAACTCATATGAGTTTTAAAATCATTAATTTTTACGATTCAAAGATAAAAGACATAGATGAATGAAAACATCAACAATAATAAAAAGAACAAAGAAATTATTTCATTCTAACCTCAGAATCCATAATGAAATTACAATGGAATCAACCCAAGAAATTTAGAACTCCATGAGTGCAAAATAAAGAGAGAAGAATAGAGAGAAGAAAAGAGAGAGAAAGAAAACGAAATTAGGCACCCCTAAGGGTTCCAAAACTTCGAAGTCCCAAGCTTTTTTTCTTTGCTTCCCCCTTGGTTTCTTTATATAGGCTTCTACTAGACTTTGGGCTTTATTTGTCGGTTGCTAAAATCTTTTATTTTTATTTAATTAATTAGCAATTTAATTTCTGTCCAATTTCCAATTCTGCCCCTCTTGTTTGACCATTTTTACAATATTGACCAAAATTTGACCAGAGTTGACCAGAGTTGACTGCTGCTTTGACCAGTTGACCTGTTGATTGTGCAATGACAGGATGACACGTGACAGCTCCTTCTCTCTCCCAAATTAGGGTTTCTTCCTCCTTTGGTTGCGCTAGCATTTCACGGAGGCTTGTGGCTGCCGTCGAACAGTGGTGGCGGAAGTGGCTCACGGTGCAGACGCGTGAAGGAGGTGAACAAACTCCTGCTGCGGTGCTGCCATGGTTCGTGCTCGTGGTTCTGGTGTTGTTTCACCTTCGCAGGTCCAGGTGAGGTTTCCGCTGCTGTTGCGTTTTCTGCAGGAATGGCGTGGACCATGGTGTGCGCGAATCTGGTGAAGATGCAGAAACGATGCTGTGCGTTTTCCGGAGAGAAGATGGAGGTTGAAACCTGCAGCTGCTGCGCGGACAGGTGCGGGATGGTGCGAGAACGAACGGTGTTGCTGGTTCGCTCATGACGGCGCTGGACTACGTCTTACCAGCGAGAATGGTGATGGCTACGTTGGTTTGGTCATGCTGCTGGCTGCTGGAACGTTGGTGCCTGTCGCGGTGAAGATGATGAAGATGGTGCAGGTTCGTGAACGGTGCAAGGGCAAAGCTTCACCGGCGAGAAGGAAGATTGTGGAACTGCGGTGGCTGGAGGTGGCGACGGCTACCATGGAGTGATGAAGGATTATCTTGTTCCTTTTTAAGATTATTGAACATGGTGTGATTATAATAAGAAAGCTAAGTGAAATCCACACTGGACATTAAGATAGCAAGCTATCTAGATGTGAACGTTCATTTCACAAAGCTCAAGAGAAGAAGATGATGAATTGATTCAAAATGAAAAGGAAATGGAAAGCACACAAATCATAGAAAACCAAGAGCAATTAAAGAAGAAGAAAACATAAAATGGAAAGGAAAGAAATGGTAAAAATGTGAGAAGCACGCCACTACAAGGCTAGGCTAGAAGCCATGGCAACCTTGAAGATGAGTGGATGTGTGCCGCCACTTGCTATGCAAGATAAGGCTTAAAAGTATTCACTCCCAAGGGAGGAAATTCTCACAAATGGTTGAGACACAAGAGTAGTTTTACTTCAAAATGTTCAACCCTGTTACATTTCTAGGAGCACCCCTTATATAGAAGAGTTTAGGGGCCTTTAAGAAAATAAAAGATACCTAAGGATGTCTCTACAAAAACCTAACCCTAGCTTCTAGAAATTAGGTCAAATAAGGTTACAAAAAATGAGAGACAAAAGAGCGAACTATGGTGTGTGCAAGGCTAATTTCGTTCTAGCACAAAAGGAGACAAAGAATGTGTCTCATATGTCTCCAAAATGTGGCCAAAGTGTGCTAAAAACAAAGGAGACCAAAGGTACATAGGTACACTTGTTTCATTCCTTTTACTTTATGCTTTATGCCTTTGCTTTACTCTCTCATCCACATCATTTATGCTCCCCAAGCACAATGCGCCACCTAGGATTGCTGTCTTACTCCTAATTAACCTACAAAGCAAATAAACATAGATTAGCATGTTGGCTTAAGTCAAGTCAACTATAGTCAACAAATCAAACCTAGTCAAAGGTCAACAAGTCAACTAAAGTTGATTCAATTAAGTCAACTTAGGGAATCAAAAATAGCAAACACAAATGAAAAGGATGAAGGATTAGTGAACTTCCTTTCTAAACATGCTTAGTCTTCTTAAGCATGTGCCTCCATCCTTGGTTGGGGTTAATCCTTCATCATCCTCCTCTCCTTGGAGAGAATTTGACCATAAATTCTTTAAGTCTTTGTAGATGGAGCTTGACTTGATTTGGGGGAGGATTTGCACCTCCCTTTTATGAGCTCTTGTTCCATCCTTTCTAAAGGTATTACCCCTAGCCTTGGTTAGGCCATTTTTGTTTTCTAGACTACTCTTCCTCTCTTGCTTGTGCTTTGAGCCTTCCTTTTTGGCTTGGGAAGAGAAGGAAGGGTGATGCACATCTTGCTTTGGAAGAATTTTTTTGTAGGCAAGTAACACCTTAGTGAAAGCTTGCCCCTTTTGTTTTTCTTCTTTATCTTTTCTTATTATATTTCTATCCTTATTAACTTCTTGAGGTGATAGAGGTAGTAAAGTTGTCTTTTTCCCATTTTTGAAGAAAATGTATTGGTTGGTATGGCCATCATGTAAAGTTTGTTTATCAAATTGCCATGGCCTACCTAGTAAGATATGTGTGACTTCCATGGGAACAACATCACATAGCACCTCATCTTTGTAGCTTCCTATAGAGAAGTTAATTAGGACTTGTTTATTGACATCTATTTCTCCCTCTTTACTTATCCAAGCAAGCTTGTAGGGCTTAGCATGAGGAATGGTCTCTAAGCTAAGCTTTTCCACCAACCTTGTGCTAGCTACATTGGTACTACTTTCTCCATCAATAATTAGAGAGCAAACCCATTTGTTAATTTTGCATCTAGATTGAAAAATGTTTTCTCTTTGAGTTGGCTCAAGCTCACTTTGATCTTGACCTATCATGTGCCTTAATAACATAGGGTCTTTCTCAAAAATTTTAGTTTTATTAGAGGAAGAAGATTCTTTTGAAAGAGAATGTGGAGATGAGTGTTCACTTTCAACATCATTACTCTTCTTTAAGATCATGGTCCTCTTGGTTGGGCAATTTAAAGCAATGTGATTATAACCCGGACATTTAAAACATTTAATGGAACTTGATCTTGAAGAAGTGGAATGGTGAATGTGATCACTTGGAGACTTACTTTTGCTTGGTGGTTCTTGATGAGAGTTAGAAGGGAACTTATCATGTTTCTTTTTATCCTTTCCCTTCCATGAGTGACTAAAGTAGTGGTTGGGTGAGTAACTCTTCTTTACCCTTCTTTTTCTTTTCAATTGAATTTCAATCCCAAGGGCAAGTGTGAAAACATTTTCAAGAGTGGAGTACTCATACAACTCTACTTGGTCTTTTATGTCTCTCCTAAGACCACTCACAAATCTTTTTATTTTCTCTTTGTTAGTTTCTTTTATTTCAACCCTACGCATTTGAGACTCTAATTCTTTAAAGTATTCACTCACACTCATAGGACCTTGGTGAAGCCTTTGGAGCTTTATAATAAGTTCCTTCCTATAGGAGGGAGGAACAAATATAGCACGCATAAGAGTTTTAATGTCCATCCAAGAAGCCGCGGGTGGCCCTTGGTCATAATTCTTACAAACTTTATGCGACCAAGTATTGGCATACTCCAAAAATCCTAAAACTACTAGATCAACTTGTGCTTGATCCTTTACATGATTTTCAATGAAAATTTGATCAACTTTAGCTTCCCAATCAAGGAAGATTTTGGGATCACTTCCACCATAGAACTTAGGAATCTTTGGAGTTTGCTTCTCTTATGATGGGTTGCGCCTAGAATGCCCTCTTTTCCAAGGATCTCTTTTTTTCTCCCTAGCTTCAAGCCTTTGAATGTGCTCTTGGATTCTTAGGTCACTTTGCTCCTTGTCTTTTCTCAATTGTTCAAAGGCCTCCTTCCTAGACAACTCCAAATCCCCGAAGCAATCTCATCAATGTATTGTTTTTGTTTGGTATAAGTGCATTTGATGAACTTGCCATGATTCCTACAACAAAAACACTCAAATCCGAGACAAAATAAATGGATTAGAGGTTAGACAACATGAAAATTGAGACCAAATCCAACCCAAATTGTAACCCAAGTGTTCAGATGACTCTCCCAAAGTAACAAGGCAAGGCTAGCATTCAAAATCCACCAAAGGAGTGAAGCAAACACTTTTAAAAACTTGTTCAAAACCTTTCAAATGCAAGACAAGTGATTCGGCCAACACATCCCAAGAATTTCAAGAAAACAAAAACTACTAAGACACAACAAAGAACACCTAGTGACAAGCAAGAAAAGCACAAAAACAAGAAAGTTTAACTTCTAAGGAAATTTTGTTTTAAAGACAAAACTTGAACAAGACTAAAGCAATGAAAAACACTTTTAAAGACTCTATGGAAAGCATTTGAACAAGCCAAGATTATACCTAAAATTATGCATACACTAAGAAAGATCATAACCAAGTTAAAGCATGGAACTAATTTGCCAATATCACCCAAAATCCAAGTATAAAATTTGGTAGTATAACACCTAGTAAAAATGGCCAAATGGATTCACCAAGCAACACATTAGCTCTAGGCCAAACTGTTTTTGGTCATGAAAATAATTTTTCTTTTCAAAACTAGGTACTTAAGATGATGAGAAGGATATTTAAGGGTGTCTTGAACACTTAGTTCCTTAAAAATTAGGTCAAAATCAATTTCATGGAGCATGCTACAACAGAAGGCATAGATCTCATGCAATAGCTCAAATACTTAGAAACAAGAATAAGAAAACTCAAAGAAGCATATGACATATGACTCAAGCAAAAGTTAGACACATTTAAAGACTCAACATGACATACACAAAGACACAAACATGTAGCTATCATGCATTTAAACTCATGGATTTGAGGCTCAAAGACTAAGCATCCAAAGACATGTTATCCAACCACATTTTGGAGTACGAAGAGTAACAAAAACAGTAGACAAAACTGCCCAACATAACCTGAAAAACGTTGATTCGTGGTGATCTCAGCAGCTCTGCCCTTTGCTCACTATTTCAACCATAGCTCTCTCCACAAAACTCCAAATGCATTGGTTCTCTTTTTGTTAGAAACTAGACTAATAGAGCTTTCTTTTGACATCAAGAACGTAATTTTTGGATCACTGTGCAGGTGCAGTTTAATCTTTTAAAATTGTGAACAGTTTTTGCCAGCATTGTTTTTGTGTGCAATGGAAGTGGATTTGAATCATACAACGATAGCTACAACAAGACAAGGTTAGCACATGAAAAACACCATATTCAAGACAACCTAGGCTCTAGATACCAAATGATGAAGGATTATCTTGTTCCTTTTTAAGATTATTGAATATGGTGTGATTTGATTAAGAAAGCTAAGTGAAATCCCCATTGGACATTAAGATAGCAAGTTATCTAGATGTGAAGGTTCCTTTCACAAAGCTCAAGACAAGAAGATGATGAATTGATTCAAAATTAAAAGGAAATGGAAAGCACACAAATCATAGAAAACCAAGAGCAATTAAAGAAGAAGAAAACATAAAATGGAAAGGAAGGAAATGGTAAAAATGTGAGAAGCACGCCACTACAAGGCTAGGCTAGAAGCCATGGCAACCTTGAAGATGAGTGGATGTGTACCGCCACTTGCTATGCAAGATAAGGCTTAAAAGTATTCACTCCCAAGGGAGGAAATTCTCACAAATGGTTGAGACACAAGAGTGTTTTTACTTCAAAATGTTCAACCCTTTTACATTTCTAGGAGCACCCCTTATATAGAAGAATTTAGGGGCCTTTAAGAAAATAAAAGATACCTAAGGATGTCTCTACAAAAACCTAACCCTAGCTTCTAGAAACTAGGTCAAATAAGGTTACAAAAAATGAGAGACAAAAGAGCGAACTATGGTGTGTGCAAGGCTAATTTCGTTCTAGCACAAAAGGAGACAAAGAATGTGTCTCATATGTCTCTAAAAAGTGGCCAAAGTGTGCTAAATTCCATTGTGTTTCCTTGAGTTTCATAATCTTCTTTTGATTCCTTTAAGTTTCCTTCTCTTTTGTTTCTATTAAAATGCAAATGATCAAGCATAGTGTGGTGGTGATTCTAATTTGTGATGGAAACTAGCTGCTGTAAGAGCTATAAAAAAAGAAAGAAAAAGAGCACAAAAAGAATACAAGCAAGTGCCAAAAATAATCAAAAGAAAAGATCAAAAGAAAGTGGCAAAAGAAGTACACTAGAATCACTACCATCACTTGAGTTTGAGAGCATTTTTCTGTTGCATTTTACTGTTGTTCCAGTTCTGTCTATTTGCACACTTTTTGTATTTGTTATATCACAAACAATTGGCTATTGCAAATCCAGATCTGATTTTTTCCTCTTGTAGCTAAAACATAGACGAAAAAAGAAAACAAAAATCACTGAAAAATGTTGAGAAATGAAAAAATGATAAATCGTTGAAGTAGAGGCTGAATTTAACGTTTTTGGACTGGTAGTGGCTGAAAATTCAAATTCTGTGCAGATTTCTAGCTTGTTTTTGGTTGTTTTTAATCCATTCTAGTGCCATTCTTTAGGTAGTTCATTTGAGTGCTTAATTTGTTTCTTTGCCTTATTTCTTGTTTGTCTTTATTTATTAAATCTTTGAGTATGTTTCATCTATATCCCACTTGAGTTTAGCTCTTCTTTCATTTAAGCTTTTCTTGATTTTCCTTATTGGCTTCTTTAGTTTGGTGTTACATTCTTGGTGGAAGATTTCTTTAGAGGTAACATCCTAGGAGGTGGAAACCAAAGTGGAACTCCAAGCTACAAGTGAAGTTCACAAAGGAGAAAATTCAAAGCAAACACTTGAGTGAGACAAAAGAAGAAAGAAAAGAGTGGAGTGAAACACTTGAAGAATTTTTAAGTTTGCGCAAATTTGTGATTGTATTCATTTGAGTTATATTTGTTCAAGTTTTCTTTCTTCTATCTCTTTGGACTAATTAAGTGTCTTGGGGGAGCCTTAGGTGTTCTCTCATCTCTTAATTAGAACCTTCTTAAATAGTAAAAGCGCTTGTAGACGGTGAGTGTGTCTTGCAACATCAAGCCTCACCAAAGTAGGTCGCATAGTTAGACTCCAATTTTTTGTTTTTGTTGCTTAATTGTTAGTGTGTGTCTAATTCTATTTTAGAAGTTTTGTGCAATATTCTTTGAATTACATTGGCAAGGAAAGACTTGGTAAGTAAGCAATCCAAGTGATTCACCTCTCTTTCCTGGAAGATAATTCAAGAAGTTTGCTATTTACTTCTTCTTTAGAAATTCTTAGTTAGCTTTTAGTAATCATGGCTAGCCAACCCTCCCTACATAGTGCAAGTGATTATGAGGATTCAATTCATAGTTTAAAACATGTTTCTCAACAACTCAAATCACTTGAACTATGGAGACAACAAGAGGCAATTTACAAAGAGATGGCCAAATTGCTCTCTTGGAGGAACAAATCAAAGCTTTAAAGAAAAGAGATGAGAAAATCCAAAATAAGCTAAAAAGTACGAGTAATTCTAGCAAAGGGTCTAGAAGTGGAGCTTCAATATATGGGGAAGAGGAAGGATTAAGATTAGGAGAATATTATCAACAACCTTCCCACATTAGGAGGCAAAGAAAAGACCCTACTCCTAGAGAAGTTAAAGTAGACTTGCCTCACTTTCAAGGCAAGGATGATGTTGAAGCTTATTTGGATTGGGAGATGAAGGTTGAGCAACTCTTTGCTTGCCATCAAGTTAGTGAAGAAAGGAAAGTGCCTCTTGCTACCCTAAGCTTTCAAGGGTATGCTATGTATTGGTGGACTTCTATAGTCCAAGAGAGGCCAAGAAGTAATGGACCTTCAATTGAATATTGGAATGATCTTAAGTCAGCCCTTAGGAGGAGACACATTCCCTCCTACTACAATAGGGAGCTCATGAACAAGCTCCAAAGACTCCAACAAAGAAATATGTTTGTGGAAGAATATAGACAGAAAATGGAGTTACTTATGATGATGGCGAGAATAATTGAGGAAGAGTCCATTACCATTTTTAAATTCTTAAGTGGCTTAAACCTTGATATAAGAGATAGAGTTGAGCTTCTACCTTACCAAGATTTGAATGATTTGGTGCAAATATGCATTAAGGTAGAACAACAAAATTTGAGAAAATCTTTTTCAAAAAGAAATCAAGCTCAAACTAACTCTTATGTTAAGAAAGATTTTAAGAAAGAAGAGAAAAAGGAGGAGCCACCTAAGAATCTAGGAAAGGGAAAGAGGGGAGTGCATCATCACACACTCGCACAAGTGAAATCAAATGCTTCAAATGTCTTGGTAGAGGTCACATAGCATCTCAATGCCCCACCAAAGGACCATGATTCTTAGGGGTGTTGATAGATATAACAGCCAGGATGAAAATGAAAGTGAGAGTGGAAGTGAGGAATCCAACGAGTCTAATATAGAAGATGCTCACCCTTGTGATGGGGACCTTTTAATGGTTAGAAGGATCCTCAACAATCAACCTAGTCCACAAGAACTAACACAAAGAGAGAACATATTTCACACAAGGTGTAAAATTTTGGAAAACACTTGTTCTCTAATTGTGGATAGTGGCTCGTGTTGTAACTGCTGCAGTACTAGGTTGGTTGACAAGTTGTCTTTGACTGTCTTACCTCATCCAAAACCTTACAAACTTCATTGGCTTAATGAAGATGGGGATTTGGCAGTCAATCATCAAGTAAAGGTCAAGTTTTCCATAGGGAAATATGAAGATAGTGTGCTATGTGATGTAGTACCTATGGAAGCTTGTCATATCTTATTGGGGAGACCTTGGCAATTTGATAAGAAAATAATGCACAATGGTCTCACCAATGAGATTACCTTTACTCACAAGGCTAAAAAGTTTGTTTTCATCCTCTTTTGCCATCACAAGTGGCTGAGGATCAACTTCAAATGAAGAACAAAAGAGAAAAAGAGAAAGATGAGGACATTCAAAATGAGAACATTTTAACCATGTCCGCAAAAAGTCCAAAAGCTAAATAAAGATGAATCTGAGGCGGGAGAGATTGTTCTTCCTTCTCCCAAGGTCATTTAAAATGAGAACATTTTAACCATGAAATCTTTAAATCAAGTTCTCAATGTTGAATAACCTTCATGCCTCCTGCTGTGTAAAGGAACACTCACATGTACTACCACAACTCTTGAGCTTAAGAATCTACCTCCTAAAATTGAAAATCTTTTGAAAGAGTTTGAGGATATATTCCCTAAGGAAGGGCCTATTGGGCTTCCTCCCTTTAGAGGAATTGAACATCAAATAGATTTAGTGCCTGGGGCTAGTCTACCAAATAGACTAGCCTATAGGACAAATCCTCAAGAAACAAAAGAGATAGAGTCTCAAATCCAAGAGTTGTTGGAGAAGGGTTGGGTTCAAAAGAGCCTTAGCCCTTGTGTTGTGCTTGTTTTGTTAGTACCTAAAAAGGATGGGAAATGGAGAATGTGTTGTGATTGTAGAGCCATAAATAACATCACCATTAAATATAGGCATCTCATTCCTAGGCTTGATGACATGCTTGATGAATTGCCTGGGTCCCTCATGTTTTCTAAAATTGATCTAAAGAGTGGTTATCACCAAATAAGAATCAAAGAAGGTGATGAATGGAAAACCACTTTTAAGACCAAATTTGGATTATATGAGTGGTTGGTGATGCCCTTTGGGCTTACTAATGCACCTAGCACATTGATGAGACTAATGAATCATATTCTTAGAGAGTGCATAGGAAAGTTTGTGGTTGTCTACTTTGATGACATTTTGATCTATAGCAAGAGCTTACATGAGCACATAGACCATTTGAGGTCTGTCCTTACCATCCTTAGGGTAAATAGTTTGTTTGCAAATAAAGAGAAATGCACTTTTTGTGTAGATAGTGTTATTTTCTTAGGTTTTGTAGTAAATAAAAATGGGGTCCATGTTGACCCTACAAAAATAAAGGCCATCCAAGAATGGCCTACTCCTAAAAATGTTGGAGAGGTTAGAAGCTTACATGGTTTGGCAAGCTTTTATAGGAGGTTTGTTCCTAAATTCTCTACTTTGGCTTCACCCCTCAATGAACTTGTCAAGAAAGATGTATCTTTCTTGGATTTGGTCACATTCTAGAAATGTATAATCAAGATTATGAGTTTTCCTCTACTTATGCTGAGTGTATGGAAAGACCTCAAGGAGGTTTCTATGTGAATGAGGGGTATTTGTTTAAAGAAGGAAAAATTTGTATTCCCCAAGGTTCACAAAGAGAACTCCTTGTTCAAGAAACGCATGAAGGGGGATTAATGGGTCATTTTGGGGTAGAAAAAAACCCTAGGTCTTTTAAAAGAGAAATTCTTTTGGCCCCCATATAAAGGCATTGTAATAGATGTAGCTCATGCTTACAATCTAAGTCTAAAACAATGCCTCATGGATTATACACCCCCTTGCATGTTGCTTCAGCCCCTTGGGAAGATATAAGTATGGATTTTGTCTTAGGACTCCCAAGAACACAAAGGGGTTTTGATTCCATTTTTATGGTGGTAGATCGTTTTAGCAAAATGACACACTTTATACCCTACCACAAAGTGGATGATGCTAGCAACATTGCTCGGCTTTTCTTTAGAGATGTGGTCAAGCTTCATGGTATACCCCGCACTATAGTTTCTGATAGAGATACTAAGTTTCTTAGCCATTTTTGGAAAACTCTTTGGTCAAGGCTAGGAACTAAACTTAATTTCTCTACTTCATGTCACCCATAAACTGATGGGCAAACTGAAGTTGTTAATAAATCTCTGTCTACTATGCTAAGGGCAATTTTGAAAGGAAACCATAAATCTTGGGATGAATACCTTCCCCATATTGAGTTTGCCTACAATAGAGTGGTTCATAGGACTACTAAGATCTCTCCATTTGAAGCTGTTTATGGCTTTAATCCTCTCACTCCTATGGATTTGTTACCATTTCCTACATCTTTTGATTTCATTCATAAAGAAGTGGTGGCAAAATCTAATTTTGTTAAGAAAATGCATGAGAGGATTAAAAGACAAATCTAGCAACAAATTGAGAGGTATGATAAGTACAACAATAAGAGGAAGAGGGAAATGATTTTTGAAGAAGGGGATTGGGTGTGGCTACACCTTAGAAAAGATAGATTTCCTAAGAAAAGGAAGTCTAAACTTAGCCTTTGAGGTGATGGTCCCTTTAAAGTGCTGAAAAGAGTCAATGATAATGCATATAGGCTAGAGTTGCTTGAGGAATATGATGTACATGCCACCTTTAATGTTGCTGACTTAATACCTTTTGCAGGTGGTACAAATGATGAGGCATAAGTTTCAGATTTGAGGACAAATCCTTCTCAAGAGGGAGGGGATGATGACACGCCTCTAACCAAGGGACCCACAACAAGAGCAATGGCTAGGAGGATACAAGTGCAATGGGCCTCCAATGCACATACAAGGCCTAAGATGAACTTTACATGGGCCAAGGAAGATGTGAAGACTTAGCCTAAGACTCTTTGTTTGTAAATATTAGAATAGGGTTTATTTTTGGGCCTTGTATTTTGGGCTTTGTAGAATAGGGTTTTTGTTTGGGCCATGTATTGGGCCTTGGAGGGTTTTTGGGTTTTGAAGAGAATTGGACCAAAGAAGAGTTGGGCTTGAAATTAGCCCAGCAAGAGAGAGAGAGAGAGTGCATTTGTGAAAGGATCTAGATCATTCTTGCTCCAAGCTTGGTCACCAAGCTTCTCTTATGCGCTTAGAAGCAAGTCCCTTGTGACTTGCTTAGGTGGCAAGTCATACTTGCCTCATGCTCTCTTTTTGGCTCCAAATACAACATTCTAGATCCTTTTTCCCTCCATTTTTCTAGACCACTTGGCTCTCCTTTTCTACTATGAATAGAGAGCTTAGGACCCTTGTTTTTTAATTCATGAATATAGTCGAGACACTCTATTGAGATGACTCCAAACTCCTCTCTTTTTGTGAATCAACTTAGGCTAAAGTTCTCCTTCTTGGTTTCCTCTAGCCCCCTTCCTTGAGTGTTAGCCCAACCTCATTTGAGAGCTTCTCCAAACACCATTATTGCACCACTCTCCTCTCATCTTCTAACTTTCGCACCTTCATCCTTCTCCATGGAGGCTTCATCAATTTCGCATGGCTTCTCCTGGGCTTCCTTACTCTTGAAGATGGACTCATCAGGTGTTGTGCATGCTCCTTTTGAGTCCTGGAATAGATAAGTATATCCTCTATAAAGAGCACGACGAATTTATCTAAGAATGCACGAAAAATTATGTTCATGTAAACCACAAACACCGTTGGAGCATTGGTCACACCAAAAGGCGTAACCACATACTTATAGTGTTTATACCAGGACCTGAAGGCTGTCTTCTACACATCATCAGCCTTCACCAAGATCTGATGGTATCCCAACCGCAAATCAATCTTCGAGAACACGGATGACCCATCACATGATCCATCAAGTCATCAATTCTTGGAAACGGGTATTTGTTCTTGATGGTCATCTTGTTTAACTGTCTGTAGTCCACACACAGACGTGAACTCCCATCCTTATTCTTCACTAGCAACACTGGTGCTCCCCATGGCGAAGTAGTTGGTCGAATGAATTGTTTCCCCAATAACTCCTCTATCTGTTTCTTGAGTTCCACTAACTCCGCTGGAGCCATATGATACGGAGCCATCGACACTGGACCGCTTCCTAGCACCAGATCATAGAGAATTTCACCTCTCTACTGGGAGGCAACCCTGGCACTTCCTCTAGAAATACATCTTCAAATTCCTGCACCACTGGTATGACCGACATCCCTTCCTTCTCCTCTACCTCCATGCGAGCGAAGATTATGAAGCACTGCACGCCACTCTGAACCTCGTTCACCACTCCTTGAGGAGATACCAATTCAGGCTCCTCTGAGTCGGGAAATAACAACCTCTTTTCTCGACAGTCTATAAGAACGTGATTGGCAGAGAGTCAATCCATCCCCAAAATTACCTCCAACTCTTGTAAAGGTAGGTAGATCAGATTCACTTTGTACTTACGTCCATCTATCTCCATAAAACACCTAGCACACAAGGACGATGTCCTGACCAAACCCGATGCCGGAGTAGATACCGCAAGCTCACACTACAGCTCGCACTCCAGCAGACCCAAACGTTCCACACAAGCATTTGACTCAAAAGAGTGTGTCGCTTCAAAATCATACAATACACAGCATATCTTTCCAGCTATCACACAATCACCTTGATGACAGATTGACTCCAACCAAGGATGAAGGCACATGCTTAAGAAGACTAAGCATGTTTAGAAAGGAAGTTCACTAATCCTTCATCCCTTTCATTTGTGTTTGTTATTTTTGATTCCCTAAGTTGACTTAGTTGAATCAACTTTAGTTGACTTGTTGACCTTTCACTAGGTTTGACTTGTTGACTATAGTTGACTTGACTTAAGCCAACATGCTAATCTATGTTTATTTGCTTTGTAGGTTAATTAGGAGTCAGAAATCAATGCTAGGTGGCGCATGGTGATTGGGGAGCATGAATGATGTGGATGAGAGAGTGTACCTATGTACCTTTGGTCTCCTTTGTTTTAGCACACTTTGGCCACTTTTCGGAGACATATGAGACACATTCTTTGTCTTCTTTTGTGCTAGAACGAAATTAGCCTTGCACACACCATAGTTGGCTCTTTTGTCTCTCATTTTTGTAACCTTATTTGACCTAGTTTCTAGAAGCTAGGGTTAGGTTTTTGTAGATACATCCTTAGGTATCTTTTATTTGCTTAGGGGTGCTCCTAGACATGTAAAAAGGTTGAACATTTTGAAGTAAAAACACTCTTGTGTCTCAACCATTTGTGAGAGTTTCCTCCCTAGGGAGTGAATACTTTTAAGCCTTATCTTGCATAGCAAGTGGCGGCACACATCCACTCATCTTCAAGGTTGTCATGGCTTCTAGCCTATCCTTGTAGTGGCGTGCTTCTCACATTTCTACCATTTCTTTCCTATCCATTTCATGTTTTCTTCTTCCTTTTATTGTTCTTGGTTTTCTATGGTTTATGTGCCTTCCATTTCCTTTTTGTTTTGAATCAATCCATCATCTTCTTCTCTTGAGCTTTATGAAATGAACCTTCACATCTAGATATCTTGCTATCTTAATGTCCAGTGGGGATTTCATTTAGCTTTCTTAATCAACTCACACCATATTCAATAATCTTAAAAAGGAACAAGATAATCCTTCACCATTACCACCCAAGGCACATCACGATGCCCCAAAAAAAAACAAGTTATAAAGTTTACTAGAATCATATAGAAATCTAAACGACAGGCTAATACATGGGCCATGGCCCCAAAGAAAAGTCCAACAAGAACATGAAGTCCAGCCCAAGTAGACTATGCAGCGGAATCGTCTCTCTCCCGTTGACCACGAGTACCTCTCACATCTGTTCTCATCAATAAATTGATGATCATCGCAAGAGTAGAAAAGCAACAAACAAAGCAATCAAACAAGCAAAGGGTAAGCTAGAGCTAAAAGATTTTATCATGCAATCAAATATACTTTCACAATCCAATATACATACATCACCCAAGCATGTTATGACCTTCTAATCAATACACTAAGACTCGACTCGACTCATCCGGATACATATAATCAGGTCAGATTTAGCAGATGCTTGCACTTGTGGTGGATACCTCTGCTCACCCCTGAGCTATGTGTTACAAGTGTTACGATGAATCAATCCCCCACACATAAGGTTAGCCCTTAATGAGTTTCAGGCCTCATGCTACTCTCACCACAAGAGTTAGTCTGCTCTAAGTGAGACTAACTGACCCCTTAGAGTGTTAAAATGCGATCCTTACCTTGAATCCTTACAAAGTTACATAGATGGGGCACCATTAGGGACACCCACTAATAGGGGCCATGGAAATTACGTCCCGACCACTGAAGCACGACCCTGAAACCTCACCTAGAGATTTCAAGGAATTTCGCACTGATACGTACCAAATACATTTGAACAACCAAATAATAATAATCATGCATTCAAACCTCACGTCAACATTTGTAACCACTTTCCATTCGTATTCCATGTTGAACCCATGCCATCTCATTGTTCCAGTTTCATGAATATAGAGTCTGATCTCATACCAATATCATTGCCATTTAATATCACCCATCTCATTCACTTTACATTCACTCCAACATATCAATTCAATTCGTATCTACATATATTCCATGCCATTTCTCATACTTCATACTTAAAACATATTAATCAACACCTAAAGAATTTTATAGTACCCAAGCGAAGAAAATAGGGAGGCCTACAACGCATCTCGCTCAAGCCAGAAGCCCTCGCTCAGGCGAGAGGGGTTCCCTCATTTAAGCGACAGGCCCTCGCTTAGGCGAGATCGCGACAGAGGCCATGGGAGGCTTTTCGCGCACTCGCTTAGACGAGCCCTCCCTCGCCTGAGCGAGCCCACTCCTTGCCTAAAGGTGAGGTCCCTCGCATAGGCTACAATTGCAGCAACACACCTCAAGCTCCCACGCATTCTTGCTTAAGCGAGCATCTCTCGCCTGAGCGAGATAGTACCTCGCTCAAAACTAAGACCCTCCGCCTGAGCGAGAGCTCGAGCGCGAGCTGGGGTTTGTTCTCTGCAAGTCTCGCCTAGGCAAGACCGGGTCGCTTGGGCGAGAATAACAGGTCTAGCCCACCGTTCATCCTGCAACAGCTACACTTTTCCAACCCAAACAATAGCATCAACCAGCACATGCATCCACAGTAGCATACAAGCTTAGAAATCACGAAACAGAGGCAAAACAAGCATCAATTGCAATAAATAGAAAGGTTTCTAGCTTCCCTTACCTGGAAAGGGTTAGCCAAACAACTCCGACATTGAAGCGAATGAGTATGAGCACTCCCAGAGCAGATTTAAGATCTGAGGTACCCTAACATATATGAGGCACGAGATTAATACACAAAGCCCTAATAGGAAACACGAAGAACTAAACCAGGGATGAAGGTTAGGGGTTTGTGAACAACTTACGTCATAAAGGAATTGCGGTTGCTCTATGAAGGAATGGAGGAACTGTTTCTGCAAAGTGAAACGGGATGGAGCATTAGGGCAGACTTAGGGTCTCTTGTCCCTTTGGGCCAGCCCTTAGGCCCAATAGTTTGGGGCAACCTTTAAAAATAAAAGGGCAGAATAAAAGTGGGCTTTACACAAATAAAACTTATATAATGATAATTTTTATTTATTTTTATAAAAAAGGACAATTTGGTAATCTTGTTTTTCCTTGATTTAAATATAATTTTTAATCTATCACATCCAACAAATGACTCATAAACTTTAACAAATTTATTCTAATTTCACCCTCTTTCACCTTTAATCCACTTAAAGTTAACAACACAGACTTCAAACGGTAATACACTTGATGTCATCCTCTCCCTCTCCCTCCAAATACCCTTGAGGGAGAAATAGGGGTAGGAAGAGGGAAATTCTTCTATTTTTAAATCATCTTTGTTATGTCTTGGTTTGAGGGTGATATCAAGATTACAATTATGTCTGCAACATATTTTTCAGCTTAATTATCAAAATGATGTAAAAATATGCTTTTTCAAATTATTTTTACAAAAATAATTAATAATGAAAATTTGAAAATTGTTCTAAAATATTGTTTAAAAAGTAATTATTAATTATAACATTTTTCATTACGTTATTTTATAAATATTTTTTTATTAAAATATGTTACTTTCATTTATACATTTTAATATTTTTTATACGACAAATCAAACTTGTATAATGATAATTTTTAATTATTTTTGAAATAAAGGACAATTTGGTAATCTTATTTTTCCTTGATTTAAATATAATTTTTAATCTATCACATCCAACCAATCACTCATAAACTTTAACAAACTTTACTCTAAATTCACCCACTTTCACCTTGAATCCACTTAAAGTGAACAACACAAACTTCATTGTAATCTACTTGATGGCATCCTCTCCCTCTCCCTCCAATCAACATTGAGAGAGAAAGAGAGCGAAGGAAGAGGGAAATTCTTCTATTTTTAAATCATATCTCTCATGTCTTTGTTTGAGGGTGATATCAAGATTACAATTATATTCGCAATTTATTTTTCAGCTTAATTATGAAAATGATATAAAAATATGGCTTTTAAAATTATTTTTACAAAAATTATTAATAACGAAAATTTGAAAATTGTACTAAAATAAGGTTTAAAAAGTAATTATTAATTATAAAAATTTTATTACATTATTTTATAAATATTTTTTTTTAAAAATATTTTATTTTCATTCATACATATTAATATTTTTTCTACAACATATCAAACTTATACAATGATAATTTTTAATCATTTTAAAGTAAAGGACAATTTGGTAATCTTGTTTTTTCTTTATTTAAATATAATTTTTAATTTATCACATCCATCAAATCACTCACAAACTTTAACAAACATTACTCTAAATTCACCCTCTTTGAACTTTAATCCCCTTAAAGTGAACAAGACAAGCTTCACACTCTAATCCACTTGAATTCATCCTCTCCCTCTCCCTTGAATCAACGTTGAGGGAGAGAGAGGCGAAGGAAGAGGGAAATTCCTCTATTTTTCAATCATCTATGTTTTGCAATGGTTTGAGGGTGATATCAAGATTACAATTATGCCTGCATTTAAAAACTAAATTATTTTTTATTACATTTATAAATTTTAATATTTTTTCTACGACAAATCAAACTTATATAATGATAATTTTTAATTATTTTCAAAATAAAGGACAATTTGGTAATCTTATATTTCCTTGATTTAAATATAATTTTTAATCTATCACAGCCAACAAATCACTCATAAACTTTAGCAAATTTATTATAATTCCACCCTCTTTCACCTTTAATCCTCTTAAAGTGAACAACATAAACTTCAAACTGTAATCCACTTGATGTCATCTTCTCCCTCTCCCTCCAATCACCCTTGAGGGAGAAAGAGGTGAAGGAAGAGGGAAATTCTTCTATTTTTAAAGCATCTCTATTATGTCTTTGTTTGAGGGTGATATCAGGATTACAATTATTTCCGCAATTTATTTTTCAGCTTAATTCTGTAAAATGATGTAAAAATTTGACTTTTCAAATTATTTTTACAAAAATAATTAATAACCAAAATTTGAAAATTGTTCTAAAATAAGGTTTTAAAAGTAATTATTAATTATAAATTTTTTCATTACATAATTAGATAAATATTATTTTATTAAAATATGTTACTTTCATTTATCGATTTTCATATTTTTTTCTATGACAAATCAAACTTATATAATGATAGTTTTTAATTATTTTTAAAATAAAGGACAATTTGGTAATCTTATTTTTCCTTCATTTAAATATAACTTTTAATCTATCACATCCAACAAATCACTCATAAACTTTAACAAATTTATTCTAAATCCACCCTCTTTCACCTTTAATCCACTTAAAGTAAACAACACAAACTTCAAACTGTAATCCACTTGATGTCATCCTCTCCCTCTCCCTCTAATCACCGTTGAGGGAGAAAGAGGGGAAGGAAGAGGGAAATTCTTCTATTTTTAAATCATCGTCTTGGTTTGAGGGTGATATCAAGATTACAATTATGTCAGCTTAATTATGAAAATGAAGTAAAAATATGACTTTTAGAATTATTTTTACAAAAATAATTAATAACAAAAATTTTAAAATTGTTATAAAATAAGGTTTAAAAATTAATTATCCATTATAAATTTTTATTATATTATTTTATAATTATTTTTTTAATAAAATATGTTGTTTTGATTTATACATTTAAATATTTTTTCTACGACAAATCAAACTTGTATAATGATAATTTTTAATTATATTTAAAATAAAGGATAATTTGATAATCTTGTTTTTCATAGATTTAAATATAATTTTTAATCTATCACATCTATCAAATCACTTACAAACATTAACAAACTTTACTCTAAATCCACCCTCTTTCACCTTTAATCTACTTAAAGTGAACAACACAAACTCCATACTCTAATCCACTTGAATTCATCATCTCCCTCCCCCTCCAATCAACCTTGACAGAGAGAGAGGAAGGAAGATGGAATTTCCTCTATTTTTCAATCATCTCTGTTATGCAATGATTTGAGGGTAGTATCAAAATTACAATTATGTTCGCAATTTATTTTTCTGCTTAATTATGAAAATGATGTAAAAATATGGCTTTTGAAATTATTTTAACAAAAAGAATTAATAACGAAAATTTTAAAATTGTTATACAATAAGGTTTAAAAAGTAATTATTAATTACAAATTTTTTTATTACATTGTTTTATAAATATTTTTTAATAAAATATTTTATTTTCATTTACACATATTAATATTTTTCTGCAACAAATCAAACTTATATAATGATAATTTTTAATCATATTTAAAATAAAAGACAATTTGATAATCTTTTTTGTATTTAAATATAATTTTTAATCTATCAGATCCATCAAATCACTCACAAAATTCAACAAACTTTACTCTAAATCCACTCACTTTCACATTAGATCCCCTTAAACTGAACAAGACAAGCTTCACGCTCTAGTTCACTTGAAGTCATCTTCACCTTCTCCCTCCAATCAACATTGAGAGAGAGGGGAATGAAGAGGGAAATTCCTCAATTTTTCAATCAATTCTGTTATGCAATGGTTTGAAGGTGATATCCAGATTACAATTAAGTCCGCAATTTATTTTTCATCTTAATTATGAAAATGATGTAAAAATATAGCTTTTGAAATTATTTTTACAAAAATAATTAATAACAAAAATTTGGAGATTGTTATAAAATAAGGTTTAAAAAGTAATTATTAATTATAAATTTTTTTATTACATTATTTTATAATTTTTTTTAAATAAAATATGTTAATTTCATTTATACATATTAATATTTTTTCTTAAACAAATCAAAATTAAATAATGATAATTTTTAGTCATATTTAACATAAAGGACAATTTTGTAATCTTGTTTTTTGTTGATTTAAATATAACTTTTAATCTATCAAATCCATCAAATCACTCACAAACTTCAAGAAACTTTATTTTAAATCCACTCACTTTTACCTTTAATCCCCTTAAAGTTAACAAGCCAAGCTTCACACTTTAATTCACTTGAATTCATCCTCTCCCTCTCCCTCTAGTCAATGTTGAGGGAGAGAGGGGAATGAAAAGGGAAATTTCTCTATTTTTCAATAATCCCTATTATTGATGAGTGAGTATTTTTGCCCTTATTTAATGTTTAATTCCTGGTATTTAATTGAATTTGTGTGCTTAAAGATTGATTTAATTGGGATTTCCTATAATTGGGTTTATTGAGCATGAGATACAAAAACATGTTAAAAATAGCTTTTTAGTTGCATAAATGTGCTTTGGATATTTTGAGGTGTGTTAGTGCAGCTGCAGCTAAGTTGAGCTCATGGAGGTGTGGACATAAATTGATTAAAGCTTCAAAAGCACAAAAATCCAAGCCAAGCATGGCATGAAGACGGCAAGAAAAACTTGAAGAAGTGAAAAAGTTTTGCTAAACAAGAAGAGAGAAACAAAAAAATTGGACCTTGCGGTTTTTTGTATCTTTATGATAGAAGATAATTTAGGAAAAATATATCTTTAGATATTTTATTTGATATTTTTAAATAATTATCTTATTTAATTATATCATAAAATATTAAAAGATAATAACTACTAAATCTTTTTAAATATGACAAGATCTTCTTGAATCTTTTTAGTTCCACAACAAACAAATATATCTTGAAGATATTGGATTATTTAGAAGATAATTTAAGGAGATTGTAAAGGGTTGATTTGGAAAATTAATACAAATACTAATTGGTGATAATATATCAATATATTAGATATTGATATTATCAACCAATTATATTTGTCAAATAGTCTATATCTGTAAGGCTCAATTATTTTCTACTCTTATTTTTAAGGGCTGCCCTAATCAGTTGGGCTTAAAGGCTGGCCCATAGGTAGGGGTGTCAAAACGGGCCAGCCAGGCCCATTTTAGCCCGGCCCGTTTTTGGCCTGTTTTAGATGGGCCAGGCCGGGCTGGCCCGACAAGGCGAAACGGGTTGCTTTTTTGGGCTCGGCCTGCGGGCTGGCGGGCTGACCCGCCATCCTTTTCCTGATATGTTCATTTTGTGGCCCAAAATCAGATTTTAATTCATTTCATTTCAAATTTAGTTGACTACATTAACCTGTATATAAATGTACTAGTACTACATATGCATTAATACAACAACAACCTGCACAGTGACTATGATAATAGTCAGGGTGGTCTGCATTATGTAACACAACCAAAGATACAACAGTGAAAAGTCAACACATAAGGAAACATTTGGAAAACATGCAAATATGCTTACATTAACAGACTGCATATGCATTAATACAACAATAGTCCATCATCACAAAGTCCAAACAAATTGAAATGATTAAAAACAAAATGTAAATGACGTCTGGCTCTTTCATAGTCATTATCAAGGTCACGGTTGTAGTTGCAACATCAATAACATGTCTGAATGAGAGTACTTTAGGCATGGAACATAACCAAAGTGCAAGCTACATAAAAAAAAACATAAGCATTAATTATCACAGTGAATATACAAATACAATGTGCTGCAGAAGCATATAAACCCTCCAAATCAGTTTGATCACAGATTAAATAAAAGGAAGGCACGAACATGTAGAGGATAGTATCATAGTACACACATCAATTTGATCACAGACTCACAGTGGCAGTAGTTATTTCATCATAGTGGCAAAGAAAATAACTAAGTTATATTAACTAAGTATCTGTAATTTATATTAACTAAGTTACTCACCTTCAATTTTCATCAATATCCAATTCAGTGCTAGGGTTATTAGATGCAGCCTTAGAAGTACTACCCTCAGCTATTCCATTGTCATCATCATCATCATCTTAAAAAAATACATGGAATTATTATTGAAAGTATTATTGAAAATATTTAAGTCAGAATTGAAAATTCAGAAGTTACCATATTCACGAAACCCATGCATACCATCTGCTAGTACAAATAATTGCTTCAACATGTTTTGACAATAGACGACTTCTATACTTATTCAAGATCCTTGAACCAATGCTGAAAGCAGATTAAGATGCAACAATAGTGATTGGGATGCTTAGCAAGTCCCTAGCCATGATTGACAAATCTGAGAAACGTTGACTATTACTCTTCCACCATTCAAGAACATCCATACTTTCAGTAATATCAGCATTCAATGTTGGCTCATCCAAGTATATGTCAAGTTGGTTCTTCCCCTATTAACAGAAGCTTGAATCTTGCGTTGTTTTAATTCCTAACATAAAAACCATAATCATAGTTTAATCAATAAGTTTATGCATAGTAATTTATGTACTAGAAAGTAATATGACTTACATGAAGTGCATTGGACTTGATAGAATCAATTGAGGATGATGTTGTTGACATATGCATATCACTATGCTTACGCTTTAGGGGATTGGAAGTGTCATTCTTGGAGCAATATTCAGAGAACAACTTGTACAATTTTTCTTTAATCTTCTCTAACTTTGCTTCCCAAGTTAGAGGATCTATCTTCTAAAAGCAATAGCCCAATGTTTCCAACTTCATCCTTGGGTCTAAAATTGCCCCAAATGCAAGGATAGTGCTATATTCATCCCATTATTTATCAAACTTTACCAACATCCTTTCAGCCATATCTCTGATAACTTCGTCTTCATCTTTTAAGCTTTCCAGTAAATGGGTTTGGATGGTCCGCACTTGTAAAAAGTACAAGTTTGATGTAGGGTAGCATGTGGCAGAAATCATATTTGTGATCTCATAAAAGGGCACTAAGAAAACACAGATTTTTTTCACTCTTTTCCATTTCTTATCACACAGACAATACTTATAATTCTCATCAACCAAGTGCAAACTTCCAAACACTCGTTTATATTTGAGGGCACTTTCAAGCATAAAAAAAGTAGAGTTCCACCTTGTAGGAACATCTATACACAAAGCAGTTTTTCCATCAATGTCCCCTAATTTTTCAATGCATTCTTTAAACTTCATCATCCTTGATAATGTTGTCGTTGACGCGATCAAATTAATACTACTTATCTATAACAACTTCAGTATTGTTAAGAAAATAGTCAACAAAATAGTAAGGGTAAAGTAACCCAAAGTCGTCTCCCAACGAACACGGAATTGATTTTTAACAAGTTAGTTCTTATAAAACTATACAAGAGTTAGTCAAATAATATTATAAAAATATGAGGGATAAATATTAAAAGATAAAATAAGATATAAACAATAGTAAAGTAAGTAGATTGATTCCATTGCTTTTTCAAAATAGATTCATCATCAGTTATCTAAAGATTATTGCTCAATTAATTATTGTTGTAGATTTACAAATTAACCAATGTAAAGTCTCAATTAATTTGTTGGCGTTCTCACTTTTAACCAAAGTACAGTCTCAATTAAAAGTGAGAACTTTTAGATTATCCACAGTAAATTCAACCAAAGTACATTCTCAATCAAATTTACTATGCCTAATCATGTCTATTCTTTTATCTCCTCACCAAATAAAAAGCTTAATTAATTAAAGTAAAGTCTCAATTAATTGTAGTTAGAGTAAATACCTTTAATCAAAGTAAAGTCTCAATTATTGGTAAAAACTCATTTAATCATATGAAAGTTTCTAAATAAAATCAAATTAAAGTCTCAATTCAATTTAAAAACCCTTGGACTCATATGACCAACATGCATATAGATTTAAAATCATTACTTCTTATGTGATTCAAAGATAAAAGACATAGATGAATTAAAACCTTAACAATAATAAAAAGAACAAAGAAATTAGTTGATCTAACCTCATAATCCAATTAAGAAATTACAATGGAATCAACCCAAGAAGTTTAGAACTCCATGAATGCAAAATAAAGATAAAAGAAGAATAGAGAGAAGAAAAGAGAGAGAAAGAAATTAGGCCCCCCTAAGGGTTCCTAAATTTCGACGTGCCGAGCTTGTTTTTCTGCTTCTCCCTTGGTCTCTTTATATAGGAATTGGAATGGGCTTTTTTGTTGCTAAAATCTCTCAAATATCTTTTAAAATAAAGATAAATATAAATATTTAAAAATATTTGGAGAGATATAGACTATTTGACAAATATAGTTGGTTGATAATATCAATATCTAATATAATTAAATTAATTAATTACTTAAAGATATATGATAAATTATCACCAATTAATATTTGTATTAATTTTTCAAATGAACCCTTTGCAATCTCCTCAAATTATCTTCTAAATAATTCAATATCTTCAAGGTATATTTGTTTGTTGTGGATCTAAAAAGATTCCAGAAGATCTTCTCATATTTAAAAAGATTTGGTAGTTAATATCTTTTAATATTTTATGATATAATTAAATAAGATAATTATTTAAAAATATCAAATAAAATATCTAAAGATATATTTTTTCCAAATTATCTTCTATCAGAAAGATAAAGAAAACCACAAGGTCCAATTTTTTTGTTCCTCTCTTCTTGGTTTAGCCAAACTTCTTCACTTTTTCAAGCTTTTCTTGCCGTCTTCATGTAATGCTTGGCTTGGATTTTTGTGCTTTTGATAATTTCCTATTCTTGGATTTATCTTTAAGGTGTTATGAAGCTTTGATCAATTTATTTCCACACCTCCATAAGCCCAACTTAGTTGCAGCTGCACTAACACACTTCAAAATATCCAAAGAACATTTATGCAACTAAAAAACTATTTTTAACATGTTTTTGTATCTCATGCTCAATAAACCCAATAATAGGAAATCCCAATTAAATCAATCTTTAAGCACACAAATTCAATTAAATACCCATAATTAAACATTAAATGAGGGCAAAAATACGCACTCATCAATCCTACTTTCAGAACCCTTTACATACTTTATGCTCTCCCTAATATGATCTAATGAATCACCAAGAGCTTTTAGTCCTTCTTGCACAATGAAGTTAAGAATGTGTGCACAACAACGAATATGCATAAACTCACCATCACATACCAAAGAATTTTGCAAAAGAAGCTCACTTTTTAAAGTTCTAATCAGAACATCATTAGTAGATGCATTATCCAAAGTCAAAGAAAATATTCTTTTCTCAATTCCCCAATCATGCAAAAATCCATTTATTTTCTTTGACATCTCAAAGTCAGTGTGAGGTGGAGGGAAGTGGCAAAAGTTTAAAATTTTAGAGCACAATTTCCAATTTGTGTTAACATAATGTGCTGTCAGAACAATATATCCCTCACCAGTTATAGAAGTCCACAAATCGGATGTCAAACAAATCCTATTTCTGATTTTCCTGAACTCCTCCTTTAGCATATTTTTTTCTTTCATATGTATTTTCATGACATCACTCTTTATTGTATTTCTCGAAACTAAACATGCATCAAGATTGATATAGCTTATCCAAATTCTAAGAGTTTCATACTCAACAAAGTTGAAAGGTAAACTATGTTGGATAATTAAATTGGCACACAACTCACGACAAACCATTGGATCTATTCTTATAGCTTTTAACTTTCCTTGCCCATCCACTATCATTTGCCTAACATCTTCAAATTTAAGTTTAGTACATTTCTCCATGTGACGCTTCAGATGAGATGTGCCATAGTTTTTACTACCAATAACATATTTTTTGTTGCACCCATTACACTTTGCCCTCTCTTTTCCATCATCACCATCCCCAACCCTTGTAAAATATTTCCATACATCAGAAGTTCTTGACTTCTCAGTTTTCTTACTACTAGAGGATTCTCTAAGTTTTACACTATCATCCATATCCTCTTCAATCGCATCAACATTCTCACACTCATTACACACATTTTCAGTTTCATGATCTTTACTTGGAGGAGGACTACTATTAGACTCATGCTCATCCATGATATTAAATCTGGTTCACTAAATCCTAACACAAACAAAACAAATAGAATAACAAAACTCAGTAAAAAAAACACAAACACGAACCCAAGGATTCAAAATGCATGTAATGAAAATTTAAAGCTCCATGAAGTGGTCCATCCAATCATGGGCACATAGACAAGATCTATTATCGTGTTCATACGCAAAGTTACTGACTCTTCTACAAAGTTACATCAAACTTACAGCAAAAGGTTAATATTGTTCAAAGTTAGGATGTCAACTGAACCAGATTGCATACATAAATAAAATCATGAGAATTGTGTGAAGATTGAACAAATCAAATTCCGCATTTGTGTTTTAAAATATAACAATTAGAAAATTGAGTTCAAAATCCATGAAAATATGAGTAAAACCTTATGCTGAGAGCACTAAAACGATTACCAAATACAAGTTCATACATTTGTGAAATAGTTTTGAACACCTGAAGTATGTAAACTGTAGAGTTTCTACATGTCCACAGTTCTGACTAACCGAAAAGGTTCATAACCATTTTCTCCAACATGAGAGAAAATTATTGAAAGGGATAAAACAACTAGACATTTTTCAATCCAATAGCATTATACAGCAATCCAACAACATTTTACTACACAAACATCAACAAACAATCCAGACCAATCATTCATCTCAATTAAAAGCAATGGATCAATATGGTTACCTCCAATCCAAATGACCAATTAATGGCAGTAGCTACGAAATTGAAATTGGGGGAAAATTGAAGGGTGAACAACGATTAATGGTAGCAGCTACAACAATTAGGATTCACAGAATGGGTCCTCCTGGTTGAAAATCACAAAATCAGAAATCTAGGGTTACGAAATCAAGAATTAGGTTACAAATCGGGAGAAAGGGAACCAGAACGGAAATTACGAACAAACCTGTCTTGGCAGTGGTCATGGCGGTTGGAATCGTCTGCCATTCGTAGTGTCTAATGGTGGCTCTACGTTCTTCGTGCACGACGCTATTTTCTCGCTTCTGGCAGCGACATGGTGGATGTCACGGTGGAGGAGAAGAAGGTATGGCCAGTGGCGACGTGGTGGCCAGCATCTTTCGTGGTGGCGAGTGGTGAGTGGGTGGAGGAGAAGCGAGTCTGTGTGTGTGTGGCGCAGAGATGACAATCAGGAAGAGTCGCGTAGAGTTGTGGTTTGGTCTCTGGTGGGGGGCGCGCAGTGAGGGAGGGATAATAAAAAAATTAGGCATGTGTTGTTTTGTGTTTTAGTAAGTGGTACGGGTCGCGGGCTGGCCCGTTTTGGCCCGCGGGCTGGCCTGACCGGCCAGCGGGCTTGACGGGCCGGGCTGTCATGGGCTGGCGGGCTGAAATTCTTGGCATGGCCAATGCTTTTTCAATCGGGCTGGCAAGCCGGCCCATCGGGCCTGGCCCATTTTTCTATCCCTACCCATAGGGTGACAAGGCCCCTAAAGCAGCCTAGGCCCCTCATTCTGCACTCACTTGCCAAAATCAATGCTCTCGCTCTTCCCTTTTCTCTCCGAAGAAGCTCTGCTATGGTTTGGGTCTTACCCTTCTTTGCGTTAACTCAACCCCATTCTTCAATCCATGTAAGTTGATTCTCCACTGTACCATTTTCATTCCCACCTTTGTCATCATGATTCTAACTAGGGTTCACCATGGTAACCCATTTTGAATCTATTTCACTGTTTTACAGATTGTAAATCTGCTCCGTGGTCGGTAGTACTCACTTGCTTGGGTGTCTGGATATTCTGCTAGCTTTTTCCAGGTAAGGGAAGCTAGGGTTTATGTATTTAAAGTTATTTTGTCGATTTTTGGTCTGTTTGTATGGTTGTGATGCTTGAATGAGGTTGTTGGTCGAATAAAGATGTTTGGTGTGCGAGTATGTTTGATTGATGTGGCACTAATATTTTTCTACATTGCACACTTTTCGTAAAATGAAGATTCCTATTGCGTTAATAGTTGGATCGAGCTGAAATTTTAACAGCTGATCCTTAACACAAAATTCTTGACTGTGATCGGTGGGATCTCTAATCGGAGCTCTGTAGTGAGAGCAGTTTTTATCGCAAGGTCACTGTAGTTTGGTTGTTGAGAACACTGCACACTTTTTGTAAAATGAAATTTACTACTTCGTTAACCGTTGGATCGAACTGATATTTTAACAGCTGATCCTTAACACATAGTTTTTGAATCGGTGGGATCTTGAATCGGAGCTCTATAGTGTTGATTTATATTTTATACTTTGTTATGACATCGTAGTGTGCCCTTTTCTTATTTGGGTTTTCTCTTGGATAATTGTGAGGAGTAGTGTCTACACTCCAGGACTTTGTTTCTAATACTATTTTGCGTGACATTCCTTTAATTAGCGTTATTAATTAAATGGGGTGTTACATTTATGGTATCAGAGCAGTTCGTCCTTAGGATGACCTGAGGTTGTGGGTTTGTCATGCCTCGTAGGCGTAAGTAGTCATGTCTAGTCGAGTTTCTCAGTGAAACCAAAAGTTTTAAGAATAGAAAATGCCTTGATAAAGTAATGAGGGTGCACACTCATGACTAGATTAAAGGTTGTTTTCCTTTCTTAATTCTAATGGTTTCGGGAAAGAAGGGTGACAGACAAAAGGGTTGGTTGTCTGTAAGTGATAGAGTGTTGCTTTGTATGAAGTAGTCTGCCTTGTTGCGCCTTTGTGCTTTGTGTCTAGTGTCTACGAAGATAGGGGAATGTAGATTGAATGTCAACTTAGTCTGTTCACCTTTACAAGTGTTGGATGGGGTCTCTGAGACAACGTCTTTCCTCAGAGATAGAAAGTTGATGTATGATGTATATAATTGAGCAAGGAAAGCTAAGTTTTGGGTTAATAAACTGGAGAAGATGCTAGAGTTCACAAAATAACGTTTGGTCAGAGGGAACTTTAAGGATAGACTCACGGAAACAAATACTACAGGTTTTCTAAAAGAAGTTCAGAGTCATGCAAATGCATACAGTGTTAGGAGAAGTGTCATTGAATATAGTCATATGGTCACACCTAGTGCTTCTTGGAGTAGTGGAAGAGGAACAATTGGCAAATTTGAGATTGCAAAGAGTGGAGAGATTGCATGGCAACCAGAAAGCTAAGATAGGAAGAGACCGTGAAGTGCGAAAAGATGGCAAACCTCTAGTGAGAGGCTGAGATGGATAAGGGTTCACTGATAAGTCAGGAAAGATGACGTTCCTAAGTGGGGAAAAGAACAATTTATGGTTAGGGAAGAAGTGGCATAAGGGATTCATACTAGGATTAATAGTCAACAGGTGAGGATGGGTCTTTTCAAACTAATAGTGGGATGTTTCAAGGAAAAGTAGGTTCCTATGAGTAGGACATTTGACCTTGGGTATAAAGTAGAAGATTTCACGTACCAGAAGGAAGGGCACACCTTTAAAGGTTATTCTCGTAAGGAAGGGCAACTCAATTGATGTCGAAGCACAATGATGGAGGGAGTGGAAAGAAAAGTTTTGAGTGGTTGACATGGTGTCTACGATGGTTGATGCTAAAGTGGTTAGCACGAATAATCTCCTCTAGAGATGCACCTTACAAAGTGATGCTTGGACTAAGAGCCGAATTATAAACGTGTTCTGAAACAAATACTAGAGTTTTGACCTTGGTGTGGTGGAGTTCACTTCTGCGTTGGTGTTTGAGGAAGAACCTGTGACAATAGTTCCTAATGGGATGGTTACTACTATGAGTTTGAAGTAAATACGAAAGTGGAGGAGATGTTGGAGAAGTAATGGCTTATACTAAGTATAACCACAAGGATGACTACAAGTTTGGTGAACCTTAGAGGAGAGGTAGTGGTAGGATAGACTGTTCAAGGGTAAACGTTGGATAACGAAAGATTGGCTTTTTGGGCCTATGGTTGTAAAGAGTGGAAACATGATGAAGGTATGGAATTTCAAACAGGGTAGCGGCATGATCAAGGCTTAGCGGCGAGCTTCCAAATGCGAACAGAGTCTTTAGAATGTGCAAGGAGGGTATTGACAAAGGTTAGAGTGAGTAGGACATATGGTTTAAAAAGGGTGGATACGATGTTGAGAAAATGGGACATTAAGACTATAAAAAGGGTAAGAGGTTGAGTCCAAAGGGTTTTGCAAGTTCCATGGAGGTTTTGGAGGAAGGCTTCTCAGCGATGATTGCATCCTTGTCACGACAAATATGAAAGGAGCATCATTTTGAGTGAACGAATGAGTGACTTGTGTGTTTATCATAGTGGCGCAGCGGGATGGTGGGAAGTGATACTTGTTAAGGGTAAGAGGTGCATGGAAAGAACTATCTTACTCATGACCTAGTGATTTCTATGACAACCAGTTCTTCATAAACAGTGAAAGTGTCATTCTTATGAGTATTAAGTAAGGATGTTCAGTGATCATTTAAAGTTTGAGTTTATGGAGTTACTCAGAGAACGATGGGCAAGAGAAGTAGGAGATGGTTTGAGTGATGATTTCAAGTTAGATGGACGTCCTTGGTGTAGGAGAGGAAGGAGATCCATGGAAGACACCAAAAAGAAAATGAAATGCAGCGAAAATGAAGATAAGAGCAAGAAGATCTCTAGGCAATGGAGGTTTTTGGTGAAGATGAAAAGTAGAAGTGGAGTTGTGGTATGGAAGGTGGCTAGAGGAGATGAAGGAGAAGGTTAGCCATGTGTGCTCTCAAAATAATAGAAGAGTGGAGTGATCTCAACACAAACATTCTATTAGAAATTTCAAGAGTTAAAATGTACAAATGGTTTACTTTTGGCTTTTATATGTGAGCCTAAAAGCTAGACTAATTCTTGGCCATTAGATCAAGCTTGGAGGAGAAGCTTTAATCATCACCCTTGGATGGTGGCTTGGAAAAGGAGGCATCTTCCTACAAAGACTTGGAAAAGAAGACACTCTCTTAGCCCTTGGATGAAGGAGGCACATGGGTGGAGTGTGGACTTGGCTCCATGGGATGCATGATCCATGAGGTGTAGGAAGGAATGTTGAGTTCCACTTAGTCCACCTTTGACCTTTGGTAGCTCATGGCCAAATCTCCTATTGGGCTTAGTCAAGCCCAATTTTATCAATTTAACTACACATTGTTTGACTTATTATTCTAGAAAAACAAGGCCTAAACTATGGCCCCTCCCCCTTGAAGAGGATTTGCCCTCAAATAATGGTGGTCACCCTCTTCATCAAAAATACCTACAAAAGGAACCAAATCAGTAATGTTGAAAGTAGGATGCACACCATATTCCGGAGGAAGATCCAATTGATAAGCATTATTATTGATCTTCTTGATGATTTGGAATGGACCATCACCTCGGGGACTAAGTTTGGATTTTCTTATATTAGGAAATCTTTCCTTCCTTAAGTGCAACCAAACTAAATCTCCTTCATTAAAAGACCGAACTCTCTTGCCCTTGTTTTTAGAATGAGCAATCTTTTCAACTTGGGCTTGAATTTAGTGTTTAACCTTTTCATGAAAATCTTTTATGAACTTGGACTTAGAAACCCCTTCTTTATGAACAAAGTCAAAAGAAGTTGGAAGAGGTAATAAGTCCAATGGTGTGAGAGGGTTAAAACCATAAACTACCTCAAAGGGTGAGAGTTTGATGGTGCTATGGACCACTCCATTGTAAGCAAATTCAATGTGGGGAAGATACTCATCCCAAGATTTATGATTCCCCTTAAGCAAAACCCTAAGCAATGTGGAAACGGATCTATTGACTACCTCGGTTTGCCCATCAGTTTGTGGGTGAGAAGAGGTAGAGAAAGAAAGTTTTGTTCCTAGCCTAGACCACAAGGTCCTCCAAAAATGGCTTAGGAATTTAGCATCCCTATCAGACACAATTGTTTTGGGTAAACCATGGAGGCGAACCACTTCTCTAAAGAACAACCTTGCTATGTTGCTAGCATCATCTACTTTGTGGCATGGTATAAAATGTGCCATTTTAGAAAAACGGTCCACTACCACAAATATAGAGTCAACACCCCTAGAAGTAATTAGAAGCCCTAGCACAAAATCCATACTTATATCCTCCCAAGGGGTGGAAGCAACAGGCAAAGGAGTATACATCCCTGTAGGCATTGCGCTAGACTTAGCATGCAAACAATTCAAACAACTAGCGCAATAGTTTTGTATTTCCCTTTTGATATGGGGCCAAAAGAATTTCTCTTTAAGCATGGCCAAAGTTTTGGCGACCCCAAAGTGACCCATAAGTCCCCCCTCATGCATTTCTTTGATCAAAAGTTTTCTGTGAGAACCTAGAGGAATACATAGGCGGCCTTGTTTGAAAAGATATACATTTGAGAGATAAAAGCCGCCTTGGGACTTAGTGAGACAATCATGATAAATGGTAGCAAAGAAGGGATCATGAATATACAATTCACATATGTTGTCAAATCCAAGAATTTGGGACCCAAGCTTGGCTAAGAGAGTATGTCTCCTTGATAGTGCATCAACCACCACATTAGCCAAGGCCCAAGCCCACTTACAGCCCAAACTAAGGCCCAAACCAGGGCCCGACCCATGCTATAACCAGACATAGTTAAGACTCTATAAATACAAGTGGACCCCATTAATTAAAGGTACGCATTCATTACTCCATTAATCACTGATTTGACCTTCTGAGAGCTTTGACTTACTTGAGCTTCGGAGTCCCTTCTGCAGGTAACCCCTCCTAGGTCCAAGCCGACATGTACCAACCGTGAAGAGGCCAACTGAGGAGATAGCGAACTACATGGGTAAGGTGACGTTTGTGCCTAACTTATCTTGTTTGTTCTCTGTAGGAACAATTGACGCCCACCGTGGGGCACGAGTCGAACACCTTTAGTACCCGCTTTTCTTCGAAGATGGTTTCCTCTTGCAGTAGAGCTGGAGTGAATAAACAGGCGGATGCTGGTCCCTCAGGACCTGATGGCATCAACCCTAACCTAGCCGCCATCGTGGACGGCCAGGCGAAGATGCAACAAGAATTAACAGATATGAAGAAATGCAACGCTGATGAGATGGAGGCGTTGCGGCAAGAAAACTCTCGCCTTAGGCGAAAGATTGAAGCCGATCCCACCCTGAAGGGAAAGGCCAAGGAGGCGTCTGAGGCTCCAAGGTCCCCGGCCTTTCAGCCCACAATAGAGGAAAATGAATACAACCCCACCCCTCACACCTTCACCACCACCCAACAAACACCCATTCCCTCTACCCATCCCACTCATTTCCCATCCACTCAACCAGGGCATACTACAGCCCCAACCCCTGCTGCTACCCTCCCCACCACCCAAATCCCCTACAACGTACCCACCACCCTACACACTACCCACGTACCACCCTACAACCCCCAATACCTGCCAACAACCCATATCCCCCCTCACAACCTTACCTCCACCTTCCCTGCTGTGATCAACCATCCCATCCCACCTCATCTACTCCCTCCCCACCAGCCTAGACGTCGTCACCCCTTCACCGACTTTATCGCCAACACCCCCCTTCCTGCCCAGTGGGAACCCTTCACGCTGGACCGCTACACCGGCGAAATTGACCCTGATGAACACCTTAAAGTATACATCACCAATGTCGCCCTGTACACGTCCCAAGACACAGTCTTCTGCAAAGCCTTTCCCACCACCCTCAAGGGCCCTACTCTGGAATGGTTCACAACCCTTCCTCCTTACTCCATCGACAACTTCGACGTTCTTTCACACATGTTCTCCACCCATTTTGTTGGCAATCGTCCACACCAAACTACCACAATCTCCCTCCTCGGCATTAAACAAGAACAAGGTGAACCACTCAGAGCGTTCATAGATCGCTTCAGTAAAGCAGCTCTTCGCACCCCACACCTCAACTAAGAGATGATCCTTTAGTGCATGGCTCTTACCCTACAACCCGGCCCCTTCGCCAACGTCTGGCTTCACCCCCTGCCTCTATGCACGAACTTAAATTGCGCGCGACCGACTATGTCCGCATGGAGGAGATGCAAACCCTTCATACCAAATTCTGCAACGACTATGCAGCCACCACCGCCAATCCTACCTCGCAACCTCCCCGCCCTGATACCCGCCCATGCGAGCCCCGCCAACCCTGCTTCACTAGATATGCCCCTCTTACCGTAGCCCGCTCCCGCATCCTCGATGAGGCCCTACAAGCTGACCTCATCCTTCCACCACGCAAGACAACCACACCTCCTAATGCTGATATGACCAAGTATTGTCGCTACCACCGCAACCATGGCCACACTACAAAAGACTGCAAAGCACTCAAGGATAAGATAGAAGAATTGGTTTGTGCTGGTCATTTTCGTCGCTTCATCGGACGAGCTTATCATTCCTCTCGATCCCGCCAACCCCCTCGATTCGACCAGAGACGCCCTCCACATGACTCCCGTCAGGACAGACGCCCAGCTCAAACCGCTAACCAGGAACCCCAACCGGCCCGTACCGATATCACCCCCACAGATCCTCCACTACGTGGCACTATCAACACTATCTCTAGTGGCTTCGCTAGTGGAGGATCCACTTCTTCTGCTAGAAAGAAACACCTCCGCTATATCCAATCCATCAATCATATCACCCATTCCCACCACAGACGTCGTATGCCTTCCATCATCTTCACGGATGACGACTTTCATGGCCTCGACCATCGCCAAGATGACCCCATGGTCATGACCATTGAAATTGAGAACTATGTCGTTAAGAAAGTCCTTGTCAACTAAGGCAGCTCCGTTGATATTCTCTACTGGCCACCTACCAAAAACTCCAACTCCCGAACATCGCTATGGTCCCGTATGATGAACCCATCTATGGCTTTTCTGGTAAATAAGTATCCACCCGCGGCTACATCGACCTTCACACCGTGTTCCGCGAAGGAACCCAAACCAAAACAATTCCAATCCGCTTCCTCATCGTCGACGTGCCAACATCCTATAATGTCCTCTTGGGCCGGCCTTCCCTCAACACCCTTGGTGCTATTGTCTCCACCCCCCACTTGGCCATGAAGTTCCCTTCTCCTTCCAGTGACATCCTCACCGTCCACAGTGACAAACGCCTGTCACGCGAATGCTACATAGCCAGCCTGCGCCCGTAACTCCCAATTCAACAAACCAACCACATTGAGCGACCACCCGGCTCTGGCATCGCCCTATCAGGCAAAGATCTCGACCCTAGAGTAGGTCGAGACATTCATCTCGAACCAGTTGAGGAGACCTCCCCTCTAGAGCTTCCCAATGGCCACTCCATCAACCTTGGCACTAGTCTGAACTTTGACGAGCGTGCCATCATCACACCCATCCTCATCAACAATACTGACCTTTTCGCCCTGGTGAGCCGCTGACCTACGTGGGGTGGACCCTCTCGTAGCATCCCATAAGCTATCCATCTACAAAGAAGCCCACTACATCTCCCAAAAGAAGCGCAAACTTGGCGAAGAATGCTGACTAGCGGCTAAGGTTGAAGCCGAAAAGTTACTGAATGCAGGATTCATAGAAGAAGCTCAGTACATCATCTTGGCTTTCTAACATAGTCTTGGTGGAGAAAGCCAATGGCAAATGGTGGATGTGTGTAGACTACATGGATCTGAACAAGGCCTGCCCTCGTGATGCCTATCCCTCACCCAATATCGACCGACTTGTTGACGACACGGCAGGGAATACAATGCTTAGCTTTTTGGATGCATATTCTGGGTACAACCAAATCCCCATGGCTGCATCTGACATGAACAAGACTTCCTTCATCACGGATGATGCCAACTACTTCTATAGAGTTATGCCTTTTGGTCTTAAAAACGCTAGAGCAACCTACCAACGGTTAATGGACAAGGTTTTCAATCATCTAATGGGACAATGTGTCGAAGTATATGTTGATGACATGGTTGTCAAGTCTCCAAGCCACCACCAACATGTCGAGGACCTCTCAACGGTCTTCTCTGCGCTACGCCAATACAACCTTTGCCTCAACCCTAACAAGTGTGTATTCGGCGTTGACCGTGGTAAATTTCTTGGATTTATGTTGACCCAACGCGGCACAGAGGCCAATCCCGAAAAATGCAAGGCAATTATCGAGATGCGCAATCCCGCTATGCGACGCCCAGATCAAGAAATTGGCCGTCAATTACTAGCTGGACCTCTCAAAATCGATGAGCGTCTACTTCACTATCTAATTGTTTGGATTTTATGTCCACGTGGTACAAATCACGCACAGTGCAGTGAAGCAGATCTTATGATAATATATGCCATGCTCAACCACATCCCCATCTATTGGCCAAGCATCATTCTTGACACCATGCTAAAATCCAAACGATTGCCTCAATATCCTCTTCTGTATTCCTTGCTTATCTCTCGTATTTGTGAGTATAAAGGGGTAAATGTCTCTGATGAACAGTCTCATTGTTTGCAATTGTAATATGTTTTCCAGTTTTATTTTTAATATAAGTATATTTGTCTTGTTATTCTTTACTTATGCGAAATTGAGGGGGAGCTTCTTTATTAAAACCTTTTTCATATGATCAAAACAGGGGGAGAAAAAGTTTAAACATTTAAACCAAACAGTGCTACTAACAAATCTCCTTGTAAGATATTTTGATTGCAGATACTTTAAACATATTGTTTTGATCATCATCAAAAAGGGGGAGATTGTTGGCAAAAGCAATACAAGTCTAAATGCTGAAGCAAGATTTTGATGATGATAAAAGAAGCCTGAAAGCTATCTGGAAGACAATATGAAGACTACATGTTATTATGTTTAAAGCTATCTTGTAAAATGTAATTAGATTAAGTTAGAAGCAGTATTGTACAAGAAAATTCTAGTATTTCTCGAAATATCAAAATGATAATCGATTATCACTTGGAATAATCGATTATCCTGAGCTGAACAAATTTTTTCAAGAAAGCACTGGAATAATCGATTATTACTTGTGATAATCGATTATCTGCTCAAAAATTTGTTTTCCATAAACCACACTGGAATAATCGATTATCACTAGTGATAATCGATTATCCTGGTCTGTTGGGCGCGACTGTTCAACTTTTTGACCTAATTTCTGGAACCCCTATTTAAGGAACCTCAGAGTTACTTCTCAATTACCTTTTTGAGAAGCTAGAGTACTAGTGCTGTGACTGCAAGAGAGTTCTCTGAAGTGTTCTCAATTGAAGCTTTGAAAAACCTAGTGTGGGTAGAGCGATAACTTTTCTTGAGAGGTGTTCTAGGAGATTGAGTGCTGCTGCTGTTGCTAGGAAAGTTAAGGTCAAGGTTCTTTGTGTGATTCAGAGAAAGGTGTTCATCTCTTGTGTGATTCAAGAGAGGTGTTTTCTTTCCTTACACTCTAAATATCTGATTGTAAATCTGTTACTTGTTAGTGATTTAGTTAATCTCGTTTTTAAGAGATTAACAACTGGACGTAGGGTCTTTTGATCCGAACCAGTATAAATACTTGTGTTCAATCTTCTTCTCTATCTCTTTATTTCATCTATTATTGTGTTATAAAGAAATTATTTATTGATCTACTTGATAAATTTTGAAAAATTTTAAAGTATTAATTTTATTATTCAAAAACCAATTCACCCCCCTCTTGGTTTTGTCCGCACGCTCAAACATTCCGCTGCGCGATACCAACAATTGGTATCAGAGCTTGCTTTGATAGTTATTCAAAATTTTCGAAAATGGTTGGATAAAATCAAACCTTTGCCGAGGGCGCATCTATCAACAGACCTCCTCTATTTACTGGTGAAAATTATCCTTTATGGAAAGTTAGGATGCAAATTTTTCTGGAATCTGTTGATAGGGGTATTTGGGATGCTGTTTTAAATGGTCCATTTGTTCCTGTTAATATTGTAAATGATGTGCAGGAACCAAAGCCATTCTCGCAATGGACAGCAGACGAAAATAGAAGAGCCCAATATGATGTAAAAGCTAGAAATATAATTTCATCTGCCTTAACCCTAGATGAGTTTTACAGGATCTCAGTATGCACCAGTGCACAAGAAATGTGGGAAATATTGCGTGTAACCCATGAAGGAACAGACGATGTAAAAAGAGCACGCAAGAACTCCTTGATCCAAGAATACGAAATGTTTCGGATGCAACAAGGAGAAACTATATACGATGTGCAGAAACGATTCACACATATCGTCAATCATCTCAAAGGTTTAGGTAAAACTTTTGACACTAATGAATTAAATATAATAGTTCTTAAATCCTTGAACAGGACTTGGCAGCCAAAGGTGACAGCCATCACGGAGTCACAAAACCTTGCTACAATGACGATGGCAGCTCTGTTTGGAAAGTTGAGAGAACATGAGCTTGAATTGGGCAGATTAAATGATGAAGAAGATATTGGAAGAAAGAAGAACATAGCTTTTAAAACCGAAGTGGTTAAAGGCAAAAGACAAAAGGAAGAAGAAGATTCAGATGATGATGAAAATCTTAGTCTCATGATTAAGAAGTTTACAAAATTCATGAAGGCCAAAGGTAAAAATCAATTCAAGAGCAACAAGAAGGATAATCAAGGATCATCCTCAAATTTCAAATGCTATGGATGTGGAGAATCTGGACACGTCAAAGCTGACTGCCCAAATTCAAAGAAAAGTGAAGAAAAGAAGGGTAGAAAATTCTTCAAAAAGAAAGCATATATAGCTTGGGAAGACAATGCCTCAAGTTCATCAAATTCTAGCGATTCTGAAATTGAAGAAGCAAATCTATGTCTGATGGCCAATCATGATGATTCAGATAGTGAGGTAAATTCTACTTGCCACGAAAATGATTATGATGATTTGTATGACGCCTTTCAACAATTGCTTATTAAATCTAGTAAATTGGATACTGCTCATAAAAAGTTAAAATCTGATTTTAAAGATTTGCAAAGTAAATTTGAAAAATCTCTTGAAGAAGAAGAATTTTTGAAAAATAAAATTTCAAATTTAGAAAATAAAGAAACTGTTGAATGTGCTTCATGCAAAAGTTACATGTTTGATATATGTATTTTGGAAAAACATCTCGCAGATGCTTTAGAAAATAAAAATTGTGAAAAGTTTAAAATCAAGAAAAATCCAAATAAGACAAAGCATGCTCATAATCATAGTTTTAAAAATAAAACTAAAAGAACTCGTAGAGTTTGGGTAGAAAAAGGAACATATCATTCTATAAATACATATGCATGTACTACTACATGTTTTTATTGCATGAAAAAGGGTTATACTTCAAACAAATGCAATATCAAACATCTTGGTGTTCCTAATAAGAAATATATTTGGGTTCCTGTTCATAAGTAGATATTTTTTCTAACCCCAAGGACCCAAACAAGTTGTTGGGGACCTAAATGAATTGTTTCCTTATTTTGCAGATGACTTCTAAATCCAGAAGATCAATGTGGTATCTTGACAGTGGTTGTTCAAGACACATGACTGGAGATAAAAAGAAGTTTAAGAACTTTAAAAAGAAGGAACAAGGATTTGTCACATATGGGGATAACAACAAAGGAAAAATACTTGGAACGGGTGATGTAGGTGGAGGAAATACTTTGGAGATCAAGGATGTACTGTATGTGGAAGGACTAAAACACAATCTTCTCAGTATAAGCCAATTATTTGATAAAGGACTCAGAGTAATATTTGAGAGTGACTACTGCACTATTCATCAAAAGGACTCCAAAGAAGTAGCATTAAAAGGTATGAGACACAATAATATTTACTTAATTGATCTTGATACTGCATCATCTAGTGATATAACTTGTTTGGTTGTTAAAGAAGAAAATCCTTGGTTATGGCATAAACGAGCTGCTCATATTAACATGCAACAATTAAACAAACTAATTTCCAAAGAATTAGTAATTGGATTACCAAAAATAAAGTTTGAAAAAGATAAACAAGTAAAATCTTCATTTCATTCAAAAAATGTAATTTCTACATCAAAACCTTTAGAACTTTTGCATATGGATTTATTTGGCCCTTCAAGGACAAAAAGCTTTGGAGGAAATTATTATGCTCTTATTATTGTTGATGATTACTCACGATATACATGGACTTTCTTTCTCACACTAAAAAGTGAGGCATTCAAAGCTTTTAAAAAATTTGCAAAAGCTGTTCAAAATGAAAAAGATTTGAAAATTAAAGTTTTAAGAAGTGACCATGGTGGAGAATTTCAAAATGAATTATTTGAAAACTTTTGTGAAGAAAACGGAATTATGCATAATTTTTCTGCACCTAGAACTCCTCAACAAAATGGAGTTGTAGAAAGGAAAAATAGATCTTTAGAAGAATTAGCTCGCACCATGTTGAACGAATATGATGTGCCTAAATATTTTTAGGCTGATGCTGTGAGCACTGCTTGTTATGTATTAAATAGAATGCTCATTAGACCAATTTTAAAGGTTATCCCCTATGAATTGTTTAAAGGAAGAAAGCCTAATGTAGCACATTTAAAAATATTTGGATGCAAATGCTTTGTTCTGAATAACGGAAAAGAAAATTTGGGTAAATTTGATTCTAAAGCTGATGAAGCTATTTTCTTAGGTTATTCATTAACTAGTAAAGCCTATAGGATTTTTAATAGAAGAACCTTGAATATGGAAGAATTTGTGCATGTTGTTTTTGATGAAATTGTGGACCTTGAGGAGAACCCTCTTGAGTCAAATAAAACAAATGCAGGTGATGAAGAATATTTCAAAGAAGCCCTTGATGAGATGTATCTAAATGAAAATCCACTGACTGAACCTGAAGATCTTGCCAAAAGCTGGAAATCACCTAGAGGATTATCTCTGGAAAATGTCATTGGAGATATATCAAAGGGAGTTGTTACTAGAAATATGTCAAATTTCTGTATGACTGTTGCCTTTGTTTCACAGATAGAACCCAAAAGTGTAGACGAAGCTCTTCAAGATGATCAATGGTGCATTGCAATGCAAGAAGAGCTGAATCAATTTGAAAGGAATGAAGTTTGGGAACTCATTCCTAGGGATGATTCACACCAAGTAATAGGAACAAAATGGGTGTTCAGAAACAAGCTAGATGAGGATGGAAACATCACTAAAAACAAAGCCAGACTTGTAGCAAAGGGATACAGACAAGAAGAAGGTATAGACTATGATGAGTTCAAATTTTTGCCCTCATTTAATATTTAAATTTGGGGATTTAATTGAATTTTCTGTGCTTAAAGATTGATTTAATTAGGATTTGTGATTATTGGATTTATTGAGTAAGTTTGGTAAAAGTGGCGTAAAAATTGATTTTAGTTGCATAAAATATTATTGGATATTCTAACGTTTGTTACTGCAGCTGGAATTTATTTTTGGTTAATTAATAATGTGATTTTGAAATATTCAAAGTTACAAAATAAGTCCAAAATCAAGAAATTCTGAAAAAGAATAAATCAGGAGCTAAATGCACCCCCAGTTTTTATTTGCACACTCCTTCCTCAAGTGGACCACAAAAACCTGTTCTGCACCCCCAGTTTTCACTAAGTTGCACCCCTCCTACCACTTAAACTCCACTCAACCAGATTATGCCATGTGGCAATCCCCACCTCTTAGAATTAGCCAACCAGAACAAGCCACGTGTGATAATCCTCCACTCACCCAATTGACCACTCAGATCTTGCCACGTCATCATCACCTTCATCTCCCAAAACCCTAACCCTAATTTTCTCCTTCCCTTCCACCCTCCACGGCAGCCGCCGCCGCCAACCTCGCCGGCGACGCACCAGCCACCACCGCGAGAACCTGCAACAGATCCAACAACTCCGTCCGCGAACACCAGCAGCCATGGAGCACGGTCATCACGCACAACCATGGCGGCCACCACAACAACCATCCTTTCCGTCGCAGCATCATCTTCTCCGCAGAGAGCCACCACGAACCTGCAACCACAAATCGCGTGCTCCGTTTCCGCAGCCACCGCGAGCCACCGCGAGCACACCACCATCTTCTCCATTCTCGCGTCCAACAGCTCCGCAGCGCCACCATCATCGCGGCACCATCTTCTCACCTCTGCAACGCGCGAGACGAGCACACCACCACGACCACCACGCCGCTGCAACAGAACTGCCACACCTCCGCTCGCCGGACCACCGTGCAGTTCACCACCTGTTCTGCAGCCACCGCGAGCTCGCCGGAGCAGCCACACGTCGGAGCAGCCGCCGTCACGAGGGAGGGAGAAGAGTGTGAGAGTGAAACCCTAATTCTGGAGAGAGAATCTGCACTGCCACGTGTCAGCGTCTGATAGGACAGTCAAACTGGTCAACTGGTCAACTCTAGTCAACTAGTCAAAGTCAGCAGTCAATTCTGGTCAAATTCTGGTCAATTTGGTAAAAATGCTTAAATAAGAGGGGCAGAATTGGAAATTGGACAGAAATTAAGTTGCTAATTAATTAAATAAAAATAAAAGATTTTAGCAACTGACAGATAAAGCCCAAAGTCCAGTGGAAGCCTATATAAAGAGACTTAAGGGAGTAGAAGCGGGATACAATTCACGACTGAAATTTAGAGCTTACAGCTTAGACACTTAGAACTCTCTGGTTTTGGCAGATATCGTCTCCACCACATCTCTCATTCTTTCTTTTATTTTCTTTCCTTCATATCATCATGTATTCCATCAAAGCCATGGAGGGCTAAGCTTTTAAGGGTTGATTCCACTGTAATTTCTTAAATGGATTCTGAGGTTAGATGAATTTATATGTTTTGTTATTTTGATTATTGTTGTGGTTTTTGTTTATCTATGTCATTTGCTTCTAAATTGAATAGAAAATAATGATTTTAAATCTACATGCATGCTAATCATATGAGTTAAGAGGTTTTTAAATAAAATTGAGACTTTACTTTGATTTTGTTTAGAGACTTTCATTTGATTAAATAAGTTTTTGCCAATAATTGAGACTTTAATTTGATTAGAGGTAATTACTTTAACTAAAATTAGTCAAGACTTTACTTTGATTAATTAAGTTTTCTATTTGGTAAAGAAACAAAGGAATAGACATGATTAGGCATAGTAAAATTAATTGAGACTGTACTTTGATTGAATTTACTATGGACAATCTAACAATTCTCACTTTTAATTGAGACTGTACTTTGATTAAAAGTGAGGATGCCAACAAATGAATTGAGTCTTTACATTGATTGATTTGTAAATCAACAACAATAATTAATTTAACAATAATCTCTAGATAACCAATGAAGAATCTTATTTAGAAAAAGCAGTGGAATTGACCTATTTACTATTACTGTGTTTACAATCTTCCGTGTCATTTTCTTTGCATAACAAAACCCCCCTATTTTTATAGTTGCTAGTTTTAAATTGCATTTTTGAGAATCAAATATTTGAGATCAATTCCGTATTCGTTGTGAGACGACTCAGGGTTATCTTAACCCTAACTATTTTCTTCACTACAAACTGGCAATACTGAAGTTGCTAAAGTAGTGGTAATTTGATCGCCTAACGACAGCGATATCAAATTTGGCGTCGTTGCCGGGGAATACGGTTAGTATTTCTTTTATTTTGATTCTGTTTTTATTTATTTTATTTTATTTTATTTTAATTTATTTTATTTTATTTTTTATTTTTTATTTATTTTACACATATAAGTTTGATATAATTTGTTATTTTGTAGTATCTAGTTTTCTGTTAATATATTCCAAGCAAATTTCTATTTTTGTTTTGATTAAGAATTTCTTTTAAGAAATTTTTTAAGACTAGTTTGGAAAACTCTGTCTAGGAAAGACTTGGTATTTAAGTTGTCCACTGTGACGCACCTCTCTTTCCTGGGAGTAGACCTAACGATATCTTAACTCATTTCTTTCTTGAAATCTTTCTCCAAAACAAGAATAGGAAGAAAAAAAAACACACAGGGAAACACTTTCAGGTGGACCTGCATAGTGCATGACTCGGGCCAATCCGGGTCAATTCTATCAACTTGATTCAGAACTTGAAAGGAACTTGCGTAAATCACGTAGGAGACTTGATCTCAGGTGTTCTACTGAAGGAGCACCATCATCATCTGAACCTACCACTGAAAGTGTACCACTAGAATCACCTCTGGTGATTAACATATCTTTTGATCCATCACCTGAACCAGAAATTCAAGAAGATAGAATGGAAGAAAGAACAATAAGAGAGTTGGCTTCACCGGATGCAGCAATTACACAAAACATGTGCATCCAATATCCAGATGGAGAATGTGAGCTTAAGTCTGGGTTAATCCATCTTTTACCCAAATTCCATGGATTAGCAGGAGAAGACCCGTACCATCACTTGAAGGAATTTCATGTTGTTTGTTCATCCATGAGACCTACAACAGTGACAGAGGAACATATCAAGCTTAAGGCTTTTCCATTCTCATTGCAAGATGCCGCTAAGAATTGGTTATACTGCCTTCCGCCAGGATCCATCAATACCTGGGAGACTCTGAAAAGATTATTTCTGGAAAAGTATTTTCCAGCATCTAGAGTTGCTGCTATTCGCAAAGATATTTATGGGATAAGGCAACAAGAAAGAGAAAGTCTTCACGAGTATTGGGAAAGATTCAAAAAGTTATGTGCTTCATGTCCTCATCACCAAATAAACGAGCATCTCCTCATTCAATACTTTTATGAGGGATTGAGTATCATGGATAGACAAATGATAGATGCTGCAAGTGGAGGGTCATTGGTGGACAAAACGCCAACAAATGCAAGACAATTGATTGAAACTATGGCATCGAACCATCAACAATTTTCCACAAGGAGTAATTCTATAACTCTATTGAAGGGAACCCATGGAGTAGAAGCTTCATATGTTGCAGATCACAAGAAATTAGAAGGGAAGTTGGATGACTTAGCAGCCATGGTAAGGACCTTGACAGACTTACAGAAAAAGCCTATCCCTTCTACTTTATGTGGAATTTGTGCTTCTACTAATCATCCTACAGAGGCTTGTTCTATGTTAAAAGAGACAGGGACGTTAGACAATGAACAACCTCAGGCATATGCTGCAAACATCTATGGCAATAATAGACCACCTCGGCAGCAATACAACCATGATTTGTCCTCCAACAAGTACAACCCAGATTGGAAGGAATATCCCAGCCAGAAATGGGGAAATCAACAGCCTCAACACCAACAAGTCTATGTTCCACCTCAACAGAGGCAACAACCACAACCAACTGCAACCTCTGGTGATTCAAACATGGAGGCAATGATGAAAATGATGGCTGACATGATGAAGGGACAAATCAATGAGTTGAAACAGACGATGGAAGCAACCAATCAAAACTTGCAGAACCAGATTGGACAAATGGCAAATGAGTTAAATCAGATGAAGTCTCAACAAGGCTCAAGCAATTTGCCTGCACAAACTGTAATCAACCCGAGAAATGTAAGTGCTATTACTTTAAGATCGGGTAAGCAAATACAAGGTCTTGGGGATGCCCAAGAAGATGAAGATAAGGACAATGAAGTTGTACCTAATGATGAAAGAGGAAGATCAGATGAAGCAACACAAGCAACATCTGAGATGCCTGCACCCAGTGATAACTCCAGGTTGGTATCCCCTAATACTTCCTCTGAAAATCCTTCTCCTTATTCTCCTCCTCCTCCCTATCCAAACCGTTTGAAACCAAAAACTAAAAAGATGGAGGAGTTAGACAAAGAAATCCTGAATACCTTCAAGAAAGTGGAGATAAACATTCCTTTGTTGGATGCTGTGAGACAAATTCCTAAATACGCCAAGTTTCTCAAAGAATTATGTACACATAAAAGGCGTATTATGGACAAAGAGGTAGTGAACATGGGAAGAAACGTCTCTAGCTTAATCAAGAAGCCTGCAGTCAGAATGCCGCAAAAGTGTAAGGATCCAGGTATGTTTTCTGTTCCCTGCATTATAGGAAGTACTAAGTTTGACAATGCTATGTTAGATTTAGGAGCTTCCATTAATGTAATGCCTTTATCTATTTTTACTTCACTTCATCTTGGACCTCTTAAGTCTACTGGTGTGGTCATTCAGTTGCCCAACCGTAGCACAGTTAACCCTGCAGGTGTGCTAGAAGATGTGCTTGTCCGTGTGGACAAGTTAATTTTTCCTGCAGATTTCTATATCTTGGACATGAAGGATGATGAAGGAATGAGTTCAACCACAATCATCTTGGGAAGACCATTCATGATGACAGCACGTACCAAGATAGACGTGCATGCAGGATCCTTGACTATGGAGATAGGAGATGAGAATGTGCAGTTCAACGTGCTAGAAGCCATGAAGCACCCAATTGAAGACCATTCTTTGTTTTGCATTGATTTATTGAGTAATGTAGTGAACAATTATGCTTTTGGACTTTTGGACGCTTTATCTGGTTTTTCTTTGGATTTTTCTTTTTCGAATGTTTCGGGCTCAATTTTAGACGAAAGAGAAAATTGCAAAACAGGTGATGTTGAGGACGTGGTGTCACTATTTGATACCTCTGTGGCGTCCAAGTGTGATGCTGAGGTGGCTGAAATTACCTTAGGCAGTAAAATGTTGCCATCTGTGGAACAGCCACCCACTTTGGAGTTGAAACCTTTACCATCTCATTTGAAATATGTTTATCTTGAGAGGGATGGGAAACTCCCTGTTATTATATCTGCCTTGCTTACTAACGAGCAGGAACAAAAGCTATTGCAGGTTATCAAAGATCACAAGCGAGCAATAGGCTGGACTTTGGCAGATATTCCTGGTATTAGTCCTTCTTTCTGCATGCACAGAATACTCTTGGAGGAGGATGCTAAGCCAGTGAGGCAACCTCAGAGGAGACTGAATCCTCAGCTGATGGAGGTTGTGAAGAAAGAAGTCACCAAGTTGCTACAAGCAGGTATTATATATCCCATTTCTGACAGCACTTGGGTGAGTCCTGTACATGTGGTCCTCAAGAAATCTGGGATCACCGTGGTCAAGAATGAGAAGAACGAGTTGATTCCTACTCGTATTCAGAATAGCTGGAGGGTCTGTATTGATTATAGAAGACTAAACCAGGCCACCAGGAAGGACCACTTCCCTTTACCATTCATGGACCAGATGTTAGATCGATTGGCAGGTAAGTCTCATTACTGTTTTCTTGATGGATTCTCTGGGTATTTTCAGATTTGTATTGCCCCAGAGGATCAACATAAGACTACTTTTACTTGTCCATTCGGTACATATGCTTATAGAAAAATGCCATTTGGCCTTTGCAATGCTCTTGGAACATTTCAACGATGTATGATGAGTATTTTTACAGATTTGTTGGAGCATTGTATTGAGGTTTTTATGGATGATTTTAGTGTATATGGTTCATCTTTTGATCATTGCTTGTCTAATCTTGCTAGAGTCTTGGAGAGATGTGAAGAAACTAACCTTGTTCTAAATTTTGAAAAATGTCATTTTATGGTGGAACAAGGTATAGTTTTAGGTCACGTTGTTTCCAAGAATGGTATATCTGTAGATCCTGCTAAAATAGATATTATTTCACAATTGCCTTACCCCTCTTCTGTGAAAGAGGTTCGATCTTTTCTTGGACATGCAGGATTTTACAGGAGGTTTATCAAGGACTTCAGCAAGATAGCCAACCCTCTCTCCAACTTGTTGCAAAAGGATATAGTATTTGACTTTGGAGAGAGGTGCAAAGATGCGTTTGATACATTGAAAAAGGCGCTTACCACCACTCCTATCATCCAGCCACCTGACTGGACATTACCGTTCGAGCTGATGTGTGATGCATCAAACTTTGCAGTAGGAGCGGTGCTTGCACAAAAAGATGGGAAGCTATCACATGTGATATATTATGCTTCCAGAACGTTGGACACAGCGCAGGCTAACTACACCACGACTGAGAAGGAATTATTGGCTGTTGTGTTTGCCTTGGACAAATTCAGACCGTATATACTTGGTTCCAAGGTAATTGTTTATACTGATCATGCAGCATTAAAATTCCTTCTGAAGAAAGCAGATTCGAAACCAAGGTTGATCAGATGGATGCTACTGCTCCAAGAGTTTGACATTGAGATTCTAGACAGAAGTGGAGCACATAACTTGGTAGCCGATCATCTTAGCAGGATTGAAAATGGAGAAGATAACATTCCTATTAAGGATGACTTTCCTGATGAAGTCCTCCTAGCATTGACTGCTGTGAAAGGTATGTTTCCTGAACCTTGGTTTGCTGACATTGTTAACTATTTGGTTGTTTCTGCTATTCCTCCTTCCTTCTCCAAATATGAAAGAATCAAGCTAAAAAGTGAGGCAAAGTACTATATATGGGAAGACCCAATCTTATGGCGCATTGGTAGTGACCAAGTCATAAGGAGGTGTGTTCCAGATATCGAGATACCTCATGTGCTTGAGTTCTGTCATTCGTCTCCTTTTGGGGGACATTATGGCACACAAAGAACAGGTAGGAAGGTGTTGGATTGTGGATTATATTGGCCTACCATTTTTAAAGATGCACAGAGGGTATATGAAAATTGTGAGCAGTGCCAAAGGGCAGCCAGATCCATTACAAGAAGGGATGAAATGCCTCAACAACCCATGCTATATTGTGAGGTATTTGATATTTGGGGTATTGATTTTATGGGTCCTTTTCCTCCTTCTTTTGGGTTTTCTTATATTTTGCTTGCTGTAGACTATGTCTCCAAATGGGTGGAAGCCATAGCTACAAGGACTAATGATTCTCGAGTTGTTATGAGTTTTGTCAGGTCTAACATTTTCTGCAGATTTGGGATACCACGAGCCATCATCAGTGACCAGGGGACCCATTTCTGTAATAGGCTACTTGAGAACATGTTGAAGAAGTATGGGGTGACACATCGCATTGCTACACCATATCACCCCCAAACCAATGGACAAGCAGAGATCTCTAACAGAGAGATTAAAAAGATACTAGAGAAAGTAGTGAAGCCTAGTCGAAAGGATTGGGCCACAAGATTGGATGAAGCACTTTGGGCGCACAGGACAGCCTACAAAACACCTATAGGTATGTCACCTTTCAGGGTGGTTTTTGGGAAGGCTTGTCATCTACTTGTGGAGATTGAACATCGGGCCTATTGGGCCGTGAAAGCATGCAACTTGGATTTGGAAGAAGCAGGAAATGAGCGAAAACTTCAGTTGTAAGAACTAGAGGAGATTAGGCTTGCAGCCTATGAAAATTCAAAGTTCTACAAAGAGAAAACCAAGAAGTTCCATGACCAAAAGCTTGTGGCTAGAAAGGATTTCAAGGTAGGCCAGAAGGTGTTACTATACAAATCTAAGCTTGGTCACATGAGTGGTAAGTTGCGTTCTACTTGGGAAGGACCATACATTGTTACAGAAGTCTTCCCTTATGGAGCAGTGGAGATCAAGGAAGAATCTTCAGCAAGAACTTTTAAAGTTAATGGGCATCGTCTTCGGATATTCAATGAAAATCAAGATATGCTGAATAAGACGATGGATGGGATGAACTTGACTTCTCCCTCATACCTTCCACCTTGAGGAGGTAAGTACACTTCATACTTTTTCTTTGCATTTTATACATATTGAATACATTGAGGACAATGCATGGATAAAGTGTGGGGGTGTGGGGAGATTTCCCCCTTTTTCTGTTTCTGTTTCTATTTGTTTTGTTTTTCCTTTTCTAATTTTGTTTTCTGCTTGTTTTTATTAAAAAAAAAAAAGTTTCTGTTTTCAATAAAACATATTGACATTGGATTTTTGGATTTGATTCACTAATTGGAACGATCATAATTCTGGGAAAATAAAAGTCATGTGCTATGAATGGATTGTTTTTGTGATTTACTGATTGGGTTGATTTGAGAGTTTCTGGAATAAATCTTTTGTGAAAGAGTTTTTGACCTTGTGAGTTTTGAGCTTTATTGTAAGGATGAACTACCATGTGTCATTCCTATTTTTCTTGTGTGATTTGCTCATGTCTTGTTGGTACTCAAATGTTTAGCTTGATTCTGTTGTTTTGCATCTTAGGTGAACATGCATGATTTGATATGACTGAGGCATTTCTTGTTTTTAGCTACTTGGCCAAATAAGCTAACCATAACATTGATCCATTGGTAGCCCTTGAGCTTAAACCTCTTTTTCTTGTTCTGAGCATACTGTTAAACCTTAAAAAGAAAAAGACCATTTTTTTTCCTTACCTTAGGGAGAAAGAAGGAGCTAGTGGATTATGTGAGATTGGTTGAGGAATAAAGTGTGGGGGTGAGTATTTCCCCCACAAAGTTGTAAAAATGGCAAAAGGAAAATAATTGTTGATGACAGAGTGTTGAAATGAAAAATGATTGCTGTCTGAAAAAAAAAAGAGCAACAAAGGATAAAAGAGAAAAAAAGAAGAAGAAGAAGTAAAGATTGTTTTTGAAACTGTGCTCCATAACTCTTTCTTCCTTACTATTTCAAAAACACACAAATCCTAAAGTTTTTCCTACTTTTGCCTTGGCCTCATTATAACCTGTTAAAAGTCCTCATGATTTTTGAATGCATGTTTTCTGAAAGCTGTGAATATTAGAGTCTTGCTAAGCATTGAGAGTGTTTACTTGCATGGGTATTTTGAGTGAAAACACAAGCCAAAACACTTGAGCGAATCTTGGTGAGAAAATATATATTTAACTTGAGTGTTTCTCTTTCATATTTGATTAAACTTGTAAACTCAAAAGATTAACTCATGTGTGAAAAACAGAATTTTATCCATTTGTTTGTGCATGACAACATGATTTCTAGAAGATTGATCTGTTTCCATTGGTATTCATTTCTTTAATCCACTGAAAATATGGAATAAAAGACCTCAGAATAAAGTTTTGAAATTGTTCAATTTTGCCCAGGAGTGCAAAAGGATAAGTGTGGGTGTGTGATGAGTTCAAATTTTTGCCCTCATTTAATATTTAAATTTGGGGATTTAATTGAATTTTCTGTGCTTAAAGATTGATTTAATTAGGATTTGTGATTATTGGATTTATTGAGTAAGTTTGGTAAAAGTGGCGTAAAAATTGATTTTAGTTGCATAAAATATTATTGGATATTCTAACGTTTGTTACTGCAGCTGGAATTTATTTTTAGTTAATTAATAATGTGATTTTGAAATATTCAAAGTTACAAAATAAGTCCAAAATCAAGAATTTTGAAAAAGAATAAATCAGGAGCTAAATGCACCCCCAGTTTTTATTTGCACACTCCTTCCTCAAGTGGACCACAAAAACCTGTTCTGCACCCCCAGTTTTCACTAAGTTGCACCCCTCCTACCACTTAAACTCCACTCAACCAGATTATGCCATGTGGCAATCCCCACCTCTTAGAATTAGCCAACCAGAACAAGCCACGTGTGATAATCCTCCACTCACCCAATTGACCACTCAGATCTTGCCACGTCATCATCACCTTCATCTCCCAAAACCCTAACCCTAATTTTCTCCTTCCCTTCCACCCTCCACGGCAGCCGCCGCCGCCGCCAACCTCGCCGGCGACGCACCAGCCACCACCGCGAGAACCTGCAACAGATCCAACAACTCCGTCCGCGAACACCAGCAGCCATGGAGCACGGTCATCACGCACAACCATGGCGGCCACCACAACAACCATCCTTTCCGTCGCAGCATCATCTTCTCCGCAGAGAGCCACCACGAACCTGCAACCACAAATCGCGTGCTCCGTTTCCGCAGCCACCGTGAGCCACCGCGAGCACACCACCATCTTCTCCATTCTCGCGTCCAACAGCTCCGCAGCGCCACCATCATCGCGGCACCATCTTCTCACCTCTGCAACGCGCGAGACGAGCACACCACCACGACCACCACGCCGCTGCAACAGAACTGCCACACCTCCGCTCGCCGGACCACCGTGCAGTTCACCACCTGTTCTGCAGCCACCGCGAGCTCGCCGGAGCAGCCACACATCGGAGCAGCCGCCGTCACGAGGGAGGGAGAAGAGTGTGAGAGTGAAACCCTAATTCTGGAGAGAGAATCTGCACTGCCACGTGTCAGCGTCTGATAGGACAGTCAAACTGGTCAACTGGTCAACTCTAGTCAACTAGTCAAAGTCAGCAGTCAATTCTGGTCAAATTCTGGTCAATTTGGTAAAAATGCTTAAATAAGAGGGGCAGAATTGGAAATTGGACAGAAATTAAGTTGCTAATTAATTAAATAAAAATAAAAGATTTTAGCAACTGACAGATAAAGCCCAAAGTCCAGTGGAAGCCTATATAAAGAGACTTAAGGGAGTAGAAGCGGGATACAATTCACGACTGAAATTTAGAGCTTACAGCTTAGACACTTAGAACTCTCTGGTTTTGGCAGATACCTTCTCCACCACATCTCTCATTCTTTCTTTTATTTTCTTTCCTTCATATCATCATGTATTCCATCAAAGCCATGGAGGGCTAAGCTTTTAAGGGTTGATTCCACTGTAATTTCTTAAATGGATTCTGAGGTTAGATGAATTTATATGTTTTGTTATTTTGATTATTGTTGTGGTTTTTGTTTATCTATGTCCTTTGCTTCTAAATTGAATAGAAAATAATGATTTTAAATCTACATGCATGCTAATCATATGAGTTAAGAGGTTTTTAAATAAAATTGAGACTTTACTTTGATTTTGTTTAGAGACTTTCATTTGATTAAATAAGTTTTTGCCAATAATTGAGACTTTAATTTGATTAGAGGTAATTACTTTAACTAAAATTAGTCAAGACTTTACTTTGATTAATTAAGTTTTCTATTTGGTAAAGAAACAAAGGAATAGACATGATTAGGCATAGTAAAATTAATTGAGACTGTACTTTGATTGAATTTACTATGGACAATCTAACAATTCTCACTTTTAATTGAGACTGTACTTTGATTAAAAGTGAGGATGCCAACAAATGAATTGAGTCTTTACATTGATTGATTTGTAAATCAACAACAATAATTAATTTAACAATAATCTCTAGATAACCAATGAAGAATCTTATTTAGAAAAAGCAGTGGAATTCACCTATTTACTATTACTGTGTTTACAATCTTCCGTGTCATTTTCTTTGCATAACAAAACCCCCCCTATTTTTATAGTTGCTAGTTTTAAATTGCATTTTTGAGAATCAAATATTTGAGATCAATTCCGTATTCGTTGTGAGACGACTCAGGGTTATCTTAACCCTAACTATTTTCTTCACTACAAACTGGCAATACTGAAGTTGCTAAAGTAGTGGTAATTTGATCGCCTAACGACAGCGATATCATGAGACTTATGCTCCAGTTGCCAGGTTAGAAGCTATACGCTTACTTCTTGCCTATGCTTCTCTCATGAAATTCAAACTATATCAGATGGATGTCAAAAGTGCTTTTTTAAATGGATTTATAAAAGAAAATGTGTATGTTGAACAACCACCTGGCTTTGAAGACTATAAGTTTCCTAATCACATTTATAAATTAAAGAAAGCATTGTATGGATTAAAACAAGCACCTAGATCTTGGTATGAACGATTCAGTACATTTTTGTTAGAAAATGATTTTGAAAGAGGTAAAATTGATTTAACTCTGTTTATCAAAAGAGTAAATAAACATATTTTGCTAGTTCAGATTTATGTAGATGACATAATATTTGGGTCTACTGATAGTTCACTATGTAAAAGCTTTGCAAGCATAATGCAAGGAGAGTTTGAAATGTCAATGATGGGAGAGTTGACATTCTTTTTGGGTCTTCAAATTAAGCAAATGGAAAATGGAACTTTCATTTCTCAATCTAAGTACTGCAAAGAAGTACTTAAGAAATTTGGAATGGATACTGCTAAGGAAGCAAGTACTCCTATGGGAACCTCCTGCTACTTAGATAAAGATGAATCAGGAATAGAGGTAAATCAAACTATGTTTAGAGGCATGATAGGTTCTTTGTTGTATCTTACTGCTAGTAGGCCTGATGAAGGATTGACCCCAAGCAAGGATGAAGGCACATGCTTAAGAAGACTAAGCATGTTTAGAAAGGAAGTTCACTAATCCTTAATCCCTTTCATTTGTGTTTGTTATTTTTGATTCCCTAAGTTGACTTAGTTGAATCAACTTTAGTTGACTTGTTGACCTTTGACTAGGTTTGACTTGTTGACTATAGTTGACTTGACTTAAGCCAACATGCTAATCTATGTTTATTTGCTTTGTAGGTTAATTAGGAGTAAGAAAGCAATGCTAGGTGGCGCATGGTGATTGGGGAGCATAAATGATGTGGAGGAGAGAGTAAAGCAAAGGCATAAAGCATAAAGTAAAAGCCATGAAGCAAGTGTACCTATGTACCTTTGGTCTCCTTTGTTTTTAGCACACTTTGGCCACTTTTTGGAGACATATGAGACACATTCTTTGTCTCCTTTTGTGCTAGAACGAAATTAGCCTTGCACACACCATAGTTGGTCTTTTGTCTTTCATTTTTGTAACCTTATTTGACCTAGCTTCTAGAAGCTAGGGTTAGGTTTTTGTAGTGACATCCTTAGGTATCTTTTATTTGCTTAGAGGCCCCTAAATTCTTCTATATAAGGGGTGCTCCTAGACATGTAAAAGGGTTGAACATTTTGAAGTAAAAACACTCTTGTGTCTCAACCATTTGTGAGAGTTTCCTCCCTTGGGAGTGAATACTTTTAAGCCTTATCTTGCATAGCAAGTGGCGGCACACATCCACTCATCTTCAAGGTTGCCATGGCTTCTAGCCTAGCCTTGTAGTGGCGTGCTTCTCACATTTTTACCATTTCTTCCCTTTCCATTTTATGTTTTCTTCTTCCTTTAATTGTTCTTGGTTTTCTATGATTTATGTGCTTTCTATTGCCTTTTCATTTTGAATCAATCCATCATCTTCTTCTTTTGAGCTTTGTGAAAGGAACCTTCACATCTAGATAGCTTGCTATCTTAATGTCTAGTGGGGATTTCACTTAGCTTTCTTAATCAACTCACACCATATTCAATAATCTTGAAAAGGAACAAGATAATCCTTCATCAAGGCCTGACATTATGCAATCTGTATGTGTGTGTGCTCATTTTCAAGCCAATCCAAAAGAATCACATCTTACTGCAGTAAAAAGAATTTTAAAATACTTAAAAGGTACTGCATGTTTTGGACTATGGTATCCTTCAGGAGCGTCTCCTAATTTGATAGGCTATTCAGATGCTGATTATGGTGGTTGTAAAATAGATAGAAAAAGTACCAGTGGTACTTGTCACCTCTTAGGTAGTTCATTAGTCTCTTGGCACTCAAAGAAACAAGCTTATGTGGCTTTGTCAACTACAGAGGCTGAATACATAGCAGTTGGAAATTGTTGTGCTCAAATTCTTTGGATGAAACAACAACTAGAAGACTATAATATCTTTTTAAATCACATACCTCTGAAATGTGATAATACTAGTGCTATTAATTTAACCAAAAATCCCATAATGCACTCTAGGACAAAGCATATTGAAATAAGACATCATTTCCTAAGAGATCACATTAATAAAGGAAATTGTGAAATAGAATATGTAGATACAAAGCATCAATTAGCTGATATCTTTACAAAACCTTTAGCTAAAGATAGATTTTATGAACTAAGAAGAGACTTAGGCATATTAGAGATCTCTTAAAATGCTAAAAATTCACAATCCTTAAAAAATCCGAAAAATAGCGTAAATAATCGATTACAAGTGTCAATAATCGATTATCAGACTCTCTTCAAAAAACCCAAAACATACTGGAATAATCGATTATTTTGGGTCTTCTCTCTATAAATATTAGCCATTTTTCATCAAATCGCATGTATATGAACGTTAGAGTCTTCTCTCTATAAATATTAGCCATTTTTGTCACCAGAACACTCTTTTCTCTCCATAAACACTCAAAACCCTCTCCTTTTCTCATTCTCTCACAAAACTCTCAAAGGCTTCCCTCTCTTTTACCTAAACCATGGCTGAATCCTCTCGTAGAAAAATTCCTACACGCAGAAGGACTGCATCTCGTGCCTCTCATCCCTCAACTGCACCAAGAACAGCCTCCATTGAAGGATGGATTTCGGATGAAGAAAGACGTTCTGAATTCATCACACTATGGAAAGACAAACCCCTCATCACTCCAAAATTCTTCCAGTCTCAATGGTTTATAAATCGCCATTTCACCATTCAAAACTTTCTGACTGAACAAGGTGTGAAATTCTTCACAGAGATGCAAGGCACTTACTATCCAGATTTGGTTCGAGCTTTTTATTTCAACTACAAATTCAGAGATGGAGTTGGGTATCGACATCATTTTAGATGATGATATTTGGGAAAATGTTGCACAATTTCCCATTCATGATGGCACATCTCCCATTCTCACGGCTGGCATAGAAGGGTTCAATAGAATTTTTGCATATAGATCCTTTATGCGACGCCCAGATCAAGAAATTGGCCGTCAATTACTAGCTGGACCTCTCAAAATCGATGAGCGTCTACTTCACTATCTCATTGTTTGGATTTTATGTCCACGTGGTACAAATCACGCACAGTGCAGTGAAGCCGATCTTATGATAATATATGCCATGCTCAACCACATCCCCATCTATTGGCCAAGCATCATTCTTGACACCATGCTAAAAGCCAAACGATTGCCTCAATATCCTCTTCCGTATTCCTTGCTTATCTCTCGTATTTGTGAGTATAAAGGGGTAAATGTCTCTGATGAACAGTCTCATTGTTTGCAATTGTAATATGTTTTCCAGTTTTATTTTTAATATAAGTATATTTGTCTTGTTATTCTTTACTTATGCGAAATTGAGGGGGAGCTTCTTTATTAAAACCTTTTTCATATGATCAAAACAGGGGGAGAAAAAGTTTAAACATTTAAACCAAACAGTGCTACTAACAAATCTCCTTGTAAGATATTTTGATTGCAGATACTTTAAACATATTGTTTTGATCATCATCAAAAAGGGGGAGATTGTTGGCAAAAGCAATACAAGTCTAAATGCTGAAGCAAGATTTTGATGATGATAAAAGAAGCCTGAAAGCTATCTGGAAGACAATATGAAGACTACATGTTATTATGTTTAAAGCTATCTTGTAAAATGTAATTAGATTAAGTTACAAGCAGTATTGTACAAGAAAATTTTAGTATTTCTCGAAATATCAAAATGATAATCGATTATCACTTGGAATAATCGATTATCCTGAGCTGAACAATTTTTTTCAAGAAAGCACTGGAATAATCGATTATTACTTGTGATAATCGATTATCTGCTCAAAAATTTGTTTTCCATAAACCACACTGGAATAATCGATTATCACTAGTGATAATCGATTATCCTGGTCTGTTGGGCGCGATTGTTCAACTTTTTGACCTAATTTCTGGAACCCCTATTTAAGGAACCTCAGAGTTACTTCTCAATTACCTTTTTGAGAAGCTAGAGTACTAGTGTTGTGACTGCAAGAGAGTTCTCTAAAGTGTTCTCAATTGAAGCTTTGAAAAACCTAGTGTGGGTAGAGCGATAACTTTTCCTGAGAGGTGTTCTAGGAGATTGAGTGCTGCTGCTGTTGCTAGGAAAGCTAAGGTCAAGGTTCTTTGTGTGATTCAGAGAAAGGTGTTCATCTCTTGTGTGATTCAAGAGAGGTGTTTTCTTTCCTTACACTCTAAATATCTGATTGTAAATCTGTTACTTGTTAGTGATTTAGTTAATCTCGTTTTTAAGAGATTAACAACTGGACGTAGGGTCTTTTGATCCGAACCAGTATAAATACTTGTGTTCAATCTTCTTCTCTATCTCTTTATTTCATCTATTATTGTGTTATAAAGAAATTATTTATTGATCTACTTGATAAATTTTGAAAAATTTTAAAGTATTAATTTTATTATTCAAAAACCAATTCACCCCTCTCTTGGTTTTATCCGCACGCTCAAACATTCCGCTGCGCGATACCAACAACTTTGCCTTCAAAACATCAAACAACCAGGCCGAATACGAAGCTATCCTCGCCGGCCTTTCCCTTGCCCGCGAAGTAGGCGTCAAGATGCTAACGTGCAAAACTGACTCCAAGCTTACTGTAGGGCACCTAAATGACGAGTTCCAGATTAAAGACCCCATCCTTCTACAATATTACCATCTGGTCCGTGTAGTCATTCAATCCACCATTGAACGAGTCCGCATCGAACACATCCCAAGAACCAACAACATCAGAGCTGACATCCTCTCCAAATTGGCCAGCACCAAATTAAAAAGCCACCACCGATCCCTATTACAGCAAACATTATCTACACCCTCCATCACACATACCTGCAAAAACCTAACCCACGCCTCAACTAACAATACCACCCCTCCCCAAAGCCATAACTGGACCACCCCCTATATCCAATACCTAAACACTGGCACCCCCCACAAGATGTGGACAAAACTTGGCTGGCTAAGGCCGCCACGTATACCATGATAGGTGATGACCTTTACAAACGCGGATACGGCCAACCTCTCCTCAAATGTGTCACGGTAGAGCAAGCACAGTATATTATTAAATAGCTACATGAAGGCATTTGTGGCTACCATTCCGGCGCACGTACCATGGCTACCAGAGTCCTTAGAGTCAGGTACTTCTGGCCGACTATAGAAGTAGACTGTCACGACTATGTCAGAAAGTGCAAACCATGCCAAAAACATGGCAACCTCATCCACCAGAAACAAGAACAACTCCATCACATACTATCCCCATGGCCCTTTGCTAAATGGGGAATGGACATCCTTGGCCCTTCTCACCTGGCAAGGGGCAAGTGAAACTCCTAATTGTAGCCGTCGACTACTTCATCAAATGGATAGAAGTCAAGCCACTAACCACCATCACGACCCAACAAGTTCACCAGTTTGTTTGGAAGGATATTATATGCAGATATGGTGTTCCACATACCATTATCACGGACAATGGCCGACAATTTATAGATAAAGAGCTACCCAAGTTCTACACTGGCCTGGGCATTAAACACATCACAAGTTCTGTAGAACACCCACAAACTAATGGACAAATAGAGGCAGCCAAAAAGGTTATCCTAGTGGAACTGCGCAAGAGATTAGATAGCGCCAAAGGCCGATGGCCCGAAGAGTTAGTAGAAGTGCTATGGGCTTACAGGTGCACCCCTCAATCATCAACAAACGAATCCCCATACTGGTTGAAATTGGTGAACCCACCCTGCGCCGAGAACTATACGACCCAACCCACAACCACCAAAACATGGCCACTCATCTCGACCTCTTACCCGAACTCAAAGAAAAAGCCCAGATACACAATTTAGCTTCCAAACAAAGAGTTGCCAGAATGTATAACGCAAACCTATGTCCACGATCATTCGCAATCGGGGACTTAGTATGGAGAATGGCCAGCAGTGCAAGAAAGAAGGATGGTAAATGCATATTGTATTAAACTGAATACTTGTAACCCTGGGTGTACTCTTTTTCCAAACCCGGTCTTTTTTCCCTAAGGAGGGTTTTGGCCAGGGAGGTTTTAACGAGGCACCCCAGATTCAATGAATAAAACGAAGGGTTCTCAACTATACATCTTTTCTCTATTTCACTTTCATAATCGTTTTAAGTTCCCCACCCTTACCACAAGTAAGCGTCCTGGGTCGAACACCCTCAACTTGATGTTAATCGTTTTAAGTTCGCCACCCTTACCACAAGTAAGCGGCCTGGGTCGAACACCTTTAACTTGACGTTAATCGTTTAAGTTCCCCACCCTTACCACAAGTAAGCGGCCTAGGTCGAACACCCCTTAACTTGACGTTAATCGTTTAGGTTCCCCACCCTTGCCACAAGTAAAAGGCTTAGGTCGAACACCCTTAACTTGATGTTAATCGTTTTAAGTTCCCCACCCTTACCACAAGTAAGCGGCCTGGGTCGAACACCTTTAACTTGACGTTAATCGTTTAAGTTCCCCACCCTTACCACAAGTAAGCGGCCTGGGTCGAACACCCTTAACTTGATGTTAATCGTTTTAAGTTCCCTACCCTTACCATAAGTAAGCGGCCTGGGTCGAACACCCTTAACTTGATGTTAATCATTTTAAGTTCCCCACCCTTACCACAAGTAAACGGCGTGCGTCGAACATCCTTCACACACAATAGTGCACGCAAACGAACATTTCGTACATACATAAATATAACGAGCAATTAACCAGGAAGTAACCGACATTCATATCAAACATCAAAATAAAGCAATGTACGAGTTATTACAGACTTAGAATCGTTAAACCAAATTGGAAATATCAAATTAAAAATCCTAAGCCTCTTTCTGCTTGACCTATTCCATCACCACCTCGTTACCGCCAGCATCATCATCGACTGCATCCTTCACCCCATCCCCTTCTTGGCTAGATTCCGCGCATACCATCAACGACATCTTTATTGACATCAAACCTAGTGTCATTACCATCAACATTCTCATAAAAAAACAACGCTTGATGAACCCCCTTCTGAAAGCCATTGATATGTTCTTAAATTATGCAGCTCTTTAAGTCCTCTAGTTCACCCTCCAATCCGTCATGTTTTTCTTTAATATCGTCATAGTCGGCCTCAAGATCTACAATCTGACCCTTCAGCTTTTCTTCAGAATCAAGGCATCGTACCCTCCAAGTAGCGAGCCTCTTCCTTTCCACTTCCCACTCCTCTTTCTCCTTCTTCCAAGCTTCCTTCTCTTCATCGTGCTTATCAACTTTCTCCTGTAACTCTTCCACCTTGGTCCGGCTTCCTTCCCTCAACTCTCGTTCGTATAAGGATCCCACATGCCGACTAAGCAACAAGGTCTTACTGCTAAATTCAACCATGGCCTTCACCAAAGTTCTTGGCTTCATATTGTCAATTGAATTTATCAGCGATTCTGGCACATTAATCTCAATGTCTTTCCCAACAGTAGTTTCCGGAAGCTCAATCAACCCAGCTTCCGGCCCCTTCACCCCACTGGCCGAGCCCGCTCCCATCACAGCAGCTCGCACTTTCTTCACGTCTTTGCCCTTGCTGGGCCTAATAGGCAACTCTGCTTTCCTTTTTGTACCTCCATGCACGTGGACGTCTACTAGCGAATCTTGCAAATTAGGGACCACAGTGTTCCCGACAGCTTTAGCCTTCACCGCTTTCTCCTTACGCATGGTTTGGAAAAGTGTCAAGTTCTTCTTGCCAAGTTGCGCCATATCCCCTGAAGTACACAACACACAAATCGTCAAAATACTCCAACCAATAACAATGCTCAAAGTTACAAAAAAATACCTTCAATATCTATAATGGGGTGAACTGAATTATACACCCTAACTAAGCCCTTAGTGGGCATCTTATCGCTAAATTGCATCAAAGTATCCACCACATCCTTCTCACCCACCAACAGATCCTCCCTCGAAATCACCTGATATCTCCAAGGGTTACTGGTCCAGAAGAACGGGAATTTAGTATTACCATCAACAGTATAGAAATGTGACCGACCAGCTGGTTTTACTACAACTTTGAAGAACCCATCTTTGAAATGCTTGAATGACTAAGTGAAGGCCTCCAATTTGTTGAGACCAGGCCGGCTGATTAACGATAACCATGTTATCGAACTCTTCAGCCTCGTGACAAAAAAGTATAGGAACGCTCGGGGAGACGGTTCCAAGTACAGCGCCATGCACAATAATCTGAAAGCTTGCAAGTACGCCCAATTGTTCGGATGAAGCTGAGTAGGGGCAATGTTCAACAATCGTAGCACTCCAATAGTGAATTCGTCGAACGGTAGTCGAATGTGCAACTGTGAGAAGTGGCACATATACATGTAGAAGAATTCTTCGGCTGCTCCTTCTCGACCATGGCACACACATTCAACAACAATAACCCGCTCTGGAGCAATTATGTCCCTTCGCGCCCCCTTCTCGAAAATAGGTGTACAATTCAACCACGATTTTAACAAACGCGACCATCGGAAATACGATCGCTGAGTCTGCACATCTTCCGCTACCCATTTGTATCTGGTCTTCGCCCGCCAATTACTCTCTACTAGCTCCTGGGGCGGATCTTCCCTATTTTCAACCACCCTCTCCATTGGGATTCTCTCTACACTACCCACTTTTTCCCTATCGCTGCTATCATCTCGACTACTCTCGCTATCCCTAGACCGCTCACTACCCGAATCTGACAACGAAACCTTATCGCTACTACTAGACATACCTGATTTCTTTAGAAAAGATGACGGAGGAGGAAGAGAAGATATCGGACAGCTCTAAACGCACGCAAACGAATTTTTTTGCAAATGAGACAAAGTGAATGACTCTTTTCAATCTATCATCTTCATTTATACACACGAATTTGAAGCATCATAACCCTTTCCCACCAAAAACATAACTCTTTTCAATCATCACAAAGTACCAAAATGGCAGCGCCAAACCTCCCTAAGTCAGCCTTCTGACGCCCTTTCACCTGCCACAAACCTTTTCAATTGTCACAAACCTTTTCACCTGCCACAAACCTCTTCGCCTCTTATAGCCTTAACATTGTTCATCACACTTAAAGGCTGGGGAACTGGTGTATCACACCTAGCCGATCCCGACTAGCACATCAATACATATCATCCTTCACCGACACATCGTATCGGCAAAGGCTGGGGGACTGGTGTACTGGACCTGGTCAACTTAACCATATAAATGAAAACCCTTACGTATATGCCGAAAACAACCCAAGTACACGACTTGGGCCGGCATGGACTTAAATTCGTAACTGAACGAAGGCTAAACTAACAATAGCCAACCTAGGACAGTGCACGGGCAAGGACGACATCTGACAAGTTGAGAAGTAACCGGATCAGACCACTCCTAAAGACTTAGCAAAATCAAATCTCTCTTGCCATCCAATAAGCCCACAATAGTCGAACTAAGGGCCTGGGCCAACACTTACAGCCCAAACTAAGGCCCGACCCATGCCATAACCAGACATAATTAATACTCTATAAATACACGTGGACCCCATTAATTAAAGGTACGCATTCATTACTCCATTAATCACTGATTTGACCTTCTGAGAGCTTTGACTTACTTGAGCTTCAGAGTCCCTTCTGCAAGTAACCCTTCCTGGGTCCAAGCCGACATGTACCAACCGGGAAGATGCCAATTGAGGAGATAGCGGACTACATGGGTAAGGTGACGCTTGTGCCTAACTTATCTTGTTTGTTCTCTGCAGGAACAGGGTTGATTTGGAAAATTAATACAAATACTAATTGGTGATAATTTATCATATATCTTTAATTAATTTATTTATTTAATTATATTAGATATTGATATTATCAACCAATTATATTTGTCATATAGTCTATATCTCTCCAAATATTTTTAAATATTTCTCTTTATCTTTATTTTAAAAGATATTTGACAGATTTTAGCAACAGAAAAGCCCAGTCCCATTGCTATATAAAGAGACCAAGGGAGAAGCAGAAAGAAGAAGCTCGGGACTTTGAAGTTTAGGAACCCTTAAGGGGGGACCTAATTTCGTTTCCTTTCTCTCTCTATTCTTCTTCTATTTTTATTTTGCCTTCATGGAGTTCTAAACTTCTTAGGTTGATTCCATTGTAATTTCTTAATTGGATTCTGAGGTTAGATCAATTAATTTGTTTGTTCTTTTGATTCTTGTTAAGATTTATTTTCATCTATGTCTTTTGGTTCTTAATTTAGCAAAAGTAATGATTTTTACATTGTAGCAAGTTAGCACGATGTTAAATCTACATAACATAACAATCGTATGAGTCTAAGGGTTTTTAAATTTTAATTGAGAAGTTACTTTGATTAATTTTAGAAACTTTCATATGATTGAATGAGTTTTTGCTAATAATTGAGAAGTTACTTTGATTAAAGGTGATAACTTAGATTAAAATTAATCAAGAAGTTACTTTGGTTAATAAGCTTTTTACTAAATAGAAGAGGTAAAAGAATGGACATGATTAGGATTAGTAATATTTAATTGACAAGTTACTTTGGTTAAATTTACTATGATTATCTACAAAGTTCTTGCTTTTGATTGAGAAGTTACTTTGGTTAAAAGTAAGGATGTCAACAAATTAATTGAGAAGTTACATTGATTAATTTAATGTTTTAAACAAGAAATCAATAACAATAATCTTTAGAAAACCAATGATGAATCCTATTTTGAAAAAGCAGAGGAATCGACCTATTTTTTTTTCTTTACTGTTGTTTCTATCTTATTTTATCTTTTTATCTTTATCTCTCATATTTTTATTATTTTATTTGACTAACTTATTTGTATAGTTTTATGAGAACTAATTTGTTAAAAATCAATTCCGTGTTCGTTCGGAGACGACTTAGGGTTAACTTTACCCTTTCTATTTCTTTAACTACTATCTTAACAATATTGAAGTTGCTATAGTTTAGTAGTATTAATTTGATCGCGTCAACGACAGTGTTATCAAATTTGCAATGGTTTGAGGGTGATATCAAGATTACAATTACGTCCGCAATTTATTTTTTAGCTTAATTATGAAAATGATGTAAAAATATGGTTTTTTAAATTATTTTTACAAAAATAGATAATAACGTAAATTTGAAAATTGTTATAAAATAAGATTTAAAAAGTAATTTTCAATTATTAATTTTTTTATTACATTATTTTAAAAATATTTTTTTATTAAAATATCTTACTTTCATTTATAAATTTTAATATTTTTTTTACGATAAATTAAACTTATATAATAATAATTTTTAAATATTTTAAAATAAAGGAATATTTGGTAATCTTATTTTTTCTTTACATAAATATAATTATTAATCTACCACATCCATCAAATTACTCACAAACTTTAACAAACTTTACTCTATATCCACCCACTTTCACCTTTAATCCACTTAAATTAAACAACACAAACTTCACACTCTAATCCACTTAAATTGATCATATCACTCTCCCTCCAATCAACATTGATGGAGAAAGGGGAAGGAATATGGAAATTGCTCTATTTTTCAATCATCTCTGTTATCCAATGATTTGAGGGTGATATCAAGATTACAATTATGTCCGCAATTTATTTTTCAGCTTAATTATGAAAATGATGTAAAAATATAGCTTTTAAAATTATTTTTACAAAAATAATTAATATCGAAAATTTTAAAATTGCTATAAAATTAGGTTTAAAAAGTAATTATTAATTATAAAAATTTTGTTACATTATTTTATAATTATTTTTTTAATGAAATATGTTATTTTCATTTATACATATTAATATTTTTTCTACAACAAATCAAACTTATATAATGATAATTTTTAATCATATTTAAAATAAAAGACAATTTGGTAATCTTGTTTTTTCTTCATTTAAATATAACCATTTAATTATGAAAATGATGTAAAAATATGGCTTTCGAAATTATTTTTACAAAAATAATTAGTAACGAAAATTTGAAAATTGTTCTAAAATAAGGTTTAAAAAGTAATTATTAATTATAAGTTTTTTTGTTATATTATTTTATAAATATTTTTTCATTAAAATATGTTCCTTTAATTTATACATTTTAATATTTTTGGTACGACAAATCAAACTTATATAATGATAATTTCTAATTATTTTCAAAATAAAGGACAATTTGATAATCTTGTTTTTCTTTGATTTAAATATAATTTTTAATCTATCACATCCAACAAATCGCTCATAAACTTTAACAAACTTTTCTCTAAATGCACCCAGTTTCACCTTTAATCCACTTAAAGGGAACAACACAAACTTCACACTGTAATCCACTTGATGTCATCCTATCCCTCTCCCTCCAATCAACCTTGAAGGAGAAAGAGGGGAAGGAATTATTCACTAGTACAAAAACTCATATTTCTTGCAAATTTTGTTTTGATTTTTTTTTTGTAGGAAACACTTGTAAATTTTGTTATGAAAAAAAATTGCAGGAAATTGCTGCCAATTTTTTTGCAAAATATTTTGTATAAATCACTTTTCGCAATAAATTTTATAGGAAATACTTGCAAATTTTATAATTTTGTAGGAAATAATTACCCATGAAGGAATTACCTGCCAAATAAAATTCTTAGAAAAAATAGGAGGAAAAAGTCTTTTCTTGCAAATTTTTTTAACTAATTTGCAAAACAATTCCCATGTAATATGAGAATTTTTAGTAGTGATTACTGTTATGTCTTGGTTTGAGGGTGATATAAAGATTATAATTATGTCCACAATTTATTTTTTCAGCTTAATTATGAAAATGATGTAAAAATATGGCTTTTAATTTTTGTTACAAAAATAATTAATTAAGATAATTTGAAAATTATTCTAAAATAAGGTTTAAAAAGTAGTTATTAATTATAATTTTTTTTACATTATTTTGTAAGAAATTTTTAATAAAATATTTTATTTTCATTTATGCATGTTAATATTTTTTCTACAACAAATCAAACTTATACAATCATAATTTTTAATCATTTTTAAAATAAAGGACAATTTTGTAATATTGTTTTTCTTGATTTAAATATAATTTTTAGCCTATCACATCCATCAAATCACTCACAAACTTTAACAAACTTTACTCAAAATTCACCCTCTTTCACCTTTAATCCACTTAAAGTGAATAATACAAACTTCACACTCTAATCCACTTGAATTCATCATCTCCCTCTCCCTCCAATCAACCTTGAGGGAGAGGGGAAGGAAAAGGGAAATTCTTGTATTTTTAAATCATCTCAGTTATGTCTTGGTTTGAGGGTGATATCAAGATTACAATTATGTAAGCAATCTATTTTTCTGCTTAATTATGAAAACGATGTAAAAATTTGACTTTTCAAATTATTTTTAGAAAAATAATTAATAATGAAAATTTGAATATTATTCTAAAATAAGGTTTAAAAAGTAATTATTAATTATAAAAATTTTTATTACATTATTATATAAATATTTTTTTAATAAAATATTTTATTTTCATTTATACACATTAATATTTTTTTCGACAACAAATCAAACTTATGCAATGATAATTTTTAATCATTTTTAAAATAAAGGACAATTTGGTAATCTTGTTTTTCTTTGATTTGATTATAATTTTTAATCTATCACATGCATCAAACACTCACAAACTTTAACAAATTTTACTCTAAATCCACCCTCTTTGACCTTTAATCCACTTAAAGTGAACAATATAAATTTCACACTCTAATCCACTTGAATTCATCATCTCCCTCTCCCTCCAATCAACTTTGAGGGATAGAAGGGAAAGAAGATGAAAATTCCTCTATTTTTCAATCATCTCTTTTATGCAGTGGTTTGAGGGCGATATCACGATTACAATTATGTCCGCAAATTATTTTTCAACTTAATTATGAAAATGATGTAAAAATATGCCTTTTAAAATTATTTTTACAAAAATAATTAATAATGAAAATATGAAAATTGTTAATTTATCAGATCCAACAAATCACCCATAAAGTTTAACAAACTCTACTCTCCAGTTACTTTTACCTTTAATCCACTAAAAGTTAACAACACAAACTTCACAATGTAATCCACTTAATGTCATCATCTCACTCTCCCTCCAATCAACCTTAACGGACAGAGGGGAAGGAAGATGGAAATTCCCCTATTTTTCAATCATCTCTGTTATGTAATTATTTGAGGGTGATATCAAGATTACAATTATGTTCGTAATTTATTTTTCAGCTTAATTATGAAACTGATGTACAAATATGGCTTTTGAAATTATTTTTACAAAAATAATTAATATCAAAAATTTTAAAATTGTTATAAAATAAGTTGTAAAAAGTAATTATGAATTCTAAAAATTTTTCTTACATTATTTTATAAATATTTTTTTAATGAAATATGTTATTTTAATTTATACATATTAATATTTTTTTCTACAACAAATCAAATTTATATAATGGTAATTTTTAATCAAATTTAAAATAAAAGACAATTTGGTAATCTTGTTTTTTCTTCATTTAAATATAATTTTTAATCTATCACATCCATCAAATCACTCACAAACTTCAACAAAATTTACTCTAAATCCACTCACTTTCACCTTTAATCCCCTCAAAGTGAACAAAACAAGTTTCACACCCTAATCCACTTGAATTCATCCTCTCCCTCCAATCAACGTTGAAGAAGAGAGGGAAAGGAAGAGGGAAATTCTTCTATTTTTCAATCATCTATGTTATGCAATGGTTTGAGGGTGATATCAAGATTACAATTATGTCCGCAATTTATTTTTCAACTTAATTATGAAAATGATGTAAAAATATGGCTTTTGAAATTATTTTTACAAAAATAATTAGTAACGAAAATTTGAAAATTGTTCTAAAATAAGGTGTAAAAAGTAATTATTAATTATAAAATCTTTATTATATTATTTTATAAATATGTTTTTATTAAAATATGTTACTTTAATTTATACATTTTAATATTTTTTCTACGACAAATCAAACTTATATAATCATAATGTTTCATTATTTTTAAAATAAAGGACAATTTGGTGATCTTGTTTTTCTTTGATTTAAATATAATTTGTAATCTATCACATCCATCAAACCATTCACAAACTTTAACAAACATTACTCTAAATCCACCCTCTTTCAACTTTAATCCACTTTAAGTGAACAACATAAACTTCACACTCTAATCTACTTGAATTCGTCATCTCCCTCTACCTCCAATCAACCTTGACGGAAAGATAGGGAAAGGAAGATGAAAATTCTTCTATTTTTAAATCATCTCTGTTATGTAATGGTTTGAGGGAGATATCAAGATTACAATTATGTTCTCAATTTATTTTTCAACTTAATTGAAAATAATGTAAAAATATGGCTTTTGAAATTATATTTATAAAAATAATTAATAGCGTAAATTTTAAAATTGTTATAAAATAAAGTTTAAAAAGTAACTGTTAATTATAAATTTTTTTATTACATTATTTTATAAATATTTTTTATTAAAATATGTTACTTTCATTTATAGGTTTTAATATTTTTTCTACGACAAATCAAACTTATATAATGATAATTTTTAATCATATTTAAAATAAAAGATAATTTTGTAATCTTGTTTTTCCTTTATTTAAATATAATTTTTAATCTATCACATCCATCAAATCACTCACAGAGATTAACAAACCTTACCCTAAATCCACCCACTTTCACCTTTAATCCAATTAAATTAAACAAGACAAACTTCACACTGTAATCAACTTGAATTGATCATCTCAATGTCCCTCCAATCAATCTTGACGGAGAGAGGGGAAGAAAGATGGAAATTCATCTATTTTTCAATCATCTCTGTTATGCATTGATTTGAGGGTGATATCAAGATTACAATTATGTCCGCAATTTATTTTTCACCTTAATTATGAAAATGATGTAAAAATATGGCTTTTGAAATTATTTTTACAAAAATAATTAATAACGAAAATTTTAAAATTGTTATAAAATAAGGTTTAAATAGTAATTATTAAATATAAATTTTTTTATTACATTATTTTATAAGTATTTATTTAATGAAATATGTTATTTTCATTTATACATATTAATATTTTTTCCACAGCAAATCAAACTTATATGTCACACAGAATAAAGTAGAAACGCAGTCAAGGAGTTTAAACCTCACTTCTTACAAAAGTTTGCGGCACACCACGATGCCAAACCATAACAGAATACAAGGTTCAAAGGTAAACTGAATTAAATGTAAAGAACAAACATTACATGTACCATAGCCCTATAGTAAGACCCAAAGTAGGAGAATCAGTCCAGGCAGACTACGCAACGGGATCATCCCTTCCCTGTTGACCTCGAGTGCCTCTCGCATTTGCTCACATCAACAAGTTGATGATCATCGCAAAAGAAGAAGAACCACATACAAGACAATCAAACAAGCAACATGGTAAGCTAGAGTAAAACAGTTCATCAAGTAATCACATGCATTACACAATCCAAGCATTTTATATATCATCCAAACATGTTCTGACTTCTCAGACAATACACTAGACTCTGACTCGACTCATCCAGATACATATAATATGGTCAGATTCAGCAGATGCTTGCACTTCTGGTGGATACCTCTACTCACCCCCAAGCTGCTCACCCTTGAGCTATGTGTTACATGTGTTACAAGTGTTACAATAATTCAATCCCCCACACACAAGGTTAGCCCTTAATGAGTTTCAGGCCTCCTGCTACTCTCACCACAAGAGTCAGTCCGCTCTAAGTGAGACTAACTGACTCCTTAGAGTGTTAGGATGCAATCCTTACCTTGAATCCTTACCAAATTATATAGATGGGGCACCACCATGGACACCCATTAATAGGGGCCATGGAATTACGTCCCGACCACTGAAGCACAACCCTAATCCACCTACTTTCACCTTTGATCCACTTAAAGTGAACAACACAAACTTCACACTGTAATCCACTTGAGGTCATATTCTCCGTCTCCCTCCAATCAACCTTGAGGGAGAAAGAGGGGAAGGAAAGGTGAAATTCTTCTATTTTTAAATCACCTCTGTTATGTCTTAGTTTGAGGTTAATATTAAGATTACAATTATGTCCGCAATTTATTTTTCAACTTAATTATGAAAATAATGTAAAAATATGGCTTTTAAAATTATTTTTACAAGAATAATTAATAACGAAAATTTGAAAATTGTTCTAAAATAAGGATTAAAAAGTAATTATTAATTATACATATTATTTTGTAAATATTTTTTCAATAAAATATTTTATTTTCATTTATACATATTAATATTTTTTCTACAACAAATCAAACTTATATAACGATAATTTTTAGTCATATTTAAAATAAAGAAAAATTTGGAAATCGTTTTTTTTGTTTATTTAACTATAATTTTTAATCTATCACATCCATCAAATCACTCACAAAGTTCAACAAACTTTACTCTAAAACCACTCACTTTCACCTTTAATCCCCTTAAAGTGAAAAAGACAAGCTTTAAACTCTAATCCACTTGAATTCTTCCTATCACTCTCCCTTCAATCAATGATGAGGGAGAGAGAGGGAAAGGAAGAGGGAAATTCCTCCATTTTTCAATCATCTCTGTTATGCAATGATTTGAAAATGATATGAAGATTACAATTATGTCCGCAATTTATTTTTAAGCTTGATTATGAAAATGATGTAAAAATAAGGAAAATTTAAAAATTCTTAGAAAATAAGGTTCAAAAAGTAATTATTAATTATAAAATTTTTTATTACGTTTTTTGATAAATATTTTTTGATTAAAATATGTTACTTTCATTTATACATTTTAATATTTTTCTACGATAATCAAGCCTATAAAATGATAATTTTTAATTATTTTTAAAATAATGGACAATTTGGTAATCTTATTTTTCCTTGATTTAAATATAATTTTTAATCTATCACATCCAATAAATCACACATAAATTTTAACAAACTGTACTCTAAATCCACCCTCTTTCACCTTTAATCCACTTAAAGTGAACAACACAAACTTCACACTCTAATTCAATTGATGCCATCCTCTCCCTCTCCCTCCAATCAACGTTGAGGGAGAGAGGGGAAGGAAGAGAGAAATTCTTCTATTTTTAAATCATCTCCGTTATGCCATGCTTTGAGGGTGATATCAAGATTACAATTATGGCCACAATTTATTTTTTGAACTTAATTATGAAAATGATGTAAAATTATGGCTTTTAAAATTATTTTTACCAAAATAATTAATAATAAAAAATTGAAAATTGTTCTGAAATAAGGTATAAAAAGTAATTATTAATTATATATTTTTTTATTAAATTATTTTATAAATTGTTTTTAATAAAATATGTTATTTTAATTTATACATATTAATATGTTTTCTACAACAAATCAAACTTATATAATGATAATTTTTAATCATATTTAAAATAAAGGACAATTTGGTAATCTTGTTTTTTCTTGATTTAAATATAATTTTTAATTTGTCACATCCATCAAATCACTCACAAACTTCAACAAACTTTACTCTAAATCCACCCACTTTCACCTTTAACGTGAACAAGACAAGCTGCACACTCTAATCCACTTGAATTCATCTGTTTCCTCTCCCTCCAATCAATGTTGAGGGAGAGAGGGGAAGGAAGAGGGAAATTTCTCTATTTTTCAATCATTTATGTTATGCAATGGTTTGAGGGTGATACCAATATTACAATTGTTTCTACAATTTATTTTTCAACTTAATTATGAAAATGATGTGAAAATATGGCTTTTAAATTTATTTTTACAAAAATAATTAATAACGAAAATTTGAAAATTGTAATAAAATAAGGTTGAAATAGTAATTATTAATTATAAATTTTTTTATTACATTTGTTCCTGCAGAGATCAAACAAGATATGTCAGACACAAGTATTACCTTACCCTGGTCCGCCATCTCCTCAGTAGGCTTCTTCCCGGTTGATAAATCGCTTATGGGTATCTCGGTGTGATCGGTTTGGACCTGGGAGGGGATACTTGCAGAAGGGACTCTAAAGCTCAAGTCAGCGAAATCTCTCAGAAAGTCAAATCTGGTGATTAGCGAAGTAATGAATGCGTACCTTTAATTCGTAGAGTCCATGCATATTTATAGATTATTAATTATGTTTGGCCACGTCATGGGTTGGGCCCTTGTTTGGGCTGTAGGTGGGCCTAGGCCCTAGCCCAAGCCCTTAGTTTGATTATTATGGGCTTGGTGAATCTCATTGAAACGTTCTGTTTTTGCCAAGTCCTTGGTTAGTTTCGTGGAGTTATCGGCCTAGGCCGGTTACCCTTTAGTGGTTGATGAGTGCGTATTTTTGCGCTTATTTAATATTTAATTCTGGGTATTTAATTGAATTTGTGTGCTTAAAGAGTGATTTAATTGATAATTCTGATAATTAGGCTATTTGAGCATGTGTGATAAAAATGTCTTAAAAAGTGATTTTTAGATGCATAAATTATTTTTGGATATTTTAACGTTTGTTGATGCAGCTGAAGTTAAGATTAAGCTTATTTAAGGTGGGAAAATAAATTGATTGAAGTTACAAACCACCTTTTAACAAGGCTGAAATTAGCAAGTTCTTGAAAAATTACTTATGCACCCCTAGTTTTTACTTGTACACTCCCCTCTTTCTAAATGGGTCTCACCAAAAATCTATTCTGCACCCCCTAATATGTCTATTTCCACCCCCTCCTACCACTTAAACTCGATTCAACCAGATGTTGCCATGTGGCAATCCCCACCTTTCAAACCAAGCCAACCATATGCTGACATGTGGCATTAATCCTTGCAAACACATGCACCAATTAGACATTGCCACGTCATCATCTCCTCCATCTCACACATGAAACCCTAACCCTATTTTCAGCCACCATGACCACCCTCCACGACAGCTGCCACCGTTCACCGTCAAAGCACCATGAGTTGCGCTACACCATGCCGGAAATCGCGTTCTCTTCTTCACGCATCTGAGCCAGTTCCATTTCCATCATCTACACCTGCATCAAAACCCACTAACCCAGCAGTCGTGCCTGAAGACAAATGCACCATTGACGATGAAGCAGGAACGCCCATGGATTCCATCATTGCATCTGCGGCAGTTCACCAGATCTACGACGTTGCATCAACGTAATCGCGGACCTGCAAAGCATGAACCAGAAGACGCTACACCCATAAGCTTTCATCGCACCACCATGGAACCACCATCTCCATCGTGCACCAGATTAGACCTGTAGCAGCGCGTCCGTCACACCATCCTCCACGATGCAACGGCTGAATCTCATTCGTTCACTTTCACCACGCATCTGTAGTGATGTCACAGATCACCTCGTGTCCATGGCAGCAACACTCTCCATCTTCTGCAACAACGAACGTGAATCCCATTGTTGCACCTGCACTTCAACATTGTGTAGTCGTGAAACGAGAAGAAACACCAACACGCACCAGATTCCATCACCTCCATTACAGCACTTCACTGGAAAACACAAACCAGTCGCGGCACCAGCCACCATCGCTGCCTCCACCACGAACCTGCAACTCGCCTACAGCACCACTCCCTCGTGAGCAACATCGCAGCGGCAGTACATTTCGGAGTGCACCATGGTAGCAGCCGTCAAAGCTCATTCCTCTCCGCAACCAAAGTGTAAAACTGAAACCCTAATTTTGGAGAGAAAAGGAGCTGCCACGTGTTAGTCTGCTATTGCACAGTCAAACTGGTCAAAGCAGGTCAAATAGTCAACTCTGGTCAAATATTCAAATTCTGGTCAATATTGTAAAAATGGTCAAATAAGAGGGGCAGAATTGGAAATTGGACAGAAATTAAGTTACTAATTAATTAAATAAAGATAAAATATTTTAGCAACCGAAGAGATAAAGTCCAAGTCCAATTGAAGCCTATATAAAGAGGCCAAGGGAGAAGCAGAAAGGGGGAACAAGTTCGGGACTTCGGAGTTTTGGAACCCTTGGGGGGCCTAATTTCGTTTCCTTTCTCTCTCTTTTCTTCTATCCATTCTTCTATTTTTATTTTGCATTCATGGAGTTCTAAAATTCTTGGATTGATTCCATTGTAATTTCTTAATTGGATTCTGAGGTTAGATAAATTAATTCCTTTATTCTTTTTATTATTGTTGAAGTTTTAATTCATTTATGTCTTTTATCTTTGAATCACGTAAAAAGTAATGATTTTAAATCTATATGCATGTTGATCATATGAGTTCAAGGGTTTTTAAATCTAATTGAGACTTTACTTTGATTTTATTTAGAAACTTTCATGTGATTAAATGAGTTTTTACCAATAATTGAGACTTTACTTTGAATAAAGGTATTTACTCTAACAAAAATTAATTGAGACTTGATGAAGGATTGACCCCAACCAAGGATGGAGGCACATGCTTAAGAAGACTAAGCATGCTTAGAAAGAAAGTTCACTAATCCTTCATCCCTTTCATTTGTGTTTGTTATTTTTGATTCCCAAAGTTGACTTAGTTGAATCAACTTTAGTTAACTTGTTGACTTTTGACTAGGTTTGACTTGTTCACTATAGTTGACTTGACTTAAGCCAGCATGCTAATCTATGTTTATTTGCTTTGTAGGTTAATTAGGAGTAAGAAAGCAATGCTAGGTGGTGCATGGTGATTGGGGAGCATAAATGATGTGGAGGAGAGAGTAAAGAAAAGGCATAAAGCATAAAGTAAAAGGCATGAAGCAAGTGTACCTATGTACCTTTGGTCTCCTTTGTTTTTAACACACTTTGGTCACTTTTTAGAAACATATGAGACACATTCTTTGTCTCCTTTTGTGCTAGCAGGAAATTAGCCTTGCACACACCATAGTTAGCTCTTTTGTCTCTCATTTTTTGTAACTTTATTTGACCTAGTTTCTAAAAGCTAGGGTTAGGTTTTTGTAAAGACATCCTTATGTATCTATTATTTGCTTAGAGGCCCCTAAGTTCTTCTATATAAGGGGTGCTCCTAGACATGTAAAAGGGTTGAACATTTTGAAGTAAAAACACTCTTGTGTCTCAACCATTTGTGAGAGTTTCCTCCCTAGGGAGTGAATACTTTTAAGCCTTATCTTACATAGCAAGTGGCGGCACACACATTACAAAAAAAATTGATTTTTTCTATGGACAAAATCTGTATGTAATGAACAAAATCCGTATGTAATTAGATATTATCTACAGATTACATACGAAAACAAATCCGTATGTAAACCAGGTGTCGGAAAATTTACATACAGAAAATATTTCGTGTGTAAATTTACATACGAATTATTTCGTATGTAAGTTCTCGACGAATCACATACGAAAACTTCTGTATGTAACTTACATACGGAAAATTCTGTATGTAACTTTACATACGAATTATTTCGTATGTAAGTTCTCAATGAATCACATACGGAAACTTCCGTATGTAACTTACATACGGAAAATTCTGTATGTAACGTAAATACGAAAAAGTCTGTATGTAATTGATCAGGATATATATGTGTATATTACATATATATTACATACGGAATAATCCGTATATAATAATGGTGCAATTTTATACAGCTTATTTCGTATGTAAATATGTATGTAATAATATACTTTTTAAATTAAAACTATATTTTTTCATTTTCAATTTTTTTTTTACATTTCCTGTCAATTGCAATGAAATTTCACCAACAAGCAATATTTACTTAATCCAAATCCAAGTTAATTATAAACAAATATAAAATCCAAATCAAAGATAATAACATAATCCAAATCCAAGTTATAAACAAAATAAGTGCTAACAATTTGGTCTAAAAGTGCTAATATAGTTATAATAAAAGTGCTAACATAACATAATCTAATGTAGTCCCCAAAAAGTGTTCACATATATAATGGTAATCAAACTCTAACAAAACATAACCTAAAAGTGCTAACATAATGAAGAAGTACAAACATCTGAAGGCCTAATATTCAGAGTAGTCATGTCGTTCTTGTTGATTGTTTAGTTGTGGTTGCTCCTGCTCTTGTTGAGGTTGGCTTTTCTCTGGTTGGTGTTGTTGTTGTTGTAACTGTTGGCTTAACCTCTCATTGTCCTCCTTATAATTCAAAACTTCTTGTTTTAACTGGACAATCTCTTCTGAAGAGTGACTTGATATTTGAGTTTGTCCACATGTTTGGTACGAGTTTGTCCATGAAGGCAAAAAGAATTTAGATTGAGAACATGACTTGATTGTTTCGTATATGATTGTTCCACCTCCCACCAAATCTACTACAATGACAGATTTACATAATGCAATTAAAAGTCAAATTAATCCACTTCAAAAAGTGTGCAAAAACAAGCATCATTACATGCAAAACATGTATTAAAGGAAATCATTATGTAGAAACACTAATATATAGGTCCTTATCCTGCACCCATCCTAATTAATTGAGCTTCTTGCTTATACAAATACAAGAAACTTTCCATCTCTGCCAGTACAAGAAGTAATTCTTCTTTACAAAAAGATGCTTCAAAGTGATTCAATTCACGCTTCTTTAAAAAACCACAACACATTGTTCTTCCTTACAAAACATTCTCTAAGTTTTTAAGATAGCGGTTAGCAGTAGAAATTACAGGGTTTAGCAGTAGAAATTAAAGTCACCTAAATTGGTAAAAAAGCTTTTCAAAACTTAGGAGTAGTCTAGGCAGATTTAAGGTAAACCTCATGTGCCACCTAGTACGTAATTGCAACAGATAGTAGACTAATTAGCTAAATGGAAATCTGAAAACTAAATCTACACATTTGTGATGAATAACTAAGAGACCCAAATGGCACAAATCATAGCACAATTAAAATATTTGGAGAGCAAGTGCAACCAGGTCTCTCTATTTTCAACCAATATAACTATAGATATTCATAAAAGTTTGGTAGTAATAAAGCAAAGAAACCTGGAGTGTAAGGTAAAGAAGGGACTTTATAAACCCCTATGCAAAAATTGACCTCAATGAAATTAACCCCAACAGCTTTGCTCCTCAGACGAACCTCACCTTCTTTTAGGTCTCCGATTTCCACATCTTACTACTTCAGAACCTATCATGCCACATGTAAATTCCATAACTCAACATTGAATGACTATAGGAGTGAAAGAGAACTCTGATAGCTTTCACCATTAGAAGAATGAAAAAACAAATCGATTAACTATGAACACAAATATAAACAAATATTCAGTTCAAGTCAAAGAAACAGAGACAAGATTAAAAAGAAAACAATATATAATAATCTGATTTAATCAATGGAAAAAACAAAACCACATAGCAGAGGACACCCAATTTGTGTCTTTTCAATTCAATCAAAATCCAAAATATACATAGAGCAAAATTGGTTTTTCTATCTACCCACAACACCAATCCATTTTATGATTTGAATGGGTTGTTTACCCTAACCTTAGGAAGCCTCATTACAGGTGAGAAGACATGGTGGTGGTCGCAGGCTGAGAGTTTCGTGACGCAGCGGCAAGGGTGCGAGCTCTAAAAGTCAAGCAACCTACAACGAGCTTAGTGCTTCTAGGGCCGGGCAAATCCAGAGGAGGCACGAGTGGTGATGCTAGGGTTTTAACGTAGTCGTTGGATCGGTGATCCTCTGTATCAGTGCGAGTGGCAGAGAACGAACAAAGGGTGAGTACGAAATGAAGGAAGAATAGGGTTTCCAGTGAGCTTCTTCTTCTCTATGACTAAGCTTTTCTCAGAGCTTATTCTTCTCTGATACATGAGCTTAAAATTTAGAGCGTGAGAATAAACTTGTTTTAATTTTTAATAATTAATTAATTTTAAATATGTATAATAAATTAGGTGGTAACTTATTTACGGATCCTTTATCATTATTTACGGATGCCATCTTTCCAAAAGTTGGAAAAGTTGAGTTCTAACATATCAAATATTTTTTTATGTTATATACGGAATTTTCGGTATGTAACTCAATTTTACAAATCCATAGGTAACATCCGTATGTAATATCTACTTTACATACGGACTTAAATCTGTCTGTACAGATCTGTAGATAAATTACATTTTTCTTGTAGTGACATCCACTCATCTTCAAGGTTGCCATGGCTTCTAGCCTAGCCTTGTAGTGGCATGCTTCTCACATTTTTACGATTCCTTTCCTTTCCATTTTATGTTTTCTTCTTCCTTTAATTGTTCTTGGTTTTCTATGGTTTATGTGTTTTCCATTTCCAATTTGTTTTGAATCAATCCAACATCTTCTTCTCTTGAGCTTTGTGAAAGGAACCTTCACATCTAGAATAATCTTAAAAAGGAACAACATAATCCTTCATCATTTGATATCTAGAGCCTAGGTTATCTTGAATATGGTGTTTTTCATGTGCTAACATTGTCTTGTTGTAGCTATCTTTGTATGGTTCGAATCCACTTCCATTACACACAAAAAACAGTGCTGACAGAAAATTTGACGATTTTAAAACTTAAACTGCACCAGCTCAGCGGTCCAAAAATTACGTTTTGGGTGTCCAAAGAAAGATCTTTGGGTCTAGTTTCCAGAAAAAAAAGAACCAACGCATTTGGAGTTCTGTGGAGAAAGTTATGATCAAATTAGTGAGCAAAGGTCTGATCTGCCAAGAAGACGTGAATCAGCGTTTTTAGGTTTTGTTGTGGCAGTTTGGCTACAGTTTTTGCACCTCTTTAAGCTCCTAAATGTGGTTGGATAATATGTATTTGGATGCTTAGTCTTTGAGCCTCAAATCCATGAGTTTAAATGCATGATAGCTACATGTTTGTGTCTTTGTGTATGTCATGTTAAGTCTTTAAATGTGTCTAACTTTTGCTTGAGTCATATGTCATATGTTAACTTGAAGTTTTCTTACTCTTGTTTTTTCAAGTATTTGAATCTTGCTTTCCCTTTATGTCTTGCTTGATCTATGCTCCATGAAATTGATTTTGGCCTAAAACTTGAGGAAATAAGTGTCCAAGCCACCTAAAACTCTTTCTCACCATTTTATGAAGCTAGTTGTGAAAAGAAGAAAATTTTTACACCAAAATTTGTCAAAAACCCGAGAGCAAACTTGCTCATTGGTGAACTCAAAGTGTGTTTGTTACTAAGTGTTATGCTACTAGTTTTCATGCTTGAGAAATGGGTGATATTGGAAAATTAGTTCAATTCTTTGACTTGGTTATGATCTTTCTTGCTTGAGAAATTGGTTATGAACATTTTGAAGTAAAAACACTCTTGTGTCTCAACCATTTGTGAGAGTTTCCTCCCTAGGGAGTGAATACTTTTAAGCCTTAACTTGCATAGCAAGTGGCGGCACACATCCACTCATCTTCAAGGTTTCCATGGCTTCTAGCCTAGCCTTGTAGTGGGGTGCTTCTCACATTTTTACCATTCCTTTCCTTTCCATTTTATGTTTTCTTCTTCCTTTAATTGTTCTTGGTTTTCTATGGTTTATGTGCTTTCCATTTCCTTTTTGTTTTGAATCAATCCATCATCTTCTTCTCTTGAGCTTTGTGAAAGGAACCTTCACATCTAGATAGCTTGCTATCTTAATGTCCAGTGGGGATTTCACTTAGCTTTCTTAATCAACTCACACCATATTCAATAATCTTAAAAAGGAACAACATAATGAGACTTTACTTTGATTAGGCATAGTAAAATTTGATTGAGACTGTACTTTGATTGGATTTACTATGGATAATCTAAAAGTTCCCACTTCTAATTGAGACTATACTTTGGTTAAAAGTGAGAACGCTAACAAATTAATTGAGACTTTAACTTGATTAATTTGTAAATCTACAACAATAATTAATTGAGCAATAATCTTTAGATAACCGATGATGAATCTATTTAAAAAAAAAACAATGGAATCAATCTATTTTCTTTACAATTGTTTTTATTTCTTTTTATCTTTTAAATTTTATTTCTATCTTTATTGACTAACCATTTTGTATAGATTTTATAAGAACTAACTTGCTAAAAATCAATTCTGTGTTCATTGGGAGATGACTTTGGGTTACTTTACCCTTTCTATTTATTTTGACTACTTTCTTAACAATACTGAAGTTGTTATAGATAAGTAGTATTAATTTGATCAATGACGCTTCTTAGCGGTTTAGTCTGGGTACCCTAGCATGTGTTTGGTAATTGTTATTATTCAGCTAGTCCGACTAGGTGTGGTAAACCAGTCCCCTAACCTTTGTCGATATAGTTATGTCGGTAAAGGATGACAAGTGTTTGTTGTTTTTCGGCTAGGCCGACTAGGTGTGGTACACCAGTCTCGCAGCCTTTAAATGTGATGAACAGTGTTAAGGCTAAAGATGGGAGAAGGTTTGTAGCAGGTGAAGGGGTGTCAGAGGTCTAATCAAAAAGGGTTTTTGCGTCGTCGTTCCTAATACTCATGACCTTTGGTATGTCTTGTGTCGATTGGTATGAGTTGTGACTTTTGGCGAGAAGAAGTTTTGTCGTTCGGAATTCAGGCTTATAAATGTGGATTTCACGAAGGGTTTGCTTTTGTTGGCTCATTTGTGAAGATTTCAAAATCAGAGACTTCCGTGCGTTAGAACTGTCCGACTAGTTCCTTGTTTCTGCCGACATCTTTAAAAAAAAAGGTATGTCTAGTAGTAGTGATATTGTGTCATTGTCTTCTTTAAGTAGTGGGAGTGTGCAGTCTAGAGGGAGTGTAGGTAGGCCTCTTGAGGAGGAAAGTACTAGTCCAGTAGCTGTGGTGGGGAGGATCCCAATGGAGACAGTGCCCGAGGTGAGGGAAGATCCTCTCTAAGAGATAATAGAGAGTAATTGGCCGGCTAAGGCTGGTTATGACTGGGTAGCGGCTGATGTTTGTAACTAGTCGTCATTGTTCTGGTTGTCTCGCCTGCTAAACCCGTGGCTGAACTGTACCCCCGTTATCGCAAAGGGCGTGGATTGTGGTATCGTGTCGTTGGAACGGGTGAGCGCTATTGAGTGCGTCTGTCATGGCCAAGAAGGAGCTGCCAAAATTTTTTTTACATGCATATGTGTCATTTTTCTCAGTTACATGTGAGGTTGCCGCTAGATGATTTTACCATGGGAGTGCTTCGTCAGCTAAACGTGGCGTCTACTCAGCTACATCTGAATAGTTGGGCCTACTTGCAGGCCTTTCGTGTTCTGTGCCAGTCATTGTACCTGTGGCTGTCTCCTCATGCATTTTTATATTTTTATGACACGAGACTCCAACAACCGACTACTTGGCTATCCTTGGTGAGCAGGCCGAGCATTAGCAAACTGGACGTGTTTTCACAATCATTCAAGCACTTCAAGGATGGCTATTTCAAAGTTGTGGTGAAGGAGGGGGGCCAGTCGCATTTTCTTAATGTAGATGGGAGTACAAAATTCCCTTTTATTTGAACAGGTAGCCCTTCTCGGTATAAGGATATGAGTACCGATGAGTTATCGACAGCGGATAGGGAGGTGGTGGAGGTGCTGATAAAGTTTACTGATAAGCTGCCCACTAAGGGCTTAGTTAGGGTTTATAATTCGGTTCATCCAATTATTGATATTGAAGGTATCTATTTATGACTTAAACTGTCTTGTTGTTTCTAAGTTAAACTAACCGAAATTTGGTGTATTCATGCAAGACATATGGCTCAAGCTGGAAAAAAGAACTTGATCCTTTTTCAAGCACTGAGAAAGGAGAAGGTTGTGAAGGCAAAAGCAGTTGGGAATACTGAGGTCCCAAATTTACAAGAGTCGTTGGTTAAGGTGCACATTCATGGCGGCACCAAGAGGAAAGCCGAGTTACCGGCTAGGCCTGGTAAGGGTAAGGATATGCAGAAGGTAAGGGCAACCTTGCTGGGGCAAGGGTCGTCTAGTGGTGCTAAAGGACCGAAATTCGATCTAATAGAGTTGCCACAAACAGCTGTTAGAAAGGACATCGCAATTAACCTATCGAAGATAGTGATTAATTCTATCGACAGCATGGAGTCGGACCACCTGGCGAGGACAATGGTGGAGTTTGGGAGCAAGGCACTAATTTTGAGTCGCCGGGTTGGATCGTTGTATCGTAGGGAGGTCAAAGAGGGGAACCGGGAAAAGTTGGAAGATTTATAGGAAAAGTTGATAAGTTCGCGGAGGAAAGGGTTGCGTGGAAAAAGGAGAGGGAAGGGTGGGAGGAAGAAAAGAAGAGGTTGCAAACCTGGAAGGTTCGCTGTCTGGATTTGGAGACTAAACTTAATGAGAGGATAACGGACCTTGAGGCGGATTATGATGAATTAAACGAAAAATATGAAGGCGTGGAGGTGGAGCTTGAAGATTTGAAAGGCTACATTATTCAAGAGCACATCAACGGGTTTCAGAAAGGGGTGAGGCAGGCGGCCTTCTTTTGCCAAGATATTGATGCGGCTGATCCAAGATTTGACGTGAACAAGGATGTGTTGAGAGCAGCCCCGAGGAGGAGGCAGAGAAGGCAGCAGCGGATGAGGACATGAATGCGGGAGAGGCCATGGAGGGTGATGACAACAAGGTGGCTTAGGACATATGTTGTCTATGATGTTCTATTGACAATGAATTCTAAGTCTATAATAATTCGTACATTATTTTACTTTGCTTTTAATATGATGAATGTTATGGATATATTTATTGTGTGGTTGTTGACGATAGCTTATGTGATAGGAACGCGTTTGTTGGGTAACGTTGTTACGCATGCGATATGTTATGTTAAGTGTGTTCTTCCCTGTAAGAGTAACTTTAATGATTGTGCTAGTGAGAGTACTCGATCAGGGTCGCTTACGTGTGATGAACTTAAACGAATTAACATTAAGTTAAGGGTTTTCGACCCAGGCTGCTTACTTGTGGTAAGGGTGGGGAACTTAAATGAATTAACCATAAGTTAATGGTGTTCGACCCAGGCCGCTTACTTGTGGTAAGGGTGGGGAACTTAAACGAATTAAACTTAAGTTAAGGGTGTTCGACCCAGGGCGCTTACTTGTGGTAAGGGTGGGGAACTTAAACGAATCAACATTAAGTTAAGGATGTTCGACCCAGGCCACTTACTTGTGGTAAGGGTGGGGAACTTAAAGCGAATCAACATTAAGTTAAGGGTGTCCGACTCAGGCCGCTTACTTGTGGTAAGGGTGGGGAACTTAAAGCGAATTAACATTAAGTTAAGGGTGTTGGACCCAGGCCACTTACTTGTGGTAAGGGTGGGGAACTTAAATGAATCAACATTAAGTTAAGGGTGTTCGACCCAGGCCGCTTACTTGTGGTAAGGGTGGGGAACTTAAAAACGTGTTAGAAGCAAGGTGAGGAGTAGTCGTGAGGTTAAGAACCCTTTGTTTATTCATGAAATTTGGGGTGCCTTGTTAAAACCTCCCTGGCCAAAACCCTCCTTAGAGAAAAAAGACCAGGTGAGGGAAAAGAGTACACCCAGGGTTACAAGCATTTGGTACGATACAATACATGTTTTTAACTAAAGTAAAACTTGAGATAGGATACATTCCATGTATTGGGTATTTCTTCCCCTAACAACAGCTCAAGCCTATACGCTTCTCCTCCAACATCTTCACGTATTCAGTATGGGCCGTCCCAATTGCGGAGAACTTGCCGTCCTTCTTTCTTGCACTGTTGGCCATTCTCCAAACTAAGTCTCCCTTTGCGAACGATCTCGGGCATAGGTTCTTTGTTTATTTGGGCTTTTTCTCTTAACTCGGGTAGGAGGTCGAGGTAGGTGGTCATGTTTTGATGATTTTGGACTGGATCGTATAGTTCTCGGCATAGAGATGGTTCACCAATTTCAACGAGTATCATGGCATTTGCGCCGTATACTAGGCTGAATGGAGATTCATTTGTTGCTGATTGAGGGGTACACCTGTATACCCATAGCACTTCCACTAATTAGCAAGTTACATTGGTCTGTGGGTGTTCAACAGAGCTGGTTACATGTTTGATGCCTAGACCAGTATAGAATTTAGCAAGTTCTTTGTCTATAAACTGTCAGCCATTGTCGGTGATGATTGTATGTGGGACGCCATACCGACATATAATATCCTTCCAAACGAATTGTTGGACTTGCTAGGTTGTAATGGTGGCTAAGGGTTTGACCTCTATCCACTTGGTGAAGTAGTCGATGGCTACTATTAAGAACTTTACTTGACCTTTGTCGGGGGAGAAAGAGTCGAGGATGTCCATTCCCCACATTGCGAAGGGCCACGGGATAGTATAGAGTAAAGCTGCTCTTGTTTCTGGTGGATAAGGTTGCCATGTTTCTGGCATGGTATGCATTTTTTGACGAAGTCTTGGCAGTCTACCTCCATGGTCGGTCAGAAGTAACCGGCGCAAAGGATTCTGGTAGTCATGGTGCGTACACCAGAATGATAGTCGCATATGCCTTCGTGTAACTCTTTAAAGATGTACTGTCTTGTTCTGCAGCAACGCATTTGAGAAGTTGTTGGCCATATCCGCGTTTGTACATGTCATCGCTTATCATCGTGTACCTGGCGGCTTAAGTTATCCAAGTCCTGTAAGTGTCAGGTGGAGGGTTACCAGTTTAGAGGTATTAGATGTAGGGAGTTGTCCAATTGTTAGCTTGGTGTTGTGTGATGAAGGATTATCTTGTTCCTTTTTAAGATTATTGAATATGGTGTAAGTTGATTTAGAAAGCTAAGTGAAATCCCCACTGGACATTAAGATAGCAAGCTATCTAGATGTGAAGGTTCCTTTCACAAAGCTCAAGAGAAGAAGATGATGGATTGATTCAAAATGAAAAGAAAATGGAAAGCACATAAACCATAGAAAACCAAGAACAATTAAAGGAAGAAGAAAACATAAAATGGAAAGGAAAGAAATGGTAAGAATGTGAGAAGCACGCCACTACAAGGCTAGGCTAGAAGCCATGGCAACCTTGAAGATGAGTGGATGTGTGCCGCCACTTGCTATGCAAGATAAGGCTTAAAAGTATTCACTCCCTAGGGAGGAAACTCTCACAAATGGTTGAGACACAAGAGTGTTTTTACTTCAAAATGTTCAACCCTTTTACATGTCTAGGAGCACCCCTTATATAGAAGAGTTTAGGGGCCTCTAAGCAAATAAAAGATACCAAAGGATGTCTCTACAAAAACCTAACCCTAGCTTCTAGAAACTAGGTCAAATAAGGTTACAAAAATGAGAGACAAAATAGCTAACTATGGTGTGTGCAAGGCTAATTTCGTTCTAGCACAAAAGGAGACAAAGAATGTGTCTCATATGTCTCCAAAATGTGGCCAAAGTGTGCAAAAAAACAAAGGAGACCAAAGGTACATAGGTACATTTGTTTTATGCCTTTTACTTTATGCTTTATGCCTTTGCTTTACTCTCTCCTCCACATCATTTATGCTCCCCAATCACCATGCGCCACCTAGCATTGCTTACTTACTCCTAATTAACCTACAAAGCAAATAAACATAGATTAGCATGTTGGCTTAAGTCAAGTCAACTATAGTCAACAAGTCAAACCTAGTCAAAGGTCAACAAGTCAACTAAAGTTGATTCAACTAAGTCAACTTAGGGAATGAAAAATAACAAACACAAATGAAAGGGATGAAGGATTAATGAACTTCCTTTCTAAACATGCTTAGTCTTCTTAAGCATGTGCCTTCATCCTTGGTTGGGGTCAATCCTTCATCATCCTCCCCTTCTTGGAGAGAATTTGACCACAAATTCTTTAAGCCTTTGTAGATGGAGCTTGACTTGATTTGGGGGAGGATTTGCGCCTCCCTTTTTTGAGCTCTTGTTCCATCCTTTCTAAGGATATTACTGATGAGTGCGTATTTTTGCCCTCATTCAGTGTTTAATTGTGGGTATTTAATTGAATTTGTGTGTTTAAGGATTGATTTAATTGGGATTTTCTATAATTGGGTTTATTGAGCATGAGATACAAAAACATGTTAAAAATAGCTTTTTAGTTGCATAAATGTTCTTTGGATATTTTGAGGTGTGTTAGTGCAGCTGCAGCTAAGTTGAGCTCATGGAGGTGGAAATAAATTGATTAAAGCTTCATGACACCTTAAAGATAAATCCAAGAATAAGAAATTATCAAAAGCACAAAAATCCAAGCCAAGCATTGAATGAAGACGACAAGAAAAGCTTGAAAAAGTTAAGAAGTTTGGCTAAACCAAGAAGAGTTCATTCTAACCTCAAAATCCATAATGAAATTACAATGGAGCTTTTCTTGTCGTCTTAACTTCTTAACTTCTTAACTTTTTCAAGCTTTTCTTGTCGTCTTCATTCAATGCTTGGCTTGGATTTTTGTGCTTTTGATAATTTCTTATTCTTGGATTTATCTTTAAGGTGTCATGAAGCTTTAATCAATTTATTTCCACCTCCATGAGCTCAACTTAGCTGCAGCTGCACTAACACACCTCAAAATATCCAAAGAACATTTATGCAACTAAAAAGCTATTTTTAACATGTTTTTGTATCTCATGCTCAATAAACCCAATTATAGAAAATCCCAATTAAATCAATCCTTAAACACACAAATTCAATTAAATACCCACAATTAAACACTGAATGAGGGCAAAAATACGCACTCATCATACCCACACACTTATCCTTTTGCACTCCTGGGCAAAATTGAGTAATTTCAAAACTTGTTCTGAGGTATTTTATTTCACATCAACACTGGATCAAAGGAATGAATCTTACTTGAGACAAATCAATCTTCTAGAGATCAAATTATCATGTATATACAAACGGAAAGGTTCTATTTTTCACACATGACTTAATCTTTTGAATTCACAAGACAATCAATTATGAAAGAAAGTACTCAAGTTAAATGTGTATTTTCTCACCAAAATTCTCTCAAGTGTTTTGGCTTGTGTTTTCACTCAAAATACCCATGCAAGTAAACACTCCTAATACTTAACAAGACTCTCATATTCACAAACTTTCAGAAAACATGCTTTCAAAGATCATGAGGACTTTTCACAGGTTATAACAGGGCCAAGGCAAAGGTAGGAAAAATTTTAAGACTCTTGGGTTTTTGAAATAGTAATGTAGGAAGCATAATGGAGCATAATTTCAAAAACAAGTCTTTTTCGTTTATTGCTTTGTTGCTCTCTCTTTTTTTTAGAAAGCAATTATTTCAACACTTTTTCATCAACAATTTTTCCTTTTGCCATTTTTATTAATTTGTGGGTGAGGTACTCACCCACACACTTTATTCCTCAACCATTCCTGAACACAATCCATTAGCTCCTTCTTTCTTCCTAAGGTAGAATATGGTCTTTTTCTTTTCAAGGTTATGCAATAGGCTTAAAACAAGAAAAAGAGGTTTAAAAGCTCAAAGGGGCTACCAATGGATTAATATCAAGGTGGGCTTATTTGGCCAAGTAGCTAAAAACAAGAAATGCCTCAATCATATCAAATCATGCATATTCACCTAAGTTGCAAAACAAAAGAATCAAGCTAAATATTTGAGTGTAAACAAACATGAGCTAGTCACTCAAGATAAAATAGGAATGGCACATGGTGGTCCATCCTTTGCATTAAGGCTCAAGACTCACAAGGTCAAATTCTTTCACAAAAGATTTAATCAAGAAATTCTCAAATCAACTCAATTAGCAAATCATAGAAACAATCCATTCATATCAACATGACTTTTATTTTTCCAGAATTATGATCATCCCAATTACTGAATCAAATCCCAAAATCCAATGTCAATATGTTTTATTGAAAGCAGGAAAATATTTTTTTGGATTTCTTATGAGACATATTGTTTAAAAGTTTCACTTAGTAAAAAGTTAATACTTTCACAATTTTCTCAAAAAGAAATCACAATTTTTTTTCTTTTTAAATGAAAACAAAAACAAAAAATTGAAAAACAAAAAAAAAAAAAAAAATTCTACCTACAGTTTGTTTCCCCCACACTTATAAAAAAAAATGTCCTTCATGGACTTATTTTGGGGAGGAAACGAAAAAAATTTATTACTATTGGCTCAATCTGGCCATATGTCAAAATTTATTTTCTTTAATTTTATAAAGTACAAGTCAGTTTGTACAATTTTATTAAAGAAAACAAAAACACATATTTTTGAAATTTTTTTAATATTTTTAAAATTAAAAACAGAAACAAAAAATAAACAAGCATGCAAATTAACTTTTCTATCAACAATGATTTCAAAAGAATTTGAATCTAAGCTTTTTACCTGTTGTAGCAACCTTTCTTCTTTTTCTGCAGCCATGTCAACAAAGATAACCACTGAAAACTTATTTGCATCATTCACATCAACAAACTTGATGTGTGGAGTGTGTGGCTTCAACTCAACTTGAGCATCATCAGGTGCATTCGGATGGTTAAGCGGATCATCAGTAATCCTCATAATCTCATCTTTTGAGCAAAAATTTTCACCTGGTGTTGTTGACTCTACTACTTCATCATTAACCAAGTCAGTTGCAATAGTAGATGCTTCAGCTGCATCTTCGAATATTGTTGGCTCTTCAACTGCACTTGGTTCCTCCATTGTATTGTTCTCACAACTTTGCTCTTGAAAATGATCATTTGTACTCATATCCTCATCGATGGGTACAACTTTTTCACATTGAGCATCATCAACATATCCATCAGTAGATATGTTTGTGTGAGAACCTTCAATTTCTTCATCAACTTCAGCAACATCCTTAATATGTCCATCAGTAGACATATTACTATGACAATCATTATATCCATCAGTAGATATATCAATGTGATGTGATTCCGCTATTGATTTTTCAGACTGACTCTGCAAGCTTTGTGTGGCGGCATTCATCATCTCTTTCTGATCTGTCTGATTCATCTTCATCATTTTAGTCATCATTTTCATCATATCTTCCAAAGTGACCTTTCTCACTGCATCATTCATTAGCTGACTCAAATATTCAGACATTTGTTCAGCTCTGATGGCCAACTTCAGAAGCACATCTTTGATTTCATGATGAAGTGTATTAAAATCTGGATTTTCAAGAAATCTCTGATGGGGTTGAGGGGTGGTATTAACAGTTACAAGTAATTCTATGAAGTTGTTCTTACTTGCATCCCTCAACATATCAGACAGTATTTGCTTATTTTTGTACCACTCTTGCTCAATATTTCTGCATCGTTGATCAACTCGCAACCTTTCATCCACGGACTCTAATTTCTCTATAACTTCGCCCATTAGTATCATAACTTCCCTGTAAGATGGTCCATTGGTTGCTTCAACTTGTTGTGGTGGTACATATTGTTGCTGAAAACTATTTGGAACATATGGTTGCTGAGGTGGACACTCAGAATATGATTGTTGCTCATATCCCAAAAAAGATGATCTAGGATATAGATCATTAAATTGTCGTAAAGTTAACCCACTTATATCAGGTGCAGAAGTAGGTGTGACAATTTGTTGTTGATAATCATATGAATCACGTGGTTGCTGTGGATAGTAATCATAATTCACTTGAAAATCACACTGTTGATTATTTTCATATGAAAAACTATTTTGCATTTTTGAAAGAGGTTTTCTGAAAAGAAATAAGTTGAAAGCTTGTTGAGTAGACTTCCAGGAAAGAGAGGTGCGTCTCAATGGACAACTTAAGTACCTTGTCTTGCCTTAGCCAAAGTGTTTCCCAACTAGTTTCACAAATTTCCCAACAAAAATCCTCAAACAAAAATGATGATTAAAAAAATAAAATAAAATAAAGTAACTAAAAAAATAACTAAAGAAAATAAAATAAATTTTAGAAAAAAAAAATTTGAGAAAAGAAAATGTTAGTGATAATCAAAAAATAAAAATAAAAATAAAATCAAAAGAATAAAAATAAAAATAAGAACTAAAATGATAAAAATTCTAACCGTGTTCCCCGGCAACGGCGCCAAATTTGATAACGCTGTCGTTAGGCGATCAAATTAATACTACTAAACTATAGCAACTTCAGTATTGCTAAGATAGTAGTCAAGAAAATAGAAAGGGTAAAGTAACCCTAAGTCGTCTCCCAACGAACACGGAATTGATTTTTAACAAATTAGTTCTTATAAAACTATACAAATGAGTTAGTCAAATAAAATAAAAAATATAGGGGATTAATATAAACAAAGATAGAAATAAAGTTTAAAAGATAAAAAGAAATAAAAACAATAGTAAAGAAAATAGATTGATTCCATTGCCTTTTCAAAATAGATTCATCATCGGTTATCTAAAGATTATTGCTCAATCAATTATTGTTGTAGATTTGCAAATTAATCAATGTAAAGTCTCAATTAATTTGTTAGCGTTCTCACTTTTAACCAAAGTACAGTCTCAATTAAAAGTGAGAGCTTTTAGATTATCCATAGTAAATTCAATCAAAGTACAGTCTCAATCAAATTTTACTATGCTTAATCATGTCTATTCTTTTATCTCCTCACCAAATAAAAAGCTTAATTAATCAAAGTAAAGTCTCGATTAATTTTCATTAGAGTAAATACCTTTAATCAAAGTAAAGTCTCAATTATTGGTAAAAACTCATTTAATCACATGAAAGTTTCTAAATAAAATCAAAGTAAAGTCTCAATTCAATTTAAAAACCCTTGAACTCATATGATCAACATGCATATAGATTTTAAATCATTACTTTTTACGTGATTCAAAGATAAAAGACATAGATGAATTAAAACCTCAACAATAATAAAAAGAACAAAGAAATTAATTCATTCTAACCTCAAAATCCATAATGAAATTACAATGGAATCAACCCAAGAAGTTTAGAACTCCATGAATGCAAAATAAAGAGAGAAGAAGAGAGAGAAAGAAATTAGGTCCCCCTAAGGGTTCCTAAATTCCGAAGTGCCGAGCTTGTTCTTTCTGCTTCTCCCTTGGTCTCTTTTTATAGGAATTGGACTAGGCTTTTATGTTGCTAAAATCTCTCAAATATCTTTTAAAATAAAGATAAAGATAAATATTTAAAAATATTTGGAGAGATATAGACTATTTGACAAATATAATTGGTTGATAATATCAATATCTAATATAATTAAATTAATTAATTAATTAAAGATATATGATAAATTATCTCCAATTAGTATTTGTATTAATTTTCCAAATCAACCTTTTGCAATCTCCTTAAATTATCTTCTAAATAATCCAATATCTTCAAGATATTTTTGTTTGTTGTAGAACTAAAAAGATTCAAGAAGATCTTGTCATATTTAAAAAGATTTGGTAGTTATTATCTTTTAATATTTTATGATATAATTAAATAAGATAATTATTTAAAAATATCAAATAAAATATCTAAAGATATATTTTCCCAAATTATCTTCTATCATAAAGATAAAGAAAACTGCAAGGTCCAATTTTTCTTTCCTCTCTTCTTGGTTTAGCCAAACTTCTTAACTTTTTCAAGCTTTTCTTGTCGTCTTCATTCAATGCTTGGCTTGGATTTTTGTGCTTTTGATAATTTCTTATTCTTGGATTTATCTTTAAGGTGTCATGAAGCTTTAATCAATTTATTTCCACCTCCATGAGCTCAACTTAGCTGCAGCTGCACTAACACACCTCAAAATATCCAAAGAACATTTATGCAACTAAAAAGCTATTTTTAACATGTTTTTGTATCTCATGCTCAATAAACCCAATTATAGAAAATCCCAATTAAATCAATCCTTAAACACACAAATTCAATTAAATACCCACAATTAAACACTGAATGAGGGCAAAAATACGCACTCATCAATTACCCTTAGCTTTGGTTAGGCCATCTTTATTTTCTAGACTACTCTTCCTCTCTTGCTTATGCTTTGGGCCTTCCTTTTTGGCTTGGGAAGAGAAGGAAGAGTGATGCACATCTTGCTTTGGAAGAATTTTTTTGTAGGCAAGTAAAACCTTGGTGAAAGCTTGCCCCTTTTCTTTTTCTTCTTTATCTTTTCTTATTATATTTCTATCCTTATTAACTTCTTGAGGTGATAGAGGTAGTAAAGTTGTCTTTTTCCCATTTTTGAAGAAAATGTATTGGTTGGTATAGCCATCATGTAAAGTTTGTTTATCAAATTGCCATGGCCTACCTAGTAAGATATGTGTGACTTCCATGGGAACAACATCACATAGCACCTCATCTTTGTAGCTTCCTAGAGAAGTTAATTAGGACTTGTTTATTGACATCTATTTCTCCCTCTTTACTTATCCAAGCAAGCTTGTAGGGCTTAGCATGAGGAATGGTCTCTAAGCTAAGCTTTTCCACCAACCTTGTGCTAGCTACATTGGTACTACTTTCTCCATCAATAATTAGAGAGCAAACCCATTTGTTAATTTTGCATCTAGATTGAAAAATGTTTTCTCTTTGAGTTGGCTCAAGCTCACTTTGATCTTGACCTATCATGTGCCTTAATAACATAGGGTCTTTCTCAAAAATTTTAGTTTTATTAGAGGAAGAAGATTCTTTTGAAAGAGAATGTGGAGATGAGTGTTCACTTTCAACATCATTAATCTTCTTTAAGATCATGGTCCTCTTGGTTGGGCAATTTAAAGCAATGTGATTATAACCCGGACATTTAAAACATTTAATGGAACTTGATCTTGAAGAAGTGGAATGGTGAATGTGATCACTTGGAGACTTACTTTTGCTTGGTGGTTCTTGATGAGAGTTAGAAGGGAACTTATCATGTTTCTTTTTATCCTTTCCCTTCCATGAGTGACTAAAGTAGTGGTTGGGTGAGTAACTCTTCTTTACCCTTCTTTTTCTTTTCAATTGAATTTCAATCCCAAGGGCAAGTGTGAAAACATTTTCAAGAGTGGAGTACTCATACAACTCTACTTGGTCTTTTATGTCTCTCCTAAGACCACTCACAAATCTTTTTATTTTCTCTTTGTTAGTTTCTTTTATTTCAACCCTACGCATTTGAGACTCTAATTCTTTAAAGTATTCACTCACACTCATAGGACCTTGGTGAAGCCTTTGGAGCTTTATAATAAGTTCCTTCCTATAGGAGGGAGGAACAAATATAGCACGCATAAGAGTTTTAATGTCCATCCAAGAAGCCGCGGGTGGCCCTTGGTCATAATTCTTACAAACTTTATGCGACCAAGTATTGGCATACTCCAAAAATCCTAAAACTACTAGATCAACTTGTGCTTGATCCTTTACATGATTTTCAATGAAAATTTGATCAACTTTAGCTTCCCAATCAAGGAAGATTTTGGGATCACTTCCACCATAGAACTTAGGAATCTTTGGAGTTTGCTTCTCTTATGATGGGTTGCGCCTAGAATGCCCTCTTTTCCAAGGATCTCTTTTTTTCTCCCTAGCTTCAAGCCTTTGAATGTGCTCTTGGATTCTTAGGTCACTTTGCTCCTTGTCTTTTCTCAATTGTTCAAAGGCCTCCTTCCTAGACAACTCCAAATCCCCGAAGCAATCTCATCAATGTATTGTTTTTGTTTGGTATAAGTGCATTTGATGAACTTGCCATGATTCCTACAACAAAAACACTCAAATCCGAGACAAAATAAATGGATTAGAGGTTAGACAACATGAAAATTGAGACCAAATCCAACCCAAATTGTAACCCAAGTGTTCAGATGACTCTCCCAAAGTAACAAGGCAAGGCTAGCATTCAAAATCCACCAAAGGAGTGAAGCAAACACTTTTAAAAACTTGTTCAAAACCTTTCAAATGCAAGACAAGTGATTCGGCCAACACATCCCAAGAATTTCAAGAAAACAAAAACTACTAAGACACAACAAAGAACACCTAGTGACAAGCAAGAAAAGCACAAAAACAAGAAAGTTTAACTTCTAAGGAAATTTTGTTTTAAAGACAAAACTTGAACAAGACTAAAGCAATGAAAAACACTTTTAAAGACTCTATGGAAAGCATTTGAACAAGCCAAGATTATACCTAAAATTATGCATAGACTAAGAAAGATCATAACCAAGTTAAAGCATGGAACTAATTTGCCAATATCACCCAAAATCCAAGTATAAAATTTGGTAGTATAACACCTAGTAAAAATGGCCAAATGGATTCACCAAGCAACACATTAGCTCTAGGCCAAACTGTTTTTGGTCATGAAAATAATTTTTCTTTTCAAAACTAGGTACTTAAGATGATGAGAAGGATATTTAAGGGTGTCTTGAACACTTAGTTCCTTAAAAATTAGGTCAAAATCAATTTCATGGAGCATGCTACAACAGAAGGCATAGATCTCATGCAATAGCTCAAATACTTAGAAACAAGAATAAGAAAACTCAAAGAAGCATATGACATATGACTCAAGCAAAAGTTAGACACATTTAAAGACTCAACATGACATACACAAAGACACAAACATGTAGCTATCATGCATTTAAACTCATGGATTTGAGGCTCAAAGACTAAGCATCCAAAGACATGTTATCCAACCACATTTTGGAGTACGAAGAGTAACAAAAACAGTAGACAAAACTGCCCAACATAACCTGAAAAACGTTGATTCGTGGTGATCTCAGCAGCTCTGCCCTTTGCTCACTATTTCAACCATAGCTCTCTCCACAAAACTCCAAATGCATTGGTTCTCTTTTTGTTAGAAACTAGACTAATAGAGCTTTCTTTTGACATCAAGAACGTAATTTTTGGATCACTGTGCAGGTGCAGTTTAATCTTTTAAAATTGTGAACAGTTTTTGCCAACATTGTTTTTGTGTGCAATGGAAGTGGATTTGAATCATACAACGATAGCTACAACAAGACAAGGTTAGCACATGAAAAACACCATATTCAAGACAACCTAGGCTCTAGATACCAAATGATGAAGGATTATCTTGTTCCTTTTTAAGATTATTGAATATGGTGTGATTTGATTAAGAAAGCTAAGTGAAATCCCCATTGGACATTAAGATAGCAAGTTATCTAGATGTGAAGGTTCCTTTCACAAAGCTCAAGACAAGAAGATGATGAATTGATTCAAAATTAAAAGGAAATGGAAAGCACACAAATCATAGAAAACCAAGAGCAATTAAAGAAGAAGAAAACATAAAATGGAAAGGAAGGAAATGGTAAAAATGTGAGAAGCACGCCACTACAAGGCTAGGCTAGAAGCCATGGCAACCTTGAAGATGAGTGGATGTGTACCGCCACTTGCTATGCAAGATAAGGCTTAAAAGTATTCACTCCCAAGGGAGGAAATTCTCACAAATGGTTGAGACACAAGAGTGTTTTTACTTCAAAATGTTCAACCCTTTTACATTTCTAGGAGCACCCCTTATATAGAAGAATTTAGGGGCCTTTAAGAAAATAAAAGATACCTAAGGATGTCTCTACAAAAACCTAACCCTAGCTTCTAGAAACTAGGTCAAATAAGGTTACAAAAAATGAGAGACAAAAGAGCGAACTATGGTGTGTGCAAGGCTAATTTCGTTCTAGCACAAAAGGAGACAAAGAATGTGTCTCATATGTCTCCAAAAAGTGGCCAAAGTGTGCTAAATTCCATTGTGTTTCCTTGAGTTTCATAATCTTCTTTTGATTCCTTTAAGTTTCCTTCTCTTTTGTTTCTATTAAAATGCAAATGATCAAGCATAGTGTGGTGGTGATTCTAATTTGTGATGGAAACTAGCTGCTGTAAGAGCTATAAAAAAAGAAAGAAAAAGAGCACAAAAAGAATACAAGCAAGTGCCAAAAATAATCAAAAGAAAAGATCAAAAGAAAGTGGCAAAAGAAGTACACTAGAATCACTACCATCACTTGAGTTTGAGAGCATTTTTCTGTTGCATTTTATAGTTGTTCCAGTTCTGTCTGTTTGCACACTTTTTGTATTTGTTATATCACAAACAATTGGCTATTGCAAATCCAGATCTGATTTTTTCCTCTTGTAGCTAAAACATAGACGAAAAAAGAAAACAAAAATCATTGAAAAATGTTGAGAAATGAAAAAATGATAAATCGTTGAAGTAGAGGCTGAATTTAACGTTTTTGGACTGGTAGTGGCTGAAAATTCAAATTCTGTGCAGATTTCTAGCTTGTTTTTGGTTGTTTTTAATCCATTCTAGTGCCATTCTTTAGGTAGTTCATTTGAGTGCTTAATTTGTTTCTTTGCCTTATTTCTTGTTTGTCTTTATTTATTAAATCTTTGAGTATGTTTCATCTATATCCCACTTGAGTTTAGCTCTTCTTTCATTTAAGCTTTTCTTGATTTTCCTTATTGGCTTCTTTAGTTTGGTGTTACATTCTTGGTGGAAGATTTCTTTAGAGGTAACATCCTAGGAGGTGGAAACCAAAGTGGAACTCCAAGCTACAAGTGAAGTTCACAAAGGAGAAAATTCAAAGCAAACACTTGAGTGAGACAAAAGAAGAAAGAAAAGAGTGGAGTGAAACACTTGTTCAAGTTTTCTTTCTTCTATCTCTTTGGACTAATTAAGTGTCTTGGGGGAGCCTTAGGTGTTCTCTCATCTCTTAATTAGAACCTTCTTAAATAGTAAAAGCGCTTGTAGACGGTGAGTGTGTCTTGCAACATCAAGCCTCACCAAAGTAGGTCGCATAGTTAGACTCCAATTTTTTGTTTTTGTTGCTTAATTGTTAGTGTGTGTCTAATTCTATTTTAGAAGTTTTGTGCAATATTCTTTGAATTACATTGGCAAGGAAAGACTTGGTAAGTAAGCAATCCAAGTGATTCACCTCTCTTTCCTGGAAGATAATTCAAGAAGTTTGCTATTTACTTCTTCTTTAGAAATTCTTAGTTAGCTTTTAGTAATCATGGCTAGCCAACCCTCCCTACATAGTGCAAGTGATTATGAGGATTCAATTCATAGTTTAAAACATGTTTCTCAACAACTCAAATCACTTGAACTATGGAGACAACAAGAGGCAATTTACAAAGAGATGGCCAAATTGCTCTCTTGGAGGAACAAATCAAAGCTTTAAAGAAAAGAGATGAGAAAATCCAAAATAAGCTAAAAAGTACGAGTAATTCTAGCAAAGGGTCTAGAAGTGGAGCTTCAATATATGGGGAAGAGGAAGGATTAAGATTAGGAGAATATTATCAACAACCTTCCCACATTAGGAGGCAAAGAAAAGACCCTACTCCTAGAGAAGTTAAAGTAGACTTGCCTCACTTTCAAGGCAAGGATGATGTTGAAGCTTATTTGGATTGGGAGATGAAGGTTGAGCAACTCTTTGCTTGCCATCAAGTTAGTGAAGAAAGGAAAGTGCCTCTTGCTACCCTAAGCTTTCAAGGGTATGCTATGTATTGGTGGACTTCTATAGTCCAAGAGAGGCCAAGAAGTAATGGACCTTCAATTGAATATTGGAATGATCTTAAGTCAGCCCTTAGGAGGAGACACATTCCCTCCTACTACAATAGGGAGCTCATGAACAAGCTCCAAAGACTCCAACAAAGAAATATGTTTGTGGAAGAATATAGACAGAAAATGGAGTTACTTATGATGATGGCGAGAATAATTGAGGAAGAGTCCATTACCATTTTTAAATTCTTAAGTGGCTTAAACCTTGATATAAGAGATAGAGTTGAGCTTCTACCTTACCAAGATTTGAATGATTTGGTGCAAATATGCATTAAGGTAGAACAACAAAATTTGAGAAAATCTTTTTCAAAAAGAAATCAAGCTCAAACTAACTCTTATGTTAAGAAAGATTTTAAGAAAGAAGAGAAAAAGGAGGAGCCACCTAAGAATCTAGGAAAGGGAAAGAGGGGAGTGCATCATCACACACTCGCACAAGTGAAATCAAATGCTTCAAATGTCTTGGTAGAGGTCACATAGCATCTCAATGCCCCACCAAAGGACCATGATTCTTAGGGGTGTTGATAGATATAACAGCCAGGATGAAAATGAAAGTGAGAGTGGAAGTGAGGAATCCAACGAGTCTAATATAGAAGATGCTCACCCTTGTGATGGGGACCTTTTAATGGTTAGAAGGATCCTTAACAATCAACCTAGTCCACAAGAACTAACACAAAGAGAGAACATATTTCACACAAGGTGTAAAATTTTGGAAAACACTTGTTCTCTAATTGTGGATAGTGGCTCGTGTTGTAACTGCTGCAGTACTAGGTTGGTTGACAAGTTGTCTTTGACTGTCTTACCTCATCCAAAACCTTACAAACTTCATTGGCTTAATGAAGATGGGGATTTGGCAGTCAATCATCAAGTAAAGGTCAAGTTTTCCATAGGGAAATATGAAGATAGTGTGCTATGTGATGTAGTACCTATGGAAGCTTGTCATATCTTATTGGGGAGACCTTGGCAATTTGATAAGAAAATAATGCACAATGGTCTCACCAATGAGATTACCTTTACTCACAAGGCTAAAAAGTTTGTTTTCATCCTCTTTTGCCATCACAAGTGGCTGAGGATCAACTTCAAATGAAGAACAAAAGAGAAAAAGAGAAAGATGAGGACATTCAAAATGAGAACATTTTAACCATGTCCGCAAAAAGTCCAAAAGCTAAATAAAGATGAATCTGAGGCGGGAGAGATTGTTCTTCCTTCTCCCAAGGTCATTTAAAATGAGAACATTTTAACCATGAAATCTTTAAATCAAGTTCTCAATGTTGAATAACCTTCATGCCTCCTGCTGTGTAAAGGAACACTCACATGTACTACCACAACTCTTGAGCTTAAGAATCTACCTCCTAAAATTGAAAATCTTTTGAAAGAGTTTGAGGATATATTCCCTAAGGAAGGGCCTATTGGGCTTCCTCCCTTTAGAGGAATTGAACATCAAATAGATTTAGTGCCTGGGGCTAGTCTACCAAATAGACCAGCCTATAGGACAAATCCTCAAGAAACAAAAGAGATAGAGTCTCAAATCCAAGAGTTGTTGGAGAAGGGTTGGGTTCAAAAGAGCCTTAGCCCTTGTGTTGTGCCTGTTTTGTTAGTACCTAAAAAGGATGGGAAATGGAGAATGTGTTGTGATTGTAGAGCCATAAATAACATCACCATTAAATATAGGCATCTCATTCCTAGGCTTGATGACATGCTTGATGAATTGCCTGGGTCCCTCATGTTTTCTAAAATTGATCTAAAGAGTGGTTATCACCAAATAAGAATCAAAGAAGGTGATGAATGGAAAACCACTTTTAAGACCAAATTTGGATTATATGAGTGGTTGGTGATGCCCTTTGGGCTTACTAATGCACCTAGCACATTGATGAGACTAATGAATCATATTCTTAGAGAGTGCATAGGAAAGTTTGTGGTTGTCTACTTTGATGACATTTTGATCTATAGCAAGAGCTTACATGAGCACATAGACCATTTGAGGTCTGTCCTTACCATCCTTAGGGTAAATAGTTTGTTTGCAAATAAAGAGAAATGCACTTTTTGTGTAGATAGTGTTATTTTCTTAGGTTTTGTAGTAAATAAAAATGGGGTCCATGTTGACCCTACAAAAATAAAGGCCATCCAAGAATGGCCTACTCCTAAAAATGTTGGAGAGGTTAGAAGCTTACATGGTTTGGCAAGCTTTTATAGGAGGTTTGTTCCTAAATTCTCTACTTTGGCTTCACCCCTCAATGAACTTGTCAAGAAAGATGTATCTTTCTTGGATTTGGTCACATTCTAGAAATGTATAATCAAGATTATGAGTTTTCCTCTACTTATGCTGAGTGTATGGAAAGACCTCAAGGAGGTTTCTATGTGAATGAGGGGTATTTGTTTAAAGAAGGAAAAATTTGTATTCCCCAAGGTTCACAAAGAGAACTCCTTATTCAAGAAACACATGAAGGGGGATTAATGGGTCATTTTGGGGTAGAAAAAAACCCTAGGTCTTTTAAAAGAGAAATTCTTTTGGCCCCCATATAAAGGCATTGTAATAGATGTAGCTCATGCTTACAATCTAAGTCTAAAACAATGCCTCATGGATTATACACCCCCTTGCATGTTGCTTCAGCCCCTTGGGAAGATATAAGTATGGATTTTGTCTTAGGACTCCCAAGAACACAAAGGGGTTTTGATTCCATTTTTATGGTGGTAGATCGTTTTAGCAAAATGACACACTTTATACCCTACCACAAAGTGGATGATGCTAGCAACATTGCTCGGCTTTTCTTTAGAGATGTGGTCAAGCTTCATGGTATACCCCGCACTATAGTTTCTGATAGAGATACTAAGTTTCTTAGCCATTTTTGGAAAACTCTTTGGTCAAGGCTAGGAACTAAACTTAATTTCTCTACTTCATGTCACCCATAAACTGATGGGCAAACTGAAGTTGTTAATAAATCTCTGTCTACTATGCTAAGGGCAATTTTGAAAGGAAACCATAAATCTTGGGATGAATACCTTCCCCATATTGAGTTTGCCTACAATAGAGTGGTTCATAGGACTACTAAGATCTCTCCATTTGAAGCTGTTTATGGCTTTAATCCTCTCACTCCTATGGATTTGTTACCATTTCCTACATCTTTTGATTTCATTCATAAAGAAGTGGTGGCAAAATCTAATTTTGTTAAGAAAATGCATGAGAGGATTAAAAGACAAATCTAGCAACAAATTGAGAGGTATGATAAGTACAACAATAAGAGGAAGAGGGAAATGATTTTTGAAGAAGGGGATTGGGTGTGGCTACACCTTAGAAAAGATAGATTTCCTAAGAAAAGGAAGTCTAAACTTAGCCTTTGAGGTGATGGTCCCTTTAAAGTGCTGAAAAGAGTCAATGATAATGCATATAGGCTAGAGTTGCTTGAGGAATATGATGTACATGCCACCTTTAATGTTGCTGACTTAATACCTTTTGCAGGTGGTACAAATGATGAGGCATAAGTTTCAGATTTGAGGACAAATCCTTCTCAAGAGGGAGGGGATGATGAGACGCCTCTAACCAAGGGACCCACAACAAGAGCAATGGCTAGGAGGATACAAGTGCAATGGGCCTCCAATGCACATACAAGGCCTAAGATGAACTTTACATGGGCCAAGGAAGATGTGAAGACTTAGCCTAAGACTCTTTGTTTGTAAATATTAGAATAGGGTTTATTTTTGGGCCTTGTATTTTGGGCTTTGTAGAATAGGGTTTTTGTTTGGGCCATGTATTGGGCCTTGGAGGGTTTTTGGGTTTTGAAGAGAATTGGACCAAAGAAGAGTTGGGCTTGAAATTAGCCCAGCAAGAGAGAGAGAGAGAGTGCATTTGTGAAAGGATCTAGATCATTCTTGCTCCAAGCTTGGTCACCAAGCTTCTCTTATGCGCTTAGAAGCAAGTCCCTTGTGACTTGCTTAGGTGGCAAGTCATACTTGCCTCATGCTCTCTTTTTGGCTCCAAATACAACATTCTAGATCCTTTTTCCCTCCATTTTTCTAGACCACTTGGCTCTCTTTTTCTACTATGAATAGAGAGCTTAGGACCCTTGTTTTTTAATTCATGAATATAGTCGAGACACTCTATTGAGATGACTCCAAACTCCTCTCTTTTTGTGAATCAACTTAGGCTAAAGTTCTCCTTCTTGGTTTCCTCTAGCCCCCTTCCTTGAGTGTTAGCCCAACCTCATTTGAGAGCTTCTCCAAACACCATTATTGCACCACTCTCCTCTCATCTTCTAACTTTCACACCTTCATCCTTCTCCATGGAGGCTTCATCAATTTCGCATGGCTTCTCCTGGGCTTCCTTACTCTTGAAGATGGACTCATCAGGTGTTGTGCATGCTCCTTTTGAGTCCTGGAATAGATAAGTATATCCTCTATAAAGAGCACGACGAATTTATCTAAGAATGCATGAAAAATTATGTTCATGTAAACCACAAACACCGTTGGAGCATTGGTCACACCAAAAGGCGTAACCACATACTTATAGTGTTTATACCAGGACCTGAAGGCTGTCTTCTACACATCATCAGCCTTCACCAAGATCTGATGGTATCCCAACCGCAAATCAATCTTCGAGAACACGGATGACCCATCACATGATCCATCAAGTCATCAATTCTTGGAAACGGGTATTTGTTCTTGATGGTCATCTTGTTTAACTGTCTGCAGTCCACACACAGACGTGAACTCCCATCCTTATTCTTCACTAGCAACACTGGTGCTCCCCATGGCGAAGTAGTTGGTCGAATGAATTGTTTCCCCAATAACTCCTCTATCTGTTTCTTGAGTTCCACTAACTCCGCCGGAGCCATATGATACGGAGCCATCGACACTGGACCGCTTCCTAGCACCAGATCATAGAGAATTTCACCTCTCTACTGGGAGGCAACCCTGGCACTTCCTCTAGAAATACATCTTCAAATTCCTGCACCACTGGTATGACCGACATCCCTTCCTTCTCCTCTACCTCCATGCGAGCGAAGATTATGAAGCACTGCACGCCACTCTGAACCTCGTTCACCACTCCTTGAGGAGATACCAATTTAGGCTCCTCTGAGTCGGGAAATAACAACCTCTTTTCTCGACAGTCAATAAGAACGTGATTGGCAGAGAGTCAATCCATCCCCAAAATTACCTCCAACTCTTGTAAAGGTAGGTAGATCAGATTCACTTTGTACTTACGTCCATCTATCTCCATAAAACACCTAGCACACAAGGACGATGTCCTGACCAAACCCGATGCCGGAGTAGATACCGCAAGCTCACACTACAGCTCGCACACCAGCAGACCCAAACGTTCCACACAAGCATTTGACTCAAAAGAGTGTGTCGCTTCAAAATCATACAATACACAGCATATCTTTCCAGCTATCACACAATCACCTTGATGACAGATTGACTCCAACCAAGGATGAAGGCACATGCTTAAGAAGACTAAGCATGTTTAGAAAGGAAGTTCACTAATCCTTCATCCCTTTCATTTGTGTTTGTTATTTTTGATTCCCTAAGTTGACTTAGTTGAATCAACTTTAGTTGACTTGTTGACCTTTCACTAGGTTTGACTTGTTGACTATAGTTGACTTGACTTAAGCCAACATGCTAATCTATGTTTATTTGCTTTGTAGGTTAATTAGGAGTCAGAAATCAATGCTAGGTGGCGCATGGTGATTGGGGAGCATGAATGATGTGGATGAGAGAGTGTACCTATGTACCTTTGGTCTCCTTTGTTTTAGCACACTTTGGCCACTTTTCGGAGACATATGAGACACATTCTTTGTCTTCTTTTGTGCTAGAACGAAATTAGCCTTGCACACACCATAGTTGGCTCTTTTGTCTCTCATTTTTGTAACCTTATTTGACCTAGTTTCTAGAAGCTAGGGTTAGGTTTTTGTAGATACATCCTTAGGTATCTTTTATTTGCTTAGGGGTGCTCCTAGACATGTAAAAAGGTTGAACATTTTGAAGTAAAAACACTCTTGTGTCTCAACCATTTGTGAGAGTTTCCTCCCTAGGGAGTGAATACTTTTAAGCCTTATCTTGCATAGCAAGTGGCGGCACACATCCACTCATCTTCAAGGTTGTCATGGCTTCTAGCCTATCCTTGTAGTGGCGTGCTTCTCACATTTCTACCATTTCTTTCCTATCCATTTCATGTTTTCTTCTTCCTTTTATTGTTCTTGGTTTTCTATGGTTTATGTGCCTTCCATTTCCTTTTTGTTTTGAATCAATCCATCATCTTCTTCTCTTGAGCTTTATGAAATGAACCTTCACATCTAGATATCTTGCTATCTTAATGTCCAGTGGGGATTTCATTTAGCTTTCTTAATCAACTCACACCATATTCAATAATCTTAAAAAGGAACAAGATAATCCTTCACCATTACCACCCAAGGCACATCACGATGCCCCAAAAAAAACAAGTTATAAAGTTTACTAGAATCATATAGAAATCTAAACGACAGGCTAATACATGGGCCATGGCCCCAAAGAAAAGTCCAACAAGAACATGAAGTCCAGCCCAAGTAGACTATGCAGCGGAATCGTCTCTCTCCCGTTGACCACGAGTACCTCTCACATCTGTTCTCATCAATAAATTGATGATCATCGCAAGAGTAGAAAAGCAACAAACAAAGCAATCAAACAAGCAAAGGGTAAGCTAGAGCTAAAAGATTTTATCATGCAATCAAATATACTTTCACAATCCAATATACATTCATCACCCAAGCATGTTATGACCTTCTAATCAATACACTAAGACTCGACTCGACTCATCCGGATACATATAATCAGGTCAGATTTAGCAGATGCTTGCACTTGTGGTGGATACCTCTGCTCACCCCTGAGCTATGTGTTACAAGTGTTACGATGAATCAATCCCCCACACATAAGGTTAGCCCTTAATGAGTTTCAGGCCTCATGCTACTCTCACCACAAGAGTTAGTCTGCTCTAAGTGAGACTAACTGACCCCTTAGAGTGTTAAAATGCGATCCTTACCTTGAATCCTTACAAAGTTACATAGATGGGGCACCATTAGGGACACCCACTAATAGGGGCCATGGAAATTACGTCCCGACCACTGAAGCACGACCCTGAAACCTCACCTAGAGATTTCAAGGAATTTCGCACTGATACGTACCAAATACATTCGAACAACCAAATAATAATAATCATGCATTCAAACCTCACGTCAACATTTGTAACCACTTTCCATTCGTATTCCATGTTGAACCCATGCCATCTCATTGTTCCAGTTTCATGAATATAGAGTCTGATCTCATACCAATATCATTGCCATTTAATATCACCCATCTCATTCACTTTACATTCACTCCAACATATCAATTCAATTCGTATCTACATATATTCCATGCCATTTCTCATACTTCATACTTAAAACATATTAATCAACACCTAAAGAATTTTATAGTACCCAAGCGAAGAAAATAGGGAGGCCTACAACGCATCTCGCTCAAGCCAGAAGCCCTCGCTCAGGCGAGAGGGGTTCCCTCATTTAAGCGACAGGCCCTCGCTTAGGCGAGATCGCGACAGAGGCCATGGGAGGCTTTTCGCGCACTCGCTTAGACGAGCCCTCCCTCGCCTGAGCGAGCCCACTCCTTGCCTAAAGGTGAGGTCCCTCGCATAGGCTACAATTGCAGCAACACACCTCAAGCTCCCACGCATTCTTGCTTAAGCGAGCATCTCTCGCCTGAGCGAGATAGTACCTCGCTCAAAACTAAGACCCTCCGCTTGAGCGAGAGCTCGAGCGCGAGCTGGGGTTTGTTCTCTGCAAGTCTCGCCTAGGCAAGACCGGGTCGCTTGGGCGAGAATAACAGGTCTAGCCCACCGTTCATCCTGCAACAGCTACACTTTTCCAACCCAAACAATAGCATCAACCAGCACATGCATCCACAGTAGCATACAAGCTTAGAAATCACGAAACAGAGGCAAAACAAGCATCAATTGCAATAAATAGAAAGGTTTCTAGCTTCCCTTACCTGGAAAGGGTTAGCCAAACAACTCCGACATTGAAGCGAATGAGTATGAGCACTCCCGGAGCAGATTTAAGATCTGAGGTACCCTAACATATATGAGGCACGAGATTAATACACAAAGCCCTAATAGGAAACACGAAGAACTAAACCAGGGATGAAGGTTAGGGGTTTGTGAACAACTTACGTCATAAAGGAATTGCGGTTGCTCTATGAAGGAATGGAGGAACTGTTTCTGCAAAGTGAAACGGGATGGAGCATTAGGGCAGACTTAGGGTCTCTTGTCCCTTTGGGCCAGCCCTTAGGCCCAATAGTTTGGGGCAACCTTTAAAAATAAAAGGGCAGAATAAAAGTGGGCTTTACACAAATAAAACTTATATAATGATAATTTTTATTTATTTTTAAAAAAAAGGACAATTTGGTAATCTTGTTTTTCCTTGATTTAAATATAATTTTTAATCTATCACATCCAACAAATGACTCATAAACTTTAACAAATTTATTCTAATTTCACCCTCTTTCACCTTTAATCCACTTAAAGTTAACAACACAGACTTCAAACGGTAATACACTTGATGTCATCCTCTCCCTCTCCCTCCAAATACCCTTGAGGGAGAAATAGGGGTAGGAAGAGGGAAATTCTTCTATTTTTAAATCATCTTTGTTATGTCTTGGTTTGAGGGTGATATCAAGATTACAATTATGTCTGCAACATATTTTTCAGCTTAATTATCAAAATGATGTAAACATATGCTTTTTCAAATTATTTTTACAAAAATAATTAATAATGAAAATTTGAAAATTGTTCTAAAATATTGTTTAAAAAGTAATTATTAATTATAACATTTTTCATTACGTTATTTTATAAATATTTTTTTATTAAAATATGTTACTTTCATTTATACATTTTAATATTTTTTATACGACAAATCAAACTTGTATAATGATAATTTTTAATTATTTTTGAAATAAAGGACAATTTGGTAATCTTATTTTTCCTTGATTTAAATATAATTTTTAATCTATCACATCCAACCAATCACTCATAAACTTTAACAAACTTTACTCTAAATTCACCCACTTTCACCTTGAATCCACTTAAAGTGAACAACACAAACTTCATTGTAATCTACTTGATGGCATCCTCTCCCTCTCCCTCCAATCAACATTGAGAGAGAAAGAGAGCGAAGGAAGAGGGAAATTCTTCTATTTTTAAATCATATCTCTCATGTCTTTGTTTGAGGGTGATATCAAGATTACAATTATATTCGCAATTTATTTTTCAGCTTAATTATGAAAATGATATAAAAATATGGCTTTTAAAATTATTTTTACAAAAATTATTAATAACGAAAATTTGAAAATTGTACTAAAATAAGGTTTAAAAAGTAATTATTAATTATAAAAATTTTATTACATTATTTTATAAATATTTTTTTTAAAAATATTTTATTTTCATTCATACATATTAATATTTTTTCTACAACATATCAAACTTATACAATGATAATTTTTAATCATTTTAAAGTAAAGGACAATTTGGTAATCTTGTTTTTTCTTTATTTAAATATAATTTTTAATTTATCACATCCATCAAATCACTCACAAACTTTAACAAACATTACTCTAAATTCACCCTCTTTGAACTTTAATCCCCTTAAAGTGAACAAGACAAGCTTCACACTCTAATCCACTTGAATTCATCCTCTCCCTCTCCCTTGAATCAACGTTGAGGGAGAGAGAGGCGAAGGAAGAGGGAAATTCCTCTATTTTTCAATCATCTATGTTTTGCAATGGTTTGAGGGTGATATCAAGATTACAATTATGCCTGCATTTAAAAACTAAATTATTTTTTATTACATTTATAAATTTTAATATTTTTTCTACGACAAATCAAACTTATATAATGATAATTTTTAATTATTTTCAAAATAAAGGACAATTTGGTAATCTTATATTTCCTTGATTTAAATATAATTTTTAATCTATCACAGCCAACAAATCACTCATAAACTTTAGCAAATTTATTATAATTCCACCCTCTTTCACCTTTAATCCTCTTAAAGTGAACAACATAAACTTCAAACTGTAATCCACTTGATGTCATCCTCTCCCTCTCCCTCTCCCTCCAATCACCCTTGAAGGAGAAAGAGGTGAAGGAAGAGGGAAATTCTTCTATTTTTAAAGCATCTCTATTATGTCTTTGTTTGAGGGTGATATCAGGATTACAATTATTTCCGCAATTTATTTTTCAGCTTAATTCTGTAAAATGATGTAAAAATTTGACTTTTCAAATTATTTTTACAAAAATAATTAATAACCAAAATTTGAAAATTGTTCTAAAATAAGGTTTTAAAAGTAATTATTAATTATAAATTTTTTCATTACATAATTAGATAAATATTATTTTATTAAAATATGTTACTTTCATTTATCGATTTTCATATTTTTTTCTATGACAAATCAAACTTATATAATGATAGTTTTTAATTATTTTTAAAATAAAGGACAATTTGGTAATCTTATTTTTCCTTCATTTAAATATAACTTTTAATCTATCACATCCAACAAATCACTCATAAACTTTAACAAATTTATTCTAAATCCACCCTCTTTCACCTTTAATCCACTTAAAGTAAACAACACAAACTTCAAACTGTAATCCACTTGATGTCATCCTCTCCCTCTCCCTCTAATCACCGTTGAGGGAGAAAGAGGGGAAGGAAGAGGGAAATTCTTCTATTTTTAAATCATCGTCTTGGTTTGAGGGTGATATCAAGATTACAATTATGTCAGCTTAATTATGAAAATGAAGTAAAAATATGACTTTTAGAATTATTTTTACAAAAATAATTAATAACAAAAATTTTAAAATTGTTATAAAATAAGGTTTAAAAATTAATTATCCATTATAAATTTTTATTATATTATTTTATAATTATTTTTTTAATAAAATATGTTGTTTTGATTTATACATTTAAATATTTTTTCTACGACAAATCAAACTTGTATAATGATAATTTTTAATTATATTTAAAATAAAGGATAATTTGATAATCTTGTTTTTCATAGATTTAAATATAATTTTTAATCTATCACATCTATCAAATCACTTACAAACATTAACAAACTTTACTCTAAATCCACCCTCTTTCACCTTTAATCTACTTAAAGTGAACAACACAAACTCCATACTCTAATCCACTTGAATTCATCATCTCCCTCCCCCTCCAATCAACCTTGACGGAGAGAGAGGAAGGAAGATGGAATTTCCTCTATTTTTCAATCATCTCTGTTATGCAATGATTTGAGGGTAGTATCAAAATTACAATTATGTTCGCAATTTATTTTTCTGCTTAATTATGAAAATGATGTAAAAATATGGCTTTTGAAATTATTTTAACAAAAAGAATTAATAACGAAAATTTTAAAATTGTTATACAATAAGGTTTAAAAAGTAATTATTAATTACAAATTTTTTTATTACATTGTTTTATAAATATTTTTTTAATAAAATATTTTATTTTCATTTACACATATTAATATTTTTCTGCAACAAATCAAACTTATATAATGATAATTTTTAATCATATTTAAAATAAAAGACAATTTGATAATCTTTTTTGTATTTAAATATAATTTTTAATCTATCAGATCCATCAAATCACTCACAAAATTCAACAAACTTTACTCTAAATCCACTCACTTTCACATTAGATCCCCTTAAACTGAACAAGACAAGCTTCACGCTCTAGTTCACTTGAAGTCATCTTCACCTTCTCCCTCCAATCAACATTGAGAGAGAGGGGAATGAAGAGGGAAATTCCTCAATTTTTCAATCAATTCTGTTATGCAATGGTTTGAAGGTGATATCCAGATTACAATTAAGTCCGCAATTTATTTTTCATCTTAATTATGAAAATGATGTAAAAATATAGCTTTTGAAATTATTTTTACAAAAATAATTAATAACAAAAATTTGGAGATTGTTATAAAATAAGGTTTAAAAAGTAATTATTAATTATAAATTTTTTTATTACATTATTTTATAATTTTTTTTAAATAAAATATGTTAATTTCATTTATACATATTAATATTTTTTCTTAAACAAATCAAAATTAAATAATGATAATTTTTAGTCATATTTAACATAAAGGACAATTTTGTAATCTTGTTTTTTGTTGATTTAAATATAACTTTTAATCTATCAAATCCATCAAATCACTCACAAACTTCAAGAAACTTTATTTTAAATCCACTCACTTTCACCTTTAATCCCCTTAAAGTTAACAAGCCAAGCTTCACACTTTAATTCACTTGAATTCATCCTCTCCCTCTCCCTCTAGTCAATGTTGAGGGAGAGAGGGGAATGAAAAGGGAAATTTCTCTATTTTTCAATAATCCCTATTATTGATGAGTGAGTATTTTTGCCCTTATTTAATGTTTAATTCCTAGTATTTAATTGAATTTGTGTGCTTAAAGATTGATTTAATTGGGATTTCCTATAATTGGGTTTATTGAGCATGAGATACAAAAACATGTTAAAAATAGCTTTTTAGTTGCATAAATGTGCTTTGGATATTTTGAGGTGTGTTAGTGCAGCTGCAGCTAAGTTGAGCTCATGGAGGTGTGGACATAAATTGATTAAAGCTTCAAAAGCACAAAAATCCAAGCCAAGCATGGCATGAAGACGGCAAGAAAAACTTGAAGAAGTGAAAAAGTTTTGCTAAACAAGAAGAGAGAAACAAAAAAATTGGACCTTGCGGTTTTTTGTATCTTTATGATAGAAGATAATTTAGGAAAAATATATCTTTAGATATTTTATTTGATATTTTTAAATAATTATCTTATTTAATTATATCATAAAATATTAAAAGATAATAACTACTAAATCTTTTTAAATATGACAAGATCTTCTTGAATCTTTTTAGTTCCACAACAAACAAATATATCTTGAAGATATTGGATTATTTAGAAGATAATTTAAGGAGATTGTAAAGGGTTGATTTGGAAAATTAATACAAATACTAATTGGTGATAATATATCAATATATTAGATATTGATATTATCAACCAATTATATTTGTCAAATAGTCTATATCTGTAAGGCTCAATTATTTTCTACTCTTATTTTTAAGGGCTGCCCTAATCAGTTGGGCTTAAAGGCTGGCCCATAGGTAGGGGTGTCAAAACGGGCCAGCCAGGCCCATTTTAGCCCGGCCCGTTTTTGGCCTGTTTTAGATGGGCCAGGCCGGGCTGGCCCGACAAGGCGAAACGGGTTGCTTTTTTGGGCTCGGCCTGCGGGCTGGCGGGCTGACCCGCCATCCTTTTCCTGATATGTTCATTTTGTGGCCCAAAATCAGATTTTAATTCATTTCATTTCAAATTTAGTTGACTACATTAACCTGTATATAAATGTACTAGTACTACATATGCATTAATACAACAACAACCTGCACAGTGACTATGATAATAGTCAGGGTGGTCTGCATTATGTAACACAACCAAAGATACAACAGTGAAAAGTCAACACATAAGGAAACATTTGGAAAACATGCAAATATGCTTACATTAACAGACTGCATATGCATTAATACAACAATAGTCCATCATCACAAAGTCCAAACAAATTGAAATGATTAAAAACAAAATGTAAATGACGTCTGGCTCTTTCATAGTCATTATCAAGGTCACGGTTGTAGTTGCAACATCAATAACATGTCTGAATGAGACTACTTTAGGCATGGAACATAACCAAAGTGCAAGCTACATAAAAAAAAACATAAGCATTAATTATCACAGTGAATATACAAATACAATGTGCTGCAGAAGCATATAAACCCTCCAAATCAGTTTGATCACAGATTAAATAAAAGGAAGGCACGAACATGTAGAGGATAGTATCATAGTACACACATCAATTTGATCATAGACTCACAGTGGCAGTAGTTATTTGATCACAGTGGCAGTAGTTATTTCATCATAGTGGCAAAGAAAATAACTAAGTTATATTAACTAAGTATCTGTAATTTATATTAACTAAGTTACTCACCTTCAATTTTCATCAATATCCAATTCAGTGCTAGGGTTATTAGATGCAGCCTTAGAAGTACTACCCTCAGCTATTCCATTGTCATCATCATCATCATCTTAAAAAAATACATGGAATTATTATTGAAAGTATTATTGAAAATATTTAAGTCAGAATTGAAAATTCAGAAGTTACCATATTCACGAAACCCATGCATACCATCTGCTAGTACAAATAATTGCTTCAACATGTTTTGACAATAGACGACTTCTATACTTATTCAAGATCCTTGAACCAATGCTGAAAGCAGATTAAGATGCAACAGTAGTGATTGGGATGCTCAGCAAGTCCCTAGCCATGATTGACAAATCTGAGAAACGTTGACTATTACTCTTCCACCATTCAAGAACATCCATACTTTCAGTAATATCAGCATTCAATGTTGGCTCATCCAAGTATATGTCAAGTTGGTTCTTCCCCGTATTAACAGAAGCTTGAATCTTGCGTTGTTTTAATTCCTAACATAAAAACCATAATCATAGTTTAATCAATAAGTTTATGCATAGTAATTTATGTACTAGAAAGTAATATGACTTACATGAAGTGCATTGGACTTGATAGAATCAATTGAGGATGATGTTGTTGACATATGCATATCACTATGCTTACGCTTTAGGGGATTGGAAGTGTCATTCTTGGAGCAATATTCAGAGAACAACTTGTACAATTTTTCTTTAATCTTCTCTAACTTTGCTTCCCAAGTTAGAGGATCTATCTTCTAAAAGCAATAGCCCAATGTTTCCAACTTCATCCTTGGGTCTAAAATTGCCCCAAATGCAAGGATAGTGCTATATTCATCCCATTATTTATCAAACTTTACCAACATCCTTTCAGCCATATCTCTGATAACTTCGTCTTCATCTTTTAAGCTTTCCAGTAAATGGGTTTGGATGGTCCGCACTTGTAAAAAGTACAAGTTTGATGTAGGGTAGCATGTGGCAGAAATCATATTTGTGATCTCATAAAAGGGCACTAAGAAAACACAGATTTTTTTCACTCTTTTCCATTTCTTATCACACAGACAATACTTATAATTCTCATCAACCAAGTGCAAACTTCCAAACACTCGTTTATATTTAAGGGCACTTTCAAGCATAAAAAAAGTAGAGTTCCACCTTGTAGGAACATCTATACACAAAGCAGTTTTTCCATCAATGTCCCCTAATTTTTCAATGCATTCTTTAAACTTCATCATCCTTGATAATGCTGTCGTTGACGCGATCAAATTAATACTACTTATCTATAACAACTTCAGTATTGTTAAGAAAATAGTCAACAAAATAGTAAGGGTAAAGTAACCCAAAGTCGTCTCCCAACGAACACGGAATTGATTTTTAACAAGTTAGTTCTTATAAAACTATACAAGAGTTAGTCAAATAATATTATAAAAATATGAGGGATAAATATTAAAAGATAAAATAAGATATAAACAATAGTAAAGTAAGTAGATTGATTCCATTGCTTTTTCAAAATAGATTCATCATCAGTTATCTAAAGATTATTGCTCAATTAATTATTGTTGTAGATTTACAAATTAATCAATGTAAAGTCTCAATTAATTTGTTGGCGTTCTCACTTTTAACCAAAGTACAGTCTCAATTAAAAGTGAGAACTTTTAGATTATCCACAGTAAATTCAACCAAAGTACATTCTCAATCAAATTTACTATGCCTAATCATGTCTATTCTTTTATCTCCTCACCAAATAAAAAGCTTAATTAATTAAAGTAAAGTCTCAATTAATTGTAGTTAGAGTAAATACCTTTAACCAAAGTAAAGTCTCAATTATTGGTAAAAACTCATTTAATCATATGAAAGTTTCTAAATAAAATCAAATTAAAGTCTCAATTCAATTTAAAAACCCTTGGACTCATATGACCAACATGCATATAGATTTAAAATCATTACTTCTTATGTGATTCAAAGATAAAAGACATAGATGAATTAAAACCTTAACAATAATAAAAAGAACAAAGAAATTAGTTGATCTAACCTCAGAATCCAATTAAGAAATTACAATGGAATCAACCCAAGAAGTTTAGAACTCCATGAATGCAAAATAAAGATAAAAGAAGAATAGAGAGAAGAAAAGAGAGAGAAAGAAATTAGGCCCCCCTAAGGGTTCCTAAATTTCGACGTGCCGAGCTTGTTTTTCTGCTTCTCCCTTGGTCTCTTTATATAGGAATTGGAATGGGCTTTTTTGTTGCTAAAATCTCTCAAATATCTTTTAAAATAAAGATAAATATAAATATTTAAAAATATTTGGAGAGATATAGACTATTTGACAAATATAGTTGGTTGATAATATCAATATCTAATATAATTAAATTAATTAATTACTTAAAGATATATGATAAATTATCACCAATTAATATTTGTATTAATTTTTCAAATGAACCCTTTGCAATCTCCTCAAATTATCTTCTAAATAATTCAATATCTTCAAGGTATATTTGTTTGTTGTGGATCTAAAAAGATTCCAGAAGATCTTCTCATATTTAAAAAGATTTGGTAGTTAATATCTTTTAATATTTTATGATATAATTAAATAAGATAATTATTTAAAAATATCAAATAAAATATCTAAAGATATATTTTTTCCAAATTATCTTCTATCAGAAAGATAAAGAAAACCACAAGGTCCAATTTTTTTGTTCCTCTCTTCTTGGTTTAGCCAAACTTCTTCACTTTTTCAAGCTTTTCTTGTCGTCTTCATGTAATGCTTGGCTTGGATTTTTGTGCTTTTGATAATTTCCTATTCTTGGATTTATCTTTAAGGTGTTATGAAGCTTTGATCAATTTATTTCCACACCTCCATAAGCCCAACTTAGTTGCAGCTGCACTAACACACTTCAAAATATCCAAAGAACATTTATGCAACTAAAAAACTATTTTTAACATGTTTTTGTATCTCATGCTCAATAAACCCAATAATAGGAAATCCCAATTAAATCAATCTTTAAGCACACAAATTCAATTAAATACCCATAATTAAACATTAAATGAGGGCAAAAATACGCACTCATCAATCCTACTTTCAGAACCCTTTACATACTTTATGCTCTCCCTAATATGATCTAATGAATCACCAAGAGCTTTTAGTCCTTCTTGCACAATGAAGTTAAGAATGTGTGCACAACAACGAATATGCATAAACTCACCATCACATACCAAAGAATTTTGCAAAAGAAGCTCACTTTTTAAAGTTCTAATCAGAACATCATTAGTAGATGCATTATCCAAAGTCAAAGAAAATATTCTTTTCTCAATTCCCCAATCATGCAAAAATCCATTTATTTTCTTTGACATCTCAAAGTCAGTGTGAGGTGGAGGGAAGTGGCAAAAGTTTAAAATTTTAGAGCACAATTTCCAATTTGTGTTAACATAATGTGCTGTCAGAACAATATATCCCTCACCAGTTATAGAAGTCCACAAATCGGATGTCAAACAAATCCTATTTCTGATTTTCCTGAACTCCTCCTTTAGCATATTTTTTTCTTTCATATGTATTTTCATGACATCACTCTTTATTGTATTTCTAGAAACTAAACATGCATCAAGATTGATATAGCTTATCCAAATTCTAAGAGTTTCATACTCAACAAAGTTGTAAGGTAAACTATGTTGGATAATTAAATTGGCACACAACTCACGACAAACCATTGGATCTATTCTTATAGCTTTTAACTTTCCTTTCCCATCCACTATCATTTGCCTAACATCTTCAAATTTAAGTTTAGTACATTTCTCCATGTGACGCTTCAGATGAGATGTGCCATAGTTTTTACTACCAATAACATATTTTTTGTTGCACCCATTACACTTTGCCCTCTCTTTTCCATCATCACCATCCCCAACCCTTGTAAAATATTTCCATACATCAGAAGTTCTTGACTTCTCAGTTTTCTTACTACTAGAGGATTCTCTAAGTTTTACACTATCATCCATATCCTCTTCAATCGCATCAACATTCTCACACTCATTACACACATTTTCAGTTTCATGATCTTTACTTGGAGGAGGACTACTATTAGACTCATGCTCATCCATGATATTAAATCTGGTTCACTAAATCCTAACACAAACAAAACAAATAGAATAACAAAACTCAGTAAAAAAAACACAAACACGAACCCAAGGATTCAAAATGCATGTAATGAAAATTTAAAGCTCCATGAAGTGGTCCATCCAATCATGGGCACATAGACAAGATCTATTATCGTGTTCATACGCAAAGTTACTGACTCTTCTACAAAGTTACATCAAACTTACAGCAAAAGGTTAATATTGTTCAAAGTTAGGATGTCAACTGAACCAGATTGCATACATAAATAAAATCATGAGAATTGTGTGAAGATTGAACAAATCAAATTCCGCATTTGTGTTTTAAAATATAACAATTAGAAAATTGAGTTCAAAATCCATGAAAATATGAGTAAAACCTTATGCTGAGAGCACTAAAACGATTACCAAATACAAGTTCATACATTTGTGAAATAGTTTTGAACACCTGAAGTATGTAAACTGTAGAGTTTCTACATGTCCACAGTTCTGACTAACCGAAAAGGTTCATAACCATTTTCTCCAACATGAGAGAAAATTATTGAAAGGGATAAAACAACTAGACATTTTTCAATCCAATAGCATTATACAGCAATCCAACAACATTTTACTACACAAACATCAACAAACAATCCAGACCAATCATTCATCTCAATTAAAAGCAATGGATCAATATGGTTACCTCCAATCCAAATGACCAATTAATGGCAGTAGCTACGAAATTGAAATTGGGGGAAAATTGAAGGGTGAACAACGATTAATGGTAGCAGCTACAACAATTAGGATTCACAGAATGGGTCCTCCTGGTTGAAAATCACAAAATCAGAAATCTAGGGTTACGAAATCAAGAATTAGGTTACAAATCGGGAGAAAGGGAACCAGAACGGAAATTACGAACAAACCTGTCTTGGCAGTGGTCATGGCGGTTGGAATCATCTGCCATTCGTAGTGTCTAATGGTGGCTCTACGTTCTTCGTGCACGACGCTATTTTCTCGCTTCTGGCAGCGACATGGTGGATGTCACGGTGGAGGAGAAGAAGGTATGGCCAGTGGCGACGTGGTGGCCAGCATCTTTCGTGGTGGCGAGTGGTGAGTGGGTGGAGGAGAAGCGAGTCTGTGTGTGTGTGGCGCAGAGATGACAATCAGGAAGAGTCGCGTAGAGTTGTGGTTTGGTCTCTGGTGGGGGGCGCGCAGTGAGGGAGGGATAATAAAAAAATTAGGCATGTGTTGTTTTGTGTTTTAGTAAGTGGTACGGGTCGCGGGCTGGCCCGTTTTGGCCCGCGGGCTGGCCTGACCGGCCAGCGGGCTTGACGGGCCGGGCTGTCATGGGCTGGCGGGCTGAAATTCTTGGCATGGCCAATGCTTTTTCAATCGGGCTGGCAAGCCGGCCCATCGGGCCTGGCCCATTTTTCCATCCCTACCCATAGGGTGACAAGGCCCCTAAAGCAGCCTAGGCCCCTCATTCTGCACTCACTTGCCAAAATCAATGCTCTCGCTCTTCCCTTTTCTCTCCGAAGAAGCTCTGCTATGGTTTGGGTCTTACCCTTCTTTGCGTTAACTCAACCCCATTCTTCAATCCATGTAAGTTGATTCTCCACTGTACCATTTTCATTCCCACCTTTGTCATCATGATTCTAACTAGGGTTCACCATGGTAACCCATTTTGAATCTATTTCACTGTTTTACAGATTGTAAATCTGCTCCGTGGTCGGTAGTACTCACTTGCTTGGGTGTCTGGATATTCTGCTAGCTTTTTCCAGGTAAGGGAAGCTAGGGTTTATGTATTTAAAGTTATTTTGTCGATTTTTGGTCTGTTTGTATGGTTGTGATGCTTGAATGAGGTTGTTGGTCGAATAAAGATGTTTGGTGTGCGAGTATGTTTGATTGATGTGGCACTAATATTTTTCTACATTGCACACTTTTCGTAAAATGAAGATTCCTACTGCGTTAATAGTTGGATCGAGCTGAAATTTTAACAGCTGATCCTTAACACAAAATTCTTGACTGTGATCGGTGGGATCTCTAATCGGAGCTCTGTAGTGAGAGCAGTTTTTATCGCAAGGTCACTGTAGTTTGGTTGTTGAGAACACTGCACACTTTTTGTAAAATGAAATTTACTACTTCGTTAACCGTTGGATCGAACTGATATTTTAACAGCTGATCCTTAACACATAGTTTTTGAATCGGTGGGATCTTGAATCGGAGCTCTATAGTGTTGATTTATATTTTATACTTTGTTATGACATCGTAGTGTGCCCTTTTCTTATTTGGGTTTTCTCTTGGATAATTGTGAGGAGTAGTGTCTACACTCCAGGACTTTGTTTCTAATACTATTTTGCGTGACATTCCTTTAATTAGCGTTATTAATTAAATGGGGTGTTACATTTATGGTATCAGAGCAGTTCGTCCTTAGGATGACCTGAGGTTGTGGGTTTGTCATGCCTCGTAGGCGTAAGTAGTCATGTCTAGTCGAGTTTCTCAGTGAAAGCAAAAGTTTTAAGAATAGAAAACGCCTTGATAAAGTAATGAGGGTGCACACTCATGACTAGATTAAAGGTTGTTTTCCTTTCTTAATTCTAATGGTTTCGGGAAAGAAGGGTGACAGACAAAAGGGTTGGTTGTCTGTAAGTGATAGAGTGTTGCTTTGTATGAAGTAGTCTGCCTTGTTGCGCCTTTGTGCTTTGTGTCTAGTGTCTACGAAGATAGGGGAATGTAGATTGAATGTCAACTTAGTCTGTTCACCTTTACAAGTGTTGGATGGGGTCTCTGAGACAACGTCTTTCCTCAGAGATAGAAAGTTGATGTATGATGTATATAATTGAGCAAGGAAAGCTAAGTTTTGGGTTAATAAACCGGAGAAGATGCTAGAGTTCACAAAATAACGTTTGGTCAGAGGGAACTTTAAGGATAGACTCACGGAAACAAATACTACAGGTTTTCTAAAAGAAGTTCAGAGTCATGCAAATGCATACAGTGTTAGGAGAAGTGTCATTGAATATAGTCATATGGTCACACCTAGTGCTTCTTGGAGTAGTGGAAGAGGAACAATTGGCAAATTTGAGATTGCAAAGAGTGGAGAGATTGCATGGCAACCAGAAAGCAAAGATAGGAAGAGACCGTGAAGTGCGAAAAGATGGCAAACCTCTAGTGAGAGGCTGAGATGGATAAGGGTTCACTGATAAGTCAGGAAAGATGACGTTCCTAAGTGGGGAAAAGAACAATTTATGGTTAGGGAAGAAGTGGCATAAGGGATTCATACTAGGATTAATAGTCAACAGGTGAGGATGGGTCTTTTCAAACTAATAGTGGGATGTTTCAAGGAAAAGTAGGTTCCTATGAGTAGGACATTTGACCTTGGGTATAAAGTAGAAGATTTCACGTACCAGAAGGAAGGGCACACCTTTAAAGGTTATTCTCATAAGGAAGGGCAACTCAATTGATGTCGAAGCACAATGATGGAGGGAGTGGAAAGAAAAGTTTTGAGTGGTTGACATGGTGTCTACGATGGTTGATGCTAAAGTGGTTAGCACGAATAATCTCCTCTAGAGATGCACCTTACAAAGTGATGCTTGGACTAAGAGCCGAATTATAAACGTGTTCTGAAACAAATACTAGAGTTTTGACCTTGGTGTGGTGGAGTTCACTTCTGCGTTGGTGTTTGAGGAAGAACCTGTGACAATAGTTCCTAATGGGATGGTTACTACTATGAGTTTGAAGTAAATACGAAAGTGGAGGAGATGTTGGAGAAGTAGTGGCTTATACTAAGTATAACCACAAGGATGACTACAAGTTTGGTGAACCTTAGAGGAGAGGTAGTGGTAGGATAGACTGTTCAAGGGTAAACGTTGGATAACGAAAGATTGGCTTTTTGGGCCTATGGTTGTAAAGAGTGGAAACATGATGAAGGTATGGAATTTCAAACAGGGTAGCGGCATGATCAAGGCTTAGCGGCGAGCTTCCAAATGCGAACAGAGTCTTTAGAATGTGCAAGGAGGGTATTGACAAAGGTTAGAGTGAGTAGGACATATGGTTTAAAAAGGGTGGATACGATGTTGAGAAAATGGGACATTAAGACTATAAAAAGGGTAAGAGGTTGAGTCCAAAGGGTTTTGCAAGTTCCATGGAGGTTTTGGAGGAAGGCTTCTCAGCGATGATTGCATCCTTGTCACGACAAATATGAAAGGAGCATCATTTTGAGTGAACGAATGAGTGACTTGTGTGTTTATCATAGTGGCGCAGCGGGATGGTGGGAAGTGATACTTGTTAAGGGTAAGAGGTGCATGGAAAGAACTATCTTACTCATGACCTAGTGATTTCTATGACAACCAGTTCTTCATAAACAGTGAAAGTGTCATTCTTATGAGTATTAAGTAAGGATGTTCAGTGATCATTTAAAGTTTGAGTTTATGGAGTTACTCAGAGAACGATGGGCAAGAGAAGTAGGAGATGGTTTGAGTGATGATTTCAAGTTAGATGGACGTCCTTGGTGTAGGAGAGGAAGGAGATCCATGGAAGACACAAAAAAGAAAATGAAATGCAGCGGAAATGAAGATAAGAGCAAGAAGATCTCTAGGCAATGGAGGTTTTTGGTGAAGATGAAAAGTAGAAGTGGAGTTGTGGTATGGAAGGTGGCTAGAGGAGATGAAGGAGAAGGTTAGCCATGTGTGCTCTCAAAATAATAGAAGAGTGGAGTGATCTCAACACAAACATTCTATTAGAAATTTCAAGAGTTAAAATGTACAAATGGTTTACTTTTGGCTTTTATATGTGAGCCTAAAAGCTAGACTAATTCTTGGCCATTAGATCAAGCTTGGAGGAGAAGCTTTAATCATCACCCTTGGATGGTGGCTTGGAAAAGGAGGCATCTTCCTACAAAGACTTGGAAAAGAAGACACTCTCTTAGCCCTTGGATGAAGGAGGCACATGGGTGGAGTGTGGACTTGGCTCCATGGGATGCATGATCCATGAGGTGTAGGAAGGAATGTTGAGTTCCACTTAGTCCACCTTTGACCTTTGGTAGCTCATGGCCAAATCTCCTATTGGGCTTAGTCAAGCCCAATTTTATCAATTTAACTACACATTGTTTGACTTATTATTCTAGAAAAACAAGGCCTAAACTATGGCCCCTCCCCCTTGAAGAGGATTTGCCCTCAAATAATGGTGGTCACCGTCTTCATCAAAAATACCTACAAAAGGAACCAAATCAGTAATGTTGAAAGTAGGATGCACACCATATTCCGGAGGAAGATCCAATTGATAAGCATTATTATTGATCTTCTTGATGATTTGGAATGGACCATCACCTCGGGGACTAAGTTTGGATTTTCTTATATTAGGAAATCTTTCCTTCCTTAAGTGCAACCAAACTAAATCTCCTTCATTAAAAGACCGAACTCTCTTTCCCTTGTTTTTAGAATGAGCAATCTTTTCAACTTGGGCTTGAATTTAGTGTTTAACCTTTTCATGAAAATCTTTTATGAACTTGGACTTAGAAACCCCTTCTTTATGAACAAAGTCAAAAGAAGTTGGAAGAGGTAATAAGTCCAATGGTGTGAGAGGGTTAAAACCATAAACTACCTTAAAGGGTGAGAGTTTGATGGTGCTATGGACCACTCTATTGTAAGCAAATTCAATGTGGGGAAGATACTCATCCCAAGATTTATGATTCCCCTTAAGCAAAACCCTAAGCAATGTGGAAACGGATCTATTGACTACCTCGGTTTGCCCATCAGTTTGTGGGTGAGAAGAGGTAGAGAAAGAAAGTTTTGTTCCTAGCCTAGACCACAAGGTCCTCCAAAAATGGCTTAGGAATTTAGCATCCCTATCAGACACAATTGTTTTGGGTAAACCATGGAGGCGAACCACTTCTCTAAAGAACAACCTTGCTATGTTGCTAGCATCATCTACTTTGTGGCATGGTATAAAATGTGCCATTTTAGAAAAACGGTCCACTACCACAAATATAGAGTCAACACCCCTAGAAGTAATTAGAAGCCCTAGCACAAAATCCATACTTATATCCTCCCAAGGGGTGGAAGCAACAGGCAAAGGAGTATACATCCCTGCAGGCATTGCGCTAGACTTAGCATGCAAACAATTCAAACAACTAGCGCAATAGTTTTGTATTTCCCTTTTGATATGGGGCCAAAAGAATTTCTCTTTAAGCATGGCCAAAATTTTGGCGACCCCAAAGTGACCCATAAGTCCCCCCTCATGCATTTCTTTGATCAAAAGTTTTCTGTGAGAACCTAGAGGAATACATAGGCGGCCTTGTTTGAAAAGATATACATTTGAGAGATAAAAGCCGCCTTGGGACTTAGTGAGACAATCATGATAAATGGTAGCAAAGAAGGGATCATGAATATACAATTCACATATGTTGTCAAATCCAAGAATTTGGGACCCAAGCTTGGCTAAGAGAGTATGTCTCCTTGATAGTGCATCAACCACCACATTAGCCAAGGCCCAAGCCCACTTACAGCCCAAACTAAGGCCCAAACCAGGGCCCGACCCATGCTATAACCAGACATAGTTAAGACTCTATAAATACAAGTGGACCCCATTAATTAAAGGTACGCATTCATTACTCCATTAATCACTGATTTGACCTTCTGAGAGCTTTGACTTACTTGAGCTTCGGAGTCCCTTCTGCAGGTAACCCCTCCTAGGTCCAAGCCGACATGTACCAACCGTGAAGAGGCCAACTGAGGAGATAGCGAACTACATGGGTAAGGTGACGTTTGTGCCTAACTTATCTTGTTTGTTCTCTGTAGGAACAATTGACGCCCACCGTGGGGCACGAGTCGAACACCTTTAGTACCCGCTTTTCTTCGAAGATGGTTTCCTCTTGCAGTAGAGCTGGAGTGAATAAACAGGCGGATGCTGGTCCCTCAGGACCTGCTGGCATCAACCCTAACCTAGCCGCCATCGTGGACGGCCAGGCGAAGATGCAACAAGAATTAACAGATATGAAGAAATGCAACGCTGATGAGATGGAGGCGTTGCGGCAAGAAAACTCTCGCCTTAGGCGAAAGATTGAAGCCGATCCCACCCTGAAGGGAAAGGCCAAGGAGGCGTCTGAGGCTCCAAGGTCCCCGGCCTTTCAGCCCACAATAGAGGAAAGTGAATACAACCCCACCCCTCACACCTTCACCACCACCCAACAAACACCCATTCCCTCTACCCATCCCACTCATTTCCCATCCACTCAACCAGGGCATACTACAGCCCCAACCCCTGCTGCTACCCTCCCCACCACCCAAATCCCCTACAACGTACCCACCACCCTACACACTACCCACGTACCACCCTACAACCCCCAATACCTGCCAACAACCCATATCCCCCCTCACAACCTTACCTCCACCTTCCCTGCTATGATCAACCATCCCATCCCACCTCATCTACTCCCTCCCCACCAGCCTAGACGTCGTCACCCCTTCACCGACTTTATCGCCAACACCCCCCTTCCTGCCCAGTGGGAACCCTTCACGCTGGACCGCTACACCGGCGAAATTGACCCTAATGAACACCTTAAAGTATACATCACCAATGTCGCCCTGTACACGTCCCAAGACACAGTCTTCTGCAAAGCCTTTCCCACCACCCTCAAGGGCCCTACTCTGGAATGGTTCACAACCCTTCCTCCTTACTCCATCGACAACTTCGACGTTCTTTCACACATGTTCTCCACCCATTTTGTTGGCAATCGTCCACACCAAACTACCACAATCTCCCTCCTCGGCATTAAACAAGAACAAGGTGAACCACTCAGAGCGTTCATAGATCGCTTCAGTAAAGCAGCTCTTCGCACCCCACACCTCAACTAAGAGATGATCCTTTAGTGCATGGCTCTTACCCTACAACCCGGCCCCTTCGCCAACGTCTGGCTTCACCCCCTGCCTCTATGCACGAACTTAAATTGCGCGCGACCGACTATGTCCGCATGGAGGAGATGCAAACCCTTCATACCAAATTCTGCAACGACTATGCAGCCACCACCGCCAATCCTACCCCGCAACCTCCTCGCCCTGATACCCGCCCATGCGAGCCCCGCCAACCCTGCTTCACTAGATATGCCCCTCTTACCGTAGCCCGCTCCCGCATCCTCGATGAGGCCCTACAAGCTGACCTCATCCTTCCACCACGCAAGACAACCACACCTCCTAATGCTGATATGACCAAGTATTGTCGCTACCACCGCAACCATGGCCACACTACAAAAGACTGCAAAGCACTCAAGGATAAGATAGAAGAATTGGTTTGTGCTGGTCATTTTCGTCGCTTCATCGGACGAGCTGATCATTCCTCTCGATCCCGCCAACCCCCTCGATTCGACCAGAGACGCCCTCCACATGACTCCCGTCAGGACAGACGCCCAGCTCAAACCGCTAACCAGGAACCCCAACCGGCCCGTACCGATATCACCCCCACAGATCCTCCACTACGTGGCACTATCAACACTATCTCTAGTGGCTTCGCTAGTGGAGGATCCACTTCTTCTGCTAGAAAGAAACACCTCTGCTATATCCAATCCATCAATCATATCACCCATTCCCACCACAGACGTCGTATGCCTTCCATCATCTTCACGGATGACGACTTTCATGGCCTCGACCATCGCCAAGATGACCCCATGGTCATGACCATTGAAATTGAGAACTATGTCGTTAAGAAAGTCCTTGTCAACTAAGGCAGCTCCGTTGATATTCTCTACTGGCCACCTACCAAAAACTCCAACTCCCGAACATCGCTATGGTCCCGTATGATGAACCCATCTATGGCTTTTCTGGTAAATAAGTATCCACCCGCGGCTACATCGACCTTCACACCGTGTTCCGCGAAGGAACCCAAACCAAAACAATTCCAATCCGCTTCCTCATCGTCGACGTGCCAACATCCTATAATGTCCTCTTGGGCCGGCCTTCCCTCAACACCCTTGGTGCTATTGTCTCCACCCCCCACTTGGCCATGAAGTTCCCTTTTCCTTCCAGTGACATCCTCACCGTCCACAGTGACAAACGCCTGTCACGCGAATGCTACATAGCCAGCCTGCACCCGTAACTCCCAATTCAACAAACCAACCACATTGAGCGACCACCCGGCTCTGGCATCGCCCTATCAGGCAAAGATCTCGACCCTAGAGTAGGTCGAGACATTCATCTCGAACCAGTTGAGGAGACCTCCCCTCTAGAGCTTCCCAATGGCCACTCCATCAACCTTGGCACTAGTCTGAACTTTGACGAGCGTGCCATCATCACACCCATCCTCATCAACAATACCGACCTTTTCGCCCTGGTGAGCCGCTGACCTACGTGGGGTGGACCCTCTCGTAGCATCCCATAAGCTATCCATCTACAAAGAAGCCCACTACATCTCCCAAAAGAAGCGCAAACTTGGCGAAGAATGCTGACTAGCGGCTAAGGTTGAAGCCGAAAAGTTACTGAATGCAGGATTCATAGAAGAAGCTCAGTACATCATCTTGGCTTTCTAACATAGTCTTGGTGGAGAAAGCCAATGGCAAATGGTGGATGTGTGTAGACTACATGGATCTGAACAAGGCCTGCCCTCGCGATGCCTATCCCTTACCCAATATCGACCGACTTGTTGACGACACGGCAGGGAATACAATGCTTAGCTTTTTGGATGCATATTCTGGGTACAACCAAATCCCCATGGCTGCATCTGACATGAACAAGACTTCCTTCATCACGGATGATGCCAACTACTTCTATAGAGTTATGCCTTTTGGTCTTAAAAACGCTAGAGCAACCTACCAACGGTTAATGGACAAGGTTTTCAGTCATCTAATGGGACAATGTGTCGAAGTATATGTTGATGACATGGTTGTCAAGTCTCCAAGCCACCACCAACATGTCGAGGACCTCTCAACGGTCTTCTCTGCGCTACGCCAATACAACCTTTGCCTCAACCCTAACAAGTGTGCATTCGGCGTTGACCGTGGTAAATTTCTTGGGTTTATGTTGACCCAACGCGGCACAGAGGCCAATCCCGAAAAATGCAAGGCAATTATCGAGATGCGCAATCCCGCTATGCGACGCCCAGATCAAGAAATTGGCCGTCAATTACTAGCTGGACCTCTCAAAATCGATGAGCGTCTACTTCACTATCTCATTGTTTGGATTTTATGTCCACGTGGTACAAATCACGCACATTGCAGTGAAGCCGATCTTATGATAATATATGCCATGCTCAACCACATCCCCATCTATTGGCCAAGCATCATTCTTGACACCATGCTAAAAGCCAAACGATTGCCTCAATATCCTCTTCCGTATTCCTTGCTTATCTCTCGTATTTGTGAGTATAAAGGGGTAAATGTCTCTGATGAACAGTCTCATTGTTTGCAATTGTAATATGTTTTCCAGTTTTATTTTTAATATAAGTATATTTGTCTTGTTATTCTTTACTTATGCGAAATTGAGGGGGAGCTTCTTTATTAAAACCTTTTTCATATGATCAAAACAGGGGGAGAAAAAGTTTAAACATTTAAACCAAACAGTGCTACTAACAAATCTCCTTGTAAGATATTTTGATTGCAGATACTTTAAACATATTGTTTTGATCATCATCAAAAAGGGGGAGATTGTTGGAAAAAGCAATACAAGTCTAAATGCTGAAGCAAGATTTTGATGATGATAAAAGAAGCCTGAAAGCTATCTGGAAGACAATATGAAGACTACATGTTATTATGCTTAAAGCTATCTTGTAAAATGTAATTAGATTAAGTTAGAAGCAGTATTGTACAAGAAAATTTTAGTATTTCTCGAAATATCAAAATGATAATCGATTATCACTTGGAATAATCGATTATCCTGAGCTGAACAAATTTTTTCAAGAAAGCACTGGAATAATCGATTATTACTTGTGATAATCGATTATCTGCTCAAAAATTTGTTTTCCATAAACCACACTGGAATAATCGATTATCACTAGTGATAATCGATTATCCTGGTCTGTTGGGCGCGACTGTTCAACTTTTTGACCTAATTTCTGGAACCCCTATTTAAGGAACCTCAGAGTTACTTCTCAATTACCTTTTTGAGAAGCTAGAGTACTAGTGTTGTGACTGCAAGAGAGTTCTCTGAAGTGTTCTCAATTGAAGCTTTGAAAAACCTAGTGTGGGTAGAGCGATAACTTTTCCTGAGAGGTGTTCTAGGAGATTGAGTGCTGCTGCTGTTGCTAGGAAAGCTAAGGTCAAGGTTCTTTGTGTGATTCAGAGAAAGGTGTTCATCTCTTGTGTGATTCAAGAGAGGTGTTTTCTTTCCTTACACTCTAAATATCTGATTGTAAATCTGTTACTTGTTAGTGATTTAGTTAATCTCGTTTTTAAGAGATTAACAACTGGACGTAGGGTCTTTTGATCCGAACCAGTATAAATACTTGTGTTCAATCTTCTTCTCTATCTCTTTATTTCATCTATTATTGTGTTATAAAGAAATTATTTATTGATCTACTTGATAAATTTTGAAAAATTTTAAAGTATTAATTTTATTATTCAAAAACCAATTCACCCCCCTCTTGGTTTTGTCCGCACGCTCAAACATTCCGCTGCGCGATACCAACAATTGGTATCAGAGCTTGCTTTGATAGTTATTCAAAATTTTCGAAAATGGTTGGATAAAATCAAACCATTGCCGAGGGCGCATCTATCAACAGACCTCCTCTATTTACTGGTGAAAATTATCCTTTATGGAAAGTTAGGATGCAAATTTTTCTGGAATCTGTTGATAGGGGTATTTGGGATGCTGTTTTAAATGGTCCATTTGTTCCTGTTAATATTGTAAATGATGTGCAGGAACCAAAGCCATTCTCGCAATGGACAGCAGACGAAAATAGAAGAGCCCAATATGATGTAAAAGCTAGAAATATAATTTCATCTGCCTTAACCCTAGATGAGTTTTACAGGATCTTAGTATGCACCAGTGCACAAGAAATGTGGGAAATATTGCGTGTAACCCATGAAGGAACAGACGATGTAAAAAGAGCACGCAAGAACTCCTTGATCCAAGAATACGAAATGTTTCGGATGCAACAAGGAGAAACTATATACGATGTGCAGAAACGATTCACACATATCGTCAATCATCTCAAAGGTTTAGGTAAAACTTTTGACACTGATGAATTAAATATAAAAGTTCTTAAATCCTTGAACAGGACTTGGCAGCCAAAGGTGACAGCCATCACGGAGTCACAAAACCTTGCTACAATGACGATGGCAGCTCTGTTTGGAAAGTTGAGAGAACATGAGCTTGAATTGGGCAGATTAAATGATGAAGAAGATATTGGAAGAAAGAAGAACATAGCTTTTAAAACCGAAGTGGTTAAAGGCAAAAGACAAAAGGAAGAAGAAGATTCAGATGATGATGAAAATCTTAGTCTCATGATTAAGAAGTTTACAAAATTCATGAAGGCCAAAGGTAAAAATCAATTCAAGAGCAACAAGAAGGATAATCAAGGATCATCCTCAAATTTCAAATGCTATGGATGTGGAGAATCTGGACACGTCAAAGCTGACTGCCCAAATTCAAAGAAAAGTGAAGAAAAGAAGGGTAGAAAATTCTTCAAAAAGAAAGCATATATAGCTTGGGAAGACAATGCCTCAAGTTCATCAAATTCTAGCGATTCTGAAATTGAAGAAGCAAATCTATGTCTGATGGCCAATCATGATGATTCAGATAGTGAGGTAAATTCTACTTGCCACGAAAATGATTATGATGATTTGAATGACGCCTTTCAACAATTGCTTATTAAATCTAGTAAATTGGATACTGCTCATAAAAAGTTAAAATCTGATTTTAAAGATTTGCAAAGTAAATTTGAAAAATCTCTTGAAGAAGAAGAATTTTTGAAAAATAAAATTTCAAATTTAGAAAATAAAGAAACTGTTGAATGTGCTTCATGCAAAAGTTACATGTTTGATATATGTATTTTGGAAAAACATCTCGCAGATGCTTTAGAAAATAAAAATTGTGAAAAGTTTAAAATCAAGAAAAATCCAAATAAGACAAAGCATGCTCATAATCATAGTTTTAAAAATAAAACTAAAAGAACTCGTAGAGTTTGGGTAGAAAAAGGAACATATCATTCTATAAATACATATGCATGTACTACTACATGTTTTTATTGCATGAAAAAGGGTCATACTTCAAACAAATGCAATATCAAACATCTTGGTGTTCCTAATAAGAAATATATTTGGGTTCCTGTTCATAAGTAGATATTTTTTCTAACCCCAAGGACCCAAACAAGTTGTTGGGGACCTAAATGAATTGTTTCCTTATTTTGCAGATGACTTCTAAATCCAGAAGATCAATGTGGTATCTTGACAGTGGTTGTTCAAGACACATGACTGGAGATAAAAAGAAGTTTAAGAACTTTAAAAAGAAGGAACAAGGATTTGTCACTTATGGGGATAACAACAAAGGAAAAATACTTGGAACGGGTGATGTAGGTGGAGGAAATACTTTGGAGATCAAGGATGTACTGTATGTGGAAGGACTAAAACACAATCTTCTCAGTATAAGCCAATTATTTGATAAAGGACTCAGAGTAATATTTGAGAGTGACTACTGCACTATTCATCAAAAGGACTCCAAAGAAGTAGCATTAAAAGGTATGAGACACAATAATATTTACTTAATTGATCTTGATACTGCATCATCTAGTGATATAACTTGTTTGGTTGTTAAAGAAGAAAATCCTTGGTTATGGCATAAACGAGCTGCTCATATTAACATGCAACAATTAAACAAACTAATTTCCAAAGAATTAGTAATTGGATTACCAAAAATAAAGTTTGAAAAAGATAAACAAGTAAAATCTTCATTTCATTCAAAAAATGTAATTTCTACATCAAAACCTTTAGAACTTTTGCATATGGATTTATTTGGCCCTTCAAGGACAAAAAGCTTTGGAGGAAATTATTATGCTCTTGTTATTGTTGATGATTACTCACGATATACATGGACTTTCTTTCTCACACTAAAAAGTGAGGCATTCAAAGCTTTTAAAAAATTTGCAAAAGCTGTTCAAAATGAAAAAGATTTGAAAATTAAAGTTTTAAGAAGTGACCATGGTGGAGAATTTCAAAATGAATTATTTGAAAACTTTTGTGAAGAAAACGGAATTATGCATAATTTTTCTGCACCTAGAACTCCTCAACAAAATGGAGTTGTAGAAAGGAAAAATAGATCTTTAGAAGAATTAGCTTGCACCATGTTGAACGAATATGATGTGCCTAAATATTTTTGGGCTGATGCTGTGAGCACTGCTTGTTATGTATTAAATAGAATGCTCATTAGACCAATTTTAAAGGTTATCCCCTATGAATTGTTTAAAGGAAGAAAGCCTAATGTAGCACATTTAAAAATATTTGGATGCAAATGCTTTGTTCTGAATAACGGAAAAGAAAATTTGGGTAAATTTGATTCTAAAGCTGATGAAGCTATTTTCTTAGGTTATTCATTAACTAGTAAAGCCTATAGGATTTTTAATAGAAGAACCTTGAATATGGAAGAATTTGTGCATGTTGTTTTTGATGAAATTGTGGACCTTGAGGAGAACCCTCTTGAGTCAAATAAAACAAATGCAGGTGATGAAGAATATTTCAAAGAAGCCCTTGATGAGATGTATCTAAATGAAAATCCACTGACTGAACCTGAAGATCTTGCCAAAAGCTGGAAATCACCTAGAGGATTATCTCTGGAAAATGTCATTGGAGATATATCAAAGGGAGTTGTTACTAGAAATATGTCAAATTTCTGTATGACTGTTGCCTTTGTTTCACAGATAGAACCCAAAAGTGTAGACGAAGCTCTTCAAGATGATCAATGGTGCATTGCAATGCAAGAAGAGCTGAATCAATTTGAAAGGAATGAAGTTTGGGAACTCATTCCTAGGGATGATTCACACCAAGTAATAGGAACAAAATGGGTGTTCAGAAACAAGCTAGATGAGGATGGAAACATCACTAAAAACAAAGCCAGACTTGTAGCAAAGGGATACAGACAAGAAGAAGGTATAGACTATGATGAGTTCAAATTTTTGCCCTCATTTAATATTTAAATTTGGGGATTTAATTGAATTTTCTGTGCTTAAAGATTGATTTAATTAGGATTTGTGATTATTGGATTTATTGAGTAAGTTTGGTAAAAGTGGCGTAAAAATTGATTTTAGTTGCATAAAATATTATTGGATATTCTAACGTTTGTTACTGCAGCTGGAATTTATTTTTGGTTAATTAATAATGTGATTTTGAAATATTCAAAGTTACAAAATAAGTCGAAAATCAAGAAATTCTGAAAAAGAATAAATCAGGAGCTAAATGCACCCCCAGTTTTTATTTGCACACTCCTTCCTCAAGTGGACCACAAAAACCTGTTCTGCACCCCCAGTTTTCACTAAGTTGCACCCCTCCTACCACTTAAACTCCACTCAACCAGATTATGCCATGTGGCAATCCCCACCTCTTAGAATTAGCCAACCAGAACAAGCCACGTGTGATAATCCTCCACTCACCCAATTGACCACTGAGATCTTGCCACGTCATCATCACCTTCATCTCCCAAAACACTAACCCTAATTTTCTCCTTCCCTTCCACCCTCCACGGCAGCCGCCGCCGCCAACCTCGCCGGCGACGCACCAGCCACCACCGCGAGAACCTGCAACAGATCCAACAACTCCGTCCGCGAACACCAGCAGCCATGGAGCACGGTCATCACGCACAACCATGGCGGCCACCACAACAACCATCCTTTCCGTCGCAGCATCATCTTCTCCGCAGAGAGCCACCACGAACCTGCAACCACAAATCGCGTGCTCCGTTTCCGCAGCCACCGCGAGCCACCGCGAGCACACCACCATCTTCTCCATTCTCGCGTCCAACAGCTCCGCAGCGCCACCATCATCGCGGCACCATCTTCTCACCTCTGCAACGCGCGAGACGAGCACACCACCACGACCACCACGCCGCTGCAACAGAACTGCCACACCTCCGCTCGCCGGACCACCGTGCAGTTCACCACCTGTTCTGCAGCCACCGCGAGCTCGCCGGAGCAGCCACACGTCGGAGCAGCCGCCGTCACGAGGGAGGGAGAAGAGTGTGAGAGTGAAACCCTAATTCTGGAGAGAGAATCTGCACTGCCACGTGTCAGCGTCTGATAGGACAGTCAAACTGGTCAACTGGTCAACTCTAGTCAACTAGTCAAAGTCAGCAGTCAATTCTGGTCAAATTCTGGTCAATTTGGTAAAAATGCTTAAATAAGAGAGGCAGAATTGGAAATTGGACAGAAATTAAGTTGCTAATTAATTAAATAAAAATAAAAGATTTTAGCAACTGACAGATAAAGCCCAAAGTCCAGTGGAAGCCTATATAAAGAGACTTAAGGGAGTAGAAGCGGGATACAATTCACGACTGAAATTTAGAGCTTACAGCTTAGACACTTAGAACTCTTTGGTTTTGGCAGATACCGTCTCCACCACATCTCTCATTCTTTCTTTTATTTTCTTTCCTTCATATCATCATGTATTCCATCAAAGCCATGGAGGGCTAAGCTTTTAAGGGTTGATTCCACTGTAATTTCTTAAATGGATTCTGAGGTTAGATGAATTTATATGTTTTGTTATTTTGATTATTGTTGTGGTTTTTGTTTATCTATGTCCTTTGCTTCTAAATTGAATAGAAAATAATGATTTTAAATCTACATGCATGCTAATCATATGAGTTAAGAGGTTTTTAAATAAAATTGAGACTTTACTTTGATTTTGTTTAGAGACTTTCATTTGATTAAATAAGTTTTTGCCAATAATTGAGACTTTAATTTGATTAGAGGTAATTACTTTAACTAAAATTAGTCAAGACTTTACTTTGATTAATTAAGTTTTCTATTTGGTAAAGAAACAAAGGAATAGACATGATTAGGCATAGTAAAATTAATTGAGACTGTACTTTGATTGAATTTACTATGGACAATCTAACAATTCTCACTTTTAATTGAGACTGTACTTTGATTAAAAGTGAGGATGCCAACAAATGAATTGAGTCTTTACATTGATTGATTTGTAAATCAACAACAATAATTAATTTAACAATAATCTCTAGATAACCAATGAAGAATCTTATTTAGAAAAAGCAGTGGAATTCACCTATTTACTATTACTGTGTTTACAATCTTCCGTGTCATTTTCTTTGCATAACAAAACCCCCCCTATTTTTATAGTTGCTAGTTTTAAATTGCATTTTTGAGAATCAAATATTTGAGATCAATTCCGTATTCGTTGTGAGACGACTCAGGGTTATCTTAACCCTAACTATTTTCTTCACTACAAACTGGCAATACTGAAGTTGCTAAAGTAGTGGTAATTTGATCGCCTAACGACAGCGATATCAAATTTGGCGCCGTTGCCGGGGAATACGGTTAGTATTTCTTTTATTTTGATTCTGTTTTTATTTATTTTATTTTATTTTATTTTAATTTATTTTATTTTATTTTTTATTTTTTATTTATTTTACACATATAAGTTTGATATAATTTGTTATTTTGTAGTATCTAGTTTTCTGTTAATATATTCCAAGCAAATTTCTATTTTTGTTTTGATTAAGAATTTCTTTTAAGAAATTTTTTAAGACTAGTTTGGAAAACTCTGTCTAGGAAAGACTTGGTATTTAAGTTGTCCATTGTGACGCACCTCTCTTTCCTGGGAGTAGACCCAACGACATCTTAACTCATTTCTTTCTTGAAATCTTTCTCCAAAACAAGAATAGGAAGAAAAAAAACACACAGGGAAACACTTTCAGGTGGACCTGCATAGTGCATGACTCGGGCCAATCCGGGTCAATTCTATCAACTTGATTCAGAACTTGAAAGGAACTTGCGTAAATCACGTAGGAGACTTGATCTCAGGTGTTCTACTGAAGGAGCACCATCATCATCTGAACCTACCACTGAAAGTGTACCACTAGAATCACCTCTGGTGATTAACATATCTTCTGATCCATCACCTGAACCAGAAATTCAAGAAGATAGAATGGAAGAAAGAACAATAAGAGAGTTGGCTTCACCGGATGCAGCAATTACACAAAACATGTGCATCCAATATCCAGATGGAGAATGTGAGCTTAAGTCTGGGTTAATCCATCTTTTACCCAAATTCCATGGATTAGCAGGAGAAGACCCGTACCATCACTTGAAGGAATTTCATGTTGTTTGTTCATCCATGAGACCTACAACAGTGACAGAGGAACATATCAAGCTTAAGGCTTTTCCATTCTCATTGCAAGATGCCGCTAAGAATTGGTTATACTGCCTTCCGCCAGGATCCATCAATACCTGGGAGACTCTGAAAAGATTATTTCTGGAAAAGTATTTTCCAGCATCTAGAGTTGCTGCTATTCGCAAAGATATTTATGGGATAAGGCAACAAGAAAGAGAAAGTCTTCACGAGTATTGGGAAAGATTCAAAAAGTTATGTGTTTCATGTCCTCATCACCAAATAAACGAGCATCTCCTCATTCAATACTTTTATGAGGGATTGAGTATCATGGATAGACAAATGATAGATGCTGCAAGTGGAGGGTCATTGGTGGACAAAACGCCAACAAATGCAAGACAATTGATTGAAACTATGGCATCGAACCATCAACAATTTTCCACAAGGAGTAATTCTATAACTCTATTGAAGGGAACCCATGGAGTAGAAGCTTCATATGTTGCAGATCACAAGAAATTAGAAGGGAAGTTGGATGACTTAGCAGCCATGGTAAGGACCTTGACAGACTTACAGAAAAAGCCTATCCCTTCTACTTTATGTGGAATTTGTGCTTCTACTAATCATCCTACAGAGGCTTGTTCTATGTTAAAAGAGACAGGGACGTTAGACAATGAACAACCTCAGGCATATGCTGCAAACATCTATGGCAATAATAGACCACCTCGGCAGCAATACAACCATGATTTGTCCTCCAACAAGTACAACCCAGATTGGAAGGAATATCCCAGCCAGAAATGGGGAAATCAACAGCCTCAACACCAACAAGTCTATGTTCCACCTCAACAGAGGCAACAACCACAACCAACTGCAACCTCTGGTGATTCAAACATGGAGGCAATGATGAAAATGATGGCTGACATGATGAAGGGACAAATCAATGAGTTGAAACAGACGATGGAAGCAACCAATCAAAACTTGCAGAACCAGATTGGACAAATGGCAAATGAGTTAAATCAGATGAAGTCTCAACAAGGCTCAAGCAATTTGCCTGCACAAACTGTAATCAACCCGAGAAATGTAAGTGCTATTACTTTAAGATCGGGTAAGCAAATACAAGGTCTTGGGGATGCCCAAGAAGATGAAGATAAGGACAATGAAGTTGTACCTAATGATGAAAGAGGAAGATCAGATGAAGCAACACAAGCAACATCTGAGATGCCTGCACCCAGTGATAACTCCAGGTTGGTATCCCCTAATACTTCCTCTGAAAATCCTTCTCCTTATTCTCCTCCTCCTCCCTATCCAAACCGTTTGAAACCAAAAACTAAAAAGATGGAGGAGTTAGACAAAGAAATCCTGAATACCTTCAAGAAAGTGGAGATAAACATTCCTTTGTTGGATGCTGTGAGACAAATTCCTAAATACGCCAAGTTTCTCAAAGAATTATGTACACATAAAAGGCGTATTATGGACAAAGAGGTAGTGAACATGGGAAGAAATGTCTCTAGCTTAATCAAGAAGCCTGCAGTCAGAATGCCGCAAAAGTGTAAGGATCCAGGTATGTTTTCTGTTCCCTGCATTATAGGAAGTACTAAGTTTGACAATGCTATGTTAGATTTAGGAGCTTCAATTAATGTAATGCCTTTATCTATTTTTACTTCACTTCATCTTGGACCTCTTAAGTCTACTGGTGTGGTCATTCAGTTGGCCAACCGTAGCACAGTTAACCCTGCAGGTGTGCTAGAAGATGTGCTTGTCCGTGTGGACAAGTTAATTTTTCCTGCAGATTTCTATATCTTGGACATGAAGGATGATGAAGGAATGAGTTCAACCACAATCATCTTGGGAAGACCATTCATGATGACAGCACGTACCAAGATAGACGTGCATGCAGGATCCTTGACTATGGAGATAGGAGATGAGAAGGTGCAGTTCAACGTGCTAGAAGCCATGAAGCACCCAATTGAAGACCATTCTTTGTTTTGCATTGATTTATTGAGTAATGTAGTGAACAATTATGCTTTTGGACTTTTGGACGCTTTATCTGGTTTTTCTTTGGATTTTTCTTTTTCGAATGTTTCGGGCTCAATTTTAGACGAAAGAGAAAATTGCAAAACAGGTGATGTTGAGGACGTGGTGTCACTATTTGATACCTCTGTGGCGTCCAAGTGTGATGCTGAGGTGGCTGAAATTACCTTAGGCAGTAAAATGTTGCCATTTGTGGAACAGCCACCCACTTTGGAGTTGAAACCTTTACCATCTCATTTGAAATATGTTTATCTTGAGAGGGATGGGAAACTCCCTGTTATTATATCTGCCTTGCTTACTAACGAGCAGGAACAAAAGCTATTGCAGGTTATCAAAGATCACAAGCGAGCAATAGGCTGGACTTTGGCAGATATTCCTGGTATTAGTCCTTCTTTCTGCATGCACAGAATACTCTTGGAGGAGGATGCTAAGCCAGTGAGGCAACCTCAGAGGAGACTGAATCCTCAGCTGATGGAGGTTGTGAAGAAAGAAGTCACCAAGTTGCTACAAGCAGGTATTATATATCCCATTTCTGACAGCACTTGGGTGAGTCCTGTACATGTGGTCCCCAAGAAATCTGGGATCACCGTGGTCAAGAATGAGAAGAACGAGTTGATTCCTACTCGTATTCAGAATAGCTGGAGGGTCTGTATTGATTATAGAAGACTAAACCAGGCCACCAGGAAGGACCACTTCCCTTTACCATTCATGGACCAGATGTTAGATCGATTGGCAGGTAAGTCTCATTACTGTTTTCTTGATGGATTCTCTGGGTATTTTCAGATTTGTATTGCCCCAGAGGATCAACATAAGACTACTTTTACTTGTCCATTCGGTACATATGCTTATAGAAAAATGCCATTTGGCCTTTGCAATGCTCCTGGAACATTTCAACGATGTATGATGAGTATTTTTACAGATTTGTTGGAGCATTGTATTGAGGTTTTTATGGATGATTTTAGTGTATATGGTTCATCTTTTGATCATTGCTTGTCTAATCTTGCTAGAGTCTTGGAGAGATGTGAAGAAACTAACCTTGTTCTAAATTTTGAAAAATGTCATTTTATGGTGGAACAAGGTATAGTTTTAGGTCACGTTGTTTCCAAGAATGGTATATCTGTAGATCCTGCTAAAATAGATATTATTTCACAATTGCCTTACCCCTCTTCTGTGAAAGAGGTTCGATCTTTTCTTGGACATGCAGGATTTTACAGGAGGTTTATCAAGGACTTCAGCAAGATAGCCAACCCTCTCTCCAACTTGTTGCAAAAGGATATAGTATTTGACTTTGGAGAGAGGTGCAAAGATGCGTTTGATACATTGAAAAAGGCGCTTACCACCACTCCTATCATCCAGCCACCTGACTGGACATTACCGTTCGAGCTGATGTGTGATGCATCAAACTTTGCAGTAGGAGCGGTGCTTGCACAAAAAGATGGGAAGCTATCACATGTGATATATTATGCTTCCAGAACGTTGGACACAGCGCAGGCTAACTACACCACGACTGAGAAGGAATTATTGGCTGTTGTGTTTGCCTTGGACAAATTCAGACCGTATGTACTTGGTTCCAAGGTAATTGTTTATACTGATCATGCAGCATTAAAATTCCTTCTGAAGAAAGCAGATTCGAAACCAAGGTTGATCAGATGGATGCTACTGCTCCAAGAGTTTGACATTGAGATTCTAGACAGAAGTGGAGCACATAACTTGGTAGCCGATCATCTTAGCAGGATTGAAAATGGAGAAGATAACATTCCTATTAAGGATGACTTTCCTGATGAAGTCCTCCTAGCATTGACTGCTGTGAAAGGTATGTTTCCTGAACCTTGGTTTGCTGACATTGTTAACTATTTGGTTGTTTCTGCTATTCCTCCTTCCTTCTCCAAATATGAAAGAATCAAGCTAAAAAGTGAGGCAAAGTACTATATATGGGAAGACCCAATCTTATGGCGCATTGGTAGTGACCAAGTCATAAGGAGGTGTGTTCCAGATATCGAGATACCTCATGTGCTTGAGTTCTGTCATTCGTCTCCTTTTGGGGGACATTATGGCACACAAAGAACAGGTAGGAAGGTGTTGGATTGTGGATTATATTGGCCTACCATTTTTAAAGATGCACAGAGGGTATATGAAAATTGTGAGCAGTGCCAAAGGGCAGCCATATCCATTACAAGAAGGGATGAAATGCCTCAACAACCCATGCTATATTGTGAGGTATTTGATATTTGGGGTATTGATTTTATGGGTCCTTTTCCTCCTTCTTTTGGGTTTTCTTATATTTTGCTTGTTGTAGACTATGTCTCCAAATGAGTGGAAGCCATAGCTACAAGGACTAATGATTCTCGAGTTGTTATGAGTTTTGTCAGGTCTAACATTTTCTGCAGATTTGGGATACCACGAGCCATCATCAGTGACCAGGGGACCCATTTCTGTAATAGGCTACTTGAGAACATGTTGAAGAAGTATGGGGTGACACATCGCATTGCTACACCATATCACCCCCAAACCAATGGACAAGCAGAGATCTCTAACAGAGAGATTAAAAAGATACTAGAGAAAGTAGTGAAGCCTAGTCGAAAGGATTGGGCCACAAGATTGGATGAAGCACTTTGGGCGCACAGGACAGCCTACAAAACACCTATAGGTATGTCACCTTTCAGGGTGGTTTTTGGGAAGGCTTGTCATCTACCTGTGGAGATTGAACATCGGGCCTATTGGGCCGTGAAAGCATGCAACTTGGATTTGGAAGAAGCAGGAAATGAGCGAAAACTTCAGTTGCAAGAACTAGAGGAGATTAGGCTTGCAGCCTATGAAAATTCAAAGTTCTACAAAGAGAAAACCAAGAAGTTCCATGACCAAAAGCTTGTGGCTAGAAAGGATTTCAAGGTAGGCCAGAAGGTGTTACTATACAAATCTAAGCTTGGTCACATGAGTGGTAAGTTGCGTTCTACTTGGGAAGGACCATACATTGTTACAGAAGTCTTCCCTTATGGAGCAGTGGAGATCAAGGAAGAATCTTCAGCAAGAACTTTTAAAGTTAATGGGCATCGTCTTCGGATATTCAATGAAAATCAAGATATGCTGAATAAGACGATGGATGGGATGAACTTGACTTCTCCCTCATACCTTCCACCTTGAGGAGGTAAGTACACTTCATACTTTTTCTTTGCATTTTATACATATTGAATACATTGAGGACAATGCATGGATAAAGTGTGGGGGTGTGGGGAGATTTCCCCCTTTTTCTGTTTCTGTTTCTATTTGTTTTGTTTTTCCTTTTCTAATTTTGTTTTCTGCTTGTTTTTATTAAAAAAAAAAAGTTTCTGTTTTCAATAAAACATATTGACATTGGATTTTTGGATTTGATTCACTAATTGGAACGATCATAATTCTGGGAAAATAAAAGTCATGTGCTATGAATGGATTGTTTCTGTGATTTACTGATTGAGTTGATTTGAGAGTTTCTGGAATAAATCTTTTGTGAAAGAGTTTTTGACCTTGTGAGTTTTGAGCTTTATTGTAAGGATGAACTACCATGTGTCATTCCTATTTTTCTTGTGTGATTTGCTTATGTCTTGTTGGTACTCAAATGTTTAGCTTGATTCTGTTGTTTTGCATCTTAGGTGAACATGCATGATTTGATATGACTGAGGCATTTCTTGTTTTTAGCTACTTGGCCAAATAAGCTAACCATAACATTGATCCATTGGTAGCCCTTGAGCTTAAACCTCTTTTTCTTGTTCTGAGCATACTGTTAAACCTTAAAAAGAAAAAGACCATTTTTTTTTCCTTACCTTAGGGAGAAAGAAGGAGCTAGTGGATTATGTGAGATTGGTTGAGGAATAAAGTGTGGGGGTGAGTATTTCCCCCACAAAGTTGTAAAAATGGCAAAAGGAAAATAATTGTTGATGACAGAGTGTTGAAATGAAAAATGATTGTTGTCTGAAAAAAAAAAAAAAAGAGCAACAAAGGATAAAAGAGAAAAAAAGAAGAAGAAGAAGTAAAGATTGTTTTTGAAACTATGCTCCATAACTCTTTCTTCCTTACTATTTCAAAAACACACAAATCCTAAAGTTTTTCCTACTTTTGCCTTGGCCTCATTATAACCTGTTAAAAGTCCTCATGATTTTTGAATGCATGTTTTCTGAAAGCTGTGAATATTAGAGTCTTGCTAAGCATTGAGAGTGTTTACTTGCATGGGTATTTTGAGTGAAAACACAAGCCAAAACACTTGAGCGAATCTTGGTGAGAAAATATATATTTAACTTGAGTGTTTCTCTTTCATATTTGATTAAACTTGTAAACTCAAAAGATTAACTCATGTGTGAAAAACAGAATTTTATCCATTTGTTTGTGCATGACAACATGATTTCTAGAAGATTGATCTGTTTCCATTGGTATTCATTTCTTTAATCCACTGAAAATATGGAATAAAAGACCTCAGAATAAAGTTTTGAAATTGTTCAATTTTGCCCAGGAGTGCAAAAGGATAAGTGTGGGTGTGTGATGAGTTCAAATTTTTGCCCTCATTTAATATTTAAATTTGGGGATTTAATTGAATTTTTTGTGCTTAAAGATTGATTTAATTAGGATTTGTGATTATTGGATTTATTGAGTAAGTTTGGTAAAAGTGGCGTAAAAATTGATTTTAGTTGCATAAAATATTATTGGATATTCTAACGTTTGTTACTGCAGCTGGAATTTATTTTTGGTTAATTAATAATGTGATTTTGAAATATTCAAAGTTACAAAATAAGTCCAAAATCAAGAATTTTGAAAAAGAATAAATCAGGAGCTAAATGCACCCCCAGTTTTTATTTGCACACTCCTTCCTCAAGTGGACCACAAAAACCTGATCTGCACCCCCAGTTTTCACTAAGTTGCACCCCTCCTACCACTTAAACTCCACTCAACCAGATTATGCCATGTGGCAATCCCCACCTCTTAGAATTAGCCAACCAGAACAAGCCACGTGTGATAATCCTCCACTCACCCAATTGACCACTGAGATCTTGCCACGTCATCATCACCTTCATCTCCCAAAACCCTAACCCTAATTTTCTCCTTCCCTTCCACCCTCCACGGCAGCCGCCGCCGCCAACCTCGCCGGCGACGCACCAGCCACCACCGCGAGAACCTGCAACAGATCCAACAACTCCGTCCGCGAACACCAGCAGCCATGGAGCACGGTCATCACGCACAACCATGGCGGCCACCACAACAACCATCCTTTCCGTCGCAGCATCATCTTCTCCACAGAGAGCCACCACGAACCTGCAACCACAAATCGCGTGCTCCGTTTCCGCAGCCACCGCGAGCCACCGCGAGCACACCACCATCTTCTCCATTCTCGCGTCCAACAGCTCCGCAGCGCCACCATCATCGCGGCACCATCTTCTCACCTCTGCAACGCGCGAGACGAGCACACCACCACGACCACCACGCCGCTGCAACAGAACTGCCACACCTCCGCTCGCCGGACCACCGTGCAGTTCACCACCTGTTCTGCAGCCACCGCGAGCTCGCCAGAGCAGCCACACGTCGGAGCAGCCGCCGTCACGAGGGAGGGAGAAGAGTGTGAGAGTGAAACCCTAATTCTGGAGAGAGAATCTGCACTGCCACGTGTCAGCGTCTGATAGGACAGTCAAACTGGTCAACTGGTCAACTCTAGTCAACTAGTCAAAGTCAGCAGTCAATTCTGGTCAAATTCTGGTCAATTTGGTAAAAATGCTTAAATAAGAGGGGCAGAATTGGAAATTGGACAGAAATTAAGTTGCTAATTAATTAAATAAAAATAAAAGATTTTAGCAACTGACAGATAAAGCCCAAAGTCCAGTGGAAGCCTATATAAAGAGACTTAAGGGAGTAGAAGCGGGATACAATTCACGACTGAAATTTAGAGCTTACAGCTTAGACACTTAGAACTCTCTGGTTTTGGCAGATACCTTCTCCACCACATCTCTCATTCTTTCTTTTATTTTCTTTCCTTCATATCATCATGTATTCCATCAAAGCCATGGAGGGCTAAGCTTTTAAGGGTTGATTCCACTGTAATTTCTTAAATGGATTCTGAGGTTAGATGAATTTATATGTTTTGTTATTTTGATTATTGTTGTGGTTTTTGTTTATCTATGTCCTTTGCTTCTAAATTGAATAGAAAATAATGATTTTAAATCTACATGCATGCTAATCATATGAGTTAAGAGGTTTTTAAATAAAATTGAGACTTTACTTTGATTTTGTTTAGAGACTTTCATTTGATTAAATAAGTTTTTGCCAATAATTGAGACTTTAATTTGATTAGAGGTAATTACTTTAACTAAAATTAGTCAAGACTTTACTTTGATTAATTAAGTTTTCTATTTGGTAAAGAAACAAAGGAATAGACATGATTAGGCATAGTAAAATTAATTGAGACTGTACTTTGATTGAATTTACTATGGACAATCTAACAATTCTCACTTTTAATTGAGACTGTACTTTGATTAAAAGTGAGGATGCCAACAAATGAATTGAGTCTTTACATTGATTGATTTGTAAATCAACAACAATAATTAATTTAACAATAATCTCTAGATAACCAATGAAGAATCTTATTTAGAAAAAGCAGTGGAATTCACCTATTTACTATTACTGTGTTTACAATCTTCCGTGTCATTTTCTTTGCATAACAAAACCCCCCCTATTTTTATAGTTGCTAGTTTTAAATTGCATTTTTGAGAATCAAATATTTGAGATCAATTCCGTATTCGTTGTGAGACGACTCAGGGTTATCTTAACCCTAACTATTTTCTTCACTACAAACTGGCAATACTGAAGTTGCTAAAGTAGTGGTAATTTGATCGCCTAACGACAGCGATATCATGAGACTTATGCTCCAGTTGCCAGGTTAGAAGCTATACGCTTACTTCTTGCCTATGCTTCTCTCATGAAATTCAAACTATATCAGATGGATGTCAAAAGTGCTTTTTTAAATGGATTTATAAAAGAAAATGTGTATGTTGAACAACCACCTGGCTTTGAAGACTATAAGTTTCCTAATCACATTTATAAATTAAAGAAAGCATTGTATGGATTAAAACAAGCACCTAGATCTTGGTATGAACGATTCAGTACATTTTTGTTAGAAAATGATTTTGAAAGAGGTAAAATTGATTTAACTCTGTTTATCAAAAGAGTAAATAAACATATTTTGCTAGTTCAGATTTATGTAGATGACATAATATTTGGGTCTACTGATAGTTCACTATGTAAAAGCTTTGCAAGCATAATGCAAGGAGAGTTTGAAATGTCAATGATGGGAGAGTTGACATTCTTTTTGGGTCTTCAAATTAAGCAAATGGAAAATGGAACTTTCATTTCTCAATCTAAGTACTGCAAAGAAGTACTTAAGAAATTTGGAATGGATACTGCTAAGGAAGCAAGTACTCCTATGGGAACCTCCTGCTACTTAGATAAAGATGAATCAGGAATAGAGGTAAATCAAACTATGTTTAGAGGCATGATAGGTTCTTTGTTGTATCTTACTGCTAGTAGGCCTGATGAAGGATTGACCCCAAGCAAGGATGAAGGCACATGCTTAAGAAGACTAAGCATGTTTAGAAAGGAAGTTCACTAATCCTTAATCCCTTTCATTTGTGTTTGTTATTTTTGATTCCCTAAGTTGACTTAGTTGAATCAACTTTAGTTGACTTGTTGACCTTTGACTAGGTTTGACTTGTTGACTATAGTTGACTTAACTTAAGCCAACATGCTAATCTATGTTTATTTGCTTTGTAGGTTAATTAGGAGTAAGAAAGCAATGCTAGGTGGCGCATGGTGATTGGGGAGCATAAATGATGTGGAGGAGAGAGTAAAGCAAAGGCATAAAGCATAAAGTAAAAGCCATGAAGCAAGTGTACCTATGTACCTTTGGTCTCCTTTGTTTTTAGCACACTTTGGCCACTTTTTGGAGACATATGAGACACATTCTTTGTCTCCTTTTGTGCTAGAACGAAATTAGCCTTGCACACACCATAGTTGGTCTTTTGTCTTTCATTTTTGTAACCTTATTTGACCTAGCTTCTAGAAGCTAGGGTTAGGTTTTTGTAGTGACATCCTTAGGTATCTTTTATTTGCTTAGAGGCCCCTAAATTCTTCTATATAAGGGGTGCTCCTAGACATGTAAAAGGGTTGAACATTTTGAAGTAAAAACACTCTTGTGTCTCAACCATTTGTGAGAGTTTCCTCCCTTGGGAGTGAATACTTTTAAGCCTTATCTTGCATAGCAAGTGGTGGCACACATCCACTCATCTTCAAGGTTGCCATGGCTTCTAGCCTAGCCTTGTAGTGGCGTGCTTCTCACATTTTTACCATTTCTTCCCTTTCCATTTTATGTTTTCTTCTTCCTTTAATTGTTCTTGGTTTTCTATGATTTATGTGCTTTCTATTGCCTTTTCATTTTGAATCAATCCATCATCTTCTTCTTTTGAGCTTTGTGAAAGGAACCTTCACATCTAGATAGCTTGCTATCTTAATGTCTAGTGGGGATTTCACTTAGCTTTCTTAATCAACTCACACCATATTCAATAATCTTGAAAAGGAACAAGATAATCCTTCATCATTTGGTATCTAGAGCTTTGGTTGTCCTTGAATATGGTGTTTTCATGTTCTAACCTTGTCTTGTGTAGCTATCTTTCAATGGTCCACATAAAAACAGTGCTGGCAGCAACGTGTGCGTTTTTGTAAAAAATACTGCAGCTAGCTCAGTGGTCCAAAAGTAACTTTCTTTATATCAAAAGAAAGCTCTGTGAGTCTAGTTTCCAACAAAAAAAGAAGTAACGCATTTGGAGTTCTGTGGAGAGAGTTATGATCAAATGAGTGAGCAAAGGTCAGAGCTGCCGAGAATACGAAAAACAACGTTTTCAGGTTATGTTGTGGCAATTTTGGCTTCGGTTTTGTGACTCTTTTGCTCCTAAATGTGGTTGGATAACATGTCTTTTGATGCTTACTCTTTGAGCCTCAAATCCATGAGTTTAAATGCATGATAGCTACATGTTTGTGTCTTTGTATATGTCATGTTGAGTCTTTAAATGTGTCTAACTTTTGCTTGAGTCATATGTCATATGCTTCTTTGAGTTTTCCTATTCTTGTTTCTAAGTATTTGAGCTATTGTATGAGATCTATGCCTTTTGTTGTAGCATGCTCCTTGAAATTGATTTTGACCTAATTTTTAAGGAACTAAGTGTTCAAGACACCCTAAAATATCCTTCTCATCATCTTAAGTACCTAGTTTTGAAAAGAAAAATTATTTTCATGACCAAAAACAGTTTGGAAGAGAGCTCATGTGTTGCTTGGTGAATCCATTTGGCCATTTTTACTAGGTGTTATGCTACCAAATTTTATACTTGGATTTTGGGTGATATTGGCAAATTAGTTCCATGCTTTAACTTGGTTATGATCTTTCTTGGTGTATGCATAATTTGAGGTATAATCTTGGCTTGTTCAAATGCTTTCCATAGAGTCTTTAAAAGTGTTTTTCATTGCTTTAGTCTTGTTCAAGTTTTGTCTTTAAAAAAAAAATTCCTTAGAAGTTAAACTTTCTTGTTTTTGTGCTTTTCTTGCTTGTCACTAGGTGTTCTCTGTTGTGTCTTAGTAGTTTTCTTTTCTTGAAACTCTTGGGATGTTGTGGCCGAATCACTTGTCTTGCATTTGAAAGGTTTTGAACAAGTTTTTAAAAGTGTTTGCTTCACTCCTTTGGAGGAGCTTTGAGTGTAGCCTTGCCTTATTACTTTGGGAGAGTGATCTAAACACTTGGGTTGGAATTGGTCTCGGTTTTCATGTTGTCTAACCCCTAATTCATTTATTTTGTCTTGGCTTTGAGTGTTTTGTTGTAGGAATCATGGCAAGTTTATCAAATGCACATACTCCAAACAAAAACAATACATTGATGAGATTACTTCGAGATTTGGAGTTCTCTAGGAAGGAGGCCTTTGAACAATTGAGAAAGGACAAGGAGCAAAGTGACCTAAGAATCCAAGAGCACATTCAAAGGCTTGAAGCTAAGGAGCAAGAAAGAGAGGCTAGGAAAAGAGGGCATTCTAGGCGCAAACCATCACAAGAGAAGCAAACTCCAAGGTTTCCTAAGTTCAAAGGAGAAAATGACCCCAACATCTACATTGAGTGGGAACAAAAAGTGGACCAAATTTTTACCATTCATGTAGTTAGTCATCAAAAGCAAGTAGAGTTTGTAGTCTTAGAGTTTGAGGATTATGCCATGACTTGGTGGCATCAATTATGTATGGACAATATTAACCAAGAGTCACTCGCGACTTCTTGGAGGGACCTTAAAAATTTGATGCGCGCTAGATTTGTTCCTTCCTACTATAGGAGGGAGACTCTTTTGAAGCTCCAAAGGCTTCAACAAGGGTCCATGTGTGTGGATGAATATTACAAGTTAATGGAGTCCATGCTTCTAAAAGTAGGACTCCAATTTGAAAGTGAAGAGGAAAAGGTAGCTAGATTTGTGAGTGGGTTAAGGAGGGACATACAAGATTTAGTAGAGTTATATGAGTACTCCTCTCTTGAAAAAGTTTTACATTTGGCTATCAAAGTTGAAACTCAATTGCAAAAGAAAAAAGAGGCCAAGAGGAGTGGTTCATACAATGACTACTATTCTAGTACTTGGAAAGATAAAGAAAGAAAACATGATAAATCACCACTCAAGAGTTCCAAAGACCCACCTCCTAGGACTAATTCGTCTAGGCCTTCTAATGAAACTCCTAATTCTTCTCAAGGTACAAGGACAAGTTCTATAAAATGTTTTAAGTGTTTGGGATATGGGCACATAGCTTCAAATTGTCCCACCAAAAGAACCATGGCCTTAAACCTTAAAAAAGAAGTAGAGAGTGAACATTCTTCTCCCCCTTCCCCCAAAAGTACTTCTTCCCACACTTCTTCTTCAAGTGAAAGGATTAAACCCCTTGAAGGTGGATTGTTAATGATAAGGCACCAACTAAGACAAGTTTCCAAGGAAGTTGACCCTTCTCAAAGACAAAACCTTTTTCATTCAAGGTGTCATATCAAAGACAAACTATGTCCCCTCCTAATAGATAATGGAAGTTGTGTAAATGTGGCTAGCACAAGGGTTGTGGACAAGCTTGGCTTGAAAACTATCCCTCATGCGAAGCCCTACAAGCTATCATGGCTTAAGAAAGAAGACATTAAAGTAACTCAACAAGTCCTCATTAACTTTTCAATTGGAAATTTTAAAGATGAGGTGTTATGTGATGTTGTGCCTATGGAAGAAACTCATATTTTGTTAGGTAGGCCATGGCAATTTGATAGAAAAGTCTTTTATGATGGCCATGCTAACACCTATGCTTTCTCCTTCCAAGGCAAGAAGTTCACACTCCTACCTCTCTCACCCAATCAAGAAAATGAGGACCAAAATAAAGTGAAAGATAAGAGAAAAGATGAAAAAGAAAAAGAGCAAGTTACCTCCAAAGTGTTACTTGCCTCTAAAAAAAGATTTTCAAAGCAAGATGGACATCACCATTCTTTCTTCTCTTGCAAGGCTCAAAAGGAAGACCCAATGCGCAAGTATGAGAAGAAGAGTGGTCTAGAAAAGAGGGATGGCCTAACCAAAGCTAGGGGTAGTACCCTTAGAAAAGATGGAACAAGAGCTCATAAAAGGGAGGCGCAAAACCTCCCCCAAATCAAGTCAAGCTCCATCTACAAAGGCTTAAAGAATTTGTGGTCAAATTCTCTCCAAGAAGGGGAGGATGATGAAGGATTGACCCCAAGCAAGGATGAAGGCACATGCTTAAGAAGACTAAGCATGTTTAGAAAGGAAGTTCACTAATCCTTAATCCCTTTCATTTGTGTTTGTTATTTTTGATTCCCTAAGTTGACTTAGTTGAATCAACTTTAGTTGACTTGTTGACCTTTGACTAGGTTTGACTTGTTGACTATAGTTGACTTGACTTAAGCCAACATGCTAATCTATGTTTATTTGCTTTGTAGGTTAATTAGGAGTAAGAAAGCAATGCTAGGTGGCGCATGGTGATTGGGGAGCATAAATGATGTGGAGGAGAGAGTAAAGCAAAGGCATAAAGCATAAAGTAAAAGCCATGAAGCAAGTGTACCTATGTACCTTTGGTCTCCTTTGTTTTTAGCACACTTTGGCCACTTTTTGGAGACATATGAGACACATTCTTTGTCTCCTTTTGTGCTAGAACGAAATTAGCCTTGCACACACCATAGTTGGTCTTTTGTCTTTCATTTTTGTAACCTTATTTGACCTAGCTTCTAGAAGCTAGGGTTAGGTTTTTGTAGTGACATCCTTAGGTATCTTTTATTTGCTTAGAGGCCCCTAAATTCTTCTATATAAGGGGTGCTCCTAGACATGTAAAAGGGTTGAACATTTTGAAGTAAAAACACTCTTGTGTCTCAACCATTTGTGAGAGTTTCCTCCCTTGGGAGTGAATACTTTTAAGCCTTATCTTGCATAGCAAGTGGCGGCACACATCCACTCATCTTCAAGGTTGCCATGGCTTCTAGCCTAGCCTTGTAGTGGCGTGCTTCTCACATTTTTACCATTTCTTCCCTTTCCATTTTATGTTTTCTTCTTCCTTTAATTGTTCTTGGTTTTCTATGATTTATGTGCTTTCTATTGCCTTTTCATTTTGAATCAATCCATCATCTTCTTCTTTTGAGCTTTGTGAAAGGAACCTTCACATCTAGATAGCTTGCTATCTTAATGTCTAGTGGGGATTTCACTTAGCTTTCTTAATCAACTCACACCATATTCAATAATCTTGAAAAGGAACAAGATAATCCTTCATCAAGGCCTGACATTATGCAATCTGTATGTGTGTGTGCTCATTTTCAAGCCAATCCAAAAGAATCACATCTTACTGCAGTAAAAAGAATTTTAAAATACTTAAAAGGTACTGCATGTTTTGGACTATGGTATCCTTCAGGAGCGTCTCCTAATTTGATAGGCTATTCAGATGCTGATTATGGTGGTTGTAAAATAGATAGAAAAAGTACCAGTGGTACTTGTCACCTCTTAGGTAGTTCATTAGTCTCTTGGCACTAAAAGAAACAAGCTTATGTGGCTTTGTCAACTACAGAGGCTGAATACATAGCAGTTGGAAATTGTTGTGCTCAAATTCTTTGGATGAAACAACAACTAGAAGACTATAATATCTTTTTAAATCACATACCTCTGAAATGTGATAATACTAGTGCTATTAATTTAACCAAAAATCCCATAATGCACTCTAGGACAAAGCATATTGAAATAAGACATCATTTCCTAAGAGATCACATTAATAAAGGAAATTGTGAAATAGAATATGTAGATACAAAGCATCAATTAGCTGATATCTTTACAAAACCTTTAGCTAAAGATAGATTTTATGAACTAAGAAGAGACTTAGGCATATTAGAGATCTCTTAAAATGCTAAAAATTCACAATCCTTAAAAAATCCGAAAAATAGCGTAAATAATCGATTACAAGTGTCAATAATCGATTATCAGACTCTCTTCAAAAAACCCAAAACATACTGGAATAATCGATTATTTTGGGTCTTCTCTCTATAAATATTAGCCATTTTTCATCAAATCGCGTGTATATGAACGTTAGAGTCTTCTCTCTATAAATATTAGCCATTTTTGTCACCAGAACACTCTTTTCTCTCCATAAACACTCAAAACCCTCTCCTTTTCTCATTCTCTCACAAAACTCTCAAAGGCTTCCCTCTCTTTTACCTAAACCATGGCTGAATCCTCTCGTAGAAAAATTCCTACACGCAGAAGGACTGCATCTCGTGCCTCTCATCCCTCAACTGCACCAAGAACAGCCTCCATTGAAGGATGGATTTCGGATGAAGAAAGACGTTCTGAATTCATCACACTATGGAAAGACAAACCCCTCATCACTCCAAAATTCTTCCAGTCTCAATGGTTTATAAATCGCCATTTCACCATTCAAAACTTTATGACTGAACAAGGTGTGAAATTCTTCACAGAGATGCAATGCACTTACTATCCAGATTTGGTTCGAGCTTTTTATTTCAACTACAAATTCAGAGATGGAGTTGGGTTCACAAAAGTGAAAGGTATCGACATCATTTTAGATGATGATATTTGGGAAAATGTTGCACAATTTCCCATTCATGATGGCACATCTCCCATTCTCACGGCTGGCATAGAAGGGTTCAATAGAATTTTTGCATATAGATCCTTTATGCGACGCCCAGATCAAGAAATTGGCCGTCAATTACTAGCTGGACCTCTCAAAATCGATGAGCGTCTACTTCACTATCTCATTGTTTGGATTTTATGTCCACGTGGTACAAATCACGCACAGTGCAGTGAAGCCGATCTTATGATAATATATGCCATGCTCAACCACATCCCCATCTATTGGCCAAGCATCATTCTTGACACCATGCTAAAAGCCAAACGATTGCCTCAATATCCTCTTCCGTATTCCTTGCTTATCTCTCGTATTTGTGAGTATAAAGGGGTAAATGTCTCTGATGAACAGTCTCATTGTTTGCAATTGTAATATGTTTTCCAGTTTTATTTTTAATATAAGTATATTTGTCTTGTTATTCTTTACTTATTCGAAATTGAGGGGGAGCTTCTTTATTAAAACCTTTTTCATATGATCAAAACAGGGGGAGAAAAAGTTTAAACATTTAAACCAAACAGTGCTACTAACAAATCTCCTTGTAAGATATTTTGATTGCAGATACTTTAAACATATTGTTTTGATCATCATCAAAAAGGGGGAGATTGTTGGCAAAAGCAATACAAGTCTAAATGCTGAAGCAAGATTTTGATGATGATAAAAGAAGCCTGAAAGCTATCTGGAAGACAATATGAAGACTACATGTTATTATGTTTAAAGCTATCTTGTAAAATGTAATTAGATTAAGTTAGAAGCAGTATTGTACAAGAAAATTCTAGTATTTCTCGAAATATCAAAATGATAATCGATTATCACTTGGAATAATCGATTATCCTGAGCTGAACAAATTTTTTCAAGAAAGCACTAGAATAATCGATTATTACTTGTGATAATCGATTATCTGCTCAAAAATTTGTTTTCCATAAACCACACTGGAATAATCGATTATCACTAGTGATAATCGATTATCCTGGTCTGTTGGGCGCGACTGTTCAACTTTTTGACCTAATTTCTAGAACCCCTATTTAAGGAACCTCAGAGTTACTTCTCAATTACCTTTTTGAGAAGCTAGAGTACTAGTGCTGTGACTGCAAGAGAGTTCTCTGAAGTGTTCTCAATTGAAGCTTTGAAAAACCTAGTGTGGGTAGAGCGATAACTTTTCCTGAGAGGTGTTCTAGGAGATTGAGTGCTGCTGCTGTTGCTAGGAAAGCTAAGGTCAAGGTTCTTTGTGTGATTCAGAGAAAGGTGTTCATCTCTTGTGTGATTCAAGAGAGGTGTTTTCTTTCCTTACACTCTAAATATCTGATTGTAAATCTGTTACTTGTTAGTGATTTAGTTAATCTCGTTTTTAAGAGATTAACAACTGGACGTAGGGTCTTTTGATCCGAACCAGTATAAATACTTGTGTTCAATCTTCTTCTCTATCTCTTTATTTCATCTATTATTGTGTTATAAAGAAATTATTTATTGATCTACTTGATAAATTTTGAAAAATTTTAAAGTATTAATTTTATTATTCAAAAACCAATTCACCCCCCTCTTGGTTTTGTCCGCACGCTCAAACATTCCGCTGCGCGATACCAACAATTGGTATCAGAGCTTGCTTTGATAGTTATTCAAAATTTTCGAAAATGGTTGGATAAAATCAAACCTTTGCCGAGGGCGCATCTATCAACAGACCTCCTCTATTTACTGGTGAAAATTATCCTTTATGGAAAGTTAGGATGCAAATTTTTCTGGAATCTGTTGATAGGGGTATTTGGGATGCTGTTTTAAATGGTCCATTTGTTCCTGTTAATATTGTAAATGATGTGCAGGAACCAAAGCCATTCTCGCAATGGACAGCAGACGAAAATAGAAGAGCCCAATATGATGTAAAAGCTAGAAATATAATTTCATCTGCCTTAACCCTAGATGAGTTTTACAGGATCTCAGTATGCACCAGTGCACAAGAAATGTGGGAAATATTGCGTGTAACCCATGAAGGAACAGACGATGTAAAAAGAGCACGCAAGAACTCCTTGATCCAAGAATACGAAATGTTTCGGATGCAACAAGGAGAAACTATATACGATGTGCAGAAACGATTCACACATATCGTCAATCATCTCAAAGGTTTAGGTAAAACTTTTGACACTGATGAATTAAATATAAAAGTTCTTAAATCCTTGAACAGGACTTGGCAGCCAAAGGTGACAGCCATCACGGAGTCACAAAACCTTGCTACAATGACGATGGCAGCTCTGTTTGGAAAGTTGAGAGAACATGAGCTTGAATTGGGCAGATTAAATGATGAAGAAGATATTGGAAGAAAGAAGAACATAGCTTTTAAAACCGAAGTGGTTAAAGGCAAAAGACAAAAGGAAGAAGAAGATTCAGATGATGATGAAAATCTTAGTCTCATGATTAAGAAGTTTACAAAATTCATGAAGGCCAAAGGTAAAAATCAATTCAAGAGCAACAAGAAGGATAATCAAGGATCATCCTCAAATTTCAAATGCTATGGATGTGGAGAATCTGGACACGTCAAAGCTGACTGCCCAAATTCAAAGAAAAGTGAAGAAAAGAAGGGTAGAAAATTCTTCAAAAAGAAAGCATATATAGCTTGGGAAGACAATGCCTCAAGTTCATCAAATTCTAGCGATTCAGAAGCAAATCTATGTCTGATGGCCAATCATGATGATTCAGATAGTGAGGTAAATTCTACTTGCCACGAAAATGATTATGATGATTTGAATGACGCCTTTCAACAATTGCTTATTAAATCTAGTAAATTGGATACTGCTCATAAAAAGTTAAAATCTGATTTTAAAGATTTGCAAAGTAAATTTGAAAAATCTCTTGAAGAAGAAGAATTTTTGAAAAATAAAATTTCAAATTTAGAAAATAAAGAAACTGTTGAATGTGCTTCATGCAAAAGTTACATGTTTGATATATGTATTTTGGAAAAACATCTCGCAGATGCTTTAGAAAATAAAAATTGTGAAAAGTTTAAAATCAAGAAAAATCCAAATAAGACAAAGCATGCTCATAATCATAGTTTTAAAAATAAAACTAAAAGAACTCGTAGAGTTTGGGTAGAAAAAGGAACATATCATTCTATAAATACATATGCATGTACTACTACATGTTTTTATTGCATGAAAAAGGGTCATACTTCAAACAAATGCAATATCAAACATCTTGGTGTTCCTAATAAGAAATATATTTGGGTTCCTGTTCATAAGTAGATATTTTTTCTAACCCCAAGGACCCAAACAAGTTGTTGGGGACCTAAATGAATTGTTTCCTTATTTTGCAGATGACTTCTAAATCCAGAAGATCAATGTGGTATCTTGACAGTGGTTGTTCAAGACACATGACTGGAGATAAAAAGAAGTTTAAGAACTTTAAAAAGAAGGAACAAGGATTTGTCACTTATGGGGATAACAACAAAGGAAAAATACTTGGAACGGGTGATGTAGGTGGAGGAAATACTTTGGAGATCAAGGATGTACTGTATGTGGAAGGACTAAAACACAATCTTCTCAGTATAAGCCAATTATTTGATAAAGGACTCAGAGTAATATTTGAGAGTGACTACTGCACTATTCATCAAAAGGACTCCAAAGAAGTAGCATTAAAAGGTATGAGACACAATAATATTTACTTAATTGATCTTGATACTGCATCATCTAGTGATATAACTTGTTTGGTTGTTAAAGAAGAAAATCCTTGGTTATGGCATAAACGAGCTGCTCATATTAACATGCAACAATTAAACAAACTAATTTCCAAAGAATTAGTAATTGGATTACCAAAAATAAAGTTTGAAAAAGATAAACAAGTAAAATCTTCATTTCATTCAAAAAATGTAATTTCTACATCAAAACCTTTAGAACTTTTGCATATGGATTTATTTGGCCCTTCAAGGACAAAAAGCTTTGGAGGAAATTATTATGCTCTTGTTATTGTTGATGATTACTCACGATATACATGGACTTTCTTTCTCACACTAAAAAGTGAGGCATTCAAAGCTTTTAAAAAATTTGCAAAAGCTGTTCAAAATGAAAAAGATTTGAAAATTAAAGTTTTAAGAAGTGACCATGGTGGAGAATTTCAAAATGAATTATTTGAAAACTTTTGTGAAGAAAACAGAATTATGCATAATTTTTCTGCACCTAGAATTCCTCAACAAAATGGAGTTGTAGAAAGGAAAAATAGATCTTTAGAAGAATTAGCTCGCACCATGTTGAACGAATATGATGTGCCTAAATATTTTTGGGCTGATGCTGTGAGCACTGCTTGTTATGTATTAAATAGAATGCTCATTAGACCAATTTTAAAGGTTATCCCCTATGAATTGTTTAAAGGAAGAAAGCCTAATGTAACACATTTAAAAATATTTGGATGCAAATGCTTTGTTCTGAATAACGGAAAAGAAAATTTGGGTAAATTTGATTCTAAAGCTGATGAAGCTATTTTCTTAGGTTATTCATTAACTAGTAAAGCCTATAGGATTTTTAATAGAAGAACCTTGAATATGGAAGAATTTGTGCATGTTGTTTTTGATGAAATTGTGGACCTTGAGGAGAACCCTCTTGAGTCAAATAAAACAAATGCAGGTGATGAAGAATATTTCAAAGAAGCCCTTGATGAGATGTATCTAAATGAAAATCCACTGACTGAACCTGAAGATCTTGCCAAAAGCTGGAAATCACCTAGAGGATTATCTCTGGAAAATGTCATTGGAGATATATCAAAGGGAGTTGTTACTAGAAATATGTCAAATTTCTGTATGACTGTTGCCTTTGTTTCACAGATAGAACCCAAAAGTGTAGACGAAGCTCTTCAAGATGATCAATGGTGCATTGCAATGCAAGAAGAGCTGAATCAATTTGAAAGGAATGAAGTTTGGGAACTCATTCCTAGGGATGATTCACACCAAGTAATAGGAACAAAATGGGTGTTCAGAAACAAGCTAGATGAGGATGGAAACATCACTAAAAACAAAGCTAGACTTGTAGCAAAGGGATACAGACAAGAAGAAGGTATAGACTATGATGAGACTTATGCTCTAGTTGCCAGGTTAGAAGCTATACGCTTACTTCTTGCCTATGCTTCTCTCATGAAATTCAAACTATATCAGATGGATGTCAAAAGTGCTTTTTTAAATGGATTTATAAAAGAAAATGTGTATGTTGAAGAACCACCTGGCTTTGAAGACTATAAGTTTCCTAATCACATTTATAAATTAAAGAAAGCATTGTATGGATTAAAACAAGCACCTAGATCTTGGTATGAACGATTCAGTACATTTTTGTTAGAAAATGATTTTGAAAGAGGTAAAATTGATTTAACTCTGTTTATCAAAAGAGTAAATAAACATATTTTGCTAGTTCAGATTTATGTAGATGACATAATATTTGGGTCTACTGATAGTTCACTATGTAAAAGCTTTGCAAGCATAATGCAAGGAGAGTTTGAAATGTCAATGATGGGAGAGTTGACATTCTTTTTGGGTCTTCAAATTAAGCAAATGGAAAATGGAACTTTCATTTCTCAATCTAAGTACTGCAAAGAAGTACTTAAGAAATTTGGAATGGATACTGCTAAGGAAGCAAGTACTCCTATGGGAACCTCCTGCTACTTAGATAAAGATGAATCAGGAATAGAGGTAAATCAAACTATGTTTAGAGGCATGATAGGTTCTTTGTTGTATCTTACTGCTAGTAGGCCTGATGAAGGATTGACCCCAAGCAAGGATGAAGGCACATGCTTAAGAAGACTAAGCATGTTTAGAAAGGAAGTTCACTAATCCTTAATCCCTTTCATTTGTGTTTGTTCTTTTTGATTCCCTAAGTTGACTTAGTTGAATCAACTTTAGTTGACTTGTTAACCTTTGACTAGGTTTGACTTGTTGACTATAGTTGACTTGACTTAAGCCAACATGCTAATCTATGTTTATTTGCTTTGTAGGTTAATTAGGAGTAAGAAAGCAATGCTAGGTGGCGCATGGTGATTGGGGAGCATAAATGATGTGGAGGAGAGAGTAAAGCAAAGGCATAAAGCATAAAGTAAAAGCCATGAAGCAAGTGTACCTATGTACCTTTGGTCTCCTTTGTTTTTAGCATACTTTGGCCACTTTTTGGAGACATATGAGACACATTCTTTGTCTCCTTTTGTGCTAGAACGAAATTAGCCTTGCACACACCATAGTTGGTCTTTTGTCTTTCATTTTTGTAACCTTATTTGACCTAGCTTCTAGAAGCTAGGGTTAGGTTTTTGTAGTGACATCCTTAGGTATCTTTTATTTGCTTAGAGGCCCCTAAATTCTTCTATATAAGGGGTGCTCCTAGACATGTAAAAGGGTTGAACATTTTGAAGTAAAAACACTCTTGTGTCTCAACCATTTGTGAGAGTTTCCTCCCTTGGGAGTGAATACTTTTAAGCCTTATCTTGCATAGCAAGTGGCGGCACACATCCACTCATCTTCAAGGTTGCCATGGCTTCTAGCCTAGCCTTGTAGTGGCGTGCTTCTCACATTTTTACCATTTCTTCCCTTTCCATTTTATGTTTTCTTCTTCCTTTAATTGTTCTTGGTTTTCTATGATTTATGTGCTTTCTATTGCCTTTTCATTTTGAATCAATCCATCATCTTCTTCTTTTGAGCTTTGTGAAAGGAACCTTCACATCTAGATAGCTTGCTATCTTAATGTCTAGTGGGGATTTCACTTAGCTTTCTTAATCAACTCACACCATATTCAATAATCTTGAAAAGGAACAAGATAATCCTTCATCATTTGGTATCTAGAGCTTTGGTTGTCCTTGAATATGGTGTTTTCATGTTCTAACCTTGTCTTGTGTAGCTATCTTTCAATGGTCCACATAAAAACAGTGCTGGCAGCAACGTGTGCGTTTTTGTAAAAAATACTGCAGCTAGCTCAGTGGTCCAAAAGTAACTTTCTTTATATCAAAAGAAAGCTATGTGAGTCTAGTTTCCAACAAAAAAAGAAGTAACGCATTTGGAGTTCTGTGGAGAGAGTTATGATCAAATGAGTGAGCAAAGGTCAGAGCTGCCGAGAATACGAAAAACAACGTTTTCAGGTTATGTTGTGGCAATTTTGGCTTCGGTTTTGTGACTCTTTTGCTCCTAAATGTGGTTGGATAACATGTCTTTTGATGCTTACTCTTTGAGCCTCAAATCCATGAGTTTAAATGCATGATAGCTACATGTTTGTGTCTTTGTATATGTCATGTTGAGTCTTTAAATGTGTCTAACTTTTGCTTGAGTCATATGTCATATGCTTCTTTGAGTTTTCCTATTCTTGTTTCTAAGTATTTGAGCTATTGTATGAGATCTATGCCTTTTGTTGTAGCATGCTCCTTGAAATTGATTTTGACCTAATTTTTAAGGAACTAAGTGTTCAAGACACCCTAAAATATCCTTCTCATCATCTTAAGTACCTAGTTTTGAAAAGAAAAATTATTTTCATGACCAAAAACAGTTTGGAAGAGAGCTCATGTGTTGCTTGGTGAATCCATTTGGCTATTTTTACTAGGTGTTATGCTACCAAATTTTATACTTGGATTTTGGGTGATATTGGCAAATTAGTTCCATGCTTTAACTTGGTTATGATCTTTCTTGGTGTATGCATAATTTGAGGTATAATCTTGGCTTGTTCAAATGCTTTCCATAGAGTCTTTAAAAGTGTTTTTCATTGCTTTAGTCTTGTTCAAGTTTTGTCTTTAAAAAAAAAATTCCTTAGAAGTTAAACTTTCTTGTTTTTGTGCTTTTCTTGCTTGTCACTAGGTGTTCTCTGTTGTGTCTTAGTAGTTTTCTTTTCTTGAAACTCTTGGGATGTTGTGGCCGAATCACTTGTCTTGCATTTGAAAGGTTTTGAACAAGTTTTTAAAAGTGTTTGCTTCACTCCTTTGGAGGAGCTTTGAGTGTAGCCTTGCCTTATTACTTTGGGAGAGTGATCTAAACACTTGGGTTGGAATTGGTCTCGGTTTTCATGTTGTCTAACCCCTAATTCATTTATTTTGTCTTGGCTTTGAGTGTTTTGTTGTAGGAATCATGGCAAGTTTATCAAATGCACATACTCCAAACAAAAACAATACATTGATGAGATTACTTCGAGATTTGGAGTTCTCTAGGAAGGAGGCCTTTGAACAATTGAGAAAGGACAAGGAGCAAAGTGACCTAAGAATCCAAGAGCACATTCAAAGGCTTGAAGCTAAGGAGCAAGAAAGAGAGGCTAGGAAAAGAGGGCATTCTAGGCGCAAACCATCACAAGAGAAGCAAACTCCAAGGTTTCCTAAGTTCAAAGGAGAAAATGACCCCAACATCTACATTGAGTGGGAACAAAAAGTGGACCAAATTTTTACCATTCATGTAGTTAGTCATCAAAAGCAAGTAGAGTTTGTAGTCTTAGAGTTTGAGGATTATGCCATGACTTGGTGGCATCAATTATGTATGGACAATATTAACCAAGAGTCACTCGCGACTTCTTGGAGGGACCTTAAAAATTTGATGCGCGCTAGATTTGTTCCTTCCTACTATAGGAGGGAGACTCTTTTGAAGCTCCAAAGGCTTCAACAAGGGTCCATGTGTGTGGATGAATATTACAAGTTAATGGAGTCCATGCTTCTAAAAGTAGGACTCCAATTTGAAAGTGAAGAGGAAAAGGTAGCTAGATTTGTGAGTGGGTTAAGGAGGGACATACAAGATTTAGTAGAGTTATATGAGTACTCCTCTCTTGAAAAAGTTTTACATTTGGCCATCAAAGTTGAAACTCAATTGCAAAAGAAAAAAGAGGCCAAGAGGAGTGGTTCATACAATGACTACTATTCTAGTACTTGGAAAGATAAAGAAAGAAAACATGATAAATCACCACTCAAGAGTTCCAAAGACCCACCTCCTAGGACTAATTCGTCTAGGCCTTCTAATGAAACTCCTAATTCTTCTCAAGGTACAAGGACAAGTTCTATAAAATGTTTTAAGTGTTTGGGATATGGGCACATAGCTTCAAATTGTCCCACCAAAAGAACCATGGCCTTAAACCTTAAAAAAGAAGTAGAGAGTGAACATTCTTCTCCCCCTTCCCCCAAAAGTACTTATTCCCACACTTCTTCTTCAAGTGAAAGGATTAAACCCCTTGAAGGTGGATTGTTAATGATAAGGCACCAACTAAGACAAGTTTCCAAGGAAGTTGACCCTTCTCAAAGACAAAACCTTTTTCATTCAAGGTGTCATATCAAAGACAAACTATGTCCCCTCCTAATAGATAATGGAAGTTGTGTAAATGTGGCTAGCACAAGGGTTGTGGACAAGCTTGGCTTGAAAACTATCCCTCATGCGAAGCCCTACAAGCTATCATGGCTTAAGAAAGAAGACATTAAAGTAACTCAACAAGTCCTCATTAACTTTTCAATTGGAAATTTTAAAGATGAGGTGTTATGTGATGTTGTGCCTATGGAAGAAACTCATATTTTGTTAGGTAGGCCATGGCAATTTGATAGAAAAGTCTTTTATGATGGCCATGCTAACACCTATGCTTTCTCCTTCCAAGGCAAGAAGTTCACACTCCTACCTCTCTCACCCAATCAAGAAAATGAGGACCAAAATAAAGTGAAAGATAAGAGAAAAGATGAAAAAGAAAAAGAGCAAGTTACCTCCAAAGTGTTACTTGCCTCTAAAAAAAGATTTTCAAAGCAAGATGGACATCACCATTCTTTCTTCTCTTGCAAGGCTCAAAAGGAAGACCCAATGCGCAAGTATGAGAAGAAGAGTGGTCTAGAAAAGAGGGATGGCCTAACCAAAGCTAGGGGTAGTACCCTTAGAAAAGATGGAACAAGAGCTCATAAAAGGGAGGCGCAAAACCTCCCCCAAATCAAGTCAAGCTCCATCTACAAAGGCTTAAAGAATTTGTGGTCAAATTCTCTCCAAGAAGGGGAGGATGATGAAGGATTGACCCCAAGCAAGGATGAAGGCACATGCTTAAGAAGACTAAGCATGTTTAGAAAGGAAGTTCACTAATCCTTAATCCCTTTCATTTGTGTTTGTTATTTTTGATTCCCTAAGTTGACTTAGTTGAATCAACTTTAGTTGACTTGTTGACCTTTGACTAGGTTTGACTTGTTGACTATAGTTGACTTGACTTAAGCCAACATGCTAATCTATGTTTATTTGCTTTGTAGGTTAATTAGGAGTAAGAAAGCAATGCTAGGTGGCGCATGGTGATTGGGGAGCATAAATGATGTGGAGGAGAGAGTAAAGCAAAGGCATAAAGCATAAAGTAAAAGCCATGAAGCAAGTGTACCTATGTACCTTTGGTCTCCTTTGTTTTTAGCACACTTTGGCCACTTTTTGGAGACATATGAGACACATTCTTTGTCTCCTTTTGTGCTAGAACGAAATTAGCCTTGCACACACCATAGTTGGTCTTTTGTCTTTCATTTTTGTAACCTTATTTGACCTAGCTTCTAGAAGCTAGGGTTAGGTTTTTGTAGTGACATCCTTAGGTATCTTTTATTTGCTTAGAGGCCCCTAAATTCTTCTATATAAGGGGTGCTCCTAGACATGTAAAAGGGTTGAACATTTTGAAGTAAAAACACTCTTGTGTCTCAACCATTTGTGAGAGTTTCCTCCCTTGGGAGTGAATACTTTTAAGCCTTATCTTGCATAGCAAGTGGCGGCACACATCCACTCATCTTCAAGGTTGCCATGGCTTCTAGCCTAGCCTTGTAGTGGCGTGCTTCTCACATTTTTACCATTTCTTCCCTTTCCATTTTATGTTTTCTTCTTCCTTTAATTGTTCTTGGTTTTCTATGATTTATGTGCTTTCTATTGCCTTTTCATTTTGAATCAATCCATCATCTTCTTCTTTTGAGCTTTGTGAAAGGAACCTTCACATCTAGATAGCTTGCTATCTTAATGTCTAGTGGGGATTTCACTTAGCTTTCTTAATCAACTCACACCATATTCAATAATCTTGAAAAGGAACAAGATAATCCTTCATCAAGGCCTGACATTATGCAATCTGTATGTGTGTGTGCTCATTTTCAAGCCAATCCAAAAGAATCACATCTTACTGCAGTAAAAAGAATTTTAAAATACTTAAAAGGTACTGCATGTTTTGGACTATGGTATCCTTCAGGAGCGTCTCCTAATTTGATAGGCTATTCAAATGCTGATTATGGTGGTTGTAAAATAGATAGAAAAAGTACCAGTGGTACTTGTCACCTCTTAGGTAGTTCATTAGTCTCTTGGCACTAAAAGAAACAAGCTTATGTGGCTTTGTCAACTACAGAGGCTGAATACATAGCAGTTGGAAATTGTTGTGCTCAAATTCTTTGGATGAAACAACAACTAGAAGACTATAATATCTTTTTAAATCACATACCTCTGAAATGTGATAATACTAGTGCTATTAATTTAACCAAAAATCCCATAATGCACTCTAGGACAAAGCATATTGAAATAAGACATCATTTCCTAAGAGATCACATTAATAAAGGAAATTGTGAAATAGAATATGTAGATACAAAGCATCAATTAGCTGATATCTTTACAAAACCTTTAGCTAAAGATAGATTTTATGAACTAAGAAGAGACTTAGGCATATTAGAGATCTCTTAAAATGCTAAAAATTCACAATCCTTAAAAAATCCGAAAAATAGCGTAAATAATCGATTACAAGTGTCAATAATCGATTATCAGACTCTCTTCAAAAAACCCAAAACATACTGGAATAATCGATTATTTTGGGTCTTCTCTCTATAAATATTAGCCATTTTTCATCAAATCGCGTGTATATGAACGTTAGAGTCTTCTCTCTATAAATATTAGCCATTTTTGTCACCAGAACACTCTTTTCTCTCCATAAACACTCAAAACCCTCTCCTTTTCTCATTCTCTCACAAAACTCTCAAAGGCTTCCCTCTCTTTTACCTAAACCATGGCTGAATCCTCTCGTAGAAAAATTCCTACACGCAGAAGGACTGCATCTCGTGCCTCTCATCCCTCAACTGCACCAAGAACAGCCTCCATTGAAGGATGGATTTCGGATGAAGAAAGACGTTCTGAATTCATCACACTATGGAAAGACAAACCCCTCATCACTCCAAAATTCTTCCAGTCTCAATGGTTTATAAATCGCCATTTCACCATTCAAAACTTTCTGACTGAACAAGGTGTGAAATTCTTCACAGAGATGCAAGGCACTTACTATCCAGATTTGGTTCGAGCTTTTTATTTCAACTACAAATTCAGAGATGGAGTTGGGTATCGACATCATTTTAGATGATGATATTTGGGAAAATGTTGCACAATTTCCCATTCATGATGGCACATCTCCCATTCTCACGGCTGGCATAGAAGGGTTCAATAGAATTTTTGCATATAGATCCTTTATGCGACGCCCAGATCAAGAAATTGGCCGTCAATTACTAGCTGGACCTCTCAAAATCGATGAGCGTCTACTTCACTATCTCATTGTTTGGATTTTATGTCCACGTGGTACAAATCACGCACATTGCAGTGAAGCCGATCTTATGATAATATATGCCATGCTCAACCACATCCCCATCTATTGGCCAAGCATCATTCTTGACACCATGCTAAAAGCCAAACGATTGCCTCAATATCCTCTTCCGTATTCCTTGCTTATCTCTCGTATTTGTGAGTATAAAGGGGTAAATGTCTCTGATGAACAGTCTCATTGTTTGCAATTGTAATATGTTTTCCAGTTTTATTTTTAATATAAGTATATTTGTCTTGTTATTCTTTACTTATGCGAAATTGAGGGGGAGCTTCTTTATTAAAACCTTTTTCATATGATCAAAATAGGGGGAGAAAAAGTTTAAACATTTAAACCAAACAGTGCTACTAACAAATCTCCTTGTAAGATATTTTGATTGCAGATACTTTAAACATATTGTTTTGATCATCATCAAAAAGGGGGAGATTGTTGGAAAAAGCAATACAAGTCTAAATGCTGAAGCAAGATTTTGATGATGATAAAAGAAGCCTGAAAGCTATCTGGAAGACAATATGAAGACTACATGTTATTATGTTTAAAGCTATCTTGTAAAATGTAATTAGATTAAGTTAGAAGCAGTATTGTACAAGAAAATTTTAGTATTTCTCGAAATATCAAAATGATAATCGATTATCACTTGGAATAATCGATTATCCTGAGCTGAACAAATTTTTTCAAGAAAGCACTGGAATAATCGATTATTACTTGTGATAATCGATTATCTGCTCAAAAATTTGTTTTCCATAAACCACACTGGAATAATCGATTATCACTAGTGATAATCGATTATCCTGGTCTGTTGGGCGCGACTGTTCAACTTTTTGACCTAATTTCTGGAACCCCTATTTAAGGAACCTCAGAGTTACTTCTCAATTACCTTTTTGAGAAGCTAGAGTACTAGTGTTGTGACTGCAAGAGAGTTCTCTGAAGTGTTCTCAATTGAAGCTTTGAAAAACCTAGTGTGGGTAGAGCGATAACTTTTCCTGAGAGGTGTTCTAGGAGATTGAGTGCTGCTGCTGTTGCTAGGAAAGCTAAGGTCAAGGTTCTTTGTGTGATTCAGAGAAAGGTGTTCATCTCTTGTGTGATTCAAGAGAGGTGTTTTCTTTCCTTACACTCTAAATATCTGATTGTAAATCTGTTACTTGTTAGTGATTTAGTTAATCTCGTTTTTAAGAGATTAACAACTGGACGTAGGGTCTTTTGATCCGAACCAGTATAAATACTTGTGTTCAATCTTCTTCTCTATCTCTTTATTTCATCTATTATTGTGTTATAAAGAAATTATTTATTGATCTACTTGATAAATTTTGAAAAATTTTAAAGTATTAATTTTATTATTCAAAAACCAATTCACCCCCCTCTTGGTTTTGTCCGCACGCTCAAACATTCCGCTGCGCGATACCAACAACTTTGCCTTCAAAACATCAAACAACCAGGCCGAATACGAAGCTATCCTCGTCGGCCTTTCCCTTGCCCGCGAAGTAGGCGTCAAGATGCTAACGTGCAAAACTGACTCCAAGCTTACTGTAGGGCACCTAAATGACGAGTTCCAGATTAAAGACCCCATCCTTCTACAATATTACCATCTGGTCCGTGTAGTCATTCAATCCACCATTGAACGAGTCCGCATCGAACACATCCCAAGAACCAACAACATCAGAGCTGACATCCTCTCCAAATTGGCCAGCACCAAATTAAAAAGCCACCACCGATCCCTATTACAGCAAACATTATCTACACCCTCCATCACACATACCTGCAAAAACCTAACCCACGCCTCAACTAACAATACCACCCCTCCCCAAAGCCATAACTGGACCACCCCCTATATCCAATACCTAAACACTGGCACCCCCCACAAGATGTGGACAAAACTTGGCTGGCTAAGGCCGCCACGTATACCATGATAGGTGATGACCTTTACAAACGCGGATACGGCCAACCTCTCCTCAAATGTGTCACGGTAGAGCAAGCACAGTATATTATTAAATAGCTACATGAAGGCATTTGTGGCTACCATTCCGGCGCACGTACCATGGCTACCAGAGTCCTTAGAGTCAGGTACTTCTGGCCGACTATAGAAGTAGACTGTCACGACTATGTCAGAAAGTGCAAACCATGCCAAAAACATGGCAACCTCATCCACCAGAAACAAGAACAACTCCATCACATACTATCCCCATGGCCCTTTGCTAAATGGGGAATGGACATCCTTGGCCCTTCTCACCTGGCAAGGGGCAAGTGAAACTCCTAATTGTAGCCGTCGACTACTTCATCAAATGGATAGAAGTCAAGCCACTAACCACCATCACGACCCAACAAGTTCACCAGTTTATTTGGAAGGATATTATATGCAGATATGGTGTTCCACATACCATTATCACGGACAATGGCCGACAATTTATAGATAAAGAGCTACCCAAGTTCTACACTGGCCTGGGCATTAAACACATCACAAATTCTGTAGAACACCCACAAACTAATGGACAAATAGAGGCAGCCAACAAGGTTATCCTAGTGGAACTGCGCAAGAGATTAGATAGCGCCAAAGGCCGATGGCCCGAAGAGTAAGTAGAAGTGCTATGGGCTTACAGGTGCACCCCTCCATCATCAACAAACGAATCCCCATACTGGTTGAAATTGGTGAACCCACCCTGCGCCGAGAACTATACGACCCAACCCACAACCACCAAAACATGGCCACTCATCTCGACCTCTTACCCGAACTCAAAGAAAAAGCCCAGATACACAATTTAGCTTCCAAACAAAGAGTTGCCAGAATGTATAACGCAAACCTATGTCCACGATCATTCGCAATCGGGGACTTAGTATGGAGAATGGCCAGCAGTGCAAGAAAGAAGGATGGTAAATGCATATTGTATTAAACTGAATACTTGTAACCCTGGGTGTACTCTTTTTCCAAACCCGGTCTTTTTTCCCTAAGGAGGGTTTTGGCCAGGGAGGTTTTAACGAGGCACCCCAGATTCAATGAATAAAACGAAGGGTTCTCAACTATACATCTTTTCTCTATTTCACTTTCATAATCGTTTTAAGTTCCCCACCCTTACCACAAGTAAGCGTCCTGGGTCGAACACCCTCAACTTGATGTTAATCGTTTTAAGTTCGTCACCCTTACCACAAGTAAGCGGCCTGGGTCGAACACCTTTAACTTGACGTTAATCGTTTAAGTTCCCCACCCTTACCACAAGTAAGCGGCCTAGGTCGAACACCCCTTAACTTGACGTTAATCGTTTAGGTTCCCCACCCTTGCCACAAGTAAAAGGCTTAGGTCGAACACCCTTAACTTGATGTTAATCGTTTTAAGTTCCCCACCCTTACCACAAGTAAGCGGCCTGGGTCGAACACCTTTAACTTGACGTTAATCGTTTAAGTTCCCCACCCTTACCACAAGTAAGCGGCCTGGGTCGAACACCCTTAACTTGATGTTAATCGTTTTAAGTTCCCTACCCTTACCATAAGTAAGCGGCCTGGGTCGAACACCCTTAACTTGATGTTAATCATTTTAAGTTCCCCACCCTTACCACAAGTAAACGGCGTGCGTCGAACATCCTTCACACACAATAGTGCACGCAAACGAACATTTCGTACATACATAAATATAACGAGCAATTAACCAGGAAGTAACCGACATTCATATCAAACATCAAAATAAAGCAATGTACGAGTTATTACAGACATAGAATCGTTAAACCAAATTGGAAATATCAAATTAAAAATCCTAAGCCTCTTTCTGCTTGACCTATTCCATCACCACCTCGTTACCGCCAGCATCATCATCGACTGCATCCTTCACCCCATCCCCTTCTGGGCTAGATTCCGCGCATACCATCAACGACATCTTTATTGACATCAAACCTAGTGTCATTACCATCAACATTCTCATAAAAAAACAACGCTTGATGAACCCCCTTCTGAAAGCCATTGATATGTTCTTAAATTATGCAGCTCTTTAAGTCCTCTAGTTCACCCTCCAATCCGTCATGTTTTTCTTTAATATCGTCATAGTCGGCCTCAAGATCTACAATCTGACCCTTCAGCTTTTCTTCAGAATCAAGGCATCGTACCCTCCAAGTAGCGAGCCTCTTCCTTTCCACTTTCCACTTCCCACTCCTCTTTCTCCTTCTTCCAAGCTTCCTTCTCTTCATCGTGCTTATCAACTTTCTCCTGTAACTCTTCCACCTTGGTCCGGCTTCCTTCCCTCAACTCTCGTTCGTATAAGGATCCCACATGCCGACTAAGCAACAAGGTCTTACTGCTAAATTCAACCATGGCCTTCACCAAAGTTCTTGGCTTCATATTGTCAATTGAATTTATCAGCGATTCTGGCACATTAATCTCAATGTCTTTCCCAACAGTAGTTTCCGGAAGCTCAATCAACCCAGCTTTCGGCCCCTTCACCCCACTGGCCGAGCCCGCTCCCATCACAGCAGCTCGCACTTTCTTCACGTCTTTGCCCTTGCCGGGCCTAATAGGCAACTCCGCTTTCCTTTTTGTACCTCCATGCACGTGGACGTCTACTAGCGAATCTTGCAAATTAGGGACCATAGTGTTCCCGACAGCTTTAGCCTTCACCGCTTTCTCCTTACGCATGGTTTGGAAAAGTGTCAAGTTCTTCTTGCCAAGTTGCGCCATATCCCCTGAAGTACACAACACACAAATCGTCAAAATACTCCAACCAATAACAATGCTCAAAGTTACAAAAAAATACCTTCAATATCTATAATGGGGTGAACTGAATTATACACCCTAACTAAGCCCTTAGTGGGCATCTTATCGCTAAATTGCATCAAAGTATCCACCACATCCTTCTCACCCACCAACAGATCCTCCCTCGAAATCACCTGATATCTCCAAGGGTTACTGGTCCAGAAGAACGGGAATTTAGTATTACCATCAACAGTATAGAAATGTGACCGACCAGCTGGTTTTACTACAACTTTGAAGAACCCATCTTTGAAATGCTTGAATGACTAAGTGAAGGCCTCCAATTTGTTGAGACCAGGCCGGCTGATTAACGATAACCATGTTATCGAACTCTTCAGCCTCGTGACAAAAAAGTATAGGAACGCTCGGGGAGACGGTTCCAAGTACAGCGCCATGCACAATAATCTGAAAGCTTGCAAGTACGCCCAATTGTTCAGATGAAGCTGAGTAGGGGCAATGTTCAACAATCGTAGCACTCCAATAGTGAATTCGTCGAACGGTAGTCGAATGTGCAACTGTGAGAAGTGGCACATATACATGTAGAAGAATTCTTCGGCTGCTCCTTCTCGACCATGGCACACACATTCAACAACAATAACCCGCTCTGGAGCAATTATGTCCCTTCGCGCCCCCTTCTCGAAAATAGGTGTACAATTCAACCACGATTTTAACAAACGCGACCATCGGAAATACGATCGCTGAGTCTGCACATCTTCCGCTACCCATTTGTATCTGGTCTTCGCCGGCCAATTACTCTCTACTAGCTCCTGGGGCGGATCTTCCCTATTTTCAACCACCCTCTCCATTGGGATTCTCTCTACACTACCCACTTTTTCCCTATCGCTGCTATCATCTCGACTACTCTCGCTATCCCTAGACCGCTCACTACCCGAATCTGACAACGAAACCTTATCGCTACTACTAGACATACCTGATTTCTTTAGAAAAGATGACGGAGGAGGAAGAGAAGATATCAGACAGCTCTAAACGCACGCGAACGAATTTTTTTGCAAATGAGACAAAGTGAATGACTCTTTTCAATCTATCATCTTCATTTATACACACGAATTTGAAGCATCATAACCCTTTCCCACCAAAAACATAACTCTTTTCAATCATCACAAAGTACCAAAATGGCAGCGCCAAACCTCCCTAAGTCAGCCTTCTGACGCCCTTTCACCTGCCACAAACCTTTTCAATTGTCACAAACCTTTTCACCTGCCACAAACCTCTTCGCCTCTTATAGCCTTAACATTGTTCATCACACTTAAAGGCTGGGGAACTGGTGTATCACACCTAGCCGATCCCGACTAGCACATCAATACATATCATCCTTCACTGACACATCGTATCGGCAAAGGCTGGGGGACTGGTGTACTGGACCTGGTCAACTTAACCATATAAATGAAAACCCTTACGTATATGCCGAAAACAACCCAAGTACACGACTTGGGCCGGCATGGACTTAAACTCGTAACTGAACGAAGGCTAAACTAACAATAGCCAACCTAGGACAGTGCACGGGCAAGGACGACATCTGACAAGTTGAGAAGTAACCGGATCAGACCACTCCTAAAGACTTAGCAAAATGAAATCTCTCTTGCCATCCAATAAGCCCACAATAGTCGAACTAAGGGCCTGGGCCAACACTTACAGCCCAAACTAAGGCCCGACCCATGCCATAACCAGACATAATTAATACTCTATAAATACACGTGGACCCCATTAATTAAAGGTACGCATTCATTACTCCATTAATCACTGATTTGACCTTCTGAGAGCTTTGACTTACTTGAGCTTCAGAGTCCCTTCTGCAAGTAACCCTTCCTGGGTCCAAGCCGACATGTACCAACCGGGAAGATGCCAATTGAGGAGATAGCGGACTACATGGGTAAGGTGACGCTTGTGCCTAACTTATCTTGTTTGTTCTCTGCAGGAACAGGGTTGATTTGGAAAATTAATACAAATACTAATTGGTGATAATTTATCATATATCTTTAATTAATTAATTTATTTAATTATATTAGATATTGATATTATCAACCAATTATATTTGTCATATAGTCTATATCTCTCCAAATATTTTTAAATATTTCTCTTTATCTTTATTTTAAAAGATATTTGACAGATTTTAGCAACAGAAAAGCCCAGTCCCATTGCTATATAAAGAGACCAAGGGAGAAGCAGAAAGAAGAAGCTCGTGACTTTGAAGTTTAGGAACCCTTAAGGGGGGACCTAATTTCGTTTCCTTTCTCTCTCTATTCTTCTTCTATTTTTATTTTGCCTTCATGGAGTTCTAAACTTCTTAGGTTGATTCCATTGTAATTTCTTAATTGGATTCTGAGGTTAGATCAATTAATTTGTTTGTTCTTTTGATTCTTGTTAAGATTTATTTTCATCTATGTCTTTTGGTTCTTAATTTAGCAAAAGTAATGATTTTTACATTGTAGCAAGTTAGCACGATGTTAAATCTACATAACATAACAATCGTATGAGTCTAAGGGTTTTTAAATTTTAATTGAGAAGTTACTTTGATTAATTTTAGAAACTTTCATATGATTGAATGAGTTTTTGCTAATAATTGAGAAGTTACTTTGATTAAAGGTGATAACTTAGATTAAAATTAATCAAGAAGTTACTTTGGTTAATAAGCTTTTTACTAAATAGAAGAGGTAAAAGAATGGACATGATTAGGATTAGTAATATTTAATTGACAAGTTACTTTGGTTAAATTTACTATGATTATCTACAAAGTTCTTGCTTTTGATTGAGAAGTTACTTTGGTTAAAAGTAAGGATGTCAACAAATTAATTGAGAAGTTACATTGATTAATTTAATGTTTTAAACAAGAAATCAATAACAATAATCTTTAGAAAACCAATGATGAATCCTATTTTGAAAAAGTAGTGGAATCGACCTATTTTTTTTTTCTTTACTGTTGTTTCTATCTTATTTTATCTTTTTATCTTTATCTCTCATATTTTTATTATTTTATTTGACTAACTTATTTGTATAGTTTTATGAGAACTAATTTGTTAAAAATCAATTTCGTGTTCGTTCGGAGACGACTTAGGGTTAACTTTACCCTTTCTATTTCTTTAACTACTATCTTAACAATATTGAAGTTGCTATAGTTTAGTAGTATTAATTTGATCGCGTCAACGACAGTGTTATCAAATTTGCAATGGTTTGAGGGTGATATCAAGATTACAATTACGTCCGCAATTTATTTTTTAGCTTAATTATGAAAATGATGTAAAAATATGGTTTTTTAAATTATTTTTACAAAAATAGATAATAACGTAAATTTGAAAATTGTTATAAAATAAGATTTAAAAAGTAATTTTCAATTATTAATTTTTTTATTACATTATTTTAAAAATATTTTTTTATTAAAATATCTTACTTTCATTTATAAATTTTAATATTTTTTTACGATAAATTAAACTTATATAATAATAATTTTTAAATATTTTAAAATAAAGGAATATTTGGTAATCTTATTTTTTCTTTACATAAATATAATTATTAATCTACCACATCCATCAAATTACTCACAAACTTTAACAAACTTTACTCTATATCCACCCACTTTCACCTTTAATCCACTTAAATTAAACAACACAAACTTCACACTCTAATCCACTTAAATTGATCATATCACTCTCCCTCCAATCAACATTGACGGAGAAAGGGGAAGGAATATGGAAATTGCTCTATTTTTCAATCATCTCTGTTATCCAATGATTTGAGGGTGATATCAAGATTACAATTATGTCCGCAATTTATTTTTCATCTTAATTATGAAAATGATGTAAAAATATAGCTTTTAAAATTATTTTTACAAAAATAATTAATATCGAAAATTTTAAAATTGCTATAAAATTAGGTTTAAAAAGTAATTACTAATTATAAAAATTTTGTTACATTATTTTATAATTATTTTTTTAATGAAATATGTTATTTTCATTTATACATATTAATATTTTTTCTACAACAAATCAAACTTATATAATGATAATTTTTAATCATATTTAAAATAAAAGACAATTTGGTAATCTTGTTTTTTCTTCATTTAAATATAACCATTTAATTATGAAAATGATGTAAAAATATGGCTTTCGAAATTATTTTTACAAAAATAATTAGTAACGAAAATTTGAAAATTGTTCTAAAATAAGGTTTAAAAAGTAATTATTAATTATAAGTTTTTTTGTTATATTATTTTATAAATATTTTTTCATTAAAATATGTTCCTTTAATTTATACATTTTAATATTTTTCGTACGACAAATCAAACTTATATAATGATAATTTCTAATTATTTTCAAAATAAAGGACAATTTGATAATCTTGTTTTTCTTTGATTTAAATATAATTTTTAATCTATCACATCCAACAAATCGCTCATAAACTTTAACAAACTTTTCTCTAAATGCACCCAGTTTCACCTTTAATCCACTTAAAGGGAACAACACAAACTTCACACTGTAATCCACTTGATGTCATCCTATACCTCTCCCTCCAATCAACCTTGAAGGAGAAAGAGGGGAAGGAAGAGGAAAATTCCTCTATTGTTAAATTATTCACTAGTACAAAAACTCATATTTCTTGCAAATTTTGTTTTGATTTTTTTTTTGTAGGAAACACTTGTAAATTTTGTTATGAAAAAAAATTGCAGGAAATTGCTGCCAATTTTTTTGCAAAATATTTTGTATAAATCACTTTTCGCAATAAATTTTATAGGAAATACTTGCAAATTTTATAATTTTGTAGGAAATAATTACCCATGAAGGAATTACCTGCCAAATAAAATTCTTAGAAAAAATAGGAGGAAAAAGTCTTTTCTTGCAAATTTTTTTAACTAATTTGCAAAACAATTCCCATGTAATATGAGAATTTTTAGTAGTGATTACTGTTATGTCTTGGTTTGAGGGTGATATAAAGATTATAATTATGTCCGCAATTTATTTTTTCAGCTTAATTATGAAAATGATGTAAAAATATGGCTTTTAATTTTTGTTACAAAAATAATTAATTAAGATAATTTGAAAATTATTCTAAAATAAGGTTTAAAAAGTAGTTATTAATTATAATTTTTTTTACATTATTTTGTAAGAAATTTTTAATAAAATATTTTATTTTCATTTATGCATGTTAATATTTTTTCTACAACAAATCAAACTTATACAATCATAATTTTTAATCATTTTTAAAATAAAGGACAATTTTGTAATATTGTTTTTCTTGATTTAAATATAATTTTTAGCCTATCACATCCATCAAATCACTCACAAACTTTAACAAACTTTACTCAAAATTCACCCTCTTTCACCTTTAATCCACTTAAAGTGAATAATACAAACTTCACACTCTAATCCACTTGAATTCATCATCTCCCTCTCCCTCCAATCAACCTTGAGGGAGAGGGGAAGGAAAAGGGAAATTCTTGTATTTTTAAATCATCTCAGTTATGTCTTGGTTTGAGGGTGATATCAAGATTACAATTATGTAAGCAATCTATTTTTCTGCTTAATTATGAAAACGATGTAAAAATTTGACTTTTCAAATTATTTTTAGAAAAATAATTAATAATGAAAATTTGAATATTATTCTAAAATAAGGTTTAAAAAGTAATTATTAATTATAAAATTTTTTATTACATTATTATATAAATATTTTTTTAATAAAATATTTTATTTTCATTTATACACATTAATATTTTTTTCGACAACAAATCAAACTTATGCAATGATAATTTTTAATCATTTTTAAAATAAAGGACAATTTGGTAATCTTGTTTTTCTTTGATTTGATTATAATTTTTAATCTATCACATGCATCAAACACTCACAAACTTTAACAAATTTTACTCTAAATCCACCCTCTTTGACCTTTAATCCACTTAAAGTGAACAATATAAATTTCACACTCTAATCCACTTGAATTCATCATCTCCCTCTCCCTCCAATCAACTTTGAGGGATAGAGGGGAAAGAAGATGAAAATTCCTCTATTTTTCAATCATCTCTTTTATGCAGTGGTTTGAGGGCGATATCACGATTACAATTATGTCCGCAAATTATTTTTCAACTTAATTATGAAAATGATGTAAAAATATGCCTTTTAAAATTATTTTTACAAAAATAATTAATAATGAAAATATGAAAATTGTTAATTTATCAGATCCAACAAATCACCCATAAAGTTTAACAAACTCTACTCTCCAGTTACTTTTACCTTTAATCCACTAAAAGTTAACAACACAAACTTCACAATGTAATCCACTTAATGTCATCATCTCACTCTCCCTCCAATCAACCTTAACGGACAGAGGGGAAGGAAGATGGAAATTCCCCTATTTTTCAATCATCTCTGTTATGCAATTATTTGAGGGTGATATCAAGATTACAATTATGTTCGTAATTTATTTTTCAGCTTAATTATGAAACTGATGTACAAATATGGCTTTTGAAATTATTTTTACAAAAATAATTAATATCAAAAATTTTAAAATTGTTATAAAATAAGCTGTAAAAAGTAATTATGAATTCTAAAAATTTTTCTTACATTATTTTATAAATATTTTTTTAATGAAATATGTTATTTTAATTTATACATATTAATTATTTTTTCTACAACAAATCAAATTTATATAATGGTAATTTTTAATCAAATTTAAAATAAAAGACAATTTGGTAATCTTGTTTTTTCTTCATTTAAATATAATTTTTAATCTATCACATCCATCAAATCACTCACAAACTTCAACAAAATTTACTCTAAATCCACTCACTTTCACCTTTAATCCCCTCAAAGTGAACAAAACAAGTTTCACACCCTAATCCACTTGAATTCATCCTCTCCCTCCAATCAACGTTGAAGAAGAGAGGGAAAGGAAGAGGGAAATTCTTCTATTTTTCAATCATCTATGTTATGCAATGGTTTGAGGGTGATATCAAGATTACAATTATGTCCGCAATTTATTTTTCAACTTAATTATGAAAATGATGTAAAAATATGGCTTTTGAAATTATTTTTACAAAAATAATTAGTAACGAAAATTTGAAAATTGTTCTAAAATAAGGTGTAAAAAGTAATTATTAATTATAAAATCTTTATTATATTATTTTATAAATATGTTTTTATTAAAATATGTTACTTTAATTTATACATTTTAATATTTTTTCTACGACAAATCAAACTTATATAATCATAATGTTTCATTATTTTTAAAATAAAGGACAATTTGGTGATCTTGTTTTTCTTTGATTTAAATATAATTTGTAATCTATCACATCCATCAAACCATTCACAAACTTTAACAAACTTTACTCTAAATCCACCCTCTTTCAACTTTAATCCACTTTAAGTGAACAACATAAACTTCACACTCTAATCTACTTGAATTCGTCATCTCTCTCTACCTCCAATCAACCTTGACGGAAAGATAGGGAAAGGAAGATGAAAATTCTTCTATTTTTAAATCATCTCTGTTATGTAATGGTTTGAGGGAGATATCAAGATTACAATTATGTTCTCAATTTATTTTTCAACTTAATTGAAAATGATGTAAAAATATGGCTTTTGAAATTATATTTATAAAAATAATTAATAGCGTAAATTTTAAAATTGTTATAAAATAAGGTTTAAAAAGTAACTGTTAATTATAAATTTTTTTATTACATTATTTTATAAATATTTTTTATTAAAATATGTTACTTTCATTTATAGGTTTTAATATTTTTTCTACGACAAATCAAACTTATATAATGATAATTTTTAATCATATTTAAAATAAAAGATAATTTTGTAATCTTGTTTTTCCTTTATTTAAATATAATTTTTAATCTATCACATCCATCAAATCACTTACAGAGATTAACAAACCTTACCCTAAATCCACCCACTTTCACCTTTAATCCAATTAAATTAAACAAGACAAACTTCACACTGTAATCAACTTGAATTGATTATCTCAATGTCCCTCCAATCAATCTTGACGGAGAGAGGGGAAGAAAGATGGAAATTCATCTATTTTTCAATCATCTCTGTTATGCATTGATTTGAGGGTGATATCAAGATTACAATTATGTCCGCAATTTATTTTTCACCTTAATTATGAAAATGATGTAAAAATATGGCTTTTGAAATTATTTTTACAAAAATAATTAATAACGAAAATTTTAAAATTGTTATAAAATAAGGTTTAAATAGTAATTATTAAATATAAATTTTTTTATTACATTATTTTATAAGTATTTATTTAATGAAATATGTTATTTTCATTTATACATATTAATATTTTTTCCACAGCAAATCAAACTTATATGTCACACAGAATAAAGTAGAAACGCAGTCAAGGAGTTTAAACCTCACTTCTTACAAAAGTTTGCGGCACACCACGATGCCAAACCATAACAGAATACAAGGTTCAAAGGTAAACTGAATTAAATGTAAAGAACAAACATTACATGTACCATAGCCCTATAGTAAGACCCAAAGTAGGAGAATCAGTCCAGGCAGACTACGCAACGGGATCATCCCTTCCCTGTTGACCTCGAGTGCCTCTCGCATTTGCTCACATCAACAAGTTGATGATCATCGCAAAAGAAGAAGAACCACATACAAGACAATCAAACAAGCAACATGGTAAGCTAGAGTAAAACAGTTCATCAAGTAATCACATGCATTACACAATCCAAGCATTTTATATATCATCCAAACATGTTCTGACTTCTCAGACAATACACTAGACTCTGACTCGACTCATCCAGATACATATAATATGGTCAGATTCAGCAGATGCTTGCACTTCTGGTGGATACCTCTACTCACCCCCAAGCTGCTCACCCTTGAGCTATGTGTTACATGTGTTACAAGTGTTACAATAATTCAATCCCCCACACACAAGGTTAGCCCTTAATGAGTTTCAGGCCTCCTGCTACTCTCACCACAAGAGTCAGTCCGCTCTAAGTGAGACTAACTAACTCCTTAGAGTGTTAGGATGCAATCCTTACCTTGAATCCTTACCAAATTATATAGATGGGGCACCACCATGGACACCCATTAATAGGGGCCATGGAATTACGTCCCGACCACTGAAGCACAACCCTAATCCACCTACTTTCACCTTTGATCCACTTAAAGTGAACAACACAAACTTCACACTGTAATCCACTTGAGGTCATATTCTCCGTCTCCCTCCAATCAACCTTGAGGGAGAAAGAGGGGAAGGAAAGGTGAAATTCTTCTATTTTTAAATCACCTCTGTTATGTCTTAGTTTGAGGTTAATATTAAGATTACAATTATGTCCGCAATTTATTTTTCAACTTAATTATGAAAATAATGTAAAAATATGGCTTTTAAAATTATTTTTACAAGAATAATTAATAACGAAAATTTGAAAATTGTTCTAAAATAAGGATTAAAAAGTAATTATTAATTATACATATTATTTTGTAAATATTTTTTCAATAAAATATTTTATTTTCATTTATACATATTAATATTTTTTCTACAACAAATCAAACTTATATAACGATAATTTTTAGTCATATTTAAAATAAAGAAAAATTTGGAAATCTTTTTTTTTCTTTATTTAACTATAATTTTTAATCTATCACATCCATCAAATCACTCACAATGTTCAACAAACTTTACTCTAAAACCACTCACTTTCACCTTTAATCCCCTTAAAGTGAAAAAGACAAGCTTTAAACTCTAATCCACTTGAATTCTTCCTATCACTCTCCCTTCAATCAATGATGAGGGAGAGAGAGGGAAAGGAAGAGGGAAATTCCTCCATTTTTCAATCATCTCTGTTATGCAATGATTTGAAAATGATATGAAGATTACAATTATGTCCGCAATTTATTTTTAAGCTTAATTATGAAAATGATGTAAAAATAAGGAAAATTTAAAAATTCTTAGAAAATAAGGTTCAAAAAGTAATTATTAATTATAAAATTTTTTATTACGTTTTTTGATAAATATTTTTTGATTAAAATATGTTACTTTCATTTATACATTTTAATATTTTTCTACGATAATCAAGCCTATAAAATGATAATTTTTAATTATTTTTAAAATAATGGACAATTTGGTAATCTTATTTTTCCTTGATTTAAATATAATTTTTAATCTATCACATCCAATAAATCACACATAAATTTTAACAAACTGTACTCTAAATCCACCCTCTTTCACCTTTAATCCACTTAAAGTGAACAACACAAACTTCACACTCTAATTCAATTGATGCCATCCTCTCCCTCTCCCTCCAATCAACGTTGAGGGAGAGAGGGGAAGGAAGAGAGAAATTCTTCTATTTTTAAATCATCTCCGTTATGCCATGCTTTGAGGGTGATATCAAGATTACAATTATGGCCACAATTTATTTTTTGAACTTAATTATGAAAATGATGTAAAATTATGGCTTTTAAAATTATTTTTACCAAAATAATTAATAATAAAAAATTGAAAATTGTTCTGAAATAAGGTATAAAAAGTAATTATTAATTATATATTTTTTTATTAAATTATTTTATAAATTGTTTTTAATAAAATATGTTATTTTAATTTATACATATTAATATGTTTTCTACAACAAATCAAACTTATATAATGATAATTTTTAATCATATTTAAAATAAAGGACAATTTGGTAATCTTGTTTTTTCTTGATTTAAATATAATTTTTAATTTGTCACATCCATCAAATCACTCACAAACTTCAACAAACTTTACTCTAAATCCACCCACTTTCACCTTTAACGTGAACAAGACAAGCTGCACACTCTAATCCACTTGAATTCATCTGTTTCCTCTCCCTCCAATCAATGTTGAGGGAGAGAGGGGAAGGAAGAGGGAAATTTCTCTATTTTTCAATCATTTATGTTATGCAATGGTTTGAGGGTGATACCAATATTACAATTGTTTCTACAATTTATTTTTCAACTTAATTATGAAAATGATGTGAAAATATGGCTTTTAAATTTATTTTTACAAAAATAATTAATAACGAAAATTTGAAAATTGTAATAAAATAAGGTTGAAATAGTAATTATTAATTATAAATTTTTTTATTACATTTGTTCCTGCAGAGATCAAACAAGATATGTCAGACACAAGTATTACCTTACCCTGGTCCGCCATCTCCTCAGTAGGCTTCTTCCCGGTTGATAAATCGCTTATGGGTATCTCGGTGTGATCGGTTTGGACTTGGGAGGGGATACTTGCAGAAGGGACTCTAAAGCTCAAGTCAGCGAAATCTCTCAGAAAGTCAAATCTGGTGATTAGCGAAGTAATGAATGCGTACCTTTAATTCGTAGAGTCCATGCATATTTATAGATTATTAATTATGTTTGGCCACGTCATGGGTTGGGCCCTTGTTTGGGCTGTAGGTGGGCCTAGGCCCTAGCCCAAGCCCTTAGTTTGATTATTATGGGCTTGGTGAATCTCATTGAAACGTTCTGTTTTTGCCAAGTCCTTGGTTAGTTTCGTGGAGTTATCGGCCTAGGCCGGTTACCCTTTAGTGGTTGATGAGTGCGTATTTTTGCGCTTATTTAATATTTAATTCTGGGTATTTAATTGAATTTGTGTGCTTAAAGAGTGATTTAATTGATAATTCTGATAATTAGGCTATTTGAGCATGTGTGATAAAAATGTCTTAAAAAGTGATTTTTAGATGCATAAATTATTTTTGGATATTTTAACGTTTGTTGATGCAGCTGAAGTTAAGATTAAGCTCATTTAAGGTGGGAAAATAAATTGATTGAAGTTACAAACCACCTTTTAACAAGGCTGAAATTAGCAAGTTCTTGAAAAATTACTTATGCACCCCTAGTTTTTACTTGTACACTCCCCTCTTTCTAAATGGGTCTCACCAAAAATCTATTCTGCACCCCCTAATATGTCTATTTCCACCCCCTCCTACCACTTAAACTCGATTCAACCAGATGTTGCCATGTGGCAATCCCCACCTTTCAAACCAAGCCAACCATATGCTGACATATGGCATTAATCCTTGCAAACACATGCACCAATTAGACATTGCCACGTCATCATCTCCTCCATCTCACACATGAAACCCTAACCCTATTTTCAGCCACCATGACCACCCTCCACGACAGCTGCCACCGTTCACCGTCAAAGCACCATGAGTTGCGCTACACCATGCCGGAAATCGCGTTCTCTTCTTCACGCATCTGAGCCAGTTCCATTTCCATCATCTACACCTGCATCAAAACCCACTAACCCAGCAGTCGTGCCTGAAGACAAATGCACCATTGACGATGAAGTAGGAACGCCCATGGATTCCATCATTGCATCTGCGGCAGTTCACCAGATCTACGACGTTGCATCAACGTAATCGCGGACCTGCAAAGCATGAACCAGAAGACGCTACACCCATAAGCTTTCATCGCACCACCATGGAACCACCATCTCCATCGTGCACCAGATTAGACCTGTAGCAGCGCGTCCGTCACACCATCCTCCACGATGCAACGGCTGAATCTCATTCGTTCACTTTCACCACGCATCTGTAGTGATGTCACAGATCACCTCGTGTCCATGGCAGCAACATTCTCCATCTTCTGCAACAACGAACGTGAATCCCATTGTTGCACCTGCACTTCAACATTGCGTAGTCGTGAAACGAGAAGAAACACCAACACGCACCAGATTCCATCACCTCCATTACAGCACTTCACTGGAAAACACAAACCAGTCGCGGCACCAGCCACCATCGCTGCCTCCACCACGAACCTGCAACTCGCCTACAGCACTGATGAGTACGTATTTTTGCCCTCATTTAATGTTTAATTCTGGGTATTTAATTGAATTTGTGTACCTAAAGAGTGATTTAATTGATAATTTTGATAATTAGGTTGTTTGAGCTTGTGTGATAAAAATGTCTTAAAAAGTGATTTTTAGCTGCATAAATTATTTTTGGATATTTTAACGTTTGTTGATGCAGCTGAAGTTAAGTTTTAAGCTCATTTAGAGGTGTGGAAATAAATTGATTAAAGCTTCATGACACCTTAAAGATAAATCAAAGAATAAGAAATTATCAAAAGCACAAAAATTCAGGCCAAGCATTACATGAAGACGGCAAGAAAAGCTTGAAAAAGTGAAGAAGTTTGACTAAACCAAGAAGAGAGGAAAGAAAAATTGGACCTTGCGGTTTTCTTTATCTTTATGATAGAAGATAATTTGGGAAAATATATCTTTAGATATTTTATTTGATATTTTTAAATAATTATCTTATTTAATTATATCATAAAATATTAAAGATAATAACTACCAAATCTTTTTAAATATGACAAGATCTTCTTGAATCTTTTTAGTTCCACAACAAACAAATATATCTTGAAGATATTGGATTATTTAGAAGATAATTTAAGGAGATTGCAAAGGGTTGATTTGGAAAATTAATACAAATATTAATTGGTGATAATTTATCATATATCTTTAAGTAATTAATTAATTTAATTATATTAGATATTGATATTATCAACCAATTATATTTGTCAAATAGTCTATATCTCTCCAAGTATTTTTTAATATTTATATTTATCTTTATTTCAAAAGATATTTGAGAGATTTTAGCAACAGAAAAGCCCAGTCCAATTCCTATATAAAGAGACCAAGGGAGAAGTAGAAAACAAGCTGGGGACTTCGGAGTTTTGGAACCCTTAGGGGTGCCTAATTTCGTTTCCTTTCTCTCTCTTTTCTTCTCTCTATTCTTCTTTTGTATTCCATGGATTGCTAAACTTCTTGGGTTGATTCCATTGTAATTTCATTATGGATTTTGAGGTTAGAATGAATTAATTTCTTTGTTCTTTTTATTATTGTTGAGGTTTTAATTTATCTATGTCTTTTATCTTTGAATCACATAAAAAGTAATGATTTTAAATCTATATGCATATTGATCATATGAGTCAAGGGTTTTTAAATTTAATTGAGACTTTACTTTGATTTTATTTAGAAACTTTCATATGATTAAATGAGTTTTTACCAATAATTGAGACTTTACTTTGATTAAAGGTATTTACTCTAACGAAAATTAATTGAGACTTTACTTTGATTAATTAAGCTTTTTATTTGGTGAGGAGATAAAAGAATAGACATGATTAGGCATAGTAAAATTTGATTGAGACTGTACTTTGGTTGAATTTACTATGGATAATCTAAAAGTTCTCACTTTTAATTGAGACTGTACTTTGGTTAAAAGTGAGAACGCCAACAAATTAATTAAGACTTTACATTGATTAATTTGTAAATCTATAACAATAGTTAATTGAGCAATAATCTTTAGATAACCGATGATGAATCTATTTTGGAAAAGCAATGGAATCAATCTATTTTCTTTACTATTGTTTTTATTTCTTTTTATCATTTAAATTTTATTTCTATCTTTGTTTATCTTAATCTCCTATATTTTTTATTTTATTTGACTAACTCATTTGTATAGTTTATAAGAACTAATTTGTTAAAAATCAATTCCGTGTTCGTTGGGAGACGACTTTGGGTTACTTTACCCTTTCTATTTTGTTGATTACTTTCTTAACAATACTGAAGTTGTTATAGATAAGTAGTATTAATTTGAACGCGTCAACGACAGCGTTATCAAATTTGGCGCCGTTGCCGGGGAACACGGTTAGAATTTTTATCATTTTAGTTCTTATTTTTATTTTTATTCTTTTGATTTTATTTTTTAATTCTATTTTTAATTTTTATTTTATTTTTTTTGTTTATCACTAACATTTTCTTTTCTCAAATTTTTTTTTCTAACATTTTTTTTTATTTTCTTTAGTTATTTTATTTTGTTTTATTTACTTTTTTTTTTTAAGCATAATTTTTGTTTGAGGAATTTTGTTGGGAAATTTGTGAAACTAGTTGGGAAACACTTTGGCTAAGGAAAGACAAGGTACTTAAGTTGTCCATTGAGACGCACCTCTCTTTCCTGGAGGTCTACTCAACAAGCTTTCAACTTATTTCTTTTCAGAAAACCTCTTTCAAAAATGCAAAATAGTTTTTCATATGAAAATAATCAACAGTGTGATTTTCAAGTGAATTATGATTACTATCCACAGCAACCACGTGATTCATATGTTTATTAGCAACAAATTGTCACACCTACTTCTACACCTGATACAAGTGGGTTAACTTTACAACAATTTAATGATCTATATCCTAGATCATCTTTTTTGGGACATGAGCAACAACCATATTCTGAGTGTCCACCTCAGCAATCATATGTTCCAAATAGTTTTCAGCAACAATATGTACCACCACAGCAAGTTGAAGCAACCAATGGACCATCCTATAGGGAAGTTATGATACTAATGGGTGAAGTTATAGAGAAATTAGAGTCCATGGATGAAAGGTTGCGAGTTGATCAACGATGTAGAGATATTGAGCAAGAGTGGTATGAAAATAAGCAAATATTGTCTGATATGTTGAGGGATGCAAGTAAGAACAACTTCATAGAATTACTTGTAACTGTTAATACCACCCCTCAACCCCATCAGAGATTTCCTGAAAATCCATATTTTAACGAACTTCGTCATAAAATCAAAGATGTGCTTCTGAAGTTGGCCATCAGAGCTGAACAAATGTCTGAAGATTTGAGTCAGCTAATGAATGATGCAGTGAGAAAGGTCACTTTGGAAGATATGATGAAAATGATGACTGAAATGATGAAGATGGATCAGACAGATCAGAAAGAGATGATGAATGCCGCGACACAAAGCTTACAAAATCAGTCTGAAAAACCAATAGCGGAATCACATCACATTGATATATCTACTGATGGATATAATCATTTTCATAGTAATATGTCTACTGATGGACATATCAATTTTGCTAAAGATGTTGTTGATGAAGTAATTGAAGATTCTCACACAAACATATCTACTGATGGATATGTTGATGATGCTCAATGTGAATATAAAGTTGTACCCATTGATGAGGATATGAGTACAAATGATTATTTTCAAGAGCAAAGTTGTGAGAACAATACAATGGAGGAACCAAGTGTAGTTGAAGAGCCTACACTATTCGAAGATGCAGCTGAAGCATCTACTATTGCAACTGACTTGGTTAATGATGAAGCAGCAGAGTCAACAACACCAGGTGAAAATTTTTGCTCAGAAGATGAGATTATGAGGATTACTGATGATCCGCTTAACCATCTGAATTCACCTGATGATGCTCAAGTTGAGTTGAAGCCACACACTCCACACATCAAGTTTATTGATGTGAATGATGCAAATAAGTTTTCAGTGGTTATCTTTGTTGACATGGCTGCAGAAAAAGAAGAAAGGTTGCTACAACAGGTAAAAAGCTTAGATTCAAATTCTTTTGAAATCATTGTTGATAGAAAAGTTAATTTGCGTGCATGTTTGTTTTTTGTTTTTGTTTTTAATTTTAAAAATATTAAAAAATTTTCAAAAATATGTGTTTTTGTTTTCTTTAATAAAATTGTACAAGCTGACTTGTACTTTATAAAATTAAAGAAAATAAATTTTGACATATGGCCAGATTGAGCCAATAGTCACAAATTTTTTCGTTTCCTCCCCAAAATAAGTCCACCAAGGACATTTTTTTTTTTTAAATAAGTGTGGGGGAGACAAACTGTAGGTAGAATTTTTCTTTTTTTGTGTTTTTCAATTTTTGTTTTGTTTTTATTTTCATTTTAAAAAGAAAAAAAATTGTGATTTCTTTTTGAGAAAATTGTGAAAGTATTAACTTTTTACTAAGTGAAACTTTTAAACAATATGTCTCATAAGAAATCCACCAAAAATATTTCCCTGCTTTCAATAAAACATATTGACATTGGATTTTGGGATTTGATTCAATAATTGGGATGATCATAATTCTAGAAAAATAAAAGTCATGTTGGTATGAGTGGACTGTTTCTATGATTTGCTAATTGAGTTGATTTGAGAATTTCTTGATTAAATCTTTTGTGAAAGAATTTGACCTTGTGAGTCTTGAGCCTTAATGTAAAGGATGAACTGCCATATGTCATTCCTATTTTTTGCTTGAGTGACTTGCTCATGTTTGTTTATACTCAAATGTTTAGCTTGAGTCTTTTGTTTTGCATCTTAGGTGAATATGCATGATTTGATATGACTGAGGCATTTCTTATTTTTAGCTACTTGGCCAAATAAGCCCACCTTGATATTAATCCATTGGTAGCCCCTTTGAGCTTTAAACCTTTTTTTTTCTTGTTTTAAGCCTATTGCATAACCTTGAAAAGAAAAAGACCATATTCTACCTTAGGAAGAAAGAAGGAGCTAATGGATTATGTTCAGGAATGGTTGAGGAATAAAGTGTGTGGGTGAGTACCTCACCCACAAATTAATAAAAATGGCAAAAGGAAAAATTGTTGATGAAAAAGTGTTGAAATAATTGCTTTCTAAAAAAAGAGAGAGCAACAAAGCAATAAACGAAAAAGAGTTGTTTTTGAAATTATGCTCCATTATTCTTTCTATATTTTAATTTCAAAAACCCAAAAATCTTAAAATTTTTCCTACCTTTGCCTTAGCCCCATTATAACCTGTGAAAAGTCCTCATGATCTTTGAATGCATATTTTCTGAAAGTTTGTGAATATTAGAGTCTTGTTAAGTATTATGAGAGTTTACTTACATGAGTATTTTGAGTGAAAACACAAGCCAAAACACTTGAGAGAATTTTGGTGAGAAAATACACATTTAACTTGAGTGCTTTCTTTCATAATTGATTGTCTTGTGAATTCAAAAGATTAACTTATGTGTGAAAAATAGAACATTTCTGTTTGTATATACATGATAATTTGATCTCTAGAGTATTGATTTGTCTCCAGTGATGTTCATTCCTTTGATCCAATGTTGATGTGAAATAAAATACCTCATATTAAGTTTTGAAATTGTTTGATTTTGCCCAGGAGTGCAAAAGGATAAGTGTGTGGGTATGATGAGTACGTATTTTTGCCCTCATTTAATGTTTAATTCTGGGTATTTAATTGAATTTGTGTACCTAAAGAGTGATTTAATTGATAATTTTGATAATTAGGTTGTTTGAGCTTGTGTGATAAAAATGTCTTAAAAAGTGATTTTTAGCTGCATAAATTATTTTTGGATATTTTAACGTTTGTTGATGCAGCTGAAGTTAAGTTTTAAGCTCATTTAGAGGTGTGGAAATAAATTGATTAAAGCTTCATGACACCTTAAAGATAAATCAAAGAATAAGAAATTATCAAAAGCACAAAAATTCAGGCCAAGCATTACATGAAGACGGCAAGAAAAGCTTGAAAAAGTGAAGAAGTTTGACTAAACCAAGAAGAGAGGAAAGAAAAATTGGACCTTGCGGTTTTCTTTATCTTTATGATAGAAGATAATTTGGGAAAATATATCTTTAGATATTTTATTTGATATTTTTAAATAATTATCTTATTTAATTATATCATAAAATATTAAAGATAATAACTACCAAATCTTTTTAAATATGACAAGATCTTCTTGAATCTTTTTAGTTCCACAACAAACAAATATATCTTGAAGATATTGGATTATTTAGAAGATAATTTAAGGAGATTGCAAAGGGTTGATTTGGAAAATTAATACAAATATTAATTGGTGATAATTTATCATATATCTTTAAGTAATTAATTAATTTAATTATATTAGATATTGATATTATCAACCAATTATATTTGTCAAATAGTCTATATCTCTCCAAGTATTTTTTAATATTTATATTTATCTTTATTTCAAAAGATATTTGAGAGATTTTAGCAACAGAAAAGCCCAGTCCAATTCCTATATAAAGAGACCAAGGGAGAAGTAGAAAACAAGCTGGGGACTTCGGAGTTTTGGAACCCTTAGGGGTGCCTAATTTCGTTTCCTTTCTCTCTCTTTTCTTCTCTCTATTCTTCTTTTGTATTCCATGGATTGCTAAACTTCTTGGGTTGATTCCATTGTAATTTCATTATGGATTTTGAGGTTAGAATGAATTAATTTCTTTGTTCTTTTTATTATTGTTGAGGTTTTAATTTATCTATGTCTTTTATCTTTGAATCACATAAAAAGTAATGATTTTAAATCTATATGCATATTGATCATATGAGTCAAGGGTTTTTAAATTTAATTGAGACTTTACTTTGATTTTATTTAGAAACTTTCATATGATTAAATGAGTTTTTACCAATAATTGAGACTTTACTTTGATTAAAGGTATTTACTCTAACGAAAATTAATTGAGACTTTACTTTGATTAATTAAGCTTTTTATTTGGTGAGGAGATAAAAGAATAGACATGATTAGGCATAGTAAAATTTGATTGAGACTGTACTTTGGTTGAATTTACTATGGATAATCTAAAAGTTCTCACTTTTAATTGAGACTGTACTTTGGTTAAAAGTGAGAACGCCAACAAATTAATTAAGACTTTACATTGATTAATTTGTAAATCTATAACAATAGTTAATTGAGCAATAATCTTTAGATAACCGATGATGAATCTATTTTGGAAAAGCAATGGAATCAATCTATTTTCTTTACTATTGTTTTTATTTCTTTTTATCATTTAAATTTTATTTCTATCTTTGTTTATCTTAATCTCCTATATTTTTTATTTTATTTGACTAACTCATTTGTATAGTTTATAAGAACTAATTTGTTAAAAATCAATTCCGTGTTCGTTGGGAGACGACTTTGGGTTACTTTACCCTTTCTATTTTGTTGATTACTTTCTTAACAATACTGAAGTTGTTATAGATAAGTAGTATTAATTTGAACGCGTCAACGACAGCGTTATCAAGCACCACTCCCTCGCGAGCAACATCGCAGCGGCAATACATTTCGGAGTGCACCATGGTAGCAGCCGTCAAAGCTCATTCCTCTCCGCAACCAAAGTGTAAAACTGAAACCCTAATTTTGGAGAGAAAAGGAGCTGCCACGTGTTAGTCTGCTATTGCACAGTCAAACTGGTCAAAGCAGGTCAAATAGTCAACTCTGGTCAAATATTCAAATTCTGGTCAATATTGTAAAAATGGTCAAATAAGAGGGGCAGAATTGGAAATTGGACAGAAATTAAGTTACTAATTAATTAAATAAAGATAAAATATTTTAGCAACCGAAGAGATAAAGTCCAAGTCCAATTGAAGCCTATATAAAGAGGCCAAGGGAGAAGCAGAAAGGGGGAACAAGTTCGGGACTTCGGAGTTTTGGAACCCTTGGGGGGCCTAATTTCGTTTCCTTTCTCTCTCTTTTCTTCTATCCATTCTTCTATTTTTATTTTGCATTCATGGAGTTCTAAAATTCTTGGATTGATTCCATTGTAATTTCTTAATTGGATTCTGAGGTTAGATAAATTAATTCCTTTATTCTTTTTATTATTGTTGAAGTTTTAATTCATTTATGTCTTTTATCTTTGAATCACGTAAAAAGTAATGATTTTAAATCTATATGCATGTTGATCATATGAGTTCAAGGGTTTTTAAATCTAATTGAGACTTTACTTTGATTTTATTTAGAAACTTTCATGTGATTAAATGAGTTTTTACCAATAATTGAGACTTTACTTTGAATAAAGGTATTTACTCTAACAAAAATTAATTGAGACTTGATGAAGGATTGACCCCAACAAAGGATGGAGGCACATGCTTAAGAAGACTAAGCATGCTTAGAAAGAAAGTTCACTAATCCTTCATCCCTTTCATTTGTGTTTGTTATTTTTGATTCCCAAAGTTGACTTAGTTGAATCAACTTTAGTTGACTTGTTGACTTTTGACTAGGGTTGACTTGTTCACTATAGTTGACTTGACTTAAGCCAGCATGCTAATCTATGTTTATTTGCTTTGTAGGTTAATTAGGAGTAAGAAAGCAATGCTAGGTGGTGCATGGTGATTGGGGAGCATAAATGATGTGGAGGAGAGAGTAAAGAAAAGGCATAAAGCATAAAGTAAAAGGCATGAAGCAAGTGTACCTATGTACCTTTGGTCTCCTTTGTTTTTAACACACTTTGGTCACTTTTTAGAAACATATGAGACACATTCTTTGTCTCCTTTTGTGCTAGCAGGAAATTAGCCTTGCACACACCATAGTTAGCTCTTTTGTCTCTCATTTTTTGTAACTTTATTTGACCTAGTTTCTAAAAGCTAGGGTTAGGTTTTTGTAAAGACATCCTTATGTATCTATTATTTGCTTAGAGGCCCCTAAGTTCTTCTATATAAGGGGTGCTCCTAGACATGTAAAAGGGTTGAACATTTTGAAGTAAAAACACTCTTGTGTCTCAACCATTTGTGAGAGTTTCCTCCCTAGGGAGTGAATACTTTTAAGCCTTATCTTACATAGCAAGTGGCGGCACACACATTACAAAAAAAATTGATTTTTTCTATGGACAAAATCTGTATGTAATGAACAAAATCCGTATGTAATTAGATATTATCTACAGATTACATACGAAAACAAATCCGTATGTAAACCAGGTGTCGGAAAATTTACATACAGAAAATATTTCGTGTGTAAATTTACATACGAATTATTTCGTATGTAAGTTCTCGACGAATCACATACGAAAACTTCTGTATGTAACTTACATACGGAAAATTCCGTATGTAACTTTACATACGAATTATTTCGTATGTAAGTTCTCAATGAATCACATACGGAAACTTCCGTATGTAACTTACATACGGAAAATTCTGTATGTAACGTAAATACGAAAAAGTCTGTATGTAATTGATCAGGATATATATGTGTATATTACATATATATTACATACGGAATAATCTGTATATAATAATGGTGCAATTTTATACAGCTTATTTCGTATGTAAATATGTATGTAATAATATACTTTTTAAATTAAAACTATATTTTTTCATTTTCAATTTTTTTTTTACATTTCCTGTCAATTGCAATGAAATTTCACCAACAAGCAATATTTACTTAATCCAAATCCAAGTTAATTATAAACAAATATAAAATCCAAATCAAAGATAATAACATAATCCAAATCCAAGTTATAAACAAAATAAGTGCTAACAATTTGGTCTAAAAGTGCTAATATAGTTATAATAAAAGTGCTAACATAACATAATCTAATGTAGTCCCCAAAAAGTGTTCACATATATAATGGTAATCAAACTCTAACAAAACATAACCTAAAAGTGCTAACATAATGAAGAAGTACAAACATCTGAAGGCCTAATATTCAGAGTAGTCATGTCGTTCTTGTTGATTGTTTAGTTGTGGTTGCTCCTGCTCTTGTTGAGGTTGGCTTTTCTCTGGTTGGTGTTGTTGTTGTTGTAACTGTTGGCTTAACCTCTCATTGTCCTCCCTATAATTCAAAACTTCTTGTTTTAACTGGACAATCTCTTCTGAAGAGTGACTTGATATTTGAGTTTGTCCACATGTTTGGTACGAGTTTGTCCATGAAGGCAAAAAGAATTTAGATTGAGAACATGACTTGATTGTTTCGTATATGATTGTTCCACCTCCCACCAAATCTACTACAATGACAGATTTACATAATGCAATTAAAAGTCAAATTAATCCACTTCAAAAAGTGTGCAAAAACAAGCATCATTACATGCAAAACATGTATTAAAGGAAATCATTATGTAGAAACACTAATATATAGGTCCTTATCCTGCACCCATCCTAATTAATTGAGCTTGTTGCTTATACAAATACAAGAAACTTTCCATCTCTGCCAGTACAAGAAGTAATTCTTCTTTACAAAAAGATGCTTCAAAGTGATTCAATTCACGCTTCTTTAAAAAACCACAACACATTGTTCTTCCTTACAAAACATTCTCTAAGTTTTTAAGATAGCGGTTAGCAGTAGAAATTACAGGGTTTAGCAGTAGAAATTAAAGTCACCTAAATTGGTAAAAAAGCTTTTCAAAACTTAGGAGTAGTCTAGGCAGATTTAAGGTAAACCTCATGTGCCACCTAGTACGTAATTGCAACAGATAGTAGACTAATTAGCTAAATGGAAATCTGAAAACTAAATCTACACATTTGTGATGAATAACTAAGAGACCCAAATGGCACAAATCATAGCACAATTAAAATATTTGGAGAGCAAGTGCAACCAGGTCTCTCTATTTTCAACCAATATAACTATAGATATTCATAAAAGTTTGGTAGTAATAAAGCAAAGAAACCTGGAGTGTAAGGTAAAGAAGGGACTTTATAAACCCCTATGCAAAAATTGACCTCAATGAAATTAACCCCAACAGCTTTGCTCCTCAGACGAACCTCACCTTCTTTTAGGTCTCCGATTTCCACATCTTACTACTTCAGAACCTATCATGCCACATGTAAATTCCATAACTCAACATTGAATGACTATAGGAGTGAAAGAGAACTCTGATAGCTTTCACCATTAGAAGAATGAAAAAACAAATCGATTAACTATGAACACAAATATAAACAAATATTCAGTTCAAGTCAAAGAAACAAAGACAAGATTAAAAAGAAAACAATATATAATAATCTGATTTAATCAATGGAAAAAACAAAACCACATAGCAGAGGACACCCAATTTGTGTCTTTTCAATTCAATCAAAATCCAAAATATACATAGAGCAAAATTGGTTTTTCTATCTACCCACAACACCAATCCATTTTATGATTTGAATGGGTTGTTTACCCTAACCTTAGGAAGCCTCATTACAGGTGAGAAGACATGGTGGTGGTCGCAGGCTGAGAGTTTCATGACGCAGCGGCAAGGGTGCGAGCTCTAAAAGTCAAGCAACCTACAACGAGCTTAGTGCTTCTAGAGCCGGGCAAATCCAGAGGAGGCACGAGTGGTGATGCTAGGGTTTTAACGTAGTCGTTGGATCGGTGATCCTCTGTATCAGTGCGAGTGGCAGAGAACGAACAAAGGGTGAGTACGAAATGAAGGAAGAATAGGGTTTCCAGTGAGCTTCTTCTTCTCTATGACTAAGCTTTTCTCAGAGCTTATTCTTCTCTGATACATGAGCTTAAAATTTAGAGCGTGAGAATAAACTTGTTTTAATTTTTAATAATTAATTAATTTTAAATATGTATAATAAATTAGGTGGTAACTTATTTACGGATCCTTTATCATTATTTACGGATGCCATCTTTCCAAAAGTTGGAAAAGTTGAGTTCTAACATATCAAATATTTTTTTATGTTATATACGGAATTTTCGGTATGTAACTCAATTTTACAAATCCATAGGTAACATCCGTATGTAATATCTACTTTACATACGGACTTAAATCTGTCTGTACAGATCTGTAGATAAATTACATTTTTCTTGTAGTGACATCCACTCATCTTCAAGGTTGCCATGGCTTCTAGCCTAGCCTTGTAGTGGCATGCTTCTCACATTTTTACGATTCCTTTCCTTTCCATTTTATGTTTTCTTCTTCCTTTAATTGTTCTTGGTTTTCTATGGTTTATGTGTTTTCCATTTCCTTTTTGTTTTGAATCAATCCAACATCTTCTTCTCTTGAGCTTTGTGAAAGGAACCTTCACATCTAGAATAATCTTAAAAAGGAACAACATAATCCTTCATCATTTGATATCTAGAGCCTAGGTTATCTTGAATATGGTGTTTTTCATGTGCTAACATTGTCTTGTTGTAGCTATCTTTGTATGGTTCGAATCCACTTCCATTACACACAAAAAACAGTGCTGACAGAAAATTTGACGATTTTAAAACTTAAACTGCACCAGCTCAGCGGTCCAAAAATTACGTTTTGGGTGTCCAAAGAAAGATCTTTGGGTCTAGTTTCCAGAAAAAAAAGAACCAACGCATTTGGAGTTCTGTGGAGAAAGTTATGATCAAATTAGTGAGCAAAGGTCTGATCTGCCAAGAAGACGTGAATCAGCGTTTTTAGGTTTTGTTGTGGCAGTTTGGCTACAGTTTTTGCACCTCTTTAAGCTCCTAAATGTGGTTGGATAATATGTATTTGGATGCTTAGTCTTTGAGCCTCAAATCCATGAGTTTAAATGCATGATAGCTACATGTTTGTGTCTTTGTGTATGTCATGTTAAGTCTTTAAATGTGTCTAACTTTTGCTTGAGTCATATGTCATATGTTAACTTGAAGTTTTCTTACTCTTGTTTTTTCAAGTATTTGAATCTTGCTTTCCCTTTATGTCTTGCTTGATCTATGCTCCATGAAATTGATTTTGGCCTAAAACTTGAGGAAATAAGTGTCCAAGCCACCTAAAACTCTTTCTCACCATTTTATGAAGCTAGTTGTGAAAAGAAGAAAATTTTTACACCAAAATTTGTCAAAAACCCGAGAGCAAACTTGCTCATTGGTGAACTCAAAGTGTGTTTGTTACTAAGTGTTATGCTACTAGTTTTCATGCTTGAGAAATGGGTGATATTGGAAAATTAGTTCCATTCTTTGACTTGGTTATGATCTTTCTTGCTTGAGAAATTGGTTATGAACATTTTGAAGTAAAAACACTCTTGTGTCTCAATCATTTGTGAGAGTTTCCTCCCTAGGGAGTGAATACTTTTAAGCCTTAACTTGCATAGCAAGTGGCGGCACACATCCACTCATCTTCAAGGTTTCCATGGCTTCTAGCCTAGCCTTGTAGTGGGGTGCTTCTCACATTTTTACCATTCCTTTCCTTTCCATTTTATGTTTTCTTCTTCCTTTAATTGTTCTTGGTTTTCTATGGTTTATGTGCTTTCCATTTCCTTTTTGTTTTGAATCAATCCATCATCTTCTTCTCTTGAGCTTTGTGAAAGGAACCTTCACATCTAGATAGCTTGCTATCTTAATGTCCAGTGGGGATTTCACTTAGCTTTCTTAATCAACTCACACCATATTCAATAATCTTAAAAAGGAACAACATAATGAGACTTTACTTTGATTAGGCATAGTAAAATTTGATTGAGACTGTACTTTGATTGGATTTACTATGGATAATCTAAAAGTTCCCACTTCTAATTGAGACTATACTTTGGTTAAAAGTGAGAACGCTAACAAATTAATTGAGACTTTAACTTGATTAATTTGTAAATCTACAACAATAATTAATTGAGCAATAATCTTTAGATAACCGATGATGAATCTATTTAAAAAAAAAAACAATGGAATCAATCTATTTTCTTTACAATTGTTTTTATTTCTTTTTATCTTTTAAATTTTATTTCTATCTTTATTGACTAACCATTTTGTATAGATTTTATAAGAACTAACTTGCTAAAAATCAATTCTGTGTTCATTGGGAGATGACTTTGGGTTACTTTACCCTTTCTATTTATTTTGACTACTTTCTTAACAATACTGAAGTTGTTATAGATAAGTAGTATTAATTTGATCAATGACGCTTCTTAGCGGTTTAGTCTGGGTACCCTAGCATGTGTTTGGTAATTGTTATTATTCAGCTAGTCCGACTAGGTGTGGTAAACCAGTCCCCTAACCTTTGTCGATATAGTTATGTCGGTAAAGGATGACAAGTGTTTGTTGTTTTTCGGCTAGGCCGACTAGGTGTGGTACACCAGTCTCGCAGCCTTTAAATGTGATGAACAGTGTTAAGGCTAAAGATGGGAGAAGGTTTGTAGCAGGTGAAGGGGTGTAAGAGGTCTAATCAAAAAGGGTTTTTACGTCGTCGTTCCTAATACTCATGACCTTTGGTATGTCTTGTGTCGATTGGTATGAGTTGTGACTTTTGGCGAGAAGAAGTTTTGTCGTTCAGAATTCAGGCTTATAAATGTGGATTTCACGAAGGGTTTGCTTTTGTTGGCTCATTTGTGAAGATTTCAAAATCAGAGACTTCCGTGCGTTAGAACTGTCCGACTAGTTCCTTGTTTCTGCCGACATCTTTAAAAAAAAAGGTATGTCTAGTAGTAGTGATATTGTGTCATTGTCTTCTTTAAGTAGTGGGAGTGTGCAGTCTAGAGGGAGTGTAGGTAGGCCTCTTGAGGAGGAAAGTACTAGTCCAGTAGCTGTGGTGGGGAGGATCCCAATGGAGACAGTGCCCGAGGTGAGGGAAGATCCTCTCTAAGAGATAATAGAGAGTAATTGGCCGGCTAAGGCTGGTTATGACTGGGTAGCGGCTGATGTTTGTAACTAGTCGTCATTGTTCTGGTTGTCTCGCCTGCTAAACCCGTGGCTGAACTGTACCCCCGTTATCGCAAAGGGCGTGGATTGTGGTATCGTGTCGTTGGAACGGGTGAGCGCTATTGAGTGCGTCTGTCATGGCCAAGAAGGAGCTGCCAAAATTTTTTTTACATGCATATGTGTCATTTTTCTCAGTTACATGTGAGGTTGCCGCTAGATGATTTTACCATGGGAGTGCTTCGTCAGCTAAACGTGGCGTCTACTCAGCTACATCTGAATAGTTGGGCCTACTTGCAGGCCTTTCGTGTTCTGTGCCAGTCATTGTACTTGTGGCTGTCTCCTCATGCATTTTTATATTTTTATGACACGAGACTCCAACAACCGACTACTTGGCTATCCTTGGTGAGCAGGCCGAGCATTAGCAAACTGGACGTGTTTTCACAATCATTCAAGCACTTCAAGGATGGCTATTTCAAAGTTGTGGTGAAGGAGGGGGGCCAGTCGCATTTTCTTAATGTAGATGGGAGTACAAAATTCCCTTTTATTTGAACAGGTAGCCCTTCTCGGTATAAGGATATGAGTACCGATGAGTTATCGACAGCGGATAGGGAGGTGGTGGAGGTGCTGATAAAGTTTACTGATAAGCTGCCCACTAAGGGCTTAGTTAGGGTTTATAATTCGGTTCATCCAATTATTGATATTGAAGGTATCTATTTATGACTTAAACTGTCTTGTTGTTTCTAAGTTAAACTAACCGAAATTTGGTGTATTCATGCAAGACATATGGCTCAAGCTGGAAAAAAGAACTTGATCCTTTTTCAAGCACTGAGAAAGGAGAAGGTTGTGAAGGCAAAAGCAGTTGGGAATACTGAGGTCCCAAATTTACAAGAGTCGTTGGTTAAGGTGCACATTCATGGCGGCACCAAGAGGAAAGCCGAGTTACCGGCTAGGCCTGGTAAGGGTAAGGATATGCAGAAGGTAAGGGCAACCTTGCTAGGGCAAGGGTCGTCTAGTGGTGCTAAAGGACCGAAATTCGATCTAATAGAGTTGCCACAAACAGCTGTTAGAAAGGACATCGCAATTAACCTGTCGAAGATAGTGATTAATTCTATCGACAGCATGGAGTCGGACCACCTGGCGAGGACAATGGTGGAGTTTGGGAGCAAGGCACTAATTTTGAGTCGCCGGGTTGGATCGTTGTATCGTAGGGAGGTCAAAGAGGGGAACCGGGAAAAGTTGGAAGATTTATAGGAAAAGTTGATAAGTTCGCAGAGGAAAGGGTTGCGTGGAAAAAGGAGAGGGAAGGGTGGGAGGAAGAAAAGAAGAGGTTGCAAACCTGGAAGGTTCGCTGTCTGGATTTGGAGACTAAACTTAATGAGAGGATAACGGACCTTGAGGCGGATTATGATGAATTAAACGAAAAATATGAAGGCGTGGAGGTGGAGCTTGAAGATTTGAAAGGCTACATTATTCAAGAGCACATCAACGGGTTTCAGAAAGGGGTGAGGCAGGCGGCCTTCTTTTGCCAAGATATTGATGCGGCTGATCCAAGATTTGACGTGAACAAGGATGTGTTGAGAGCAGCCCCGAGGAGGAGGCAGAGAAGGCAGCAGCGGATGAGGACATGAATGCGGGAGAGGCCATGGAGGGTGATGACAACAAGGTGGCTTAGGACATATGTTGTCTATGATGTTCTATTGACAATGAATTCTAAGTCTATAATAATTCGTACATTATTTTACTTTGCTTTTAATATGATGAATGTTATGGATATATTTATTGTGTGGTTGTTGACGATAGCTTATGTGATAGGAACGCGTTTGTTGGGTAACGTTGTTACGCATGCGATATGTTATGTTAAGTGTGTTCTTCCCTGTAAGAGTAACTTTAATGATTGTGCTAGTGAGAGTACTCGATCAGGGTCGCTTACGTGTGATGAACTTAAACGAATTAACATTAAGTTAAGGATTTTCGACCCAGGCTGCTTACTTGTGGTAAGGGTGGGGAACTTAAATGAATTAACCATAAGTTAATGGTGTTCGACCCAGGCCGCTTACTTGTGGTAAGGGTGGGGAACTTAAACGAATTAAACTTAAGTTAAGGGTGTTCGACCCAGGGCGCTTACTTGTGGTAAGGGTGGGGAACTTAAACGAATCAACATTAAGTTAAGGATGTTCGATCCAGGCCACTTACTTGTGGTAAGGGTGGGGAACTTAAAGCGAATCAACATTAAGTTAAGGGTGTCCGACTCAGGCCGCTTACTTGTGGTAAGGGTGGGGAACTTAAAGCGAATTAACATTAAGTTAAGGGTGTTGGACCCAGGCCACTTACTTGTGGTAAGGGTGGGGAACTTAAATGAATCAACATTAAGTTAAGGGTGTTCGACCCAGGCCGCTTACTTGTGGTAAGGGTGGGGAACTTAAAAACGTGTTAGAAGCAAGGTGAGGAGTAGTCGTGAGGTTAAGAACCCTTTGTTTATTCATGAAATTTGGGGTGCCTTGTTAAAACCTCCCTGGCCAAAACCCTCCTTAGAGAAAAAAGACCAGGTGAGGGAAAAGAGTACACCCAGGGTTACAAGCATTTGGTACGATACAATACATGTTTTTAACTAAAGTAAAACTTGAGATAGGATACATTCCATGTATTGGGTATTTCTTCCCCTAACAACAGCTCAAGCCTATACGCTTCTCCTCCAACATCTTCACGTATTCAGTATGGGCCGTCCCAATTGCGGAGAACTTGCCATCCTTCTTTCTTGCACTGTTGGCCATTCTCCAAACTAAGTCTCCCTTTGCGAACGATCTCGGGCATAGGTTCTTTGTTTATTTGGGCTTTTTCTCTTAACTCGGGTAGGAGGTCGAGGTAGGTGGTCATGTTTTGATGATTTTGGACTGGATCGTATAGTTCTCGGCATAGAGATGGTTCACCAATTTCAACGAGTATCATGGCATTTGCGCCGTATACTAGGCTGAATGGAGATTCATTTGTTGCTGATTGAGGGGTACACCTGTATACCCATAGCACTTCCACTAATTAGCAAGTTACATTGGTCTGTGGGTGTTCAACAGAGCTGGTTACATGTTTGATGCCTAGACCAGTATAGAATTTAGCAAGTTCTTTGTCTATAAACTGTCAGCCATTGTCGGTGATGATTGTATGTGGGACGCCATACCGACATATAATATCCTTCCAAACGAATTGTTGGACTTGCTAGGTTGTAATGGTGGCTAAGGGTTTGACCTCTATCCACTTGGTGAAGTAGTCGATGGCTACTATTAAGAACTTTACTTGACCTTTGTCGGGGGAGAAAGAGTCGAGGATGTCCATTCCCCACATTGCGAAGGGCCACGGGATAGTATAGAGTAAAGCTGCTCTTGTTTCTGGTGGATAAGGTTGCCATGTTTCTGGCATGGTATGCATTTTTTGACGAAGTCTTGGCAGTCTACCTCCATGGTCGGTCAGAAGTAACCAGCGCAAAGGATTCTGGTAGTCATGGTGCGTGCACCAGAATGATAGTCGCATATGCCTTCGTGTAACTCTTTAAAGATGTACTGTCTTGTTCTGCAACAACGCATTTGAGAAGTTGTTGGCCATATCCGCGTTTGTACATGTCATCGCTTATCATCGTGTACCTGGCGGCTTAAGTTATCCAAGTCCTGTAAGTGTCAGGTGGAGGGTTACCAGTTTAGAGGTATTAGATGTAGGGAGTTGTCCAATTGTCAGCTTGGTGTTGTGTGATGAAGGATTATCTTGTTCCTTTTTAAGATTATTGAATATGGTGTGAGTTGATTTAGAAAGCTAAGTGAAATCCCCACTGGACATTAAGATAGCAAGCTATCTAGATGTGAAGGTTCCTTTCACAAAGCTCAAGAGAAGAAGATGATGGATTGATTCAAAATGAAAAGAAAATGGAAAGCACATAAACCATAGAAGACCAAGAACAATTAAAGGAAGAAGAAAACACAAAATGGAAAGGAAAGAAATGGTAAGAATGTGAGAAGCACGCCACTACAAGGCTAGGCTAGAAGCCATGGCAACCTTGAAGATGAGTGGATGTGTGCCGCCACTTGCTATGCAAGATAAGGCTTAAAAGTATTCACTCCGTAGGGAGGAAACTCTCACAAATGGTTGAGACACAAGAGTGTTTTTACTTCAAAATGTTCAACCCTTTTACATGTCTAGGAGCACCCCTTATATAGAAGAGTTTAGGGGCCTCTAAGCAAATAAAAGATACCAAAGGATGTCTCTACAAAAACCTAACCCTAGCTTCTAGAAACTAGGTCAAATAAGGTTACAAAAATGAGAGACAAAATAGCTAACTATGGTGTGTGCAAGGCTAATTTCGTTCTAGCACAAAAGGAGACAAAGAATGTGTCTCATATGTCTCCAAAATGTGGCCAAAGTGTGCAAAAAAACAAAGGAGACCAAAGGTACATAGGTACACTTGTTTTATGCCTTTTACTTTATGCTTTATGCCTTTGCTTAATCTCTCCTCCACATCATTTATGCTCCCCAATCACCATGCGCCACCTAGCATTGCTTTCTTACTCCTAATTAACCTACAAAGCAAATAAACATAGATTAGCATGTTGGCTTAAGTCAAGTCAACTATAGTCAACAAGTCAAACCTAGTCAAAGGTCAACAAGTCAACTAAAGTTGATTCAACTAAGTCAACTTAGGGAATGAAAAATAACAAACACAAATGAAAGGGATGAAGGATTAATGAACTTCCTTTCTAAACATGCTTAGTCTTCTTAAGCATGTGCCTTCATCCTTGGTTGGGGTCAATCCTTCATCATCGTGTTAGGGTGTCGCAAGTATTTGTGATAGAGGGGGCGGATAGCGTTTGCTACAATAGTGATCGGTGGCGGCTTTTTAACTTGGTGCTGGCTAGTTTGGACAATATGTCGGCTTTAACGTTTTCGGATCTGGGATGTGTTGGATGCGAACTTGTTTGAAGGGGGACTAGACGACTTTCTAGACCAGGTGATAGTATTGTAGGAGGATACGGTCTTTGATTTGGAACTCGTCATTTAAATGGCCTACAGTAAGCTTGGAATTGGTTTTGCATGTTAGGGACTTGACAGCAACCTCGCGGGCCAGGGATAACCAGCGAGGATGGCTTCGTACTTGGCTTGGTTGTTAGATGTCTTGAAGGTGAAATGGAAGGATTTTTCGATGAGGATATCGTTGGGGCCTTCTAGCACGATGCCAGCACCTGCCCCTTTCGGGTTTGATGAACCATCAACATAAAGTGTCCATTAGTCCTCTTCAGGAGTTTGTTCGAGATCGTTGACAACGTCTAGAATGCATTGATCTTTGATGGGGCCGTGAGGTTCGTAGCGGATGTTGAATTCGGATAACTCAATGGCCTAGGACGACATCCGCCCCGCAAGGTCTAGTTTCTGCAATATCTTCTGAATCGGGTAGTCGGTTTTGATGATAATGTTATGATTTTGGAAGTATGAGCGTAGACGGCGGGCTACATCAACCAGGGATAGGGCTAACTTTTCAACCATCTGGTACCTAGTTTTGAGGTCTTGCAAGGTTCTGCTGACGAAGTAAACAGGATGTTGGGTGCTGCCGACATCTTGAACCAGCGTGGCGCTTACGGTGTGATCTATGGCGATGATATAGACCAATAAGGGTTGGTGAGTATCCGGTTTTTGGAGGATGGGTCGTGAGGTGAGGGTGGTTTTTAGCTTTTGGAATATTTGTTCACAATTATCATTCCACGTGAACTTGGCGGATTTTTTGAGCAGTTGTATGATGGGTTGGGTTTGTTCAGCTAGTTTGGGAAGGAAGCGAGAAATGGTCGTGAGGCGGCCTATGAGGCGTTGTACTTCTTTGACGCTGGTAGGGCTTTGTATTTCAATGATTGCATTACACTTTTCAGGGTTAGCCTCTATGCCACGCTGGGTCAGCATGAATCCAAGGAATTTACCGCAGTCAACACCGAAAACGCATTTGTCGGGGTTGAGGTGGAGGTTGTATTGCCTTAACATGGGGAAGACTGCTGATAAGTCCCGAGCGTGCTGGTGATGGCTTGGGGATTTGACAACCATGTCGTCAACGTATACTTCGACACATTTGCCCATTAAATGGCTGAAGACTTTGTGCATCAGTCGTTGGTACGTTGCTCTTGTGTTTTTAAGACCAAATGGCATGACCTTGTAGAAGTAATTGGCGTCATTTGTGATGAAGGCGGTTTTGTTCATGTCGGATGCGGCCATGGGAATTTGGTTATAACTGGAGTATGCATCAAGAAAACTGAGGACTTTGTTACCGGCTGCACCGTCAACAAGTCAGTCAATATTGGGTAAGGGGTACGTATCTCTAGGACAGGCTTTGTTAAGATCTGTGTAATCAACACACATCCGCCACTTGTCGTTGGCTTTCTTAACCAGGACCACGTTAGAGAGCCAAATGGTATAATGGGCTTCTTCGATAAACCCTGCGCTTAGCAACTTATCGGCCTCAGCTTTGGCCGCTAAGCGTCGTTGCTCGCCAAGTTTGCATTTTTTCTAGGAGACATACCGAGCCTCCTTGTAAATGGATAACTTTTGGGATGCCACTTGAGGGTCAACTCCAGGTAAGTCAGCAGCTAACCAAGCAAAGAGGTTTGTGTTGCTGACTATGGTGGGTGTTATAAGGTCACATTGTTCAGATTCTAGCCCAGTACCGAGTTTGATGGTGCGGTCATTAGGGAGCTCTAGGGGGGTGCTTTCTACAACAAGTTGGAGACGGACATCCCGACCCACTCTAGGGTCTAGATCGTCACCAGATAAGGCGATCTCAGAGTTGGGTGGTCGCTCAATATGATTGGTTTGTAGGATGGGAAGTTGCGGGCGTAGGCTGGCCATGTAGCATTCGCGTGCAAGGCGTTGGTCGCCATGAATGGTGAGGATGTCGCTAGATGGGGAGGGGAACTTCATGGCCAGATGAGGTGTGGAGACAACAGCGCCAAGAGTATTGAGTGAAGGGTGGCTGAGGAGGACATTATAAGATGTAGATGTGTCGACGATGAGGAAACGGATAGGAATTGTCTTTGTTTGGGCGCCATCGCGGAAGACGGCATGGAGGTCAATGTAGCCCCGGGTGGAAATTTTTTCCCCAGAAAAGCCATAAATCGGTTCATCATATGGGACCATGGCGGTCTTTGGGTGTTGAAGTTTCTGGTACGTTGCCCAATAGAGGATGTCGACAGAGCTACCTTGGTCGACGAAGACTTTCTTGACTGCGTAGTTTTCTATTTCAACGGTGCTGACCATAGGGTCATTTTGCTGGTGATCGAGGCCTTAAAAATCGTCGTACGTGAAGGTTATGGGGGGCATGCGACGTTTGTGATGAGAATGGGTATATGGTTCATGGATTGGATATGGCGGAGGTGTCTCTTCTTGGCAGAGGAGGTGGATCCTCCACTAGCAAAAACCACCAGAGATGGTGTTGATAGTGTCGCGTAGGGGAGGGTCGGCGAGGGTGACATCGGTGCGAGCTGGTTGGGGGTCAGGGTTTGCGGGTTGGTTTGGGCGTTTATCGTGGTGAGGGTCGCGGGGAAGGCGTTGGTGGTCAGAATGAGGAGGTTGATTGGATCGGGAGGAATGGTCAACTTTTCGGACAAAGCCACGGAAATGGCCAACACGAACCAATTCTTCAATTTTATCTTGGAGTGCTTTACATTCCTCTGTGGTATGGTCGTGGTTTCGGTGATGTCCGCATTGGGGGGAGTGGTCGTCTTGCGTGGTGGTGGGATGAGGTCGGCCTGTAAGGCCTCATCAAGGAGGCAGGATCTGGGAACATTTAGAAGGGTGTATCTGGTGAAGCGGGGTTGTCGGGGTTCTCGAGGTCTTAGATCAGGGCGGGGAGGTTGTGGAGTGGGGTTGGCAGTAGAGGGTGCGTAATCA